>NC_057803.1:32040903-32771811 GCF_018294505.1 Triticum aestivum
GACCAAGGGGGGAGGAGGCGCGTGGCCCACCCTGGCTGCTCCTCTCTCTCTCCACTAAGGCCCATATGGCCCATTACTTCTCCCGGTAGGGTTCCGGTAACCCTCCGGCTCTCCGGTTTTCTCCGAAATCACCCGGAACACTTCCGGTGTCCGAATATAGCCGTCCAATATATCAATCTTTATGTCTCGACCATTTTGAGACTCCTCGTTATGTCCGTGATCACATCCGGGACTCCAAACTAACTTCGGTACATCAAAACTCATAAACTCATAATATAACTGTCATCGAAACCTTAAGCGTGCGGACCCTACGGGTTCGAGAACAATGTAGACATGACCGAGACACGTCTCCGGTCAATAACCAATAGCGGAACCTGGATGCTCATATTGGCTCCTACATATTCTATGAAGATCTTTATCGGTCAGACCGGATAACAATATACGTTGTTCCCTTTGTCATCGGTATGTTACTTGCCCGAGATTCGATCGTCGGTATCTCAATACCTAGTTCAATCTCGTTACCGGCAAGTCTCTTTACTCGTTTTGTAATACATTATCTCGCAACTAACCTTTTAGTTGCAATGCTTGCAAGGCTTATGTGATGTGCATTACCGAGAGGGCCAAGAGATACCTCTCCGACAATCGGAGTGACAAATCCTAATCTCGAAATACGCCAACCCAACATGTACCTTTGGAGACACCTGTAGAGCTCCTTTATGATCACCCAGTTACGTTGTGATGTTTGGTAGCACACAAAGTGTTCCTCTGGCAAACGGGAGTTGCATAATCTCATATTCATAGGAATATGTATAAGTCATGAAGAAAGCAATAGCAACACACTAAACGATCGGGTGCTAAGCTAATGGAATGGGTCATGTCAATCACATCATTCTCCTAATAATGTGATCCCGTTAATCAAATTACAACACATGTCTATTGTTAGGAAACATAACCATGTTTGATTAACGAGCTAGTCAAGTAGAGGCATACTAGTGACGTTTAGTTTGTCTATGTATTCACACAAGTATTATGTTTCCGGATAATACAATTCTAGCATGAATAATAAACATTTATCATGATATAAGGAAATAAAATAATAACATTATTATTGCCTCTAGGGCATATTTCCTTCAACGTTCAGCTCGATGATGTCCTTGCCTTCTTGATCCAGCAAGACAGGCGAAGTAGTAGATGAGTTCTGGCAGCATGACGGCGTGGTGACGGTGGTGATGCAACTATCTCCGTAGGGCTTCGCCGAGCACTATGAAAATATGGCTGGGGATGAACTAGAGGGAGAGGGGCGCCACACACGGCTTGGGATCGTGGTGTGTGTTGCCCCTCTCCCTTGATAACCCACAAGTATAGGGGATCAATTGTAGCCTCTTTCGATAAGTAAGAGTGTCGAACCCAACGAGGAGCGAAAGGTAGAACAAATATTCCCTCAAGTTCTATCGACCACCACAACTCTATGCACGCTTAACGTTCACTTTACCTAGAACAAGTATGAAACTAGAAGTACTTTGTAGGTGTTTTTGGATAGGTTTGCAAGATAATAAAGAGCGTGTAAATAAAAAGTAGGGGCTGTTTTAGGTAAATAAGCAATAAAGTTAGTATAGCAAGTGTGCAAAAGTGGTGGTAGGAGTTGTGAAATTGTCCCTGAGCAATTGACTACTTTACTAGACCGATAGCAAGTTTTATGTGGGAAAGGCCACTGCTAGCATATCATCCCTGACTTGGAATTCTATGCACTTATGATTGGAACTATTAGCAAGCATCCGCAACTACTAACGTTCATTAAGGTAAAACCCAACCATAGCATTAAGATATATTGGTCCCCCTTCAATCCTGTATGTATCAATTTCTATGCTAGGTTGAAGCTTCTGTCACTCTTGCCCTCCAATACATAGTCTTATCAACATACAACTAACCATATGGTGTGATCCACACGCGCGCTCATATTATGGTCACCAAAGGACATCAACATAACCACAAGCAAATTAAACCAATCATAGCAATTCACCAATTACCGAATAGGACAACAAAAATCTACTCAGACATCATAGGATGGCAACACGTCATTGGATAATAATATGAAGCATAAAGCACCATGTTCAAGTAGAGGGTACAGCGGGCTGCGGGAGAGCGGACTACTATAGATAGATGGGGGAAGGTGATTAAGATGTTGGTGAAGGTGACGGAGGTGTTGGTATAGATCACCGTCACATGATGATGGCCCCGGCGACATTCCGGCGCCACCGGGAGAGAGGGGGGAGGGCCCCCCTTCTTCTTCTTCCTTGACCTTCTCCCCAGATGGGAGAAGGGTTTCCCCTCTGGTCCATGGCATCCATGGCGGCGGAGGGGCGAGATTGGATCTGTCTCTCTGTCTCTCTCTGTTTCTGTGTTTTAGATTCTGGCCTTTCACCGTTTTTTATATTCCCGGAGATCCGTAACTCCGATTGGATTGAAATTTGAACACGATTTTTATCCGGATATTAGCTTTCTTGCGATGAAAGAAGGGCACCAACTGCCTTACGGGGTGTCCATGAGGGTCAGGGGCTCGTCCCCTGCCTCGTGGCCCCCTCGGGCATCGTCTCACGTTGATTCCACTTCCCAAAATTCACATATGTTCCAAAAAATCTCTGTCAGTTTTTATCCCGTTTGGACTCCGTTTGATATGGATTTTCTGCGAAACAAAAACATGCAACAAATAGGAACTGGCATTGGGCACTGGATCAATATGTTTGTCCCAAAAATAGTATAGAAAGTTGCCAAAAGTATATGAAAGTTGTATAATATTGGCATGGAACAATCAAAAATTATAGATACGATGGAGACGTACCAGCACCCCCAAGCTTAATTCCTGCTCGTCCTCGAATAGGTAAATGATAAAAAGGATAATTTTTGATGTGGAATGCTACCTAGCATAATCTTGATCATGTAATCTAATCATGGCATGAATATTAAGACACGATTGATTCAAAGCAATAGTCTATCATTTAACATTAAGACAATAATACTTCAAGCATACTAATAAAGCAATCATGTCTTTTCAAAATAACATGGCCAAAGAAAGTTATCCCTACAAAATCATATGGTCTGGCTATGCTCCATCTTCACCACACAAAATATTCAAATCATGCACAACCCCGATGACAAGCCAAGCAATTGTTTCATACTTTTGACGTTCTCAAACCTTTTCAACTTTCACGCAATACATGAGTGTGAGCCATGGACATAGCACTATAGGTGGAATAGAATATGATGGTGGAGGTTGTGTGGAGGAGACAAAAATGGAGAAAGTCTCACATCAATGCGGCTAATCAACGGGCTATGAAGATGCCCATCAATTGATGTCAATGCGTGGAGTAGGGATTGCCATGCAACAGATGCACTAAGAGCTATAAGTGTATGAAAGCTCAAACTGGAAACTAAGTGGGTGTGCATCCGACTTGCTTGCTCATGAAGACCTCGGGCATTTGAGGAAGCCCATCATCAGAATATACAAACCAAGTTAATGAAAATTCCCACTAGTATATGAAAGTGATAACTCAAGAGACTCTCCATATGAAGAACATGGTGATACTCCAAAGCACAAGTGTGGTAAAGGGATAGTAACATTGTCCCTTCTCTCTTTTCTTTCATTTTTTTGTTTTTCTCTTTTTTCTTTTTTTCTTTTTTTTCTTGTAGGCTTCTTTGGCCTCTCTCTTTTAGGGGGGCTTCTTTGGCCACTTTTATTTTGATAACCTCACATGGGACAATGTTCTAATAATGATGATCATCACACTTTTATTTACTTACAACTCAATATTACAACTCGATACTAGAACAAAGATATGACTCTATATGAATGCCTCCGGTGGTATACCGGGATGTGCAATGATCTAGCGTAGCAATGACATCAGAAAAAGGACAAGACATGAAAACATCATGCTAGCTATCTTACGATCATGCAAAGCAACATGACAACAAATGCTCAAGTCATGTATATGAAGATGATGGAAGTTGCATGGCAATATATCTCGGAATGGCTATGGAAATGTCATGATAGGTAGGTATGGTGGCTGTTTTGAGGAAGATATAAGGATGCTTATGTGTGATAGAGCATATCATTGTTGGGGAACGTAGTAATTTCAAAAAAAATCCTACGCACACGCAAGATCATGGTGATGCATAGCAACGAGAGGGGAGAGTGCATCCACGTACCCTCGTAGACCGAAAGCGGAAGCGTTAGCACAACGCGGTTGATGTAGTCGTACGTCTTCACGATCCGACCAGTCAAGTACCGAACGCGCGGCACCTCCGAGTTCTGCACACGTTCAACTCGATGACGTCCCTCGAACTCCGATCCAGCCGCGCTTTGAGGGAGAGTTCCGTCAGCACGATGGCGTGGTGATGATGTTGATGTTCTACCATGGCAGGGCTTCGCCTAAGCACCGCTACGATATTATCGAGGTGGACTATGGTGGAGAGGGGCACCGCACACGGCTGAAAGATCCAAGAGATCAATTGTTGTGTCTATGGGGTGCCCCTCTCCTCCATATATAAAGGAGGGGAGGAGAGGGCCGGCCAAGGGTAGGAGGCGCGCCCAAGGGGGGAGTCCTACTCCCACCGGGAGTAGGACTCCTCCTTTTCCTATTTGGACAGGGAGAGGGAAGGAAGAGGAAGGAGGGAGGAAGGAAAGGGGGGGCCGGCCCCCCTCCCAATTCGGATTGGGCTTGGGGGGCGCGCCCCCTCCCTTGCTCCTTTCCCCTCCTTTCCACTAAAGCCCATTAAGGCCCATATACCTCCCGGGGGGTTCCGATAACCTCCCGGTGCTCCGGTATTATCCCAATCTCACACGGAACCATTCAGGTATCCAAATATAGTCGTCCAATATATCAAACTTTACGTCTCGAACATTTCGAGACTCCTTCCCATGTCCATGATCGCATC
The DNA here is from genome assembly GCF_018294505.1 of Triticum aestivum. Taxonomy (NCBI): domain Eukaryota; kingdom Viridiplantae; phylum Streptophyta; class Magnoliopsida; order Poales; family Poaceae; genus Triticum; species Triticum aestivum. The sequence goes on from NC_057803.1 coordinate 32,045,836, forward strand.
CGGGACTCCGAACTACCTTTGGTACATCAAAAATCATAAACTCATAATATAACCGTCATCAAACTTTAAGCGTGCGGACCCTACGGGTTCGAGAACTATGTAGACATGACCGAGACACGTCTCCGGTCAATAACCAATAGAGGAACCTGGATGCTCATATTGGCTCCTACATATTCTACGAAGATCTTTATCGGTCAAACCGCATAACAACATATGTTGTTCCTTTTGTCATCGGTATGTTACTTGCCCGAGGTTCGATCGTCGGTATCTCAATACCTAGTTCAATATCGTTACCGGCAAATCTATTTACTCGTTCCGTAACACATCATAGTTGCAATGCTTGCAAGGCTTAAGTGATGTGTATTACTGAGTGGGCCCAGAGATACCTCTCCGACAATCGGAGTGACAAATCCTAATCTCGAAATACGCCAACCCAACAAGTACCTTCGGAGACACCTGTAGAGCACCTTTATAATCACCCAGTTATGTTGTGACGTTTGGTAGCACACAAAGTGTTCCTCCGGTAAACGGAAGTTGCATAATCTCATAATCATAGGAACATGTATAAGTCATGAAGAAAGCAATAGCAACAAACTAAACGATCAAGTGCTAAGCTAACGGAATGGGTCAAATCAATCACGTCATTCTCCTAATGATGTGATCCCGTTAATCAAATGACAACTCTTTGTCTATGGCTAGGAAACATAACCATCTTTGATCAACGAGCTAGTTCAAGTAGAGGCATACTAGTGACACTTTGTTTGTCTATGTATTCACACATGTACCATGTTTCCGGTTAATACAATTCTAGCATGAATAATAAACATTTATCATGATATAAGGAAATAAATAATAACTTTATTATTGCCTCTAGGGCATATTTCCTTCAATCATATCATGGGTTTTGGATGCACCGGCGAAGTTTGCACCAACTCTCGAGGTGAGAAAGGGCAATGCACGGTACCGAAGAGGCTAGCAATGATGGAAGGGTGAGAGTGCGTATAATCCATGGACTCAACATTAGTCATAAAGAACTCGCATACTTATTGGAAAAATCTATTAGTCATCAAAACAAAGTACAACGCGCATGCTCCTAGGGGGGTACATTGGTAAGAAAAGACCATTGCTCGTCCCCGACCGCCACTCATAAGGAAGACAATCAATAAATACCTCATGCTCCCACTTCGTTACATAACGGTTCACCATACGTGCATGCTATGGGAATCACAAACTTCAACACAAGTATTTCTACAATCCACAACTACCCACTAGCATGACTCTAATATCACCATCTTTATATCACAAAACTATTGCAACGAATCAAACATATCATATTCAGTGAACTACAAGTTTTATGTAGGATTTAATGACTAACCATGTGAATGACCAATTCCTGTCATCTCTCTAAATAGATATAAGTGAAGCAAGAGAGTTTAATTCTTTCTACAAAAGATATGCCCACACTCTAAAAAATATAAGTGAAGCAAAATAGCATTCTACAAATGGCGGTTTTCTAAGTAAAGAGAAACAGGCAATCCAAACTTCAAATGATATAAGTGAAGCGCATGAAGCATTCTATAAAGCCATACTCAAAAGATATAAATGAAGTGCAAAAGGCATTCTATAAATGAACCATGGACTATATCATACCAGCATGGTGCATAAAAGAAAAGTGAAAACTAAATGCAAAAGACGCTCCAAGATTTGCACATATTGCATGAACGAAACGAATCCGAAAACATACTGATACTTGTTGAAGAAAGATGGGATGCCTTCCGGGGCATCCCCAAGCTTAGACGCTTGAGTCTCCTTGAATATTTACTTGGGGTGCCTTGGGCATCCCCAATCTTGAGCTCTTGCATCTCCTCCTTCTCCTCACATCGAGACCTCCTCGATCTTCGAACACTTCATCCACACAAAACTCAACAGAAAGCTCGGTAAGATCCGTTAGTATAATAAAGAAAATCACTACTCTATGTACTGTTGAAAACCAATTCATATTTTGTTTTTGCATTGTAGCTACTGTAATATAACTTTTCCATGGCTTAATCCATTGATAGAAATCGATATTTTCATCAAAACAAGCAAACTATGCATCAAAAATAGAATCTATCTTAAACAGGACAGTCTGTAGTAATCTCAACATTCACCATACTTCTGGTACTCCAAAAATTCTGAAAAAATAGGAAAATAAACAATTTGTATAGAAAGACAGTGCAAAAAGTTTCAGAACCATTTGACGTTCCAGTAAAACATGTAAAATCGTGCACTACAGCCAAAGTTTCTGTCTTGCACCGCACAAACCGACAAGCAATGTAAACATCCTAAAGGCAAATCTTGGCACATTATTTTTATGAAATAAATGACTTTCTAAAACTTCCGGGTTGTCTCCCTGGCATAGCTTTCTTCAAAGCCACTAAGCTAGGCATAAAGTGCTCAAGTAATGGATCCACCCGGATCCCAAGGTACATCAAAGCCAATTTTAATTAACAATGATTTGTGATTTAGTAGTGAGCACAAAAAAACATAAATCATGCAACAACGAAGTCTAACTCTCTTCCTATGCATCAGCATGTCATAAAAGAACAATTCATGCACACCTAGTAAAGGCCAATGCATAGTATAAATAGTTTCTTGCAATTTTATCATATTGGAAACATGGAGAGGCGGAGATGTAGTTCCTCTCTCATAATAATTGCAAGTAGGAGCAGCAAGCACATGCATATTATATCTATCAAAATCATCATGTGTAGTAGTAAAACGCAACCCATCAATATAATCCTTAATAAGGGCAAACTTCTCCGATATAATGTAGTCGGGAGAATTCAAAAAGATAATAGGACTATCATGCATGGGTGCAATAGCAACAATTCCATGTTTAATATAAGGAACTATAGCAAGTTCATATCCATGCGCATAATTCATATTGGCATCTTGGCCACAAGCATAGCAAGCATCATCAAAAAGGGATGTTTCAAAAGAATCAACGGGATCATAACAATCATCATAGCATTCATCCTTCGGTAAGCACGAAGGGAAATTAAACAATGTATGAGTTGAAGAGTTACTCTCATTAGAAGGTGGGCACGCGTAGCTAATCCGCTCTTCCTCCTTTTGTTCTTCACTCTCCTCATTGTCTTTTTCATCCAATGAGCCCATAGTTTCATCAATTCCTTCTTCCATAGACTCCTGCAAAATATTAGTCTCTTCTTGGAGAGCGGAGGAGTCCTCAATATATGTTTTAGCATAGGCATTAGAAGCATAATTATCATAACAATATTTAAGTGTGGCAAAAATTTCAAATTTGTAAAGAGTAGCATCATACTTTCCAATCAAAGAAGCAATTTCGTAAGCACCCTTGAAAGCAACAAATTCTTCAATTTGTTGAACATCATAGTAATTATAAACACCCTTAGCATGCGAAGATACGATTCGATTATCACTAAACTCACATTGGTAGGGAAGGTGTTTCTTAGGGTCTTCATAACAACAAGTAAAATCATATATTTCACATAAATTCCAAGCATAGCATTGCAAACGATGAATTTGATCCAGTAAAAGTTTCCCCTTTTGAGATAAGCGGTATCGCACATAACAAGCATGCTCATCTAAAGATTTTCCCTCAACTAAGCTAGTTGGGGTTTCAGCACGAGCACATAGGGATCGAAGATGATCCAAGTAAAAAGCTTCAGGAGTGTGATAGATTTTGAGTGGTTCTTCAACCATTGGTGTAGTAGGTACAACTATTTTTTTGGTATTTTGCGTTTGCTACCCATAACTAAAGATGGAAAACAAGAGCACAAAATAAAAAACTACTTAGTGATAAAGCAAACAAGCACACACGAGAATATTCACCCCACGCTATAACTCCCCGGCAACGGCGCCAGAAAAATGTCTAGATAACCCACAAGTATAGGGGATCAATTGTATCCTCTTTCAATAAGTAAGAGTGCCGAACCCAACGAGGAGCTGAAGGTAGAACAAATATTCCCCCAAGTTCTATCGACCACCGATACAACTCTACGCACGCTTAACATTCGCTTTACCTAGAACAAGTATGAAACTAGAAGTACTTTGTTGGTGTTTTTGGATAGGTTTGCAAGATAATAAAGAGCACGTAAATAAAAAGTAGGGGCTTTTTTAGGTAAAGAAGCAATAAATTTAGTATAGCGAGTGTGGAAAAGTGGTGGTAGGAGTTGCAAAATTGTCCCTAAGCAATTGACTACTTTACTAGACCGATAGCAAGTTTTATGTGGGAGAGGCCACTGCTAGCATTTCATCCCTGACTTGGAATTCTATGAACTTGTGATTGGAACTATTAGCAAGCATCCGCAACTACTAACGTTCATTAAGGTAAACCCAACCATAGCATTAAGATATATTGGTCCCCCTTCAATCCCGTATGTATCAATTTCTATGCTAGGTTGAAGCTTCTGTCACTCTTGCCCTCCAATACATAGTCTTATCAACATACAACTAACCCTATGGTGTGATCCACGCGCGTGCTCATATGATGGGCACCAAAGGATAGAAACATAACCACAAGCAAATTAAACCAATCATAGCAATTCACCAATTACCGAATAAGACAACAAAAATCTACTCAGACATCATAGGATGGCAACACATCATTGGATAATAATATGAAGCATAAAGCACCATGTTCAAGTAGAGGGTACAACGGGTTGCGGGAGAGTGGACCGCTGTAGATGGATGGGGGAAGGTGATGAAGATGTTGGTGAAGGTGACAGAGGTGTTAGTGTAGATCGCCGTCACCCAATGATGGCCCCGGCGGCGTTCCGGCGCCGCCGGGAGAGAGGGGGAGAGGGACCCCCTTCTTCTTCTTCCTTGACCTTCTCCCTAGATGGGAGAAGGGTTTCCCCTCTGGTCCATGGCCTCCATGGCGGCGTAGGGGCGAGAGCCCCTCCGAGACTGGATATGTCTCTTTGTCTCTCTCTGTTTCTGCGTTTCAGATTCTGGCCTTTTACCATTTCTTATATTCCCGGAGATCTGTAACTCTGATTGAATTGAAATTTGAACATGATTTTTATCTGGATATTAGCTTTCTTGCGGCGAAAGAAGGGCACCAACCGCCTTACGAGGTGTCCACAAGGGTCAGGGGCGCGCCTGCCCCCCTGGGGCGCGCCCCCCTGCCTTGTGGCCCCCTAGGGCATCGTCTCGTGTTGATTCCACTTCCCAAAATTCACATATATTCGGAAAAAAATCTCTGTTAGTTTTTATCCAGTTTGGACTCCGTTTGATATGGATTTTCTGTGAAACAAAAAACATGCAACAAACAGGAACTGGCACTGGGCACTGGATCAATATGTTAGTCCGAAAAATAGTACAAAAAGTTGCTAAAATTATATGAAAGTTGTATAATATTGGCATGGAACAATCAAAAATTATAGATACGACGGAGACGTATCATCCCTCCACATATATATATAGGTGGGGGAGGGGGGAAGGCATCCTAGGGTTCCCCCAAGGGGCCAGCAGTCACCTTGAGCCTCTGCCCCCCCCCCTTCCTTAGGCGTGCAGGGAAAGGCAGGAGGGGGTGGCGACCCCCCCCCCTTTCCTTTCTCCCATGAGGAGGGGAAGACAGGAGGGGCTAGCCCTCCCCCTTTCCTTCCCTAGGGCTGAGGGCCAGGAAGAGGGCGCACGAGTCCCTTGTGGGCTGGTGTGTGCCTCCCCTTGGCCCATTAGGTCCATATAATCCCCGTAGGTCTCCCGTAACCCCTTCTGGTGACCCGATGAATAGTACATCCTGGAACCTTTCCGGTGACCAAATAGCATCGTCCTATCTATCATCTTAACCTCTGGACAATTCTGGAGCTCCTCGTCATGTCCGTGATCTCATCCGGGACTCCGAATAACATTCGGTCAACAATTCACATAACTCATATAATACTATATCGTCAGCGAACGTTAAGCGTGCGGACCCTAAGGGTTCGCGAATGATGCATACATGACCGAGACACCTCTCCGATAAATAACCAATAGCAGGGCCTGGATGCCCATATTGGTTCCTACATATTCTATGAAGATTCGATCGAACCTTATGACAACTGTCGGATCTGGGGTTCCGGCAGACCCTTGAGGTTCGAACACTGGGGTGCCCTAGCTCTCTAAGATCTCACAGACAAACACGGCGAACTCTCAACACAGAAAGACACAAGATTTATACTAGTTCGGGCCACCGTTGTGGTGTAATACCCTACTCCAGTGTGGTGGTGGTGGATTGCCTCTTGGGCTAACGATGAACAATACAAGAGGAAGAACAGCCTCCTGAGGTTGAGGTGTTCTTGTGTTTGGTGAGCTTGTGTGTGTGTGTGAGGATCGGAATCAGCTGCTGACTTGTGATGGTGTCGATCCTATGCCCCTCATGGCGGTGGCTAGTTCTACTTATATAGACCATGGTCCTCTCCCCAAATATTGAGCGGGAAGGGATGCCAACAACGGCCAATTCGAAAGGGGACAGCTAGTACAAGTTATCCTGACAAAAGGTGGTCTTCACCTGCAAAAGGCTCTGGTGATGACGCCGTCTTGGGCTCCATGGTGACCTCCGTCTTGTCGTCCTTCTGGTCCTGGTCTCGTTGCACCAATATGGAAACCTTTGCTTGATGCCTCGGTACTCCGCGCCCGCACTTGCCCCCTTAGCACCAAAGAGGAAACAAGGATGTTGCGCGTGCTGGCGCCCGCCTGGTCTCGATCGTCATGGCTTACGTCACGAGGGGCCTCGCGAGGTTTGCCTCACCTTGATCTCTCCGTCCCTCGTGAGCCTGCCTGGCGAGGCCGCTCTTAAGGAGGTATTGCGTCGTCCGCCTCGTGAGGCTTGGCCCCTCGCGAGGGTCTTGAATGTCTTGTTGATGAAGATGGGCCGTACGAACCTGCCAGCCCAGCCACGCCAAGGGCCGCAGGCAGGCAAGTCTGGGGACCCCCATTCGCAGAACGCCGACAACAACATATGTAATTCCCTTTATCTGTCGGTATGTTACTTGCCTAATATTCGATCGCCGGTATCTTCATACCTATTTCAATCTCGTTACCGGCAAGTCTCTTTACTCGTTCTGTAATACATCATCTTGTAACTAACTCCTTAGTCACTTTGCTTGCAAGATTCTTGTGATGTGTATTACCGAGAGGCCCCAGAGATACCTCTCCGATACACGGAGTGACAAATCCCAAACTCAATCCATGCCAACTCAACATACACCTTCGGAGATACCTGTAGAGCATATTTATGATCACCCAGTTATGTTGTGACGTTTGATAGCACATGAGGTATTCCTCCGATATTCGGGAGTTGCATGATCATAAGAAAGCAGTAGCAATAAACTGAACGATCATAAGCTAAGCTAACGGATGGGTCTTGTCCATCACATCATTCTCCTAATGATGTGATCCCGTCATCAAGTGACAACACATGTCCATGGTTAGGAAACCTTAACCATCTTTGATTAACGATCTAGTCTAGCAGAGGCTCACTAGGGACACGGTATTTGTTTATGTATCAACACATGTATTTAAGTTTTCGATCAATACAATTCTAGCATGAATAATAAACCTTTATCACGAATAAGGAAATATAATAATAACAACTTTATAATTGCCTCTAGGGCATATTTCCATCAACAAATTCCCAAATATTCCAGAAACTCAAGGGGAGTCGACGAAACACAATTCCAGCCGCCGCAAGTTCCAGAACCACGAGATCCAATCTAACACCATCATGGAGGGGTTCATCATCCTCATTGGTGCCTCTCCGATGATGCGTGAGTAGTCCACCATAGACTTACGTGTCCGTAGGCAGTAGCTAGTGTTGGGGAACATAGTAATTTCAAAAAAATTCCTACGCACACGCAAGATCATGGTGATGCATAGCAACGAGAGGGGAGAGTGTGATCTACATACCCTTGTAGACCGATAGTGGAAGCGTTAGCACAACGCGGTTGATGTAGTCGTACGTCTTCACGGCCCGACCGATCAAGCACCGAAACTACGGCACCTCTGAGTTTTAGCACACGTTCAGCTCGATGACGATCCCCGGACTCCGATCCAGCAAAGTGTCGGGGAAGAGTTCCGTCAGCACGACGGCGTGGTGATGATCTTGATGTACTACCGTCGCATGGCTTCGCCTAAGCACCGCTACAATATTATCGAGGATTATGGTGGAAGGGGGCACCGCACACGGCTAAGAATATGATCACGTGGATCAACTTGTGTGTCTAGGGGTGCCCCCTGCCCCCGTATATAAAGGATCAAGGGGGGGTGGCCGGCCAGGAGGAGGGCGCGCCAGGAGGAGTCCTACTCCCACCGGGAGTAGGATTCCCCCCCTTTCCTAGTTGGAATAGGATTCGGGAAGGGGGAAAGAGGAGAGAGAGAAGGAAGGGGGGCGCCGCCCCCCTCTCCTTGTCCTATTCGGACTAGGGGGGAGGGGCACGTGGCCCAGCCCTGGCCACCTCTCCTCTCTTCCACTAAAGCCCACTAAGGCCCATGTACCTCCCGGGGGGTTCCGGTAACCTCCCGGTACTCCGATAAAATCCCGATTTCACCCGGAACACTTCCGATATCCAAATATAGGCTTCCAATATATCAATCTTTATGTCTCGACCATTTCGAGACTCCTCGTCATGTTCGTGATCACATCCGGGACTCCGAACAAACTTCGGTACATCAAAAAGCATAAACTCATAATATAACTGTCATCGAAACCTTAAGCGTGCGGACCCTACGGGTTCGAGAACAATGTAGACATGACCGAGACACGTCTCCGGTCAATAACCAATAGCGGAACCTGGATGCTCATATTGGCTCCTACATATCCTACGAAGATCTTTATCGGTCAGACCGCATAACAACATACTTTGTTCCCTTTGTCATCGGTATGTTACTTCCCCAAGATTCGATTGTCGGTATCTCAATACCTAGTTCAATCTCGTTATCGGCAAGTCTCTTTACTCGTTTCGTAATACATCATCTCGCAACTAACTCATTAGTTGTAATGCTTGCAAGGCTTATGTGATGTGCATTACCGAGAGGGCCCAGAGATACCTCTCCGACAATCGGAGTGACAAATCCTAATCTCGAAATATGCCAACCCAACATTCACCTTTTGGAGACACCTGTAGAGCTCCTTTATAATCACCCAGTTACGTTGTGACGTTTGGTAGCACACAAAGTGTTCCTCCGGTAAACGGGAGTTGCATAATCTCATAGTCATAGGAACATGTATAAGTCATGAAGAAAGCAATAGCAACATACTAAACGATCGGTGCTAAGCTAATGGAATGGGTCATGTCAATCACATCATTCTCCTAATGATGTGATCCCATTAATCAAATGACAACACATGTCTATGGTTAGGAAACATAACCATCTTCGATTAACGAGCTAGTCAAGTAGAGGCATACTAGTGACATTTGGTTTGTCTATATATTCACACAAGTATTATGTTTCCGGATAATACAATTCTAGCATGAATAATAAACATTTATCATGATATAAGGAAATAAAATAATAACATTTATTATTGCCTCTAGGGCATATTTCCTTTAGTCTCCCACTTGCACTAGAGTCAATAATCTAGATTACACAGTAATGATTCTAACACCCATGGAGCTTTGGTGCTGATCATGTTTTGCTCGTGGAAGAGGCTTAGTCAACGGGTCTGCTACATTCAGATCCGTATGTATCTTGCAAATCTCTATGTCTCCCACCTGGACTAGATCCCGGATGGAATTGAAGCGTCTCTTGATGTGCTTGGTTCTCTTGTGAAATCTGGATTCCTTTGCCAAGGCAATTGCACCAGTATTGTCACAAAAGATTTTCATTGGACCCGATGCACTAGGTATGACACCTAGATCGGATATGAACTCCTTCATCCAGACTCCTTCGTTTGCTGCTTCCGAAGCAGCTATGTACTCCGCTTCACATGTAGATCCCGCCACAACGCTTTGTTTAGAACTGCACCAACTGACAGCTCCACCGTTTAATGTAAACACATATCCGGTTTGCGATTTAGAATCGTCCGGATCAGTGTCAAAGCTTGCATCAACGTAACCATTTACGATGAGCTCTTTGTCACCTCCATATACGAGAAACATATCCTTAGTCCTTTTCAGGTATTTCAGGATGTTCTTGACCACTGTCCAGTGATCCACTCCTGGATTACTTTGGTACCTCCCTGCTAGACTTATAGCAAGACACACATCAGGTCTAGTACACAGCATTGCATACATCATAGAGCCTATGGCTGAAGCATAGGGAACATCTTTCATTTTCTCTCTATCTTCTGCATTGGTCGGGGATTGAGTCTTACTCAATTTCACACCTTGTAACACAGGCAAGAATCCTTTCTTTGCTTGATCCATTTTGAACTTCTTCAAAACTTTGTCAAGGTATGTGCTTTGTGAAAGTCCAATTAAGCGTCTTGATCTATCTCTATAGATCTTAATGCCCAATATGTAAGCAGCTTCACCGAGGTCTTTCATTGAAAAACTCTTATTCAAGTATCCTTTTATGCTATCCAGAAATTCTATATCATTTCCGATTAGCAATATGTCATCTACATATAATATCAGAAATGCTACAGAGCTCCCACTCACTTTCTTGTAAATACAGGCTTCTCCAAAAGTCTGTACAAAACCAAATGCTTTGATCACACTATCAAAGCGTTTATTCCAACTCCGAGAGGCTTGCACCAGTCCATAAATGGATCGCTGGAGCTTGCACACTTTGTTAGCTCCCTTTGGATCGACAAAACCTTCCGGCTGCATCATATACAACTCTTCTTGCAGAAATCCATTCAGGAATGCAGTTTTGACATCCATTTGCCAAATTTCATAATCATAAAATGCGGCAATTGCTAACATGATTCGGACAGACTTAAGCATCGCTACGGGTGAGAAGGTCTCATCGTAGTCAATCCCTTGAACTTGCCGAAAACCTTTTGCGACAAGTCGAGCTTTGTAGACAGTAACATTACCGTCAGCGTCAGTCTTCTTCTTGAAGATCCATTTATTCTCAATTGCTTGTCGATCATTGGGCAAGTCAACCAAAGTCCATACTTTGTTCTCATACATGGATCCCATCTCAGATTTCATGGCTTCAAGCCATTTTGCGGAATCTGGGCTCACCATCGCTTCTTCATAGTTCGTAGGTTCATCATGATCTAGTAGCATGACTTCCAGAACAGGATTACCGTACCACTCTGGCGCGGATCTTACTCTGGTTGATCTACGAGGTTCAGTAGTATCTTGTTCTGAAGTTTCATGATCATTATCATTAGCTTCCTCACTAATTGGTGTAGGTGTCACAGAAACAGGTTTCTGTGATGTACTACTTTCCAATAAGGGAGCAGGTACAGTTACCTCGTCAAGTTCTACTTTCCTCCCACTCACTTCTTTCGAGAGAAACTCCTTCTCCAGAAAGTTTCCGAATTTAGCAACAAAAGTCTTGCCTTCGGATCTGTGATAGAAGGTGTATCCAATGGTTTCCTTTGGATATCCTATGAAGACACATTTCTCCGATTTGGGTTCGAGCTTATCAGGTTGAAGCTTTTTCACATAAGCATCGCAGCCCCAAACTTTCAGAAACGACAACTTTGGTTTCTTGCCAAACCACAGTTCATAAGGCGTCGTCTCAACGGATTTTGATGGTGCCCTATTTAACGTGAATGCGGCCGTCTCTAGAGCATATCCCCAAAACGATAGCGGTAAATCAGTAAGAGACATCATAGATCGCACCATATCTAGTAAAGTATGATTACGACGTTCGGACACACCATTACGCTGTGGTGTTCCGGGTGGCGTGAGTTGCGAAACTATTCCACATTGTTTCAAATGTACACCAAACTCGTAACTCAAATATTCTCCTCCACGATCAGATCGTAGGAATTTTATTTTCTTGTTACGATGATTTTCAACTTCACTCTGAAATTCTTTGAACTTTTCAAACGTTTCAGACTTATGTTTCATTAAGTAGATATACCCATATCTGCTTAAGTCATCTGTGAAGGTGAGAAAATAACGATATCCGCCACGAGCCTCAACATTCATCGGACCACATACATCTGTATGTATGATTTCCAATAAATCTGTTGCTCTCTCCATAGTACCGGAGAACGGTGTTTTTGTCATCTTACCCATAAGGCACGGTTCGCAAGTACCAAGTGATTCATAATCAAGTGGTTCCAAAAGCCCATCAGTATGGAGTTTCTTCATGCGCTTTATACCGATATGACCTAAACGGCAGTGCCACAAATAAGTTGCACTATCATTATCAACTCTGCATCTTTTGGCTTCAACACTATGAATATGTGTGTCACTACTATCGAGATTTAATAAGAATAGACCACTCTTTAAGGGTGCATGACCATAAAAGATATTACTCATATAAATAGAACAACCATTATTCTCAGATTTAAATGAATAACCGTCTCGCATCAAACAAGATCCAGATATAATGTTCATGCTTAACGCTGGCACCAAATAACAATTATTTAGGTCTAATACTAATCCCGAAGGTAGATGTAGAGGTAGCGTGCCGACTGCGATCACATCGACTTTGGAACCATTTCCCACGCGCATCGTCACCTCGTCCTTAGCCAATCTTCGCTTAATCCGTAGTCCCTGTTTCGAGTTGCAAATATTAGCAACAGAACCAGTATCAAATACCCAGGTGCTACTGCGAGCATTAGTAAGGTACACATCAATAACATGTATATCACATATACCTTTGTTCACCTTGCCATCCTTCTTATCCGCCAAATACTTGGGGCAGTTCCGCTTCCAGTGACCAGTCTGCTTGCAGTAGAAGCACTCAGTTTCAGGCTTAGGTCCAGGTTTGGGTTTCTTCTCTTGAGTAGCAACTTGCTTGCTGTTCTTTGTGAAGTTCCCCTTCTTCTTCCCTTTGCCCTTTTTCTTGAAACTAGTGGTCTTGTTGACCATCAACACTTGATGCTCCTTCTTGATTTCTACCTCCGCAGCTTTCAGCATTGCAAAGAGCTCAGGAATAGTCTTATTCATCCCTTGCATATTATAGTTCATCACGAAGCTCTTGTAGCTTGGTGGTAGTGATTGGAGAATTCTGTCAATGACGCAATCATCTGGAAGATTAACTCCCATTTGAATCAAGTGATTATTATACCCAGACATTTTGAGTATATGCTCACTGACAGAACTGTTCTCCTCCATCTTGCAGCTATAGAACTTATTGGAGACTTCATATCTCTCAATCCGGGCATTTGCTTGAAATATTAACTTCAACTCCTGGAACATCTCATATGCTCCATGACGTTCAAAACATCGTTGAAGTCCCGATTCTAAGCTGTAAAGCATGGCACACTGAACTATCGAGTAGTCATCAGCTTTGCTCTGCCAGACGTTCATAACATCTGGTGTTGCTCCAGTAGCAGGTCTGGCACCCAGCGGTGCTTCCAGGACGCAATTCTTCTGTGCAGCAATGAGGATAATCCTCAAGTTACGTACCCAGTCCGTGTAATTGCTACCATCATCTTTCAACTTTGCTTTCTCAAGGAACGCATTAAAATTCAACGGAACAACAGCACGGGCCATCTATCTACAATCAAGCATAAACAAGCAAGATACTATCAGGTACTAAGTTTCATGATAAATTTAGGTTCAATTAATCATATTACTTAAAGAACTCTCACTTAGATAGACATCCCTCTAATCCTCTAAGTGATTACGTGATCCAAATCATCTAAACCATGTCCGATCATCACGTGAGATGGAGTAGTTTCATTGGTGAACATCACTATGTTGATCATATCTACTATATGATTCACGCTCGACCTTTCGGTCTAAGCGTTCCGAGGCCATATCTGTATATGCTTGGCTCGTCAAGTATAACCTGAGTATTCCGCGTGTGCAACTGTTTTGCACCTGTTGTATTTGAACGTAGAGCCTATCACACCCGATCATCATGTGGTGTCTCAGCACGAAGAACTTTCGCAACGGTGCATACTCAGGGAGAACACTTCTTGATAATTAGTGAGAGATCATCTTATAATGCTACCGTCAATCAAAGCAAGATAAGATGCATAAAAGATAAACATCACATGCAATCAATATAAGTGATATGATATGGCCATCATCATCTTGTGCTTGTGATCTCCATCTTCGAAGCACCGTCGTGATCACCATCGTCACCGGCGCGACACCTTGATCTCCATCGTAGCATCGTTGTCGTCTCGCCAATCTTATGCTTCCACGACTATCGCTACCGCTTAGTGATAAAGTAAAGCATTACAGCGCGATTGCATTGCATACAATAAAGCGACAACCATATGGCTCCTGCCAGTTGCCGATAACTCGGTTACAAAACATGATCATCTCATACAATAAAATTTAGCATCATGTCTTGACCATATCACATCACAACATGCCCTGCAAAAACAAGTTAGACGTCCTCTACTTTGTTGTTGCAAGTTTTACGTGGCTGGTACGGGCTTAAGCAAGAACCAATCTTACCTACGCATCAAAACCACAACGATAGTTTGTCAAGTTGGTGCTGTTTTAACCTTCGCAAGGACCGGGCGTAGCCACACTTGGTTCAACTAAAGTTGGAGAAACTGTCACCCGCTAGCCACCTTTGTGCAAAGCACGTCGGGAGAACCGGTCTCGCGTAAGCGTACGCGTAATGTCGGTCCGGGCCGCTTCGTCCAACAATACCGCCGAACCAAAGTATGACATGCTGGTAAGCAGTATGACTTATAACACCCACAACTCACTTGTGTTCTACTCGTGCAAATAACATCAACACATAAAACCTACACTCTGATGCCACTATTGGGGAACGTAGTAATTTCAAAAAAATTCCTACGCACATGCAAGATCATGGTGATGCATAGAAACGAGAGGGGAGAGTGTGATCTACGTACCCTTGTAGACCGACAGTGGAAGCGTTAACACAACGCGGTTGATGTAGTCGTACATCTTCACGGCCCGACCGATCAAGCACCGAAACTACGGCACCTCCGAGTTTTAGCACACGTTCAGCTTGATGACGATCCCCGGACTCTGATCCAACAAAGTGTCGGGGAAGAGTTCCGTCAGCACGACGGCGTGGTGACGATCTTGATGTACTACCGTCGCAGGGCTTCGCCTAAGCACCGCTACAATATTATCAAGGATTATGGTGGAAGGGGGCACCGCACACGGCTAAGGATATGATCACGTGGATCAACTTGTGTGTCTAGGGGTGCCCCCTGCCCCCGTATATAAAGGATCAAGGGGGGGTGCGGCCGGCCAGGAGGAGGGCGCGCCAGGAGGAGTCCTACTCCCACCGGGAGTAGGATTCCCCCCCTTTCCTAGTTGGAATAGGATTCGGGAAGGGGGAAAGAGGAGAGAGAGAGAAGGAAGGGGGGCACCGCCCCCCTCTCCTTGTCCTATTCGGACTAGGGGGGAGGGGGGCACGGCCCAGCCCTGGCCACCTCTCCTCTCTTCCACTAAGGCCCACTAAGGCCCATGTACCTCCCGGGGGATTCCGGTAACCTCCCGGTACTCCGGTAAAATCCTGATTTCATCCGGAACACTTCCGATATCCAAATATAGGCTTCCAATATATCAATCTTTATGTCTCGACCATTTCGAGACTCCTCGTCATGTCCGTGATCACATCCGGGACTCCGAACAAACTTCGGTACATCAAAAAGCATAAACTCATAATATAACTGTCATCGAAACCTTAAGCGTGCGGACCCTACGGGTTCGAGAACAATGTAGACATGACCGAGACACGTCTCCGGTCAATAACCAATAGCGGAACCTGGATGCTCATATTGGCTCCTACATATTCTACGAAGATCTTTATCGGTCCGACCGCATAACAACATACTTTGTTCCCTTTGTCATCGGTATGTTACTTGCCCGAGATTCGATCGTCGGTATCTCAATACCTAGTTCAATCTCGTTACCGGCAAGTCTCTTTACTCGTTTCGTAATACATCATCTCGCAACTAACTCATTAGTTGTAATGCTTGCAAGGCTTATGTGATGTGCATTACCGAGAGGGCCCAGAGATACCTCTCCGACAATCGGAGTGACAAATCCTAATCTCGAAATATGCCAACCCAACATTCACCTTTGGAGACACCTGTAGAGCTCCTTTATAATCACCCAGTTACGTTGTGACGTTTGGTAGCACACAAAGTGTTCTTCCGGTAAACGGGAGTTGCATAATCTCATAGTCATAGGAACATGTATAAGTCATGAAGAAAGCAATAGCAACATACTAAACGATCGGGTGCTAAGCTAATGGAATGGGTCATGTCAATCACATCATTCTCCTAATGATGTGATACCATTAATCAAATGACAACACATGTCTATGGTTAGGAAACATAACCATCTTCGATTAACGAGCTAGTCAAGTAGAGGCATACTAGTGATGTTTGGTTTGTCTATATATTCACACAAGTATTATGTTTCCGGATAATACAATTCTATCATGAATAATAAACATTTATCATGATATAAGGAAATAAAATAATAACATTTATTATTGCCTCTAGGGCATATTTCCTTCAGCTAGATGGCTTCCTCTCTTTCTTTTGATTCTCAATACAATGGTCTCTTGGAGATCTGTTTGATGTAATGACTTTTTGCGGTGTGTTTGTTGGGATTCGATGAAGTTTGAGTTTATGATCAGATCTTTTATCCATGAATATTATTTGAGTCTTCTTTGATCTCTTATATGCATGATTATTTGTAGCCTCATATTTCTTCTTCGAATCTTTGGTTTAGTTAGGCCAACTAGATCGATTTTTCTTGCCATGGGAAGAGGTGCTTTGCAATGGGTCCGATCTTGCGGTGTTCTTTCCCAGTGACATAAGGGGCAGCAAGACACGCATGTATTGTTGCTATTAAGGATAACAAGATGGGGGCTATTCCTACATGAATAGATCCCGTCTACATCATGTCATCATTCTTATTGCATTACTCCGTTTCTCCATGAACTTAATACACTAGATGCATACTGGATAGTGGTCGATGTGTGGAGTAATAGTAGTAGATGCAGGCAGGAGTCGGTCTACTAATCTTGGACATGATGCCTATATATTGATCATTGCCTTGGATATTTTCATAATTATTTGATCTTCTATCAATTTCCCAACAGTAATTTGTTTATGCACTGTGTGCTATTTCTCGAGAGAAGCCACTAGTGAAATCTACGGTCCCCGGGTCTCTTCTTTATCATATTTGCTTTCCGATCTATTTTTATTCGCTTTTGTTTTCAGATCTATTGTTCCAAAAATCCAAACATACCTTGCTGCACTTTTTATTTTCATCTTTTATTTCGCATTTTATCAAGAGCCATTTATCCAATCTACCACAAAATTATCTATCTTTTTACCATGGAGGGATTGACAACCCCTCTTACGCGTCGGGTTGCAAGTATTTATTCTTTGTGTGCAGGTGCCGTTTACATAGTGTTGCGTGGTTCTCCTACTGAATTGATACCTTGGTTTCATAACTGAGGGAAATACCTACCGTAGATGCGCTGCACCATCCCTTCCTCTTTGGGGAAATACCGACGTAGCTTCAGGCGACATCAGTGATCTTAAGGTTGGACGTGGCTTCGCAATCATGGACACTGACTCATGCGGAACATGAATTGAGGAAAACCCTGAAGCGCAAGCTGCTAGGGCTATGCTCGCTTGAAAGGACAATTGCGAGGCAAAGATCAAGGCTTCTATACCTAAAGGAGGGCGACGCGGCCATGAAATTCTTATTTCGCCATGCAAGACAGAGGCAGAGGAGGAACATCATAACCTCCATCAAGAAGGATGGCTTGATCCTGACTGGGCATGAGGCCATTGCGGCGGCAATAGACGAATATTATGAGAACATTTTTGGCTCTACTCCGCAGAGAGAGTATGCAGTGAACCTGGACACCCTAAACCTGCCGCGGTTGGAACTGTCACACTTGGAAAGGCCATCCACGGAGGAGGAGGTTGAAAGGGTTGTCAAGTCTATGCCCTAGGACAAGGCGCCGGGGCCGGACCGCTTTACGGACCGCTTTTACTTTAGCTGCTGGCATATCATCAAGGTAAATTTCATGAGGGGCATGGGGGATTTCTACCATGGGCACATGTGAGGCATGGAGGCCATCAAAAAGTCTCTGATGGCCTTGCTGCCAAAGGTGGATGGAGCCGAATAGCCGCGGGACTTTCGCCCGGTCAGTCTCGTGCATGGGGCGGTGAAGATTTTTGATAAGGCAATGGCAGTCAGACTGGCGACGGAGCTACCCCGTATAGTAGGCAAGCACCAAAGCGCATTCATGAAACGGTGCTTATTGCATGATAATTTTATGTTTGTCCAGTGCATGGCTCGGAGACTGCACGCGCTGAAGGAGCCCATGATAATGCTGAAACTGGACATCTCAAAAGCTTTTGATTCGGTATACTGGCCCTTCCTAGTAGAGGTGTTCCAGCACATGGGGTTTGGCCGTAGATGGATCTCATGGATCAACGAGATGCTGGCAACGTCGTCGACCCGCATTATGGTGAATGGTGCTCCTGGCAAACCAATAGCGAATTGCCGAGGCTTTCGACAAGGAGGTCCTCTCTCGCCGATGTTGTTCATCCATCATGGAGCCGCTTCACAAGTTTTTTGTCAAGGCAGGGACAAATGACATTCTTCAGTCGCTGGCGATGCGTGCGATGGAGCAGAGAATGTCCATATATGCGGATGACATCATGATCTTTATAAAGCCACATGGAACACACATAGATGGGTGTAGAAGGATGCTAGAGATCTTCGGAATGGCATCGGGTCTGCAAGCGAACATGAGTAAGAGCGCTGCCATTCCTATCCGGTGCTCGCAGGAGCAAGCGACTAAGGTGAGCACGAGGCTCGGGTGTTCTGCGGAGAGCTTCCCTTGCAAGTATCTTGGCTTGCCGTTGACGCTGAGGAAGCAGTCAACCGCGCAGTTGCGGTACTTAGTTGACCGCCTCGGAGCTTGTTTGCCAAATTGGCGCGCCTATGCATTGCCCAAGAGTGGGCACCTGCTGCTGGTGATCTCAGTGCTCGCAACAATGCCTCTGCATGCCATGATGGCAATGGAACTGCCAACAAAAACGATTAATGTACTTAACAAGATCATATGAGGGTTCCTTTGGTGTGGTAAGAAGGAGACAAGGGGAGGCAACTTCTCGGTCACGTGGTCGGCCGTGTGCGCGCCCAAGTGGGCTGGTGGCCTCGGAGTTCCAGACTTGAGCTGGATGAATATAGCTATGCAGGCGCGGTGGCCATGGCTACAACGAGTTGGGGAAGACAGATTCTGGCAGGAATTCAAGATCACGGTGCCTAAGGAGTCCATGCAATTGTTCAGCGTCCAGACTGCAACTTGGAAACGGGTGTAAGGCCCGCTTCTGGGAGGATCAGTGGCTGGATGGATATAGGATCCAAGAGTGCTCACCACGGGTATATGCCACTATGGCGGCAGGATTCCGCGGGCGCAGACGGTGGCTGAAGCCCTTCTAGACAACGCATGGGCACGGGACATAGGGCCTGACCTGGAGTTGGATACCATCCAGGAATACCTTCAACTGTGGTCGAGGATCAGTGCACTCACGCTCCAGCGGTCCTGCCCCGACGTGTTCACATGGTCTTGGGAGCGAGGCGGGATTTTCTCTGTAAGATCGGCCATGTGGCCAAGTTCGCCGGACGGACAGTTGCCCCTACCGCAGACTTCTCGTTGAAAACTAGGGCTCCTTTTCAGTGCCATCTGTTCTCGTGGCTTGCCCTCCGCAACAGGTGTTGGATGTCTGGCAGATTAGCCAGGAGGTGACTACCGCACCAGGACTCGTGCCCATTCTGTGACCAGGAAGAAGAAACAATAAACCATTTGCTGCTTACATGCGCATTTACCAAAGAGGTTTGGTCGCACATTTGTTGGGCACTTCATGAGCTGACGTGGACGCCTAGTGTGGTGGACGTGCTAACCGATTGGTGCCAGGGCAAGGCCAATCAGGGTCTAAGCATTAGAACCACACGAGCAATCATCCTACTTGGCCTATGGGAATTGTGGAAGCAGAGGAACGCCGTGGTCTTCGATGGTGTCACCCTAGGGATTGCCAAGGTCATGCGTCGGGTGGATCAAGAAGGGCGTGCGTGGTGGAATGCAGGGCTCATGAAGGGTAACGTAGAGGGCTTCTTTGCCAAGTTGAGTGTGTGGAATAGGCGTGAGTAGTCCCGACAGTAGAGTGTAGAGCGTGAGTGTGGAGTTGTTGTCTGTAGAGGTGTAACATGTAATTTTGTCACACCGTGGAGGGCTCTTCATGCCTTTTCCCCTCTTATATAGAATAGTACGCATGCTATGCGTATTCGAGGAAAAAAAGATATGTGAGATTCACATAACTCACTCTTTTATAAGTATAGTGGAAATGGAAAATTGAGCTAGTGTTTGAAGCTAGTGGAATTGGGTTTTCGCTAGTGTTTGCACTGTACAGTACAGAACTACTGCACATATGATGAATAGTCTGTGCATCCATTGAACAATGATCCATCTAGCGATGTTCTGCTATCTTTTGCATGCATGGATGGTTTGATTTGATCTTCGTGCAGAAATCGTGCGCATATTGTCGTCCGTGTAGCAATGCTATACATAACATGATGTCAGGTTCATGAAAGAAATCATTGCAGCAAAGAATGTAAGCAACCAATTTTCTTCTCCTTGCATGAATGGCTATTTGACAAAAATGCTACACCTAATGATGAAACTTACGGACCATAAAAATATCGCCAAGTACTCAATAGTGTAGTTGTGCTATTTAGTCTGCTCTGAAATGCATGTTGTCCTAACCGTTCGATCACGTGGAGAAACAATTGACAACACGTAGGTGGGATGGTGTCAGGCACGTAGTCAATAGCGAGACAACTAAAACCAGTGCATCATTATAGGGGGGACCACGTGCACATAATGCCCGGCTATCCTGGTTGGGGTCCACGCATCCGATATAGGTTATTACATGAAGCATTTACTCTTTTCCTTGTCAACATCCTTATCCACCCTTTTCTCTCAAAAACTGCCAAAATTGTTTTTTTTGTGGGGGGAGGGGGATAGCGTGTAGCCGTTGCAGGAGGAGCCCAAGCCTGGTAAGGGGAAGACATTAGTGTTTGCCATCAGGGTTGTTCAAGCAGGGAGCAGAGCAAGAGGCTAGCGGGACCGTCGAGCCGCAAGACAAGGTGGGGGGAGGGGGTTGACAGCCCAAGCACCATGGCGAGCAACCATCATCAAATCTCACGGGATCTCGTGTGACCACCGGTAAGTCCCCAAGATCTCACACCTCGCATGCGTGATTAATGGCGGTCGGTGGGGAGGGTTATGATGCGTCTTGCGTGGCGGGATGGTAGAGGAGCCACTGTTGTTGCGGAAGAAGTGTACATTAGGATGGATCTCGCGCAACGATGTGGTTTTGTGCACATAGGGGTTTGGATCTTGCACGACACAATGGGATCTTGAGCGGGAGGGGTCAGACGATGGATCTCGTGTGACCACCGGTAAGTCCCAAAGATCCCACACCTCGCATGCGTGATTAATGGCGGTCGGCGGGGAGGGTTACGATGCGTCTTGCGTGGCGGGATGGTAGAGGAGCCACCGTTGTTGCGGAAGAAGTGTACATTAGGATGGATCTCGCGCAACGATGTGGTTTTATGCACATAAGGGTTTGGATCTTGCGCGACACAATGGGATCTTGAGCGGGAGGGTCAGAGGATGGATCTCGTGCGACATGATGAGATCTTGTATCGGGGGAGGGGGTGGATCTCGCGTGACACGATGAGACCTTATGCAAGGCGGCGCGGATCTCGTGTGGCATGGTGTGGTCTCGTGCTAGGGGAGGGGGATGAATCCCGTCCAACACGAAGTGATGTTATGCGAAGGGAGGGATGGTAAAGCCGAGAGTGGCATGGGGGAGGATTTTCTTTCTTTATACTCGTGTTTGCCCAGGACGCCAAACAAGGCAATACATGTTGGTCACTGGCAGTCTAAAAAGCTTTTGCATATATGTTTTTCTTTCATGTTTTTAAACAAAGGGTAAAAAATGATTTTCTTTCATGTGTTTAAACAAAGGGTAAAAAAATGGCACTCGGTTTTTTCTCAGCTTGTCGAAGAATTTTCATGTTTTCTTTCTTTAACCGACTTTCTGTTGATGGATCTTTTTTTCTCAACTGACATGACATTGAAACAAAATACGGCTTGTAGGAGGGGAAAAACTAAGGGCACAGTAGTTTAAACTGTACAGATAAAACGATTTTTGTTCTGAACGAAGGAACCACGGCAGATACGACAAACAACTTAAATCGGCAGTTTATCTCTAGTCAAAGCAGGTCCCGCACTGCTGTACGCTTTGTAGGAGTATTTGGAAAGCACGGGACTCTCCCCCGATCTCTGCGATCGCACGCCTGTCTGTTACAAATACGTTTCGATTCGATTGCAGGAGGCACCGGAGACGCAGAGACCGCCGGCTCGCCGATACCCTAGTTGGACTCCGACACGCCCGGCACCGCGCGCACCGCGCCGCACGGCGTCTACATAAGGCGCACCCAAGGCCCGCGAATCACCAGCGCGCACCGCCCCCGATTGCTTCGCACCACGATCGATCACCTCGGTTCGGAGCACGGACGCGCGCGATCGACGACGCCATGGATCGGAGCGGACGGAGCGACGACGGCAAGTCCGCCGCCCACCCCGACCTCGCCGACTCGCTGGGCGCGATGGGCCTCGGCAGCAACCCCTCGCCGCAGCCGCGGGGGCAGCAGGAGCAGGCGCTGCAGCGGCAGCAGAGAGCGGCGTGGTTGCGGCAGAGGACCGCGCCGCCACCGCCGGGGATGCCGGAGCAGCAGCTCAGGACGAGGCTGCTGATGGAGGCAGGGCTCCAGGTTGCGCGGCAGTCCTGGTCGCAGCAGTCACAGCAGCACCAGGCCTACCGGTGGGAGGAGATGGGCTCATCGAGCGGCGGCGGCCCCTACGTCTCGCCGATGGGCGCCGCCGCGGCGGTCAATAACCCTAGCGCGTGGTACGACACGGCCGCCGCAGCGGCCAATAACCCTAGCGCGTGGTACAACTCCGCAGGCGCCAACTTCTTCAGTGCGCAGGGCCAGAGCGGTAGCCAGCAGCAGCAGTACACTCTGAGCGCCGGCGCCAGCCAGTACCAACCGGTAGCCTCGCCGGTGGCGGCGAGCTCCATCCCCAACATCAACGCCAGCCTGCAGTACCTGTACCAGCAGCAGTATGCCATGTCCAACCAATCCGGCGCCGGCGCGTACGCCTGGTCCGCGCCCGATGAGGACAAGCGCATGGATCTGAGGCTGAGAGCCATCCAAGCCGCCCAGGCTCAGGCGGGTTATGTGCCGTACAGGGCGGCGCCGGCGGCCCAGCCACGGCGTGCCCGGACGCTGGAGGAAACCCGGTCGCGGCTGCTCAAGGCCCCGATTGACGTGCACGTGGTGACGTTCCCCCAGTCCCCCGCGCACGTGGTGACGCTGCTGGAGGAGGGCGTCAACAAGATCCGGCTGAACGTGCTCGCCGGGGTGACGCACCGCATGCACGACTTCATGGACAGCAGGGACGGGCACGCGGTGTTCGTGGCGCTGCTGCGCGCCTGCGCGGGGCGGGCCGGCGAGGTCAAGGACATCGTGGAGGCCGCCTCCTTCTACTGCAGGCACAACCTGCTGCCGCTGATGAGGCACGACCACGGGTAGGTCGCATTGCTCCTCCTCCTCCTCCTAGTCCTAGCTAGCTACTAGTGCAGGATGTACTATGTGCTAATTAACTGGTCCATGCATGCAGGGAGGATTGCCTGGCGGAGCTCATCTCGGCGGCGGCGCCGTACCCTAACCTGTGCGAGATGCTGGTGAACCGCTTCCTGTTTGAAAACGTGCTGCTGGACCTCAAAGGGGACCAGGTGCTTCACCACTGCTTTGCCACCATGAGATACGAGGACACCAAGGTAAGCTCTTACATTACATGCATACTACTACTTACTCAAGTACACACATGCGCGCCGGCCAGGGCTGATCCTTTTGCTCGTCGTCGATGTATGTTTATATAGTTTCTGGTGGTCTCCGTCCTCCATGGCAACACGCTTGACGCGATGGCCTACTCGCAGTCGCCGGCCGGGTCCAAGTGCCTGGTGGAGTGCTTCAACAATGCCAGAGGCGACGAGTTCGGCAAACTCCGGGCCGTCCTGCTCGACAAGGCCATCGACCTGGCCAGGGGCGAGTACAGGTGCGTAGCCTACCACGATCCATCCATGGTTACGGACTGACCAATATCAGTACTGATGATGATGGATGAATGCATGCAGCAACTACTTCGTGCAGCACGCCCTGGAGCACGGCGACGCGCAGACGCGGCAGCAGCTGGTGCAGCGGCTGATGGGGCAGGCGGTGGGCCTGTCCCTGCACCGCTCCGGCAGCTACGTCGTGGAGGCGTGCTTCAACAAGGCGGGGCTGCTCAACCTCGTGCTCGCCCAGTTCGTGAGCATGGACGACGCCCAGCTCGTGGAGCTCGTGCAGGGCCGCTCCTCCAACTACGTCGTCCACAGGATGCTCGAGGCCGCCAAAGACGTAAGTAGAACCAGCACCTAGCTCCCTCTTTCTGGATCATGGCCGTGTGGCCATGCCTGGCTAGCTCTGACCGTGATCGATGGCGTGCGTGCAGAGGTACCCCAAGGAGACGCTGGGGCTGGCGCGGCGGATCTACAGGCTGCACGGGAACGGCGTCTGGCAGGTGTACGCCGAGAAGGTGATGAGGGTCGTCGGCAAGATCCTGTCTCGCCACTCTCATCACGGCCCCTCGTATCGCTGATCCCCTCCGCCTCCGGTGTGGTGTGGCTGCTTCGCGCCTTAATTCTGTTGTTGTCAACATGCGCACATTATCAATGTTCCTTTGTAGGGTTTTGTGTAGGTGATCGGTCGAGAGCTTTGCGTCTGTGTGTCTGTGTCTGTGTCGTTGTAGTAGCGGAAGCGGTGTGTGTGTTCGGTAGTTTGTTTCTCTATTGTGTGTTCGGTTTGTTAGGGGTGCTGTAAGCGCTAAATATGTATGGCAGCGGTACTTTAGACATTCATTTCTCCAACAAGTATTTTCAGACGGAGGGAGTATGTTTTGTGTCTAGATTTGAACAGAATTGCTATTTTACTGTCAACATTCAACAACATTCGTCTTCATTGAATTTTTGCATGCTTGATTGTCCGCTACGATCCGTCGGAAACTTCGGCCGGAGGCTTTTTGCTTTGAATTTGGGCCGGTCTTTCTGTCTTGAATTCATGGTTGATATTAATTGTAATTTGGTGATTTCGTTGTGGTTTCTGTGTGTTCGGTTTGTTAGGGGTGACGTATGCACTATGTATGGCAGCAGTACTTTGTTTCAATGTTTTGTGTCCAGATTTCAATAGTTTGAGGTATTTGTCTAGATAAATATTGCAGTTTTATAAACAGAATTGCTATTTTACAGGCGATTTTTTCATCTAAATTCGATTTTTTTGCCCGATCATGCTATGATTCATGCTGGAAACTTCAGCAGGAGGCCTTTCTTCTTGAGTCTGGGCCGATATTTTATTGCATGGGGGCACTCATTTTTCATGTTGTTATTTTTGTCTATGTTTGGTTCCTTTGAATTAATCATTCTAAATTACTCATTTATGGTTCATTCTTGCTAGCTCTCTATTTTTGTTGTTAGAATTTATATTAGTTGCAAATTTAAGTACTACTGAAATTATTTCCATGCTTGCCTTGTATTTCTTTATGATCCATTCTTCTTCTCCCAGAATTAGTATTGTTAGTTTGTAAGTACTATATAATTTTTACAGTTCCAAAGAACTTGAGGAGGTATTGCTGATAAATTACAATTCTTGTTGCACTACCCTGTAATGCTGTAAATGTTTGCATCTTCAACTATGTTTTCAACTAAGTGAGAATTAGCCTTTTTTTTATAAGCATCTCCTTTATTAATTGGCTACAATTGTAGCATCTGAGCCAATCAAGGGGATGACAGCCATCGGGGCAACATCCATCCATACATTAGAAGGATTGGATCTATTTAGACTAGCTAATTTGTGTGCTACCTTATTGTTCTCTCTAAAACAATGCTCATAAACAATGTGATTGGAATCTAAAGACATGAAGTAACAATCATCAAAAATCGCACTGGCCACCGAAGATGAATAGCCCTCTCTGAGCGCTGCGATCACCTCCACATTATCTGAATTTACTTCAACTTTGCTACATCCGGTTGTGCGAGCAAGATTTAGGCCGAATCTGATTGCAATTGCTTCTGCGGTAAAAGCATTATAACAGAGTCCAAGTTTCTCATTCGCAGCAGCTATAAACTTGCCTTTGTGGTCTCTAATGACAGCACCTACTGAACCTTCAGGTACTTTCTCATCCAACCTCCCAAACGAACTCTTGGCCGTGGGGAATTCGCTGCTATGAAGTTCTCTGCCACGGAACGTACAGCAAGGTTGATCTGTGGCGCCGTTTGTGGATCACCTCCGTATGTAATTTTCCTCCTTTCCCACCACATATACCAACATCATGTAGCCACCGTTTCTCGCAGTCTCGGCAATCCTAGTACATGGATATGATCGTCCGGTAGACTGAGAAGAAAATCCAACACAACCTCCCCACATGTGTTCATCGCCAATCCCCTCTGTATAACATCCCACACTCCAAGGAGTTTCCAAACCTGAACCGCAACTGGACATTCAAATAGCAGATGACGGATACTCTCCGGTCCTTGGTTGCATACTAGACAAGTTCGAAATCACTAATTGAGGAGTACTCGTTGCAAAGATCAGTCCAATTCCCCTGGTTGTGACAAGTGGCGCACATGCAGCGCACCACTTGTCGCAGCCCGGGAGTTTTCCCTTTTTTCGTAGATCCGTTTATTCAAAATGTTTTATCTCTCAAACCGTGCGTCCAAATCTCGAACCGCTTTCACCGTTGAATTCCTCGCGTCGAGATCTTCAAAACTAGATCCCATGTTGATAGATTTTGATGAACTTTTCTTTCACGAAAAAAACCGAACGAAAAAAACAAACCGGAAGTACGGGTTTTTTCCCTTTCCGAAAGAGGCACGCCCGTGCCTCTCACGAAATCACAACCGTGACTCTCGCGAAAGGAAAAAAAAAAAGAGAAAACATGTTTTTTTCCATGAGGAGGCACGGCCGTGACTCTCGTGAAAGCACAATTGTGCCTCTTGTGAAAGCACAATCGTGCCTCTCGCGGAAGCAAAACCGTGACTCCCGCGAAAGAAAAAAAATAGAAAACGCATTTTTTTTCGTTTCCGAGAGGCACGACTGTGACTCGCGAAAGCACACCCGTGCCTCTCGTGGAAGAAAAAAACAGAAAACACGTTTTTTTTTCATTTTCGAGAGACACGGCCGTGACTCTCGCGAAAGAAAAAAACGCGTTTTTTCGCGCAAAAACGTCGAAAAAAACCCGTTTAAAAAATTAAAAAAACAAAATTCGAAGGGAGCGCCCAGAGCGCGACACGTGGCGAATGGCTAAGAGGACGCCAAGTGGCGCTGATCGTTGCGAGGCTCCCGAAGGAGCGGTCGTTAACTAGTTGCTCTCAAGTTCCACACCGAATCCCATGTAGGTGTTGGCGAGGAAGAACTCGTCGTACCTTGCGAATTGTGGCCAAATTTTGACTCCCAGACGGCGTGATATGCTGATTTTACAGTAAACCCACCTGTTTTAGTAAAACTCCAAGCTAAAAAGTCTGTCATTTCATATACTAGTAGTGGGATTGCAAGAATTTTTTGAGCATCAACACTACAAAATGTTTGGTTTATCAACCCCGAATCCCAGTCATCTGACACTGGATCTATAAGCTCTGACACCCGAGAGAGGAGGTGATTCCCTCTACTAGAGATAACCTTCCTGGATGGAGATTGTGGGATCCAACTATCTTCCCATTTTTTTAGCCCTTTTTAGTCTTGCTCACAAAGTAAATTGTGTGTAATACTTTGCAGCCAGTGTAAGTTAATTGCTTGCATACAACTGTCAGCTTGTAATTGACTAAAATTTGAATGAAGGTCAATTCATTTTTAATTGAGTGTTAAATACTCCCTCCGATCCAAAATAAGTGTGTTAGTTTAGATCTTTGTTCAAAACTATGACACTTATTATGGATCGGAGGAAGTACTTATATTGAACTTAGATCACAGTTACATCGTCCAGAAGTACCATACTGCCTGGAAGGTCAACCCAATTATTACAAACTTTGTTGTTGCTACAGCATCCCACCACCATGACTGTCCCGTCGAGAGAATCTGATTCTGCTTGAACCTGATGGAAACAAGAGAATTAGCGAAAAGTCCATCTCACATATTCATCGCTTCCATCATCATAGCATCCGAAAGCAATAGGGACGTACTCGCATTGAGCAGCCAGGAAGTAGCCCTTCTTGTCGCGTATGACAAAGGCAGTGGCGCCTGAACCTTCGTCTTCATGGTATGACGCTTCGACATTTACCTTGATGAACTTGGGTTCATGTTTACTCCCCTTGTGATCAGGATTACTAGGGCTCTTCAAGTTTGGCTTCAGAAAATTTCCAAGGTGGGACTGGTTCATTGTGAGTAATTTGCCTCTGAATCCACCACAAGTACCAACAACCGATAGGAATGACCTCCTTATGGTTCAACGATGGCATCATCTCAAGATTAACCGCTGGTAGTTCGAACAGTACGAGCGTTCCTGTGTAGGATTTTGTAAGGTGGTCGCCCAGAGCTTGGGTATGTTTGTGTCTGTCATTGTAGCATACTTTGTTGTGTGTCCAGATTCAAATACTTTGAGGTAACTAGATAATATTTGCAGTTTTATAAACATAATTGTTGTTTTACAGTCATTTTCTTGTGTCTTCATTTGAATTTTTGTCTGTCGGACAGTGCGCTATGATTAATACTGGAAACTTTGGCAGGAGGTTTTTTGTCTTGAGTTTTTTTTTTGCCGGTATTTTGTTGCAGGGAGCACTCATTTTGGTCTCGAGTTCATGGATGATATTAATTGTTCCCTTGTATATCATTCCCTTGTACTAGCATATAGTCAAGAAATACTCGATACGGAGCCAAGGGCATTTCCCCTCTTTTCGGAAAAAAAATTATTCTAAATTTACCCATTTTATGGCTCCTTCTGTTCAAATTCACATTTGTTGTGAATTGAAGTACTGCTGGAATTATTTTCATGTTTTTATGGTATTAATTTATTCACCTTCTCCCAGAATTAGTATTGTTAATTTTTTACAATTCCAAAGAATTTGATTTATACTACCTCCGTAACTAAATATAAGGCGTTTTTGCAGTTCAAATTGAACTGAAAAAACGTCTTGTATTTAGGTAGTAGTTTATAGGTGTTCTATATAATTTGATAGTGGAGGTATCGCTTGATGATGAATTTTACAGTTCTAAAGTAACCCGAGTTACAATTCTTGTTGCATTACCTGGTAAGTGTTGTAATTGTTTGCATCTTCAACTATATTTTAAACTAAGTGAGAATTGGCCCTTTTTAGTCTTACTCACAATTTAAATTTTGCATAATACTTGTTCTGCAGCCAGTGTCATTTTCTGTTGAATGTTAAATAGATGCTCAAACAATGATAATGCCTTAGGAAAGCCACCATGGCTAGCTTTATTAAACTTATATCACGGTTACATCATCTACAAGTGTGTTGACAATACTGCCTGAATGCTCGTCAACCCAATTATTACAAACTTAATTACAAAAACTAACTTAGCTCATGGGCCACATGTTAGCTGCTCGAGGATAATGACTAAACATGACCTTTCTAACATATGTTGCCATATCAACGCACTCTGCCAAAATTGCTGCTGCAGCATCCCACCACCGTGACTGTCCAGTACAAAATTTGATGACATCTAGAGAATCAGATCCTGCTTGAACCCGATGGAAACCAAGAGAATTAGCAAAAACTAGCCCATCTCGCATAGCCATTGCTTCCATCGATGATGATGGCGTGATCTGAGTACCAATCAGTTACACAGCTCCTTGGCGTTTGCACATTGAAACAACATATGCCGTCGCTGCAAGGTTACAAACAATGTTGTTTCACGCAACAAAAAATAGATACAATGTTGTTGTTTGAGTATTAGAAAAACCCCACTCAAAGTTCTCTTTAGAACAAGCTAAAAGTACGGCAGAGTGTGCAGGTGCAACACAACACTGAGTCACCAAAATAAGCTTGACATTGATTCAGTTTTTTTTTTTGGTCCGAGATTGACAAAGTTTGACACTGTTAATTACATAACGGCAACTAAAACATCAATAGAGATATATACAACTATATTTAGCATCTAAGCAGGTCTCGATCCATACCAACGCTTGATGTCAGGTAGCATCATCTACGGATTATACTTCGACATATTAGACAAAGAATAACTGTAAGATGAACCCTTCTTATTGGATGCTCGAGAGACATACGCAAGGGGGTCTTCAGAATAGAGCTTTGACCTTGATGATGCGCTGGCACCTGGAACACTCAAACCACCTGATCTGATCGACGCCAAATTATAGAAGTCTGCCACGCCGCCATTGTACTGAGTCTGAACAGATGAAGCAGCCAGGGTCTCATTCTGGATGCCAATGGGACGCTGGTTCCCAACAGAAAGCAATGGATCATGAGCGGTAGCTGGAACTATGTTATGGCTAGAAACAGCTTGGTACTTATTTGCAACTCTAGCTGTAGGGAGGCTCTGCCTTAACATGAGCTCCTGACTCCATGTTCCTACCGGGCGGGTGTTCTGGCCTAAGGAACCTTGTACGGCACTCTCTGGAAGCTGTGGTCTCTTCCTGGAGTCCAGAATGTTCTTACTTACTTCACGAGCAGCTGCAGCAGCAGCATTGGCTGCTCGCTTTCTCTCTGCACTTTGCAGATCCAATAGTGTCATTCTGTTGTTAGCTTCTTCCAAAATAGGCAGCTCTTCTAGTTTGTGTTCTTTAATGAACTTCTGCAATGCTCCGAGCAATGTCCGCTCTTTTGCATCACCTGCATCCTGCCGAAGCATTTTAAGAAACGACAATTCAGACGACCATGAATACATGATGTTCATAATAGATGATACTCAAGGCAGCAGAGCTACCTGAGAGGCAGGACCGTCTCCCCTGATGCGGATCATGTTCCCAGCATTTTTTGCATCATTCACATATGACCTAAGAATAGGCAATAAAGGATATTTGTGCACTAAATTAAGAGCTTGGATAAATTTGACTGCATCGAGCTGTTTGCCTTTGTTTATCATTGCCTGAGTGAGAACTGGTGCAAAGAAAACATGCGGAGATTAATATTCTCATCATCTCAGCTGATAGAACTAACAAGGTGGAACAGAAAATAACATACAATTGACTCTTACAACATAAAGCTCAAACCAGAAGGCTACACAATAGAATGAAGTGAACAAACAGACACCACACACAGGCCGAACAAACAAGAAGATCAGATATAATTAAATCCTCTCATCTATGTCACTTAATGTTGGGCAGAGCTGTATTCGATACTCATCGCCTTCCCAAAAAATTCTCCAAAGATATGCTTAAAGTACCAAGTATAAAAATTAGTACAACCTAGGGAGAAAAGGGAGAAAAATGGAAATAAACGATGAATTGAACTAAAATTCCAAACTGAGCACATAGAATCAGAACAGCACCAAGTGCCTAGGGAGAAAAGGAGGAGAAAAAAAGGCAAAGAACAATGATGTGAACTACAATTCCCAACTATAAGTGTTAGCATGATTATACATTTATACAAGCAAATCACAAAATAGATCAAGAAATATGTTATGTTGGACAGCTGAAAACAAAGCAAAGGTGAAAAGATTCTCAAATAGAGAATTTAGAAGCAGTTAGCAAACTAATACAGAGAAATAAACTGCACACTAACATGGCCATGAGGTCATGACTCAGGCAATTAATGGGAGCAATTGCAGCATTCACTATATGCCAATCAGTCTTGGGAGTTGTTTTACAAAGGTGTCATCACAGGTCACATGATGCAGTCTACAACATACAAATTTAGTGTATAGAGTAAATGAAGAGGCCTAAAAATCTAACAGAAAAATCAGAGAACAATGTTTAAAAGTTCAACAATAATTCATGAACCAAGGCAAGTTAGCAACTGAAACCAGTATGATATGAACAATAACCAAATCAAAGATTAGCTGACATAACCATGAGCACTATACAAAACTGCTAGGAGGTTTTACAGAACAGTATAAAGCTAACAACAATCTCCAAAAGAAAACATATCATTTGGGGTTTCTCCTAATGAACAGTTCAAATTTAATCCCTTCGACCCTGCCATACACTTACATTATAAGCTCACTTACAACTAGTAACTAGACTCACAAGATAATAAAGCAAAACTAAGTGAGGTTATTGGACAAGTCCAAGATGATCGCGGATAAACTCAGCCTATAAACTGATATAGGACAATAAGGCTCAGCTTGTACTTGCTGAATCGTGTTATGCTGAACTTATTTTATAACCGGGTGCTACATAAAAATAACCATGAAAACAGGAAAGAGTTAGCTACCAAACGTTCAAATAGAGAAAGGCTGGTTGGGCAAACAGGATTATTATAATCCACCACAATGCCAAACGTGCCCTAAGAGCCATTACGCATCCCCTGGAATAGCTCCACCTACTATTTGGTGTTGAAGCTTAAAAGATAACTAGATCATTGGTGGCGCGCGTTGCCGCACCCATCCATTGTGGCATTGAGTTAGGTAATTGCATAGAAATAGACACGAAACATGCATGTTGAGATGGTTGTATGTTTGCAAGATCCTCATTTTTATCATATGATAGAATAACACTCACAGGAATTTCTATAAAAATTGCACGCGTTGCTGCGTCCGTCATTTTTTCCAATAGAATGACATAGACTTGCATAGTAAATAATTAAATATATATAAACATGAAATATATAGGTGAAAGTTGCATAAAATAGCCCACATATTGACAAAAAGATAACTCGGCAATAACATAGTAAACATAATTAAGTTTCCCTTGTTTCATTTCGTATGCATGCTACATTCGTTGTGGATAAGTAGCTAAATCCATGCAATTAGCTTGGATTGCCAATTAGAAGTTTCATTTTGCATGAGTAGCTAAATCCAGGCAATTAGCTTGTATTGCCAAGTAGAAGTTTCATTGTGCATAAGTAGCTAAATCCAGGCTATTAGCTTGGATTGCCAAGTAGGAGTGCACCGACAAAACTGAAAAGGAACTGGGTAATCAATCTTCTGACCAAAAACAGATGAATGTGTGTAGGTGGAAGCAAAATTGTCGTTGTACGAAAAATGGATAGAAATTTCATTAACTTAATAAGGTAACAAACTTTAAAGTTACAACCTGGACTCGGGAATGCTATGTCGTCAAGACAATGCGTGATATACTTATTTGTCTAGAAAGAGGGCACCCACCAGTACTAAAAAGAAATATGCTTACCTGGATAAAAATTTCCTGAAAGTACCATTATAACAATATTAAGTGTGGACAAATAAACTGAAGGGTTGTGTGGCACAGCATGCCAATATCCCATGAAAGATTAATCTGATATAGACAATATTGTAGAACCATATAGAATTTATTATCGTAAGACATGTTCGGTGATGTGGAGGCGTATATTTCCATAGATAAATAGTAATCCACGATCTCAGTATTTAGGTCACGTTGATAATGAAAAATATTAAAATCTATGCCCATTTGATGCAGGCATATCATTATCTCGAGACTCCACGGAGGCAAAAGGAAAAGAGACCGACAAAACATACATAATAGGAGAACATTCCATGGTTGCTGGTGAGTCACCTAAAATTCTAGGTGTTGTTGCTGTTCAACTTCCCTGTAGCAACAAGAGGACATGAAATAAAAAATAAACTTTTCATTGAATTATCACTGTACCTTAAACAGAGCGAAACAACGAGGGACCTTGACTGGCGGAGCAGCTTTTCATTGAATTATAGATGAAGAAATAATAGGAGAGTTTTAGGCTGAGCATTACAAGAAACAGCAAGCGCCCGTTGTGCAAGGTATAAAACAACAGAGAAAGAGAATCAGTGCAGCTCTGTCGATCGGAAGGACGGAAGGTTGCAGAACTGCAGCGTTCGCTCCCACATACCGAAAAAGGGTTTCCCCCCGCTTTGTATTCCAAAGCACCAACACCGATTACAGAGCAAACGCTGGGGCGAGCAGCACAACAAGCCAAAGAAAAAGAAAAAGAAACAATGCCAACACCGGCAGCTCGACAGACGCGAATGACCTACAACCACTGCGCCCTCCGAAATCTACCCACCACGATCCTAGGCTCCGATCCTCCGTGTACCAAGCAGCACCTCCAGGAAGGAAACGACGCCGACGACGCTGCTGCCCGGACGTATCCTAGGGTTTCCCCCGGCACACGGAGGGTAGAGGGGAATGAAGACCACCGACACCCTCCAGGGAGGAATGGTGGCACCCGTAGGCGTCACCGCACCGGAGCCGGAAGATCCGGCAAGGATTTCTCCCAACTCCAAACCCCACCGCCCAACCGGATCGAAGCCAACCAACCAGCTCGCCGCCCACCGCCCACCAGCATGCGCCACCGCGGTCGCAACGCCACCCACGCCGCCTCACTGAGATCGCCACCACGAGGCCAAGAGAACGAGGAGGGGGCGTTGGACGATGGGAGCAGCAGCGCCGTAGCCGCGCGGGAGGGAACCACCTCCTCCGCCGTCGTGTAGGAGGCTTGAGCCTCCGGCACCGTCGCGGTCACCGTCCGGACGCAGCAGCAGGGCATACCAGGCCACCCCTGGCCCGGCCAGGCCCGAATCGGGCCCGCTAAGCCCCGCCGGCCACGCTGCAGCAGGACAGCGCCAGCACCGCCAGCACCCCAACGCCCATCGCCGCTCCCTCGCCTCCTGGGAGCCACGTCGTCGACCCGCCCCGCTGTTGGCCCGCCCAGACCTAGATGGGGTCCGAAGGGCCCAGATCTGGGCCGAGCGGGCGCCGCCTGGCCGCGCCACCCCGCCGCCAACGGCGACGCCGCCGTCCAGCCGATCTCCCGCGCCGCGCCAGGAAGCCCCGCCGCCATGCCGGACCGCCGCCGCCTAGGGAGCACCCCCCGGCGCCCTCCGCCCCGCGCCGGAGAGCAACCGAGAGGGGAATGGCCGGGGGCCGCCGCCACCAGCGTCGCCCGGGCCAGGCCCACCAACGTTCGCTCCCACATCGCCTAAGCGGATGGGCGATTGGCAAGCATGTGAACCACGTCTTCCGAAGCAGCAGAACACAGGGAACAGGAAGGGTTGTGCGGCCAGCCCCTCTTTGCCAAGTTGTCTGCCGTCAGAAACTTTCTCAAGATTGCGAGCCATGAGAACACCTTACACTTGAGCGGCGCATCGGATGTTGTGCTTGAAATTTGTGCGCCTCTCTCCCTCGAATTGGATAGAGTATGCCGACGCCGTCGAGAACTCACCAGTCGGCGTCCATCGGCAGGAGACGGAGTCTGCGAACACCGATAGCTCGACCCCCCTGGATATTCGTCCGGAGTAGCTGGAAACACCGATCGGGGCGGAAGATTGGGTGAGGACATATAAATAGGAGAAGGGAGGCAAAGGGACTAAACGAAACTCCGCCATCGACCGCAGAGGAGTCGCCTACCTTAACTAACATTAATGGCTAGTAGGAACGGCACCTTAACTCGTCAATTCAACGGCGCACTTCAATTGACCGCCCATGCTGCCCCGGGACAACTCCACAGCTGCCGCAGAACTCACCATCCAAGGGAGACCGACCTCATACACACACAACACGATTAAGCCCACCAGTTCCCCATCGAAGAGAAAACCCACCAGGCCCATTTTAACAGGAGACGACCGAAAATGTTACTGGAGCAGCGGCCCACCACTATGTACCGCTTCGTGATTACTGAACGACGTACCAACGCGACCGCAAAGGTAATCAGACGGCCGGAAACGCATAGATCTCAATATCTAATGGCCAGAAATGCAAGTGGTCTGAGATGGTTGGAAAGATGCGCGGTTATAATGTTTCTAAATATCAAGGATGAAACAGGTTCAGTTCATCCATTAACAGGACATCAGAATTAAAGAATGGCAGCAGCATTCAAATTTTCATATACCTAAATTAAAATAGCCTTCGGTTAGGACTTACGAGTGACCTTGCAGAAATAAATAGCGTGTAACAATCTGAACAAGAGTGCCTTAGGGAGAAAAGGAGAAAAGAGGAAAGAACAAGAATGTGAATTATAATTCCCAAATAAGCACATAGATTTAGCGCACAGAAGTGTTAACATGATTATACAGGCAAATCACAAAACAGATGAAGAAATATATTATATTATACAGCTGAAAACAAAGCAAAACTGAAAAGATTGCTCAAGTAGGGAATTTAGAAGCGGTTAGCAAGCTAAGACAGGGAAATAAACTGCAAAGTTACTGAACAAAGCCATGGGGTCATGACTCGGGCATTGAATGGGAACAATTGCAGCATTCGCTATATGCCAATGCCAATCAATCCCAACAGTTGGCAATCGTTTTACAAAGGTGTCATCACAGCTTCACAGGTCACATTATAGTGTTCAACGGTACAAAGTTAGTGTTTATTCCATCCTTTCCATAATAAGTGTTGTAGTTTTAGTTCAAATTTGAACTAAAACCACGGCACTTATTATGGAACGGAGGGAGTACATGAAGAAGCCTAAAAATCTAACAGCAAAATCAGAGAACAATCAACAATAACTCATGAGCCAAGGCAAATTGGCAACTGAAACAAACAGTAACAATGTACGATATGAGCAACACTCAAATCAATGCTAGGAGTTTTTACAGAATAATCTCCAAAATAAGACTTATCATTTGGGGTTTTTCGGAATGAACGGTTCATATTCAACCCTTCTGCCCTGCCTTGCACTTACGTTATAAGCTCACTAGTTAATAGACTCAAAAGATAACAAGTGAAATAAGTGATTTTATTGGGTAAGCTCAGGATGATCGTGGATAAACTGACATAGGACAATAAGGCTCAGCTTGCAGTTGCCTAATTGTGTTACACTGAACTTGTTTCATAGCGATGTGCTGTGGATAAATACCCATGAAAGCAGGAAGGAGCTGGTTACCAAAAGATAGGGAAAGGCTGGTTAGGCAAACAAGATTATTATAATCTACCACAGTGCCAAAAGTGGCCTAAGAGCCCTTATGCACCCCAGCAATATTTTGGAGTTCAAGCTCAAAAGATAATACCAAGAACATAAACAGGCTCAGTCATCCATTAGCATAGAGTGACGGACATCAGAATTGAAGAATGGCAGAAGCATAAAATATTTCATATGCCTAAATTAAAATAGGCTACAGTTAGGAGAGACCTTGAGGAAAGTAAATAGCATGTTGATGAAACATCGACCCAAAGATGCAGATGAAACAACTGGACACAAAGAAAAATACAAGGATATAGCAATATGTGCCTCCCAAAATAATATCAACATTACGGGTCTGTTTAGTTTCAGTCATCGAACGGAATGGCACGGGTCCGTCCCGTCCCTGGGCCACGTTCTTGCGTTTGGAATGGGAACGGACTAGAACCCACTCGTTCCCCGAAAGAGAATATTCCGCCAATATCCGGAACACACTCGTTTCTCCAATTTGGTGGAACGACGCAGAACGGCCTCTCGCCCACTCCACCTCCCACCCGACGCACTCTCCGTCTCTCCCAACCCCTCTCGTCTCCCGTCGCTCCTCCACGCTCGTCTCTCCAAGTCCGGCGGATGAGCGGCGGCGACCAGGACAGCAGATCCACAGCAGGGCGGCGGCGACCAGGCCAGCGGATCCACAGGAGAGGCGGCCGTGACCTGATCTATGGGATGGGCGGCGACGTCCTGATCTGATGTGGCGGCGACCTGATCTGATGAGGCGGCGGCCATCCCCTCGCAGGCTGCGACAGCCACCTATCCGGCGGGACAAGCACTACTTCCGCTCGGTATGGACAGGGCTCCATCTATGAGCAGCAAGAGCGTTGATGTGCTACTATCTCGAGGTCATCAGTGAGCAATTTTTCTTGATTGAAATCCAATCTAATGTAAATAGTCAAAAAATATTGAGCAAAATCCTTGATTCTGTGCCCATTCATGATTTTTTACCCTGTCTATGTCCTCTCAATAGGAAACAATTCAATGTAAATATTCCATTGAGAGAATACCATATTTGATGTCAAAGTACAATTCAATATAAATGCTACGGTAAGTTTCAATATTATGTTTCCAGAAATACAAAGATTTTATACTTGGTCATATTGTATATCTATGCATATGAGAGGCAGCCTCATCATTTTTATACAGGAGATGTTTTGAACTGAATTCATTCCATTCCATCACTCAAACCAAACACTGAAACGTAACCATTCCATTCCATCACTCAAACCAAACACTGAAACGTAACCATTCCATTCCATCAAATATCCCAACCAAACACAGGAACGAAACCGACCCATTACAGTGGAATGGAACCTACATCGACCCAACAAATCCAGGAAGATGGTAGGTGGGTAAACCAACATAGAAATAAAGCTACAGCGTGAGAATAAAAGAAATACTAATAATAAAATAGATGATTTAAGGAGCAAGGGCAGATGACAAATGTCCTATGAAATCATGATATTCCAAATGAAAAGTTCAACATAAAAAATTAATATAGTACTTCCAAGTGCCGTCAACCTGAACAACTTAAACATAGCCAGTCAAAACTATCAGACACTAATCTGTGCTATCTAACTGCAAATAGATCATGATGGTGAAGAGTTTTAAAAAAAATGCAAAAGCATCATCGTTTCATCCTGTACCTCAACAAGAGCATCTCCAAATTGCATATTCACAAACAGCTCTAGGTTGCAGGATTTAAATGCAAATAAAATAAAAATACGCAAGAATCACCACGGGGAAGTTCTAACAGAACATTGTGTTGCAGTCTGTGGCAATATCTATCGATAACAGAGTGTTGGATTCCTGCTACTAGAATATTGGCAGTCTACTCAAGAAATGATTAACATAAAGGTTACCCCTGGGCACCATTGCTAGCCATACCTAGTACCAGCTTTGCCAATCAAACTAGCTTCAATGGACTAAAAAAACCAGCAAGAACGAGAAAAGTGAGCCGCAGGTGCTACTGTGATGATAACCACTGCTCATATTTCATGGCTAGCTAGTAGAAAGCTAGATGAAGATGAACCAAACAAATCGCCTAGCCGTTGCATCCTGTAGCTTGTGCTAGCTAGAAATACTTGCTTAGCTAGGCATAGTCAACGGAAGATGCAAACACACATTTACTGAACAACATGGTTGCACAGAGCATAATGCAGTTCTAATTTTCATACGGCGAGGAAAATGTGTCTTACCTGGTAGATGCTTGTCGAGGTCGAGGCCAAGGCCGAGGAAGATCTCCACGGCGCGCTCCCGGCTCGAGATTGACACGACCAGATCGAGCACCTGGGCGGCGCCACCAACATCCTCCACCAAACCAAATACCCCGACGAGAAGCAGAAAGGCGATCGTCTCATTCTTAAACAGCGACTGCTCCTCGATCCGCTTGCTCCGCTTCCAGTCCGCCGCGACAGCCCTGGCCTCCTCTCGCGCCTCCGGCGACGGCTTCACGCCGAGCGCGCGAATCCGGTCGAGGAGGTCGATGAGCAGGCGGCAGGACACCTTGGATTCACCGTCCGCCTTGCCATTGGTCGGAGGCGAGCGGCAGAACCCCGCGGCCGCGGCGAGCACCAGGAGCCCCGGGTCGGGGGCCACCAGCAGGGCGGCATCGAGTGAGCGAGCGGGGTCCCGGAGCTCGTCCCTGTGCTCGGCGAGGTACGCGCGGAGGCCTGGCCCGTCCATCCCGGAGCAGAGCAGCTCGAGCTGGGAGAAGCCTTCGAGGCGGGAGGCGAGGGTGGAGTCGATTGTGGTGGCATCGGAATAGAAGGAGCGCCATGCGGAAGTGAAGGCGGAGAGGGCGGTCGAGTAGGTCTGGAGGGAGGCGACGGCGTCGAGGACGGAGGGGTTCGGCTCTCGCTCGGCGGCCATGGCTGCAGCCAGCGCCGGAAACCCTTGGCTCTGCTACGGTCTACGCTGGCCCGGTGGTGGGGAGGTGGAAGAAGCAGGCTGGATGGAAGAGGCCCACGTTGAGTAAGAGCCCAAGTCATGTACAGGCCAACAGGGCATTTCCTATTTGGCGCCACAGGCGCCAGTTAACGTGCATTTTGCTAACTGGCGCCTGTGGCGTCCGTAAATGGGCCGGCCCATCTACGCGCCGGTTGAGGATTTTTTTTAAAATTCTGTAAACTTTTTTGAATATTGATGAACTTTTTAAAAATTTCAAAAGTTTTTTTCAGATTGATAAACTTTTTTGAATATTGATGAACTTTTTCCAAATTCAATGAACATTTGTCTTGAAAATGGATGAACTTTTTTATTTATGAACTTTTCTTCAGGTCCATGAAATTTTTTTCAATTTCTATGAACTTTTGCTAAATTGGATGAACTTTTTTTTCAAATTGATGAACTTTTTTCAAAATTGGTGAACCTTTCAAATGGATGAACCTTTTTTCTTTAAATCTGTAAACTTTCTTGATTTCATAATTTTATTTTCGTAACAAAAAAATTGAAAAAACTGGAGGCAGCATGCTAGTGGGCCGGCCCATGCGAGCAGCGCTGCATACGCCGGATCATTAACGGGAGCCTGCAGCGTTGTATAGGAGCTTCCGACCAACAGTCCAAGATAACAAAGAGTTGCCCATGCCCATCTACATGTAGCCCAACGAGCCTAAAAAAGACCTGTTTAGCCAGTGAAAGGGGGTGGCATTTGCAGACGTTTTTTATATGCTATAAAATCTTTAAAACACACATGGCAATTTATTCATAAACATAGCAAATTACGGCAATGTATAGTTTTGTTGTGAATATTACCATGTTCACTTGAAAGAATTGCCATACTCCGGCAACAATAAGTTGTTTGGTTGGACACTCCGTTTGTCATGCCTAAGTAGAGGCAATTGTGACGCACCACGAAACGTGTGGCGGCTAAAACAAGCGCCACACCTTAGGCGAAAATTTCTACAGCCAAAACCCCTTCGAGTTGTGGCAAGCCGAACTTTAGTAAAGAACTAAATGTCTTCCTAGAAAGTTCTGGCATGCCACACCTTTGACGTGGCTAGCTAAGACTGACAACCAAACAGCTTCTAAATGTTACTAGTCAATGTGTACGTGCAATGCACGTTAATTTGGAAGTATATTAAGTGCATGCGGATATTAAGTAGAATATTATTTGCGTGTTATTATGTGATTAGCACTATATTTGGCATGAAATTAACTGCATGTTAAACGTGTTGAGTGCTCGACATTGAAGCAGTCTAGGTCGTTGGATTGACATGATTTGATGGCCGAGATTAATTGGATCTACCCATTTGAATCTTTTTATATTGGTATAAATGAAAAACTTTTGTTTTGTCATGCCTCAGTGAAAGTTCATGAATAGCTTAAAGAAACATGTAGCCCAACGCCAGCTAGTGTTTCTTCTTTCTTTTCTTATATGCTCTATTGAAAATAAGGTTTTCTTGGCTCAAAAGGAAAACTTGGATGCGAAATTCATGTCCCAACAATTATGACGTTTGTTAGCCTTTTCTAACAAAGGGTGAATTTATTAACTCAAGATGAAGTATCAAGTGGATACAGACATAATGAGCACATAT
Source organism: Triticum aestivum (assembly GCF_018294505.1). NCBI lineage: Eukaryota > Viridiplantae > Streptophyta > Magnoliopsida > Poales > Poaceae > Triticum > Triticum aestivum. The sequence goes on from NC_057803.1 coordinate 32,087,602, forward strand.
CCAGCCTCTTCGTACCTAGGATACATACATTCCACATGAACGCACACACATAACTAAACACATGGCAAATAGCAAAGTCATATAAAACCAAAGCTGTCACTTAGTGAGGAAAAAAGCCTGAAGCTGTCAAAACAGCAATGGACAAACTACACCAATGACCATATCTGCATCGACCATCTTTTGACACCAAAAGGACAATGACGTTCTTCAGCAGCAATGCCTTCATGAAGGGAATGGCACTCAAGCTTCGCCGTCATTAGATCCAACAACCAAAGGCCAGATCCTAGGGTTTCACCCTAAAGAGCGAGTTCGAGCCTATTCAAGCAATGCTTTCAACAAGGTCACAATGCAAAAACATCGCAATTGGCACATATAACCATATAACCAACTTGGGTCAGACCTAAGATTATCATCACAGGGCTCGAGACCGTGTACTCAAGAAGCACCACTAAATTGAAGGCAATCATGTATTGTCGTCACCACTTTTTTGAGATCCCAGCAGCTACAAGGGTAGCACCGTCTTGATGTGATGGCGCTATCACCGCCGTTGTACAAGTACAACCATATCGTCTACATCAAGCCGCCTTCCATAGATTTCATCTCACTGCTGAATGCGAACTAGACGGACTAGGAGCCGCTAAAACCCACAAAGGATTCTTCCAGCTGCATCCCACAACCTCGCCAATACAAGCCACTAGATCTGGAGAGAAGAACTCTCACGAAGTCCCCTCATTGGCCATCACAATCCACCAGTCAAGAGGTCTGATAGATTGTGACTGAGTGCAACTTGCCATTGTGATTGATTCTAGATCGTTACCGTGCGGCTGCGGTTCTTGCAGTTGTAGTGGGATGGACGGGAATGAAGGAGGTTGTGGCGAACTATTGATGCATTTCGGGCGGGCCGAGCTGATGGGCGGCATACTAGTAGGGCACCTTCAACTCGGATGGTCAAGGTTGTGATTTCTTGGGCAACATCGGCCTAGCGTTGCACTTTGGCTTACGTGCTCCGCCCTGACTGGTTGTCAGTGCATCTTCCGCCCTCTTCTTCGCCTTGATGTGATGATTGTTGCATTCCGCGGACTGGATCACGCGGCCAGCCGCCTCCAGGTTCGAAGGAACGGCGTACAAAGTCATAGGCTCCTTCGCTTGTTCCATCATGGTGGTGGTCCGTGGAAGGGGATGAAACCCACAACCTATTTGGTAACCATTTTGGCAGGGGGATTGGAGTTTTCACAGGGGTGTTTGTGTAGGGATTAGACATGGGAAGTAGAGTTTTACTCCCATTCCCTTGTTTGGTATATGCTGGGAATTAGTGTGGCATAAAATTTTGCTCATGAATTAACGAGGTACCCCCTGAAAATAAATGGGTGGTGATGAAGCTATGTACCTAGGGTAGGGTCATGGATCTGTCCAACATACCCTCCCCAAGGACATCTCTACAAAGAATCAGAAGCAGTCGAAGAGAAACCATCATCCACTCGACCATGAAGATGTGCTCACTCGACCACCTTGAAGACACTCGACCACCAGAAGATGAGGAACCCTCCACTCTGCAACGGTCAGGACTCAGGACTTAAACCATAGCTTTATGGGCATTTACAACACTTTACTGCAGACGTTACCAGTAACGCCCCTCCTTTATGAGCATTGAACCTTGTGTAACGAAGGAGAGCTGGGGTCATGGCACACTCTATATAAGCCACCCCCCCCTCCTCTAGGATAGTGGTTCTCACTTTCTGTAATTCACACACATATATTCAGTCAACCGCCTCAGGGTTCCGAGACGTAGGGTTGTTACTTCCACCGAGAAGGGCCTGAACTCGTAAACTCGTGTGTACAACTCCTCCATAGCTAGGATCTTGCCTCTACATTCCTACTCCCCTATTCTACTATCAGTCTTAGAACCACGACAGTTGGCGCCCACCGTGGGGCAGGTGTCTTAGCGACTTGTTGGAGAAGTTGCAATTTTTCCGATCCCCTTCATCATGGTTCCAGGTGGAGGTTTGGCTGAGGGTCGCGAGATCCGTCTCGGCGCGCTCATGTTTGTCGCCGACGACTCCGCTTGGCTTCAGGAGGCACCACTCGATGCCGACGCGCTCCCCGCCCGCGGGGCGACTCACTTTCGCGCGTGCGTCCGCGGCGTCCTCCTGCGGCAACCGTCGACCCAGTACCAGTCAACTCCAGCAGCTTTCCCCCTTCCTGCGACCCGCCGGAGCAAACGCACCGGTCGGTCGAGGCTTCAGCGGTGGATGAAGCATGCGGTGGCCCGCCAGTCGGCCACCCCTCAAGTCGCGGCGATCGAGCCCGACAAAACTCTCTATGGCCTGTTCGATCTGTCGACTAGCTCCGTAGAGACCGCATCCGAGTGCGACAGCAGCGACCCGGCGACGGAAGTTTTGATGGTCAACGGACCACGCAGCCCTTCTGGCTTCAACCGCGAAGACGGAGGCAACGGGAACGGCGATCCATCGCGCGTTCACGAGGAGTACCGCCCTGAACCCCTTTCCTCGCAGCAGAGGGAGGAACTTCGCCGCTGGAACATGGATGCATTGCATACTCCTATAGTTGGAGAAACGCCTGAAGCCCAGGCCTTGGAGCAGGCGCGCTTGGCCAACCTGGCTGAGCGCACTCGACAGGAGAACCTCCAGCGCGCACTCGACGGTCGCGCTCGACAACGTGCTCCTGAGTCCAGTCGACGCCATCTTTTTCCACCTTCGACTCAGGTATACCGAACACCGATCCAGAATCTAGCAGCTGCTACCCGGATAGCAGAGTCGATCCAACCTTCCCAATCAGAAGCTGGCCGAGGTCTGGTGCAGATCAGAGCCTTGCTCCGGGCAGCGGGAGAGAAGAATACGGTCGTGTCTCAGTCGCGGAATAGGATCCATAGCAGATCCGTGGCCGTAGACACAGTTCAGTCGGCCCATAGCCCGAGATCTCCCCCGAGGTGTGAGGGATGTGGAGATCGGCATGATCAGTACAGAAACCAAGAGTAGTATGATCGCCGTGACGATCGCGATGATCACTGTCGAGTGCCCACGCCTCCTCCAAGGAGTGGGTCATACGTGCCTCGGCCACATGAAGACAGACGCCCTCACAGTGTCGGAAGAGGTATTCCAGTCAACCCCAGGGAGCCAGGCTTTGATGCGAGATCTATTCTCGTGCAGGGCTTGGTCGACAGAAACAGAGCTCACCGAGATGGCCATGACAGAGATCTGCAAACCAGCAACAGGGTGCATGTCTCTAGTCCAGAGTGCTTCAGCAGAGCTATCAGAGCTGCGGTGATTCCCCCCAACTTCAGGTTGGCGTCTGGAGTTAGTAAGTTCACCGGAGAGTCCAAGCCTGACACTTGGCTTGAAGACTACCGAGTGGCTGTCCAGATTGGTGGCGGCAATGATGAAGTGGCCATGAAACACCTTCCTCTGATGTTGGAGGGCTCGGCTAGTGCATGGCTGAATCAGTTAGCGCCTGGCAGCATCTATACTTGGGAAGATCTCGCCCGAGTGTTTGTCAGAACATTTGAGGGCACTTGCAAACGGCCGGCAGGTTTGACAGAATTACAGTGTTGTGTTCAGAAACCGAATGAAACTTTGAGGGATTATATCCAGAGATGGATCACCCTACACCACATGGTAGAAGATGTGTCAGATCATCAGGCAATTTGTGCCTTTAAGGAAGGCGTCAGGTATCGGGAGTTTAATATGAAATTCGGCCGGACAGGAAATATGACTCTGGCTCGGATGATGGAAATTGCCACCAAGTATGCCAATGGTGAAGAAGAAGAGCGACTCCAGAGTGGCAAGCACAAAGCAGTCGCCCATGAAGCCGGAGGAGGAAACTCCGGTCGGAAACAGAAGCGCAAGGCCGAGCCAGCTGCTCCGGGTGAAGCCTTGGCTGTGGTTCAAGGAAAGTTCAAGGGGAAGCCCAAAGGGTCGTGGAACCCCAAGAAAGTAAAAGATCAAGATGGAAATGACGTGTTGGATCTGCTGTGCCATATCCACACCAAAAAAGATGAAGAAGGTAATTTCATTTACCCGAAGCACACCACTCGGCAGTGTTGGCTCCTAATCCAGCAGTTCCGACAGAAACAGCCCAAGGAAAAGGAGAAGGAGGCGGACAAGGCTGAGGATGAGGGAGAGGATGATGATGGTTATCCCCACGTGAATTCCAGTCTGATGATTTTTGCTGACGTTGAGAGCAAAAGTCGATCGAAAGTCATCAACAGGGAAGTGAACATGGTCGCTCCGGTGACACCCAATTACTTAAAGTGGTCGCAGACTGCCATTACATTCGACTAGTCTGATCATCCAGCGCACATCGCCACCCCTGGGAGGCAAGCACTGGTGGTCGACCCGGTGATCGAAGGCACTCGACTGACAAAGGTCCTGATGGACGGTGGCAGTGGCCTGAACATATTGTATGTAGAAACGTTGAAAGGAATGGGCATTCCAATGTCCAGACTCAGCGAAAGCCATATGAGTTTCCATGGGGTCATTCCAGGCAAGAAGGTTGCATCCCTCGGTCAGATTGCACTCGACGTGGTTTTCGGTGATTCCAAAAATTACCGCAAAGAAAAGTTGACGTTTGAAGTTGTGGATTTCCAGAGTGCTTATTATGCAATTCTAGGCAAGCCAGCTTATGCACGATTTATGGCTCGACCATGTTACGTGTACCTCAAACTGAAGATGCCTGGTCCCAGAGGAGTGATCACTATCTCTGGTAACCGGAAGAAGGCAGAAGAATGCTTCCAGAAGGGCTCAAAGATCGCCGATGCCCAGATGGTCGTGGTAGAATTGCAAGAATACCAAAAAAGTGCAGATCCGAGTGACTTGCTGCGAGCCAAGAAGCCAGCCACAGATTGAGCATTCCAGTCGTCTGGTGAAACAAACTCGATTCACATTCACCCGACGGATCCCAATGCAGCTCCGACTCACATTTCAACCACACTCGACTCCAAATAGGAAGAAGTGCTCATCCAGTTCCTCCGTGAGAACTGGGACATCTTTGCATGGAAGCCTTCTGACATGCCGGGTGTTCCCACGGGACTGGTTGAGCATCGTTTGTGAGTCGACCCGAAGGTGAAACCAGTCAAAGAGCATCTTCGACGGTCCGTCGTCTAGAAAAGAAAGGCAATCGGTGAAGAGGTGGCTCGGCTTTTGGCAGCTGAGTTTATTCGAGAGATTTATCACTCCGAGTGGTTAGCCAATGTTGTCATGGTCCCAAAGAAAGACGACTCACTTCGCATGTGTATTGATTTCAAGCATATCAATCGGGCCTGCCCGAAAGATCAATTCCCTCTCCCTCGCATCGATCAGATAGTCGACTCGACTGTAGGGTGCGAGCGTTTGTCCTTTTTGGACGCCTACTCCGGGTACCACCAGATCCGTCTGTACGGACCCGACGAAATAAAGACAGCTTTTATCACCCCATTTGGGTGCTTCTGTTATGTCACAATGCCATTCAGCTTGAAGAATGTCGGAGCCATATTCATGCGGATGATTCAGAAGTGCCTGCTCACTCAGATCAGTCGGAATGTGGAAGCATACATGGATGACATTGTGGTCAAGTCATGTAAAGGTTCCGACCTATTGACTGGCCTTGCTAAAACCTTTGCCAACCTTAGAAGGTATGATATCAAGCTCAATCAATCAAAGTGCACGTTTGGAGTTCCAGGCGGAAAGTTACTCGGTTTTCTTGTTTCCGAATGAGGAATCGATGCTAACACAGAGAAAGTAGGCGCTATACTCCAAATGAAACGCCCTGTGAGTGTGCATGATGTCCAGAAGCTTACTAGTTGCTTGGCCGCCCTAAGTCGATTCATTTCTTGCCTCGGTGAAAAGGCGCTGCCTCTTTACCGATTGATGAAGAAATTAGACAAGTTCGAGTGGACCCCAGAAGCTGATGCAGCGTTTGCAGAGCTAAAAGCCCTACTTTCCACCCAGTCGGTGCTTGCTGCTCCAATCAGCAAAGAGCCTCTACTGCTTTATATAGTAGCCACTGGACAAGTCGTCAGTACAGTACTTACGGTTGAGCGGGAAGAAGAAGGAAAAGCTTATAAGGTTCAACGCCCAGTTTATTATATTTCTGAAGTCCTGACCCCATCAAAGCAGAGATATCCTCATTATCAGAAGCTTGTCTATGGGATTTACATGACCACGAAGAAGGTTGCACACTATTTCTCAGATCACTCTGTTACAGTCGTCAGCGACGCTCCATTGTCAGAGATTCTGCACAACAGAGATGCAACTGGTTGAGTGGCCAAATGGGCGATTGAACTCCTTCCCTTGGATATCAAGTTTGAGGCAAAGAAAGCTATCAAGTCCCAAGCAATAGCAGATTTCCTCGCCGAGTGGATCGAACAGCAACTGCCGACTCAAGTTCACTCTGAGCACTGGACCATGTTCTTTGATGGATCCAAGATGCTGAACGGTTCTGGTGCTGGAGTAGTTCTGGTATCCCCCCGAGGAGACAGGCTCAGATATGTCCTCCAGATTCACTTTGATTCCTCCAACAATGAAGCAGAATATGAAGCACTCATGTATGGGTTGCGCATGGCCATCTCACTCGGCGTCCGTCGCCTCATGGTCTATGGCGACTCAGATTTGGTAGTTAATCAAGTGATGAAGGAGTGGGACGTCAGAAGTCCAGCCATGTCTGGTTATTGCAACGCGGTGAGAAAGCTTGAGAAGAAGTTTGAGGGGTTAGAACTCCACCACATACCCCGACTAAAAAATCAAGCAGTCGACGATTTGGCAAAGATAGGTTACAAGAGAGAAGCCATTCCCAGCAATGTGTTTTTGGAGCATATTCACTTGCCGACAGTTCAGGAAGATCCTTTTACTGAAGAGCCCCCGCAACCTAAGAGCGCCACAGATCCGACTGAAGTCGAGGTCCCAGCCGTGGTCGACCTGATCATGGAGGTTCTAGCCATTACTCCCGACTGGACGGTGCCCTACATTGCATACATCCTCAGGAAAGAACTCCCAGAGGATGAAGAAGAGGCTCGACAGATCGTCCATTGATCCAAGGCCTTTACTGTGATAAGAGGGCAGCTGTTCAAGGAAAGCGTGACTGGACTCAGTCAGAAATGCATAACACCAAAAGAAGGTCGAATGATCCTCAATGACATCCACTCGGGGACCTGTGGTCATCATGCGTCCTCTCGGGCCATCGTGGCTAAAGCATACCGAGCTGGATTCTATTGGCCACGAGCAAATGAAATGGCGAAAGATATAGTCGACAGATGTGAAGGCTGCCAGTTTTACTCCAACATGTCTCACAAGCCAGCGTCAGCCCTGAAGACCATCCCCCTCATCTGGCCCTTTGTTGTTTGGGGACTGGATATGGTTGGACCACTGAGAACTGGCAGGAGCGGCTTCACTCATGTGCTCGTTGCAGTCGACAGGTTTACCAAATGGAACGAAGCTAAACCTATCAAGAACCTTGATGCTAGCACCACTGTCAGTTTTATCAGAGAATTGACATTCAGATATGGAGTCCCACACAGCATCATCACAGACAACGGATCGAACTTCGATTCCGATGAGTTCAGAGCTTTCTGCGCCTCTCAGGGCACTCGAGTCGACTATGCTTCTGTCGCTCACCCGCAGTCGAACGGACAAGCAAAAAGAGCCAATGGCCTAATTCTCAAAGGACTGAAACCCCAACTGATGCGTGATTTCAAACACGCAGCAGGCGCTTGGGTTGATGAACTTTCGTCAGTTCTGTGGGGTTTAAGGAAAACTCCTAATCGGTCAACCGGACGAACTCCTTTCTTCTTAGTCTATGGAGCCGAAGCTGTTCTGCCAAGTGACCTGCTCCACAATGCACCCTGAGTTGAGCTCTTCTCCGAAGAGGAAGCAGAGCAGGCCCGGCAAGATTCAGTCGATCTCTTAGAGGAGGAAAGAGAGATGGCCTTGATCCGCTCAACCATTTATCTGAAGGAAATATGCCCTAGAGGCAATAATAAAGTTATTATTTATTTCCTTATATCATGATAAATGTTTATTATTCATGCTAGAATTGTATTAACCGGAAACATAATACATGTGTGAATACATAGACAAACAGAGTGTCACTAGTATGCGTCTACTTGACTAGCTCGTTAATCAAAGATGGTTATGTTTCCTAACCATGAACAAAGAGTTGTTATTTGATTAACGGGATCACATCATTAGGTGAATGATCTGATTGACATGACCCATTCCATTAGCTTAGCACCCGATCGTTTATTATGTTGCTATTGCTTTCTTCATGACTTATACATGTTCCTATGACTATGAGATTATGCAACTCCCGTTTACCGGAGGAACACTTTGTGTGCTACCAAACGTCACAACGTAACTGGGTGATTATAAAGGAGCTCTACAGGTGTCTCCAAAGGTGAATGTTGGGTTGGCGTATTTCGAGATTATGATTTGTCACTCCGATTGTCGGAGAGGTATCTCTGGGCCCTCTCGGTAATGCACATCACATAAGCCTTGCAAGCATTGCAACTAATGAGTTAGTTGTGAGATGATGTATTACGGAACGAGTAAAGAGACTTGCCGGTAACGAGATTGAACTAGGTATTGAGATACTGACGATCAAATCTCGGGCAAGTAACATACCGATGACAAAGGGAACAACGTATGTTGTTATGCGGTCTGACCGGTAAAGATCTTCGTAGAATATGTAGGAGCCAATATGAGCATCCAGGTTCCGCTATTGGTTATTGACCGGAGACGTGTCTCAGTCATGTCTACATTGTTATCGAACCCGTAGGATCCGCACGCTTAAGGTTTCGATGACAGTTATATTATGAGTTTATGAGTTTTGATGTACCGAAGTTAGTTCGGAGTCCCGGATGTGATCACGGACATGACGAGGAGTCTCGAAATGGTCGAGACATAAAGATTGATATATTGGACGGCTATATTCGGACACCGGAAGTGTTCCGGGTAATTTCGGAGAAAACCGGAGAGCCGGAGGGTTACCGGAACCCCCCTGGGAGAAGTAATGGGCCATATGGGCCTTAGTGGAGAGAGAGGGGCAGCCAAATGTGGGCCGCGCGCCTCCTCCCCCTGGTCCGAATTGGACTAGGAGAGGAGGGGGCGGCGCCCCCCTTTCCTTCTCCCTCCCCACTTCTTTCCCCCTCCTAGTAGGAGTCCTACTCCTACTAGGAGGAGGACTCCTCCTTGGCGCGCCATAGGGGCCGGCCGGCCTCCTTCCCTTGATCCTTTATATACGGGGGCAGGGGGCACCCCTAGACACACAAGTTGATCCACGTGATCATATTCTTAGCCGTGTGCGGTGCCTCCTTCCACCATAATCCTCGATAATATTGTAGCGGTGCTTAGGCGAAGCCCTGCGACGGTAGTACATCAAGATCGTCACCATGCCGTCGTGCTGACGGAACTCTTCCCCGACACTTTGCTGGATCGGAGTCCGGGGATCGTCATCGAGCTGAACGTGTGCTAAAACTCGGAGGTGCCGTAGTTTCGGTGCTTGATCGGTCGGGCCGTGAAGACGTACGACTACATCAACCGTGTTGTGCTAACGCTTCCGCTGTCGGTCTACAAGGGTACGTAGATCACACTCTCCCCTCTTGTTGCTATGCATCACCATGATCTTGCGTGTGCATAGGAATTTTTTTGAAATTACTACGTTCCCCAACAGTGGCATCCGAGCCTAGGTTTTATATGTTGATGTTATATGCACGAGTAGAACACAAGTGAGTTGTGGGTGATATAAGTCATAATGCTTACCAGCATGTCATACTTTGGTTCGGCGGTATTGTTGAACGAAGCGGCCCGGACCGACATTACGCGTACGCTTACGCGAGACCGGTTCTCCTGACGTGCTTTGCACATAGGTGGCTTGTGGGTGACAGTTTCTCCAACTTTAGTTGAACCGAGTGTGGCTACGCCCGGTCCTTGCGAAGGTTAAAAAAGCACCAACTTGACAAACTATCGTTGTGGTTTTGATGCGTAGGTAAGATTGGTTCTTGCTTAAGCCCATAGCAGCCATGTAAAACTTGCAACAACAAAGTAGAGGACGTCTAACTTGTTTTTGCAGGGCATGTTGTGATGTGATATGGTCAAGACATGATGCTAAATTTTATTTTATGAGATGATCATGTTTTGTAACCGAGTTATCGGCAACTGGCAGGAGCCATATGGTTGTCGCTTTATTGTATGCAATGCAATCGCCTGTAATGCTTTACTTTATTAAGCGGTAGCGATAGTCGTGGAAGCATAAGATTGGCGAGACGACAACGGTGCTACGATGGAGATCAAGGTGTCGCGCCGGTGACGATGGTGATTACGATGGTGCTTCGAAGATGGAGATCACAAGCACAAGATGATGATGGCCATATCATATCACTTATATTGATTGCATGTGATGTTTATCTTTTATGCATCTTATCTTGCTTTGATTGACGGTAGCATTATAAGATGATCTCTCACTAATTATCAAGAAGTGTTCTCCCTGAGTATGCACCGTTGCGAAAGTTCTTCGTGCTAAGACACCACGTGATGATCGGGTGTGATAGGCTCTACGTTCAAATACAACGGGTGCAAAACAGTTGCACACGCGGAATACTCAGGTTATACTTGACGAGCCAAGCATATACAGATATGGCCTCGGAACACGGAGACCGAAAGGTCGAGCGTGAATCATATAGTAGATATGATCAACATAGTGATGTTCACCAATGAAACTACTCCATCTCACGTGATGATCGGACATGGTTTAGTTGATTTGGATCACGTAATCACTTAGAGGATTAGAGGGATGTCTATCTAAGTGGGAGTTCTTTAAGTAAATTAATTGAACCTAAATTTATCATGAAACTTAGTACCTGATAGTATCTTGCTTGTTTATGCTTGATTGTAGATAGATGGCTCGTGCTGTTGTTCCGTTGAATTTTAATGCGTTCCTTGAGAAAGCAAAGTTGAAAGATGATGGTAGCAATTACACGGACTGGGTCCGTAACTTGAGGATTATCCTCATTGCTGCACAGAAGAATTACGTCCTGGAAGCACCGCTGGGTGCCAGGCCTGCTGCTGGAGCAACACCAGATGTTATGAACGTCTGGCAGAGCAAAGCTGATGACTACTCGATAGTTCAGTGTGCCATGCTTTACGGCTTAGAATCGGGACTTCAACGACGTTTTGAACGTCATGGAGCATATGAGATGTTCCAGGAGTTGAAGTTAATATTTCAAGCAAATGCCCGGATTGAGAGATATGAAGTCTCCAATAAGTTCTATAGCTGCAAGATGGAGGAGAACAGTTCTGTCAGTGAGCATATACTCAAAATGTCTGGGTATAATAATCACTTGATTCAATTGGGAGTTAATCTTCCAGATGATTGCGTCATTGACAGAATTCTCCAATCACTGCCACCAAGCTACAAGAGCTTCGTGATGAACTATAATATGCAAGGGATGAATAAGACTATTCCCGAGCTCTTCGCAATGCTGAAAGCTGTGGAGGTAGAAATCAAGAAGGAGCATCAAGTGTTGATGGTCAACAAGACCACTAGTTTCAAGAAAAAGGGCAAAGGGAAGAAGAAGGGGAACTTCAAAAAGAACAGCAAGCAAGTTGCTACTCAAGAGAAGAAACCCAAACCTGGACCTAAGCCTGAAACTGAGTGCTTCTACTGCAAGCAGACTGGTCACTGGAAGCGGAACTGCCCCAAGTATTTGGCGGATAAGAAGGATGGCAAGGTGAACAAAGGTATATGTGATATACATGTTATTGATGTGTACCTTACTAATGCTCGCAGTAGCACCTGGGTATTTGATACTGGTTCTGTTGCTAATATTTGCAACTCGAAACAGGGACTACGGATTAAGCGAAGATTGGCTAAGGACGAGGTGACGATGCGCGTGGGAAACGGTTCCAAAGTCGATGTGATCGCAGTCGGCACGCTACCTCTACATCTACCTTCGGGATTAATATTAGACCTAAATAATTGTTATTTGGTGCCAGCGTTAAGCATGAACATTATATCTGGATCTTGTTTGATGCGAGACGGTTATTCATTTAAATCTGAGAATAATGGTTGTTCTATTTATATGAGTAATATCTTTTATGGTCATGCACCCTTAAAGAGTGGTCTATTTTTATTGAATCTCGATAGTAGTGACACACATATTCATAGTGTTGAAGCCAAAAGATGCAGAGTTGATAATGATAGTGCAACTTATTTGTGGCACTGCCGTTTGGGTCATATCGGTATAAAGCGCATGAAGAAACTCCATACTGATGGGCTTTTGGAACCACTTGATTATGAATCACTTGGTACTTGCGAACCGTGCCTTATGGGTAAGATGACAAAAACACCGTTCTCCGGTACTATGGAGAGAGCAACAGATTTGTTGGAAATCATACATACAGATGTATGTGGTCCGATGAACGTTGAGGCTCGTGGCGGATATCGTTATTTTCTCACCTTCACAGATGACTTAAGCAGATATGGGTATATCTACTTAATGAAACACAAGTCTGAAACATTTGAAAAGTTCAAAGAATTTCAGAGTGAAGTTGAAAATCATCGTAACAAGAAAATAAAATTCCTACGATCTGATCGTGGAGGAGAATATTTGAGTTACGAGTTTGGTGTACATTTGAAAAATTGTGGAATAGTTTCGCAACTCACGCCACCCGAACACCACAGCGTAATGGTGTGTCCGAACGTCGTAATCGTACTTTACTAGATATGGTGCGATCTATGATGTCTCTTACTGATTTACCGCTATCGTTTTGGGGATACGCTCTAGAGACGGCCGCATTCACGTTAAATAGGGCACCATCAAAATCCGTTGAGACGACGCCTTATGAACTGTGGTTTGGCAAGAAACCAAAGTTGTCGTTTCTGAAAGTTTGGGGCTGCGATGCTTATGTGAAAAAGCTTCAACCTGATAAGCTCGAACCCAAATCGGAGAAATGTGTCTTCATAGGATATCCAAAGGAAACTATTGGATACACCTTCTATCACAGATCCGAAGGCAAGACTTTTGTTGCTAAATTCGGAAACTTTCTGGAGAAGGAGTTTCTCTCGAAAGAAGTGAGTGGGAGGAAAGTAGAACTTGACGAGGTAACTGTACCTACTCCCTTATTGGAAAGTAGTACATCACAAAAACCTGTTTCTGTGACACCTACACCAGTTAGTGAGGAAGCTAATGATGATGATCATGAAACTTCAGAACAAGATACTACTGAACCTCGTAGATCAACCAGAGTGAGATCCGCGCCAGAGTGGTACGGTAATCCTGTTCTGGAAGTCATGCTACTAGATCATGATGAACCTACGAACTATGAAGAAGCGATGGTGAGCCCAGATTCCGCAAAATGGCTTGAAGCCATGAAATCTGAGATGGGATCCATGTATGAGAACAAAGTATGGACTTTGGTTGACTTGCCCGATGATCGGCAAGCAATTGAGAATAAATGGATCTTCAAGAAGAAGACTGACGCTGACGGTAATATTACTGTCTACAAAGCTCGACTTGTCGCAAAAGGTTTTCGGCAAGTTCAAGGGATTGACTACGATGAGACCTTCTCACCCGTAGCGATGCTTAAGTCTGTCCGAATCATGTTAGCAATTGCCGCATTTTATGATTATGAAATTTGGCAATGGATGTCAAAACTGCATTCCTGAATGGATTTCTGGAAGAAGAGTTGTATATGATGCAACCAGAAGGTTTTGTCGATCCAAAGGGAGCTAACAAAGTGTGCAAGCTCCAGCGATCCATTTATGGACTGGTGCAAGCCTCTCGGAGTTGGAATAAACGCTTTGATAGTGTGATCAAAGCATTTGGTTTTATACAGACTTTTGGAGAAGCCTGTATTTACAAGAAAGTGAGTGGGAGCTCTGTAGCATTTCTGATATTATATGTGGATGACATATTACTAATTGGAAATGATATAGAATTTCTGGATAGCATAAAGGGATACTTGAATAAGAGTTTTTCAATGAAAGACCTCGGTGAAGCTGCTTACATATTAGGCATTAAGATCTATAGAGATAGATCAAGACGCTTAATTGGACTTTCACAAAGCACATACCTTGACAAAGTTTTGAAGAAGTTCAAAATGGATCAAGCAAAGAAAGGGTTCTTGCCTGTGTTACAAGGTGTGAAGTTGAGTAAGACTCAATGCCCGACCACTGCAGAAGATAGAGAGAAAATGAAAGATGTTCCCTATGCTTCAGCCATAGGCTCTATCATGTATGCAATGCTGTGTACCAGACCTGATGTGTGCCTTGCTATAAGTCTAGCAGGGAGGTACCAAAGTGATCCAGGAGTGGATCACTGGACAACGGTCAAGAACATCCTGAAATACCTGAAAAGGACTAAGGATATGTTTCTCATATATGGAGGTGACAAAGAGCTCATCGTAAAAGGTTACGTTGATGCAAGCTTTGACACTGATCCGGACGATTCTAAATCGCAAACCAGATACGTGTTTACATTAAACGGTGGAGCTGTCAGTTGGTGCAGTTCTAAACAAAGCGTTGTAGCGGGATCTACATGTGAAGCGGAGTACATAGCTGCTTCGGAAGCAGCAAATGAAGGAGTCTGGATGAAGGAGTTCATATCCGATCTAGGTGTCATACCTAGTGCATCGGGTCCAATGAAAATCTTTTGTGACAATACTGGTGCAATTGCCTTGGCAAAGGAATCCAGATTTCACAAGAGAACCAAGCACATCAAGAGATGCTTCAATTCCATCCGGGATCTAGTCCAGGTGGGAGACATAGAGATTTGCAAGATACATACGGATCTGAATGTTGCAGACCCGTTGACTAAGCCTCTTCCACGAGCAAAACATGATCAGCACCAAGGCTCCATGGGTGTTAGAATCATTACTGTGTAATCTAGATTATTGACTCTAGTGCAAGTGGGAGACTGGAGGAAATATGCCCTAGAGGCAATAATAAAGTTATTATTTATTTCCTTATATCATGATAAATGTTTATTATTCATGCTAGAATTGTATTAACCGGAAACATAATACATGTGTGAATACATAGACAAACAGAGTATCACTAGTATGCCTCTACTTGACTAGCTCGTTAATCAAAGATAGTTATGTTTCCTAACCATGAAGAAAGAGTTGTTATTTGATTAACGGGATCACATCATTAGGTGAATGATCTGATTGACATGACCCATTCCAGTAGCTTAGCACCCGATTGTTTAGTATGTTGCTATTGCTTTCTTCATGACTTATACATGTTCCTATGACTATGAGATTATGCAACTCCCGTTTACCGGAGGAACACTTTGTGTGCTACCAAACGTCACAACATAACTGGGTGATTATAAAGGAGCTCTACAGGTGTCTCCAAAGGTGAATGTTGGGTTGGCGTATTTCGAGATTAGGATTTGTCACTCCGATTGTCGGAGAGGTATCTCTGGGCCCTCTCAGTAATGCACATCACATAAGCCTTGCAAGCATTGCAACTAATGAGTTAGTTGCGAGATGATGTATTACGGAACGAGTAAAGAGACTTGCCGGTAACGAGATTGAACTAGGTATTGAGATACCGATGATCGAATCTCGGGCAAGTAACATACCGATGACAAAGGGAACAACGTATGTTGTTATGCGGTCTGACCGATAAAGATCTTCATAGAATATGTAGGAGCCAATATGAGCATCCAGGTTCCGCTATTGGTTATTGACCGAAGACGTGTCTCGGTCATGTCTACATTGTTCTCGAACCCGTAGGGTCCGCACGCTTAAGGTTTCGATGACAGTTATATTATGAGTTTATGAGTTTTGATGTACCGAAGTTAGTTCGGAGTCCCGGATGTGATTACGGACATGACGAGGAGTCTCGAAATGGTCAAGACATAAAGATTGATATATTGGACGGCTATATTCGGACACCGGAAGTGTTCCGAGTAATTTCGGAGAAACCGGAGAGCCGGAGGGTTACCGGAACCCTCCCCCCCCCCCCGGGAGAAGTAATGGACCATATGGGCCTTAGTGGAGAGAGAGAGGGGCAGCCAAAGGTGGGCCGCGTGCCTCCTCCCCCCTGGTCCAAATTGGACTAGGAGAGGGGGGCGGCGCCCCCCTTCCTTCTCCCTCCCCACTTCTTTCCCCCTCCTAGTAGGAGTCCTACTCCTACTAGGAGGAGGACTCCTCCTTGGCGCGCCATATGGGCCGGTCGGCCTCCTCTCCTTGATCCTTTATATACGGGGGCAGGGGGGCACCCCTAGACACACAAGTTGATCCACGTGATCATATTCTTAGCCGTGTGCGGTGCCCCCTTCCACCATAATCCTCGATAATATTGTAGAGGTGCTTAGGCGAAGCCCTGCAACGGTAGTACATCAAGATCGTCACCACGCCGTCGTGCTGACGGAACTCTTCCCCGACACTTTGCTGGATTGGAGTCCGGGGATCGTCATCGAGCTGAACGTGTGCTAAAACTCGAAGGTGCCGTAGTTTCGGTGCTTGATCGATCGGGCCGTGAAGACGTACGACTACATCAACCGCGTTGTGCTAACGCTTCCGCTATCGGTCTACAAGGGTACGTAGATCACACTCTCCCCTCTCGTTGCTATGCATCACCATGATCTTGCGTGTGCGTAGGAATTTTTTTGAAATTACTACGTTCCCCAACATTATCAGCAAGACTTGTGTCGATTCCATGCCAGAAATGTGAGGGGTCGAGCCTTTCAAGAAGGAGACCTAGTTCTTCAAGTGGATCAACAGAAACCACACAAGCTTGCCCCGACTTGGGAGGGCCCCTTCATCATCACCAAAGTTCTCCACAATGGAGCATACCATCTTTATAGTATTGAGAATCAAAAAGACGAGCCACAGGCTTGGAACGCAGAGCTGCTCCGCCCCTTTTATACTTAAGCACTCGTTCGAATAAAATGTAATAAGAAACACCTTTGTAATTTGTTTATCAAAGACAAGAGCTTATGGTCCTATCATTCGATTCTTGTGTCCTTATTTACTTCTGAAATCCCCCAGTGGGTGGGCTTAGTTGCGAATCCATTTTGCCTAAGTTCGAAAGAAAATCCTACCGAGTGGAGAGCAATCCTCCCACTCGGGAGCTTAGCGGCAGTCTAGTACTCGCCTAAGTTCTCTCACTAGGAGACTTAGCTGCAGTCCAGTACTCGCCTAAGTTTGAAAAAATCCTACCGAGTGGAGAGCAATCCTCCCACTCGGGGGCTTAGCTGCAGTCCAGTACTCGCCTAAGTTCTCTCACTAGGAGACTTAGCTGCAGTCCAGTACTCGCGTAAGTTTGAAAAAATCCTACCGAGTGGAGAGCAATCCTCCCACTCAGGGGCTTAGCTGCAGTCTAGTACTCTCCTAAGTTCTCTCACTAGGAGACTTAGCTGCAGTCCAGTACTCGCCTAAGTTTGAAAAAATCCTACCGAGTGGAGAGCAATCCTCCCACTCGGGGGCTTAGCTGCAGTCCAGTACTCGCCTAAGTTCTCTCACTAGGAGACTTAGCTGCAGTCCAGTACTCGCCTAAGTTTGAAAAAATCCTACCGAGTGGAGAGCAATCCTCCCACTCGGGGGCTTAGCTGCAGTCCAGTACTCGCCTAAGTTCTCTCACTAGGAGACTTAGCTGCAGTCCAGTACTCGCCTAAGTTTGAAAAAATCCTACCGAGTGGAGAGCAATCCTCCCACTCGGGGGCTTAGCTACAGTCCAGTACTCGCCTAAGTTCTCTCACTAGGAGACTTAGCTGCAGTCCAGTACTCGCGTAAGTTTGAAAAAATCCTACCGAGTGGAGAGCAATCCTCCCACTCGGGGCTTAGCTGCAGTCCAGCACTCGCCTAAGTTCTCTCACTAGGAGACTTAGCTGCAGTCCAGTACTCGCCTAAGTTTGAAAAAATCCTACTGAGTGGAGAGCAATCCTCCCACTCGGGGCTTAGCTGCAGTCCAGTACTCGCCTAAGTTCTCTCACTAGGAGATTAGCTGTAGTCCAGTACTCGCCTAAGTTTGAAAAAATCCTACCGAGTGGAGAGAAATCCTCCCACTCGGGGGAAGATTTTGGAGTCTGTCAGACAACCTCTAGGCCACCCTGCATAGGCTAAGCCAGGCAGGAACGATCGTCTACAGCCGTCGGATACATCAGATGAATCCTGGTCGTTAATCCCGCTTTGGCCCAGAGGTCAGAGGTCATCAACCAGACTTGAGTGCTTGCCTCCTTATTGGTAAAGGATGCATCGGTATGAGCCTATAGAACAGATCATGTTCAAGTAAGTACTGGACTGCAGCTAAGTCTCCTTATTTACTTCTGAAATCCCCCAGTGGGTGGGCTTAGTCGCGAATCCGTTTTGCCTAAGTTCGAAAGAAAATCCTACCGAGTGGAGAGCAATCCTCCCACTCGGGGGCTTAGCGGCAGTCCAGTACTCGCCTAAGTTCTCTCACTAGGAGACTTAGCTGCAGTCCAGTACTCGCCTAAGTTTGAAAAAATCCTACCGAGTGGAGAGCAGTCCTCCCACTCGGGAGTCTTAGCTGCAGTCCAGTGCTCGCCTAAGTTCTCTCACTAGGAGACTTAGCTACAGTCCAGTACCCGCGTAAGTTTGAAAAAATCCTACCGAGTGGAGAGCAATCCTCCCACTCGGGGGCTTAGCTGCAGTCCGGTACTCGCCTAAGTTCTCTCACTAGGAGACTTAGCTGCAGTCCAGTACTCGCCTAAGTTTGAAAAAAATCCTACCGAGTGGTGAGCAATCCTCCCACTCGGGGGCTTAGCTGCAGTCCAGTACTCGCCTAAGTTCTCTCACTAGGAGACTTAGCTGCAGTCCAGTACTCACCTAAGTTTGAAAAAATCCTACCGAGTGGAGAGCAATCCTCCCACTCGGGGGCTTAGCTGCAGTCCAGTACTCGCCTAAGTTCTCTCACTAGGCGAGTACTGGACTACAGCTAAGCCCCCGAGTGGGAGGATTGCTCTCCACTCAGTAGGATTTTTTCAAACTTAGGCGAGTACTGGACTGTAGCTAAGTCTCCTAGTGTGAGAGAACTTAGGCAAGTACTGGACTGCAGCTAAGCCCCCGAGTGGGAGGATTGCTCTCCACTTGGTAGGATTTTTTCAAACTTAGGCGAGTACTGGACTGCAGCTAAGTCTCCTAGTGAGAGAACTTAGGCGAGTACTGGACTGCAGCTAAGCCCGCGAGTGGGAGGATTGCTCTCCACTCGGTAGGATTTTTTCAAACTTAGGCGAGTACTGGACTACAGCTAAGTCTCCTAGTGAGAGAACTTAGGCGAGTACTGGACTGCAGCTAAGCCCCCGAGTGGGAGGATTGCTCTCCACTCGGTAGGATTTTTTCAAACTTAGGCAAGTACTGGACTGCAGCTAAGTCTCCTAGTGAGAGAACTTAGGCGAGTACTAGACTGCAGCTAAGCCCCCGAGTGGGAGGATTGCTCTCCACTTGGTAGGATTTTTTCAAACTTAGGCGAGTACTGGACTGCAGCTAAGTCTCCTAGTGAGAGAACTTAGGCGAGTACTGGACTACAGCTAAGCCCCCGAGTGGGAGGATTGCTCTCCACTCGGTAGGATTTTTTCAAACTTAGGCGAGTACTGGACTGCAGCTAAGTCTCCTAGTGAGAGAACTTAGGAGAGCACTGGACTGCAGCTAAGACTCCCGAGTGGGAGGACTGCTCTCCACTCGCTAGGATTTTTTCAAACTTAGGCGAGTACTGGACTGCAGCTAAGCCTCCTAGTGAGAGAACTCTGGACTGCAGCCAGAGTTCTCTCACTAGGAGAAAATCCTACCGAGTGGAGAGCAGTCCTCCCACTCGGGAGTCTTAGCTGCAGTCCAGTGCTCGCCTAAGTCCGAAACATACCCCTATACGCGAGGATGACAAGGTGCGGGTTGACTGCAGCCTTCTCCTTCGGAGCTATGGCACAAGTACAACGTCCACTCCATCCCTATCCGCAAGGACGATGAGGTGCAGGTCGACTGCAACCTTCTCCTTCGGAGCTATGGCACAAGTACAACGTCCGCTCCATCCCCATCCGCGAGAACGACAAGGTGCAGGTCGACTGCAACCTTCTCCTTCGGAGCTACGGCACAAGTACAACGTCCGCTCCATCCCTATCCGCAAGGACGACGAGGTGCAGGTCAACTGCAACCTTTTCCTTCGAAGCTACGGCACAAGTACAACGTCCGCTCCATCCCTATCCGCAAGGACGACGAGGTGCAGGTCGACTGCAACCTTCTCCTTCGGAGCTATGGCACAAGTACAACATCCTCTCCATCCCTATCCGCAAGGACGACGAGGTGCAGGTCGACTGTAACCTTCTCCTTCGGAGCTACAACACAAGTACAACGTCAGCTCCATCCCTATCCGCAAGGACGACGAAGCGCAGGTCGACTGGAGCCGCCACCTTCGGAGGCAAACGCAAGCACATTCGGAGATAAACCAAATTCAGATAAATCCTAAAAGTTCCAAGCAGCAAATCAAAAGTACTCGGGCATCAAGCCCGAAGGAGTTCAACGGTTACAGAAATCACTCGGCATTCCGAGGCAAATTTAAAGCAGATTCAAGTTTCATAAGTTTGTTCACTCAGCCGGAGGAGGGCTGGCAGGCTCCACGAATAAGTCCAGGTCGATCCCATCAGCGATCCGAGTGGCGGCAGCAATGAAAGTCTCCATGAAGGACTGGAAGCCATGATTTTTGGTGTTAGCGACTTTGATGGCAGACAGCTTGTCCTCACGAGCCTCCTTTCAATGGACTCGTACCAAGGACAGCGCCACGTCAGCACCACACCGGGCGGAGGATTTATTCAATTCTTGCACTCGGTCAGGGATCTCGTTCAGTCGAGTCATCAGGGATTCCAGGTCATTCTGAAGCGTCGCCCCCGGCCAAAGCGTTGAGTCGATTCGAGAGACTACCTCCTTCAGGCGCACGAGGTAGCTTGTGGCGCTGGTGATACGGGACTCCAGTCGGAGCACGTTCATCGCAGTTTCGTCGCAGACTGGAGAAGCGATAGGGTCCAGACCCGTCTCGACCCTTCCAGTTTCCTCTTCAAAGTCTTGGCAGAATTCCGCAGCTAAAAATTAGTCAATCGACCGAGCAAGATCCGATCGCAACCATCAACACAGTCGGATTAAAAGAAATACCTTCCAGCATGAGATAAAGCTTCTTGGCAAGAGTCCTCAAATAAGCTTCCGTGTCATTCCTCTTGCGGATCGCAGACTCCAACTTTTCATTTAGGACGACCTTGTCCTTCTTCAGACTGGTCACTTCGCGGTTAGCTTCATTAAGACAAGATTTTAGTTTGTTCACCTCTCCTTCCAACGTTCCGATTAAAGCAAGCTTCTGGTCTGCGAGAGCAGTTTTATCTTGGGCTGCTTTTTGCACGGCGGTGAGGTCCGAGTCCTTCTTCTCCAGAGCCAACATCATTTTCTCTGCAAAAGAAACAATCGAATCAAAGAAGAGATCAAAGAAATATATTGAAAGTCAGTCGACTGTCAGTTACCTTCCATACCAGCGGCTTCGTCTTGAGCTTTCTTCAGATTCTGCTGGGCTAATTCCAAGTCGAGGTTGAGTTGCCTCTACTTCTCCTCAAGTTCAGCAAACTTAGAAATAAGAGTACAAGACTTCTGCAGAAGGCAAAAGACGGATCAATCGATAAGATCAAAGGTTGTTTACTTCCGAGTGAATAAAACCTAAAGAAGTTCGCTTATACCCCAGCCGACTGCACACAGTCGACTGCGGTCTCAGGGGCTACCCCCAGCGGGTGCACTTGGCGTGCCCCCGCTGACTAAGACTCAACTCGACCGGTCCGCACGGACCAGAAAAAAAAGGTGTTCAGACCCCAGTCGACTGCGGTCTCGGGGACTACACCCAGTGGGTGCACTTGGCGTGCCCCCACCGGTTCAGATCCTACTCGACCGGCCTGCCTGAGTCGAGTTTAAGGAGTAAAAAAGAAAAGAAAGAAGAACTCAAACCCCAGTCGACCGCAGTCTCGGGGACTACACCCAGTGGGTGCACTTAGCATGCCCCCACCGGTTCAGATCCCACTCGCCCAGACCGAGTGGAAGATAGAAACTACCAAAAACAACAAAACACCCAGTGGGTGCTCTAATTCGACGCAAACAACAGCAGATTATGTAGAAGAAGATTTTTTCGAGTAACACTTCCTCACAGAGCAAAAACAGTCGGAAAGTCTATTCACCTGGACATTGGCCCGAAGGGTAGCACTGGCGTCGTAAGCAGCCTGGCTGTTCTCATGCACCGTCTTCACCCGCTCCATCATCATGTCAGCCTGTCGGATGGCTTCCGCGGCCGCTTCCGACTGGTTGTCCGGGACGGGATAGCTGGTGAAAAAGTGAGCAGTCGACCCAGGTGCGGCGGCTTGGAGCTCCGTGGTGTGGAGTTGGACGACTGAAGGAATCACACGCGCAGTCGATGGTGTGGGGTGCTCACTCGACAAGGGTGCAGCGAAGGTCACAGAGGCCCTGCCCGCGTCTTCGGGTTGACGGACGGGAGGTGTCGTAGTGGGTTCTTGCCGAGACATCCTACCAGCTGCTACCTTCTTGCTCTTCCTGGGCTTAAGAGCCACATCTTCATCGTCATCTAGAAGATCGATGACGTTGGGGGGAGCTGCAAGGCAGATCATTCGACCCCAAGTGAACCACTCGAACGCAGTCAACCAAAGAATCAAGAACAAAATCGCAAGAGTTTATACCTGGGTTGGAGGTTACCGCATCTTTCATTTCCTCGTCCCGGTACTGGAAAGAAGAGGTTCCTGACGTAGCAGCACTGCAAAGACCCGCATTCAATCGGTTACATTCGGTTAATCGAGTCAACAAAAAGGACAAGTCAGATGGTTACCCGGAGATAGTAGGAACGGTCACTTTGATCCTGGGCAAAGCTTTTGAAAGTTTGGAGGAGGTGGCTTTCGGCACTTTCGGCGCTGGAGACGGCACAACTTTGGACTTATTTGGAGCCTTCTCAGTCGGTGTTGGGGAAGATGTCCTGGGACGCTTCAAAGACTGACCAATCGGCGCGGCCACCAAGTCCGGAGCGCTCGCCGGGTCGTGAGCGTGTTTGGATCTCCTCTCCATGCGAGGAGGCGATTCGACTTCTTCATCATCAGTCGATTCGTCGCTCTCCTCGTCCTCCTCGGCATCCAAATGCTCCTCGCTACTCTCGCCCCCGCTCGCTTCTTCCTCGGCGTCTTGGTCCTGCACTCCGTTGGGCATTGAGTACATGTCGATGAGGGCCTGAAAGGACAATGATCAAAGGAAATTCAGTCGACCATAAACAAGATATCACACGGTGAATCGGAAAGATACCTGATAAAACAAAATTATACCTGCTCCGGCTGGTGCGAGTTGTCGAATGGAATCACCCTCCTAGACCCCCGAGGGTTGTCTTTGTTGCTGGTGATCCCATCAACCACTTCTTCAAGGTATCCTCGCTGACATCCTCCGGGTGGAATCCTCAAGCCCAGAGTACATCCACATCGGATGATCACACGCCTGAAGCGGTTGGATGCTTCGACCAAGAAAGACCTCCAGCAGGTCCATCCCGGTCACCCCGTCGCGGACAAGTTGGACGACCCGCTCGACCAGCACCTTGACCCGCGCCTTCTCTTCTGGAACTACCTTCAAGGGGCGGGCTTCTCCACTCGAGCCAAGGAAAAGGGAGGAAGTCCAGTCGACTGACCCGGGGTCGGCTGATCCTTGTAGTAGAACCAAGTCGACTGCCAGCCCCGGACCGACTCGGGAAGGATCATGGCTGGGAAGGTACTCTTACTCCTCATCTGGATCCCCAGACCCCCGCACATCTGGATCACTTGTGTCTTCTCGTCACTCGATTTGGCCTTTTTAACCGACTGGGAGCGGCAGGTGAAGATGTGTTTGAAAAGACCCCAGTGCGGTCGACAGCCCAAGAAATTTTCACACATCGACACGAAAGCAGTCAGATAGACTATGGTGTTTGGAGTGAAATGGTGAAGTTGAGCCCCAAAGAAGTTCAAAAAACCCCGGAAGAAATGATGGGGAGGCAGTGAGAATACGCGATCTACGTGGGTGGCAAGGAGAACACACTCACCCTCCCTTGGCTGCGGCTCGGTTTCGTTCCCCGCGAGTCGTGCTGACTTGTGGGGGATCAGTCCCCCCTCCACCAGGTCATCAAGGCCGTCCTGGGTGATTGTCGAGCGGATCCAGTCGCCCTGGATCCAGCCCGGCCGCAGGCCGGATTCGACGAGGATCCGCCCCGGCAGGTCCGCTTGCCCTTCGCCTTTGCGGTCGCCTTCTTCGCGCGCTCCAGCGGCACCGTCTTCTCATTCCCCATGGCAACGGGTTGAGCGAGAGTCCGGCAACGAGAGCGGAAGCGAGCGTGGCGGAGAGATCGGGAGAAGAAGAAGAGAGAATGGGAGCGCACGGGGCAGAGGCCTGGTCCAGGGCCTTTTATAAGGTCGTTACCCGAGTGACTGGCTGGTGGACCCAGGCGATCTAAACAAATCCCGCAACCGTCATGCGCGCAGTACGTGGCGAAAAAGGTGGCGCGGGGATCGAGGAGACTTGCCTAATCCGTCCCGATAACCTCAGTTCCGTCCGTCTGGAGCGTTTCCCAAAATTCGAATCCCGCAAAATCCGCGGAGAGCAGAGCGACCTGTCAGACTGAAGACAAACATCCTCTACATCATCATTCGGAATTCTACCGTGAAAATTCACTCGACAAAAAGTAAGAATGGACCAAGGCGACTGAGAAAGGAGTCGACGTCATCACCTCAACTCATTGTTCCAGAACAAGATATACTCATAGCACTAAGAATGGGTAGGAAGTGTTCCCAACTCCTTCCTCACTTAAACCCTGATCCATTCGGGGGCTAATGATGAAGCTATGTACTTAGGGTAGGGTTATGGATCTGTCCAACATACCCTCTCCAAAGACATCTCTACAAAGAATCAGAAGCAGTCGAAGAGAAACCATCATCCACTCGACCATGAAGATGTGCTCACTCGACCACCTTGAAGACACTCGACCACCAGAAGATGAGGAACCCTCCACTCTGCAACGGTCAGGACTTAAACCATAGCTTTATGGGCATTTACAACATTTTACTGCAGACGTTACCAGTAACGCCCCTCCTTTATGAGCATTGAACCTTGTGTAACGGAGGAGAGCTGGGGTCCTGGCGCACTCTATATAAGCCACCCCCCTCCTCTGGGACAGTGGTTCACACTTTCTGTAATTCACACACATATATTCAGTCGACCGCCTCTGGGCTCCGAGATGTAGGGTTGTTACTTTCACCGAGAAGGGCCTGAACTCGTAAACTCGTGTGTATAACTCCTCCATAGCTAGGATCTTGCCTCTACATTCCTACCCCCTATTCTACTGTCAGTCTTAGAACCACGACAGGTGGAAATTGGCTTCCTCGAGCATCAGAGGAAACCCTAGGTCCGAGCTCTTGGACCGGACGACGACGGCATCCTTGACGCCGTTCCCTTCATGAAGGCGTTGTCTTGATCACTCGTGGCATCCCCGATGGTGGAGTAGGATTTGTTGGTTGTCTTCATTAGGTTCAAGTTGCTTCTTAGGGATTGGAGAGTTATGTCGTGGTGTTTTTCTTTGTTTGGGCTGAGCACCCCATGTCCCTCTACTCCGGGCATCATGTCATGCCGTCTTGCGTTCGTGCATGTGTTGTCTCATACCTTGTATTATCTCTTCTTCTATCAATGAAATGATACGCAAGCTTTGCGTATTCGCGAAAAAAACTCTCATTCCCCTTCCCACTTAAACTCCCATTTCCTCTAATCAAACAGTGGACTTTTAATCTCCTCACCCCTCAACTCTTATTCCCCATCTCTAATTCCATTAAACCAAACACGCTGCCAGTGGAGGGGATCGAGTGTTCATTGGGCAGAGGCAGTGAAAAGACGGTGTTATTGTCCAAATGTGCGGACTCCGCTTTGGTTTTGGGTAAGTTTATGTTGTGTGAGTCCCCCCCCCCCCCCCCCCCCCCCCCCCCCCCCCCCGTTTGGAGATTTCGGACGTCTGGATGGGTGCAAGACAAATTCGATGACCGCTGTTGAATGGCCTAAAACGTTTGAACCGTTGTCTGGACATTTGCGAGTGATATGGTGGTTCCCATTGAAGTTGCCCCTAAATCTCAAATTGCACACCATGTCCTCGCTTATCCATCAGGTGGAATGGTCCTGAGACGAGTTTTCCATCGAGATACCTGGGTCGTTGTTGTTTCATCCCAAGGAACGTACACGCGACCGAGCTACCTGCCTGCATCATAACGCGGCAACGCTCCCATCTCAATCACAAGAAGACCCGCCCCAACTGTGCGCGTCACCTTCGTAAGAGTATCTCCAACAGACGTGCAACGCGTCGCGTGTTAAAAGTCACGATACAGCGCCGGGTTAGCCAGCTTTTGCGCCCGGCGGTGCGCTGGCTCCAGCGGCCGTCGCAAATTAAAGCGCGCCCACGCCGCTCCAGCGGGCGCGTTATATTTCAGTTTTTTTACTATGATTCGATACATATTTGGGTTCGTAGATAATTCTCCTACTACTACTACTCGTTCGACTCGGACTTTATCTCAGTGATGTCCTTCTCCGACGTCGGAGCGTAGGCATCAAGGAACCGCTCGTCGCCGGAGTTTCAGGAGGACGCATCTCCAAGCGCTTGGTTGTATTTAGCGACCGCCTTCCGCGTTCGCTTGTCCTCGCGATAGTCGGCTCGCTCCTCCCTTCTTTTCGCCCTTCTCTGGGTGAAAAACTGTTTCTCGTTGGTGTCTTCCGAGAAGCGATGGCTCCACAGCGCCATGGCTTGCTCGTCCATCTCGGCCAGTCTGAGACGATGCTCCCGCCTCTGGTGCTTGCGACGATCCTCGTCGGTGAGAAGCCGCGGGAAAGACGCCAACTCCTGTGCGCGCTCCCGCGTCGCCACGTCGGCGAAGTTCATGTCCTGACGGGACCGCAGGAGGCGCCACGCCGCAGCGTCGTACGCGCAGGCACCCTCCCGGGCGGTGTCGACGGTTCCGAGACGGAGCCGCATGCCGTCGCCCGACCGGATCTCGGCGGAGTAGGTGCCGGACGGACGCACGCGGACGCTGCGGTAGCCCATACCTCCCCGGCGGCGAGGCGGCATGGTGGCGTGTCGGTGGCAGAGCGCGGCAGAAGGCGATGAAGAGATGGAAAGAACGGCAGAGGGCGATGAAAAGATGGAAAGAGCGACAGAGGGCGCTGCAATTTATAGGCGCGCCGGACGCGGCGCGTCAAATGTAACGCGCGAGCGGCCGCCTTTTTCCGCGTGCGTGCAATCGTTTCCCGCGCTCTAATTTTTCACCACCGCTGGAGCGCGCGAAAACATTCCTCGCGCGCTAAAAAGTCAATTTATCCTGCACGCGCGTCTTTTGACGCGACAGTTGAAGATGCTCTAACAACCAGGCCTCGACAGTAGCTAGGCGCCACCTCCGATTCGAGCACGGCCTCGCGGTGAACATCGTCTCCGTTTGAAAACGCCACGAGAACGCGCATTGTGACTATCAAAACCGCCCTCCCGCTAGGAACATCATCTCGGATATTTATCAACGTGACTCCATCACGAGCATTGTCTCCGTCGCGAAAACGCCTTGACAGCATGCGTGTTGGGCCTTCACCAAGGACACGTCGCCCATCTACGAGCATCATCCCCCAGCACGAGCTCGTCTCTCGCTCTCTGCCACGAGCGTCGTCGTTCGTCGTCGTCGTCCGCCAACATTGTGTGCCAGGCTGCCAGGAATCAACTGAGGTGTACGTTCAGCCTACCTACCGAGGAGCGACGTGAGCATACATGCAAACTGCATGCAATCATGAAGCGTTACTGGCATCGTTACCGTGCTCGCTGTGACAGCGAAAAGCCCTGGCACATTACTAGCAATACGTATCAATCATCCGCACCGAATGCACAGGAATGTGCGTATCCAATACGCGTGCAGTGTGCCGGAGTACTAGTACATGACAGATCAATGTGACACGTCGCCGTCGTGCCACTGCCACATGAGATGAGCAGCCCTAGTGATGGAGCACATGCACGCACGAACGCGAGGTCTCGCGGCAACGGTGAGATTATGGGGTGCGTGGGCCGGGGCTTTGCCGTGCGGTCTATCGGGCCATTGCCAGTGCTACTGATGATCTTGAACGCTTGATGCCAAAGCATCTATATCTATCCAAGAGGAAATGACCCACATGCACACGTACCATCCTGTGCTGGGTATGCATATGCATGTCGTGCGTGCCAGTTTCAGTAACCCAGCCACTGTTTTCAGAAAAGACACGAAGACGTGAGAATCTAGCGACTGCACACGCTGACACGGACATGTGTGTCAATTGTTGCTTACACCTACCTGACTGGCTAGCTGAGGCCTAAGCTGCGAACGCGAAGCGCATGGCAGCTGGCACGCCGTGCCGTGCAGACTCCCTCTCCCCCCTGATACCCTCTCTGTTTGGCGACCATGACGGCGCCGGTCGAGGTAGTCGGGCACGCATGTATATGTCCGACGCGGACTATCGTTGTGTCATTTCTGGAGTTGGAACTGTGGTCGAGGATCGCAGATGGTGACGATGACAAGAGAGCAAATCCTTAGTCTTTTGTGCGCCGTGTGGGCCTATTCTTGGCATGTGTTGCCGCGGTTGCGTGGTTGCTTTGTCGTTGGATCCTACGGTGAGGTTGGGGTCGCTAGTTCGGAAACGGAAAATGACAACGACATTGATCAAGTGTGTCGCATCTGTGTTACTAGCAACCAAATTTGGCCGGCGGTGCCGTTTATGCTGTCAAGTTCCATAATGGTGGCGCACGGGGCTGTGCAAGGGCATCTTGCATGGCATCTCTAGCAAGTACTCTACCATATAAAATGTACTACATTTTATTTTACATTTTATATTTCTTAAGAGATTATGCGTTTCTTTACCTATCAAATCCTTTGAAACTTAATCCCTCAACAACAACAAAATCGAACACGGATTTTTCACACAAACGCATTTCAAACACTAACTTAAACTAGTTAATTGCAAAATTTGACAATGGTATCACATAGTATAATTATAGAGTGCATGCCTACTAATCGACATCGAACTAGCCCAAGCATCGATCTCAAACATATGAAACTACATACTATCTAGGTCTACTTGAGTCGGGGATCACCCTTCCCCTCCAACCCGGGTGAGGGGGTGCTTGTTGGTGGTGGCGGTGGGCCGGCTGCACGACATCTCCTCCTCCTCGAGGAGCTCGTCGAGTTCACCGAACAAATGCTTGTTCTCAACTTTGTGGTGGGCGAACTCAGCGTGCTCTACGTTGACGGTGAGAACGTCTGACTCACCCTTGATCATCTTGGCCACCAACTCGTCGTTGCATCATTCTCCTTTGCCCGAGATGTGTCCGAACGGCGGTAGGGGCGAGAGTAGTCATGGCATCTGCCGGGAAATTAAGTCTCGCCCGCTGCTCGAAGAAGCAAACTACGGTGACGTCGTAGGAACACGATGTCTCATTTGTCGTGCCGAAGAACCCAACCACCGTGCAACCAACATCGGCGTGGCGGATTTCCGCCGCAAATTTCCCCCACGGTGGCACCGAACGCCTCAATACTTCGGGGATGGCACCAGCGACGACGACTACAACATCGACTTAGGGCCTAGGGGGTGCCGATGGCGAGCGAAGCCGGTCGAAGAGGATGACAAGAGGCTGAGGGGAGGCGGCAATAAGGCTCGGGAGAGGCGGTGCCTGGGTTGAGGAAGTCGGCGCTTGGGCTGCGGGAGGTAGCGCAGAGCAGTAGCAGCGCAGGGTAGGCGACACAGGGCTGCTTGAGGCGTCGGAGCTCGATTGGCGGCTGCGACCTCGACCCCGAGGAAAAGCGACAATGGTGGGTCGAATCAACAATGGGAGAGGGCCGAATCGAGGGTGGAGGTAAGAAAAATGGAAGCATGGCTGGGGTGATCTAGGGTTTCGGGGCGCCGATGCCAGGCTTTATAGCCGGATTCAGGACAAACGGTCGTTGTGCCGGTCAGCATGCCATGAATATGAAAGGTGAGCAACCTCCCATCAGGCCCGGGCCCAGGGGTGTACAACACGTGCTGGCCGCACAAGCCCCCAAATTTGTAGGGCCCACTTTGTGAGTACTATGTAGATAGGCCTAGTTAAGCCCAGCTAACCTTTTTTTAGAATGAAGGCTCAAGAAGAGCCCGGCTTTGAATTAACAAAGCCATCAACCAGCCAGGATTACAAGATCACCAAATTACAAGGAAAAGCAAATAGAAGCAAAGCGGCTGATACAAGGAGCAAAGCGAAGCACACTCGAAGGCAGAAGCGATAGCAAGCAGAGGCAACGCCATGCTACGGCCATCACCCTACAGGACGACCTGCACCAACAGGACTAACTACGGACTTGAAAGGATGGACCACTGCACAAAGCTTCGTGCTCGTAGCCAAACTTGAAGACAATAATGGACCCAACCTCCTCTGAAACTGCCGCTGCAAAGGACCTGAGGGAGTCCTGGATTAGGGGGTGTCCGGATGGTCGGACTATACCTTCAGCCGGACTCCTGGACTATGAAGATACAAGATTGAAGACTTCGTCCCGTGTCCGGAAGAGACTTTCCTTGGCGTGGAAGGCAAGCTTGGCGATACGGATATGTAGATCTCCTACCATTGTAATCGACTTTGTGTAACCCTAACCCTCTCCGGTGTCTATATAAACCGGAGGGTTTTAGTCCGTAGGACAATATACAGAAGAACAATCATACCATAGGCTAGCTTCTAGGGTTTAGCCTCTCCGATCTCGTGGTAGATCTACTCTTGTATTACCCATATCATCAATATTAATCAAGCAGGACGTAGGGTTTTACCTCCATCAAGAGGGCCCGAACCTAGGTAAAACTTCGTGTCCCTTGCCTCCTGTTACCATCCGGCCTAGACGCACAGTTCGGGACCCCCTACCCGAGATCTGCCGGTTTTGACACCGACATTGGTGCTTTCATTGAGAGTTCCTCTGTGTCATCTCCATCAGGAAGGATGCCTCGCCCCGTCTTTAAAGACGGCACCGTTGCTAAGGGAGCTTTGGCTGTCGACCAAACCCTCCGGCTAGGTGGTTTTCTTATGACCGCCTGTTCGACTTCTGCGCCGACGATGACCTCTCGAGCCATCGAAAACAATCTTCATGTCAGCTCGGAACTCGCCGAGCAGTTAGATCCAATGGAGCTCTCCTCCATAAACGAGCTCTTGGATCGCATCGCCGCCCTGGGAGTCGCTACGGATTACGACCAGATTGGGCCTAAACCCGATCTGAGAGAGATTAACTCTCACCAAGTCACCCATCACGTTGCCGTGGTAGAGGGACAGTGCGGCGACCCTTCATCTATCTTAAGGACTAGCTACGTCCGGATTCCCGATCCCTCCAAGCCGGATACCCGCGGAGGGGAGGATATCACTCAAGACCTGAACTTAGAGTCAGGCGACGGGCTGGATTCATTGGACAACATCCAGGAATCCAAATTTTCGAGTTCGGAAATTCCTCGGCCTCTGAGCCTCAGATTGGGTGAGGCTTCGGATTTAATTCCACCCACCCACCCGAACATAAGCGATCTATCCCAAATCAGGCAAGAGCCCGATGAAACAGTACATCATTACCGGGCCAGATTCCTCCTGGTTAGGAATAGGATAAGGGACTACCGCGAGGAAGACGCAATCTCAATCTTCTGCAATAATTGCACAGACAAGGGTATCCTCAACGCCACAAGTTGCCGTGATATTACATGCTTCGCTGACTTAGCGTCCATTGTACGAAAGTACTGTGCGATGGAAAGCGCCTGGAAAACCGAAATAAAATTTGGGGACGATCCGGCCCTGAATACAAACCCAGTCCGAAATAAAAGGGTGCATCATCGCCAGACACCTGGGTCAAACACCCAAAAGCAAAACCCTCTACAGGGCATGGAACCGTACTAGAAGGATGGCTTAATGGACCCTGTAAAATTCACAGTACAGAGGACGCCACACCAACTCACAACCTTAGAGCATGTTGGATACTCCGGAAGGTGGCCAAAATTGGCGAAGATCTCCTAATTCCGGAGGCCACAGAAAGCCACCCCAGAGACACCAATACAGTATTAACAGTCTTCGAGACTTTCGCATCAAATAATATGCGAAAAAGGACACTCCGCAGCCTTCCCGAAGTCTACCAAGTAGCAACAATAAACCCATGGAGTGACACGGCTATTACCTTTAACGCCAGTGATGAACCTAAATTCCGAACAGCCCGAGCACCAGCCGCATTGGTCCTCAGTCCAATAGTGGACGGCTTTCGTCTTACCAAGGTACTCATGGACGGCGGCAGCGGATTGAACCTCATTTATGAGGAAACCCTTCAAAAAATGGAAATAGACTGGAACCACATTGAGCGAAGCAGCACAACCTTTAGAGGAATAATCCCCAGTCGGGAAGCGTGCTGTACAGGAAAAATCACACTAGATGTGGTGTTCGGCACGCCGGATAATTACAGGTCCGAAGAGGTCATGTTCCATGTGGCTCCGTTCAGCAGCGGTTATCACGCTCTGCTAGGGCGGGAAGCGTTTACAATCTTCCAAGCAATACCCCATTACGGGTACATGAAGCTCAAGATGCCCGGGCCTAACGGGATCATCACTCTCGCTAGTGATCCGGACATAGCACTCCGCGCCGAAAACAAGACAGCCGCACTGGCCCTCGAGGCACTATCCGAAGCCCTAGCGGCTGAGGAACTGACTGCGCTGCGCTCCATGGTGAATAGGGACGATGTGGTACTCGACAAAAGATCCAAGTCCACCTCCTTTAAACCGGCGGACGAAATAGTCAAATTTCAGGTCCATCCAACGGACCCCAATAAAACAGCTTCCATCGGGGCACAGTTAAACCCTGATGTAGACGCCGCACTGCGAGAGTTCCTATGAGAGAACTGGGACATTTTCGCTTGGCACCCTTCAGACATGCCAGGAATCCCACGCGGGCTGGCTGAGCACAGCTTAAATATCCTAAAAGGATTCAAACCTGTCAAACAAGCTCTTCGGCATTTTTCCGAACCTAAGAGACAGGCCATGGGAGAGGAGCTAGCAAAGCTATTGGAGGCCGGATTCATCAGAGATATAAAACATCCGGACTGGCTAGCAAACCTGGTGATGGTACCAAAGAAGGACAAATCCTGACGCCTGTGCGTTGATTTTAAAGACCTTAACAAGGCTTGCCCAAAGGATCCCTTCCCCCTCCCCCGCATCGATCAAATTATCGACGCTACTGCAGGACACGATTCGTTGTGTTTCCTTGACGCATATTCCGGCTACCATCAAATCAAGATGGCAGAATCAGACCAAGCCGCAACGGCATTTATCACACCATACGGCCCATTCTGCTTCAACACAATGCCCTTCGGGCTCAAAAACGCCGGCGCAACATATCAGCGCATGATTCAGACATGTCTGGCAAACCAGATCGACAAAACAGTGGAGGCATATGTAGATGATGTGGTTGTCAAAACAAGACATGTCGAATCTCTAGTAGACGACTTGAGACTCACATTTGATAACCTCCGAACATACGACATCAAGCTCAACCCGGAAAAATGCGTTTTCGGCGTCCCAACCGGAAAGCTCTTGGGCTTCATTGTATCCGGTAGAGGAATTGAAGCAAATCCAGCCAAGATCCGAGCTCTGTCACAATTGGATATCCCAAAGGACCTCAAACAAATATAAAAGTTAACCGGATGCATGGCGGCTCTAAGCCGCTTTATCTCCCGCTTGGGAGAAAAGGCCCTACCCCTTTACTGCCTCCTTCGGCGCACCGAACACTTCGAATGGACGGATGCAGCCACGACCATACTCGACGAAATAAAAGCCATATTGGCAACAAACCCAGTCCTGGCCGCGCCAAACATTGGCGAACCAATGCTATTGTACATTGCAGCAACACATCAGGTTGTAAGCGCAGTGCTCGTCGTCGAACGAGAAACGGACGGACACAAATTCCCCCTTAAAAAGCCGGTCTATTATGTGTCCACTGTCCTCACTCCGTGCAAATAACGGTACCCGCATTATCAAAAGATTGCTTACGCGGTATTCATGGCATCCCGGAAGCTACGACACTACTTTCAAGAGTGTTCAATAACAGTAGTCTTGGAAGTACCACTTAACGATATTATAAACAACCGTGACGCAATGGGCCGGATTGCAAAATGGGCCATTGAGCTCCTCCCGTTCGACATAACTTATAAGCCACGGCGAGCCATCAAGTCGCAAGTTTTGGCCGACTTCGTCGCAGAATGGACGGAGGCTGAACTCCCTAAAGAGTACGTCACATATTCAAATTGGATCATGCATTTCGACGGCTCCAAGATGTTGGCCGGACTAGGGGCTAGCATCGTTTTGACGTCCCCCACAGGAGACACAGTTCAATACATACTCCAGATTATGTACACAGACTCCAACAATGCAGCCAAATATGAGGCCCTTTTACATGGTCTCCGGATGGCAGTATCCATGGGCATTCAACGCCTAGAGGTGCGCGGGGACTCGAACCTCGCAATATCCCAAATAAATGGAGACTTTGATGACAAGGATCCAAAAATGGTAGCTTACTGCAACGCCGTCCTAAAAATGTCAGCTCGGTTCGAAGGGCTTGAATTTCACCATATAGCCCGGGAAAATAATCAGGCGGCAGATGTCCTGGCACGCATCGGCGTAAAACGCGATGTAGTCCCCCCCCAACATCTTCTTGGAAAGGCTGTTCAAGCCATCCGTAGTATGGGAAGGGAAGCGAACAATAACAGCCCGGACCCAACCGCACTGCCCGACACCGAACATTCTGACACAATCGGAGGCTCTGCCAATGAAATAACACCTTCAGCCCACGTAATAATGGCCGTCATCGCCCCGTAGACAGAACCATTCCTCGCCTACCTTACTAGGAAGGAACTCCCCGAGGACCAAAATGAGGCACGCTGCATAGTGCGGCGATCCAAAGCCTACAAAGTCCACGAGGGAGAGCTTTATAAGAAAAGCACTATCGGAGTCCTTCAAAGGTGCATCTCCGAAGAGGAAGGGCGGAACCTCCTGGCTGAAATTCATGCCGGACTTGGCGGTCATCACGCTGCAGCTCGGTCCCTTGTAAGCAAGGCCTTCCGTACAGGCTTCTATTGGCCGACGGCCCGGGCAGACGCCCAGGACTTAGTCCAACGATGCGTCAGTTGCCAGCTCTTGGCAAACCAAAGCCATATGCCACCCAGCACCCTCCAAACTATCCCCATCACTTGGCCCTTCGCGGTCTGGGGGCTTGACATGGTTGGAACCCTTAAAGGCAGAACCCACAAGCAAAAATACTTACTGGTCATGGTGGATAAGTTCACCAAATGGATAGAATCCAAGCCTTTTAAGACGGCCGAATCCGGACCGGTGATAGACTTTATATCCGGGGTTGTACATCATTATGGCGTCCCTCACAGCATCATCACTGATAACGGCACGAACTTTACGGCCGACGAGGTAAAACTCTGGTGCAAAAACATGGGCATCAAGCTCGATTATGCTTCCATCTATCACCCATAAACTAACGGCCAGGTCGAACGTGCAAATGGTCTTATCATGAGCGGCATCAAACCCAGATTAGTGCGGTCCCTCAAGGAATCTAACACGCATTGGGTAGAGGAGCTCGACTCCGTACTTTGGGGGCTGCGGACCACGCCGAATCGCACCACCGGATACACACCATTCTTTATGGTGTACGGCGCAGA
Organism: Triticum aestivum; assembly: GCF_018294505.1. Lineage (NCBI taxonomy): Eukaryota > Viridiplantae > Streptophyta > Magnoliopsida > Poales > Poaceae > Triticum > Triticum aestivum. The sequence continues at coordinate 32,123,327 of NC_057803.1, forward strand.
GGCGGTTTTGCCTTGCGACATAATTCATGACTCACCTCGAGTGCGCATGTACGAAGAAAGAGAAGCCGAGCTCGATCGGCAGGACAGTTTGGACGCATTGGAGGAGGAGCGTGATGTGGCAAAAGCCCGTTCCACATTCTATCAACAGCAGGCTCGAAGATACCAAAGCAGAGAAGTACGGGCCAAAAATTACAATGTTGGCGAATTAGTTCTACGCCTGCCGGACAAGAAAAATGACAAACTCAAGCCCAAGTGGGAAGGTCCCTTCATAATTGACCAAGTCCTGACTGGTGGAGCGTACCGCCTGCGAGATGCATCGGATAACCGACTCGAGCCGAACCCATGAAACGCAACCCGTCTCCAAAGAATCTATGCCTAGCGCCAGACTCTGTGTTCGTCTCCTTCCTCTGTCCATTTTTTATATACTGTCTGTCTTACGTTTCTCTTCTTCTCCCCTTCCTTTCTCTTATAGCCTTTAAAGGCTCATCAAATGACGTGCTATTCGCACTTATTAAATCTGGGGGCTTCTTTTAACAGAAGCTTATTTATACGGGCTTCATGCCCAACACATGTGTTACACTTCCGCATGTACCTTTTATTTCACCATTATATGCATCGATATGACTTAAGTTTTGGCCAAGCTGGGTTGCCTGACTCCTGTGCTTACCCCTACGTTCCCGATTATTCGGCTAGGCGGTAAAGGGAGCACCTTTGCGATTGTTACTGCCGGATCAGCCGGATGTGTACCTCAGACTGGATGAAGCCGAAAGATAGCGTTCTTAAGGGAATATTCGGTCGGTGACCTAAAAGATGATCTTTTCACTTATTTATTTATGCGCCCCCAGATGCTTTTTCCCGTGTCTTTTTCGCGGAATGGGCATGCACTTTAGGGTATGCCTCCCAGGGAAAGGAACCCCTAACGGAACTATTCTCCCTGAAAAATATTTCTTACTAACCATGTAATATAACATAACTAGTCGGGCACTTGTCTGTTCACGCACTAATGACCCCTACGCCTGGTCTCCATGCATTCCCCGGTTCTTATATAACCGCATGGGAATTCGGACACACTCCGGAGCGTCAGGTCCCAAGGCTGAAGCGAAAAGGTCGGCCATGACAAACGATCTACAATCCGGCTAGAAGGCATTATAAATGTCAATTAAATTACATAATCATTCTGACTGATTGTATTCCTCTTCAATACCATCTAACAGGCTGTCTAATTTACAGTCCTGCTGGAAATACTTTGCGGCCAATTCTACTTGGCCGTATACTAAGCTTACAGGGATCTCCTTCCCATCGGGCCCCACAGGACCGACCTCGGCCATGTGGTTGGGGTCAGCCTTTGTGTATCGCGTCTTCACCATGGCCCAGGCCTCCCTAGCGCCTTGACGGCAGGCCGATATCTTTCACAATCGGAAGCGCCGCCGTGCTCCCTTTAGCTTCTCCGCAAGCTCTCCAAGACCTTCGGGCATGGAGATGGATGGCCACAAGGCCTGGGCGACGCCTTGCATCGCCTGCCGAACTCGCTCGAGCAGTTGCGAGAGCTCGGGAAGAAGGTCACCCGTAGAACCGGGCATCTCCTCTACAGGGTGACCTGTTAGCACACCTACAGACATTACTCTGTTAGTCGACTTCCCCGCCGAACTTTTTTTCAAAAGTTCGCTCAAGCACTTACTAAATATGTCGCGCCGAAGCCGCTGATTCTCCTTAACGGAGTCTGACAGCTGGGCACGAACATCTTTCAGGTCGACGCCCAGCTTGGTGTTGGCATCTTGGAGATTGTTCTTCTCCCGCCTCACCTTTGTCAGCACCTTCTCACCAGCCTTGAGCTGGCGTAGGAGTTGTTGCCTTTTCGGACTCAATCCGGCGCCATCTGCAATTTCATTTGTCAGATTCGCACCCATGCCGTGCTTCACAAAATACTTATCTTTTAAAGTGTATATTACCAGAGGGGGTCTCCTTGGGCTCCCCTGCCGCGGCTAGTGCGGCCTCAAGTTGGGCTTTGCACTCTTCCAGCTCCTGGGACAGTAGGGAATTCTTTTCTGTAAGAACCTGCATAACAAATGATTCTTAAATCAGTTATTCTAACTGTTTCAAGTCTCGGGGGCTACTGGTATATATATATATATATAATTACCAAAATTTTCTTACCCGCATGTATTTTACATATTGCTCTGTGGCTCTGGCTAGACCATTTTGAGCGGCACGGAGGTACGCATCTCCCGAATTGAAGGCATCTAATGCCTCTCGGGAGAAACAAGCATTGCGAAGAATTGTTCGGTGACGCCTGTGGTTCATGGCACTCTCCACCTCAGAGTTGGTGGCAGACAACCTGTCCACATCCTCCGTCGGAGGAGCGTCCGGTGCGCGCCTTGTGTTCGCCTCCGCCTCCGGACCAGGCTTTGGAGCCTGGCTGGTGGAGGCGCGATTGGCAGCCTCTCCGAATATAGTCCGGCGAGGTCTCTTTGTCCTGAAGAGAGCACGAGTGTTAATATGCCTTGAAGGTATAACACCTGGGATAAGGGGGCGCGCCATACCTTTGCGCTGACGTTGTTGGAAATATGCCCTAGAGGCAATAATAAATTAGTTATTATTATATTTCCTTGTTCATGATAATCGTTTATTATCCATGCTAGAATTGTATTGATAGGAAACTCAGATACATGTGTGGATACATAGACAACACCATGTCCCTAGTAAGCCTCTAGTTGACTAGCTCGTTGATCAATAGATGGTTACGGTTTCCTGACCATGGACATTGGATGTCGTTGATAACGGGATCATATCATTAGGAGAATGATGTGATGGACAAGACCCAATCCTAAGCCTAGCACAAGATCATGTAGTTCGTATGCTAAAGCTTTCTAATGTCAAGTATCATTTCCTTAGACCATGAGATTGTGCAACTCTCGGATACCGTAGGAATACTTTGGGTGTGCCAAACGTCACAACGTAACTGGGTGGCTATAAAGGTACACTACAGGTATCTTCGAAAGTGTCTGTTGGGTTGGCATGAATCGAGACTGGGATTTGTCACTCCGTGTAAACGGAGAGGTATCTCTGGGCCCACTCGGTAGGACATCATCATAATGTGCACAATGTGATCAAGGAGTTGATCACGGGATGATGTGTTACGAAATGAGTAAAGAGACTTGTCGGTAACGAGATTGAACAAGGTATCGGGATACCGACGATCGAATCTCGGGCAAGTATCGTACCGCTAGACAAAGGGAATTGTATACGGGATTGATTAAGTCCTTGACATCGTGGTTCATCCGATGAGATCATCGTGGAACATGTGGGAGCCAACATGGGTATCCAGATCCCGCTGATGGTTATTGACCGGAGAGTCATCTCGGTCATGTCTGCATGTCTCCCGAACCCGTAGGGTCTGCACACTTAAGGTTCGGTGACGCTAGGGTTATAGAGATATTAGTATGCGGTAACCCGAGAGTTGTTCGGAGTCCCGGATGAGATCCCGGACATCACGAGGAGTTCCGGAATGGTCCGGAGGTAAAGATTTATATATGGGAAGTCTTGTTTTGGTCGCCGGAAAAGTTTCGCGCATTATCGGTATTGTACCAGGAGTGCCGGAAGGGGTCCGGGGGTCCACCAAAGGGGTCCACCTGCCCCGGGGGGCCACATGGGCTGTAGAGGTGTGCGCCTTGGCCTATATGGGCCAAGGGCACCAGCCCCAAGAGGCCCATGCGCCAAGAGATAAGGGAAAGGAAGAGTCCTAAAGGGGGAAGGCACCTCCTAGGTGCCTTGGGAAGGATGGACTCCTCCCTGGCCGCACCCTTCCTTGGAGGAAGGGACAAGGCTGCCCCCCCTCTCCCTTGGCCCTATATATAGTGGGGGGAAGGGAGGGCAGCCACACCTAAGCCCTGGCGCCTCCCTCTCCCTCCCATGACACATCTCCCTCCTCCCGCAGCGCTTGGCGAAGCCCTGTTGGAATCCCGCTACTTCCACCATCACGCCATCGTGCTACTGGATCTCCATCAACCTCTCCTCCCCCTTGCTAGATCAAGAAGGAGGAGACGTCGCTGCTCCGTACGTGTGTTGAACGCGGAGGTGCCGTCCGTTCGGCGCTAGGATCATCGGTGATTTGGATCACGACGAGTACGACTCCATCAACCCCGTTCTCTTGAACGCTTCCGCGCGCGATCTACAATGGTATGTAGATTCACTCCTCCCTCATTGCTAGATGACTCCATAGATTGATCTTGGTGATACGTAGAAAATTTTGAATTATTGCTACGTTCCCCAACAGACGCCTCGGTCCGGACCGCACCTCTTTTCTGCCCACGGGGCCCTGCGGCCCCTCGTTGGCTTGTCGCCGCAGGTTCGGCCTCCCGTCTCAAAAACCTCCCCTGCAAAGCTCGGTTGTAATCAGGAAACTGAAAACACGAGAGGGCGGACCCCTATTCGGGGTAGTGGGACTTCGATCTCAGTTACCTGGGAGGCCGGGATTAGCCCTGGGTAATCGGCCGTAATGGCCACCAAGGCGTTGTCCTTGCTCAATTGATGAAACACTCCATCAATCAGCTCCACAGATAAGTCTGGATCCTCTTGAGAGGCCGGGTCGAGGGACCGTCCTGGGTCCTCGGGTTGTGGAGGAGGGCTGTTTATTTCTTTAACAGCCTGGCGCAGTTCCTGCGTTGAAGTCATTAGACTGAATATTTAACAATGGGAATATAAAACGGATGGGCAAGTAAATGTGACCACTTACCCAGCTTGGGGGATTGTACATAGAAAATCCATCCTGTGGGTTGACCGGAGAAATTCCTCCTCTTCTCCCTTGTACAAAGCGGACAAGGTCTTTGTTAGGGCCGCAGCCGAATCCGGTCCCTTACGGCCGTAGCGGGTGGCGTCGTCCTCCCCGTTGAAATCACACATGGGGTGGCCTCTATACTGTAGCGGCTACACCCCTCGCATGATGCATGTGACCATGACCCCGATCATGGTCAGTCCGGAATGAGCTAACAATCTTATCCGACCCATCAGGTAAAAGACGTCCTTGTCACTTTCCCTCTGAGGGCTCCATGGACGCCAACTTAGGGGCTTCTTTAGTGGAGCACTGTCGAACTTAGGGAGGCCGATCCGGACAGGATCCGGCAGCGGGACGTCCTCTATGTAAAACCATTCCGAAGGTCAGTCCTCGGACGCCTTCTTTGGGGTTCCAGATAGATATCCGGTCCCGGTGATATGCCACACTTCGGCTCCGCCCACTTGATATATTGACCCCTTCTAAGAACGAGGCACAAGGCAGAATAGCTCTTTCCACAGCCCGAAATGAGCCTCAACACCCAAAAACAGCTCACAGAGGGCTACGAAGCCCGCGATATGCAATACGGAGGCAGGCGTAAGATTGTGTAGCTGAAGGCCATAGAACTCCAGGAGCCCCCGGAGAAACGGATGGATTGGAAATCCGAGCCCTCTTATTAAATAAGGGACGAGGCATACCCGCTCTCCTTTGGAGGGATTAGGGGCACTCTCCGCTTGCTCTCCACCATTATAGATGGCAAGACCGGCTCGAACCGGGACCATATAGGCCGGGGGGAGAAATCCCTTGGTCTGGAGCGTCACTAGCTCGCTATGCGGGATGGAGCATCTCTCCCAATATCCAGGCTGAGGGCTGGAAGGGCGAAAGGAGGAGTTGCGACGGCTGGCCATGGTGGTATGGACCTTTGTCGGATGCGCTCTGATGAACACTCGCGAGGGGGAGAAGGTGTGGTTTGGATCTAAATCCTTGTCCCCTTAAATGGGCGGCTCATTTACGCGGCTAGGGGTGTGGATGTAAAAACACTCAGACTTTTCATATTTGTTTGACACGTGGGAGACGGCCGTTATTGGGCGTAGAAGCCAAGGAGCGCAACATTTACAAGAAGCCGGACTTTATTCAACAGGTACACGGAATTTGGAGGAGAACCCGCCTTGCAATGCCGAAGACAATCTGCGCGTCGGACTCATCGTCATTGAAGCCTGGTTCGGGGGCTACTGAGGGAGTCCTGGATTAGGGGGTGTCCGGATGGCCGGACTATACCTTCAGCCGGACTCCTGGACTATGAAGATACAAGATTGAAGACTTCGTCCCATGTCCGGAAGGGACTTTCCTTGGCGTGGAAGGCAAGCTTGGCGATACAGATATGTAGATCTCCTACCATTGTAATCGACTTTGTGTAACCCTAACCCTCTCCGGTGTCTATATAAACCGGAGGGTTTTAGTCCCTAGGACAACATACAGAACAACAATCATACCATAGGCTAGCTTCTAGGGTTTAGCCTCTCTGATCTCGTGGTAGATCTACTCTTGTACTACCCATATCATCAATATTAATCAAGCAGGACGTAGGGTTTTACCTCCATCAAGAGGGCCCGAACCTGGGTAAAACTTCGTGTCTCTTGCCTCATGTTACCATCCGGCCTAGACGCACAGTTCAGGACCCCCTACCCGAGATCCGCCGGTTTTGACACCGACAGGACCCCTGCCCTCTCATCCTGCACCCACAGCCGACAGCTCGGCTCACCCTAGAACCCATATGGAAGATGTCCTAGCTGGGTATGAAGAAGAAACTAGGAGCAGACCCGCAAGCTCAGAACACACCACTCCGAGCACCGTCATCGTCCGCGGTTAAGCCACACTGAAGGACAAGAGCTATCGACCACAGTCACAAAAAACAAGGGTAACAATGACGAGCAACTAAAGAGAAGGCATTGAAGTGCAGAGCCTAGCTGTCACCCGCCACCATCACATCCACAACCAGACTCTCTCGCCGCCCCTACGATCCCCGGACTGCGCCTCCAAGAAGGAACACGACACGGATGTGTCGTCCCCACCCGAATCAAGGGACCTAGGCTTTCACCTATCAGGGGACGGAAGGAGGGGGAGAAGGATCCACACCACAGCCTCCAAGGAAGGGAACGTCACCTAGGACATCGCCTGGCTGTAGTGTCGGCCAGGGGTTCCCCGCGGATCCAACCCCGCTCGACGAGATCCATGCTGCCAACGCCTGAGAAGAATGGCCTAAACCACTGGGACCCGGATCCGGTAATGGAAGGAGCAGATCGGGGCGGAGGGGGTGGGTTGCATCTGGCGACGGCAACCGTGTGGGGAAGGTTGCACACCAGCGACCGGGGACCGACGCCTCCTCGTCACCCTCGAGACCAAGGGAGGCGCCTCACTAGCTCTAGCAGGAATGGCCCGCCGCCAGGGCCACCCCGCGCTGTCCGCCCGGTGCCGCCGCCCCAGATGCCGAGGCCCTCCATGCTACGTGGAGCCGCCGGATCACCCGCCGCCACCTTCATCGGTGTCGAGCGCACACCGACGGACACCTCTAGTGGCGGTGGAGGGGAAGGAGGGGGGGCGGGTGCGGCGGCGGCGGTTAGGGTTTCCCCCGGGTCGCCTCGAAGGAGACGACGCGCGGGGAGAGGGAGGGGGGGGGGGAGGGGGGTACAGATCACTTCAACCTAGTCCAGAACCAATCTCGTTCCAAATCCAGAAAGATTAATCCCCAGCTAGCCTTTCCCTGGCGTTTTCTAAGAAAATGACCCTTTAGATCTAACTGCCCAGCTGAGTCAGCGTCTCCGGGTGTTTCTAAAAAAAAAGTTAGCGTCTCCGGGCTCGCAGGTAAGATCGTTAACTCGCTGGCCAGAGAGAGAATACCAATCGATCACAGATTCATGGGTCGCAGAAATCCGGATCTATAGTACAGCCCTAGCGACGCCGCGGCAGGTAGAGCGGCGGCGCAGAAGAGAGCCGGCGGCCGCCAGCCGCCCAACCGAAGCCGACGCCGGCAGGAAAGCACCGCAGCAGTGCAACAGCGAGCAAGTGATCGGCAAGCACACGACCGTGCACCGGCGCCGCGCAAATCATCAACCTTTAAATCACTAATCAAGGGCATTTCACCATTCATGACAGGTGCTACCACTTACCACTTTTCTTTTAATCCTCGCAGTTTTGATAAGCAGTACAACAAGCGTTCAGGTACTTCCTCCAATCCTTTAGATTTATGTCAAGTTAAATTTTGTAAACTTTGACTAAATTTATATTAAAAAATATCAACATCTACAATATCGAATATACATACAATGAAACTACACTTCATAATTAGTCTAACAATATTGATTTGGCATTGTGAATGTTGATAATTTTTTCTATAAGTTTGATCAAAATAAAGATACTTTGACTTCGGATAAAACTTATATGCAAATTAAAAAGAACCAGCGGGAGTACTAATGTATGCAAATTTCAATCATACTTCCTTCGTCCGAAAATACTTGTCATCAAAATGGAGAAAAGGGTTTTGATGACAAGTATTTCCGGACGGAGGGAGTAATAATTAAATTTGTACGGTGAGGCTCTGTCAATCTATTCAGCAGTTCTGCCAATAGCTTATTGCTAACTTGCTAAATATTTGATGCATATCGTTTATTTTTTCTTCTTTTCACCCTTCGTACATTTGTGTATCATCAATTGGTCTAGACGTCAGGTGCTCAAAGATCCAAGTCATGTCTTTTACAAATTAGTCTAGATAATAATCTGGCTACTAAAAGCATAAGAAGAAACAAAGAATACATGAATTAAGTCAATCTAATTAAAGATAGGCTAGAGAGAACTTTTAAGGGATGGAAAGTTCTTTTTGAACCGAGGCAAAAATTTTGCCTTTTTGTTAATTAACAAGAAAATTGTTGCTTGTTTAAGTGCGAAAAACTGTGCAAAAATCGAACGATAGGGCAAAGCCCACTCACACTGATGGCACGTCGAGCTCAACAAAAAGACCTCAAACTCTCACACACAAACTATGGGAAACCTGTTCCACCGAACAAGTCGGCCTTCCACCACCATTGAAGAGAAGAATCCGAGGCTGCTATGGGAGGAGCAGACTCGGGACTCTCTGTCACCAGGGAAAAACAAGCAGTCCACGAGACCATGTGCCAGCTGCATCACCCAAAGTGCCAGCGACCAACATCTACGTTTCTAACAAAAAACTAGCAAGATGCTCGTGCATTGCACGGAATATCAAATTTTCTTTTTTACAAAACACCTGTTGTGATTGACTCATTCGGGAGTAATCACATGTGTAAAAAGTAATCATATCTCGAGAAAGATGAGAGATAAGGTGAGGAGGAGTGGGTCGTGGTGGTGATTGGTGGTCGAACTAAGCGGAGACATGGGGATGGACGACATCGGCAGCGGCCACCATGCCAGATTGTTCCAGAGGCTTCCTTTTTTAATTTCTTAACAATGAGGTTGTGGGAGATAAGAATGAACGGGGGAGATAAGGATGAATGAGAAAAACCTTATATGCAAATGTGAAGAGAGGTGCAGATATCTTTTCTGCAAAATTGTCATAGTTTGCTTTCTATCCGTCAGATTTAGATCGGACGATCTATATTGCAAGTTGGCAGGCACACCTCATCACCAACTCGTTTTTTTTATAAAAGTAGAGAGATGCTAGATGGGTCTTAAACTCTTAATCCCATAAAACAGAAAAATATGTCTCGAACATAACTTACAAGGAATCTGGTAAAGATGCCCGACTTGTTATTATCTGATCTTTACATTTTCTTTTGCGGGTAATTATCTGATTTTACATGAATTAACTGGGAGTTCTTACTCTCTCTTCCGGTCACTAATTTTCTTATATAAACTTACTAATATAAAATAGAAATATGTTGCCTTGCGTCAAGAAAAACAAGTGCCTTGCACATAGAAGAAGACCGAACTCTCTGCCAACTCCTCGACCTAGCAGTATATAAACAGGCCTGTGAGGCGGAGAGGAAGCTGTGAGTCCGGCCGCCCTGTATCCACGAGAGACATGACGCCCACCATAGCCACTGCTCTGGTGCTCGCACTGACCCTTGCACACCATGCCTCCCTTGCCTCCGCCGCCGGCCACAGGGTCATCATCGTCGGCGCCGGCATGTCCGGTACATTTGCACACACCACCACTCACATGATTAACTAGCTCTAGCTAGCCAGCGCACGTAACCTTACACGTTGTGCGTGTGGTTGCAGGGATCTCGGCGGGGAAGCGGCTGTCGGAGGCCGGGATAACGGACCTGCTGATCCTGGAGGCGACGGACCACGTCGGCGGGAGGATGCGCAAGCGGAATTTCGGGGGCGTCAACGTGGAGATGGGCGCCAACTGGGTGGAGGGCGTCAACGGCGGCAAGATGAACCCCATCTGGCCCCTCGTCAACTCCACGCTCAAGCTCAGGAACTTCCGCTCCGACTTCGACGGCCTCGCCGAGAACGTCTACAAGGAGCGGTACGTAGTACGTCAGATCAGCCGAATGAATTACCACGAAAACGCGCGCGCTAACCGACGATCTATCCATGCCTGCATGGGAAATAACGTATCGGTAACATATGCTTGTTGGATGCTAGCTTTATGAAGGAAAAGAAACAGAACTGAACGGCACTAGCTAGTACTCCCTCCGTTTCTTTTTACTCTGCATATAAAGATTTGGTCAAAGTCAAACTACACAAAGTTTGATCAAATTTATATAAAAAAATATGAACATCTACAATACTAAAACTATAGAGTATGAAAATACGTTTCATGGTGCATCTGATAATATTGATTTCATATTGTGAATGTTTATATTTTTAATATAAAGTTAGTCAAACTCTACATAGCTTGATTTTGACCAAACCTTATATGCGGACTAAAAAGAAACGGAGAGAGTAGCTAATTAATTAGTCTGAAAGGTCCCTTTTAACCTCGAAAACGGGGGATGAAATTAGTGCTCTCTCAAGGTTTAAGTTTCACGCACCATGTTTCTTAAAAAAAATTGAACTTCAAAACGAACCAGGCCAATTTGTTTGAGTAATTTGCAGACATTTCCAAGTATAACAATGGATGGAGTCTCAATTAAATTGGTAGCAGCGAAAATGGTAGGAGCTGAGCTGATTCAAATACCACGTCTACAAAAAGAGCGGTTGATTCAAATACCACTTGGTTTGAATCTAATTAGTTTTTCCTCAAGATTCTACTACCGGCACACACACTTGAAAGTTTTAAGTTGCGAAAAAAATGGAGGTGACAAAAGCTGTGATGTTTTTTTATTTTCATGTCAGAAATGTTGTGATGTTGGTACGTATGTGTAAACTTCACAGGGGCGGCGTCTACGACAGAGCGTACGTGCAGAAGAGACTCCATCGGTCGAACGAGGTGGAAGAGGGCGGCGCGAAGCTCTCCGCCAAGCTGCGCCCCAGCGGCCAGGACGACATGTCCATCCTCACCATGCAACGCCTCAACAACCAGTACGTCTCCATGAGTTTTGAGCCTGCGAGAGAAGGCCGAGAACTGGCTTGTTTCAGTTAGTCTACTACTGAACTTTCATAGTCTCGGACGTGTTTGCATATCAGCTTGCCCAACGGGCCGGCGTCGCCGGTGGACATGATCCTGGACTACTTCAAGCACGACTACGAGTTCGCGGAGCCGCCGCGGGTGACCAGCCTGCAGAACGTGGTCCCTCTCGCCACCTTCAGGGACTACGTGTACTTCGTCGCCGACCGGCGCGGCTATGAGGCCATCGTGCACCACCTCGCCGGACAGTACCTCGAGGCCGACAAGTCCGGCAACATCGTCGACCCCCGCCTCCAGCTCAACAAGGCACGAATATATAGCCAACGTCCAACGAACCTGCATTGCATCTCCCCTTCAGTTATTACTTATTAGGCATTGATGAGATAATCCATTGTTTGTAGGTGGTGAGAGAGATCTCCCACTCCGGGAGCGGCGTCGCCGTCAAGACGGAGGACGACAAGGTGTACAAGGCAGACTACGTCATGGTCTCTACCAGCGTGGGGGTCCTGCAATCCGATCTCATACAGTTTAAGCCACGGCTTCCTGTCAGTCTCTGTCCTGCTTATACATGCTTCTTGACTGATGATCTGTTGGTTGGTGCTGAGCCGAATTCTGAGCTTCTCGTTCTTGATGTATCAGGCGTGGAAGATCCTCTCGATCTACCAGTTCGACATGGCTGTGTACACCAAGATCTTCGTCAAGTTCCCCCGGAAGTTCTGGCCTGAAGGGAAAGGGAGGGAGTTCTTCCTCTACGCGAGCAGCAGGAGAGGCTACTACGGGGTGTGGAGGTAATCACAATCTACAAACGATATTGATGTCCAGTTTAACTTTGCAACTTAAAACTTCATCGGTGATCTTGAATTGTTGTCTGTTCAGGAGCTTGAGGCGCAGTACCCAGGCGCCAACGTTCTCCTGGTGACCGTCACCGACGAGGAGTCGAGGCGGACCGAGCAGCAGCCCGACAACCAGACCAAGGCGGAGATCGTGGAGTCCTCGGCGAGGACGTCCCCGACGCGACGGACATACTCGTGCCGCGGTGGTGGTCCGACAGGTTCTACAGGGGCACCTTCTCCAACTGGCCCATCGGCGTCAACCGCTACGAATACGACCAGCTCAGGGTGCGTGGTACCCCAAACCTGTCGATCGGCATTCCAAAAAATTCTCATTTGACACTTTTGTGATTGCAACTTTTGTTGTTTTCCCCCTGTGTTACATAGGCACCGGTCGGGAGGGTTTACTTCAGTGGGGAGCACACCAGCGAGCACTACAACGGTTATGTCCATGGAGCTTATCTTTCAGGTATATATGACGACGTCTTATGCCTAATGTTGAGTTCCAGATGACTTACTTGGCACCGTGGCCATAGAACATTTTTATGCTATTGCTATTTTTGTGCTTATGTGTACTAGTTGCTTCTTTTTGTCAGGTATTGACTCTGCGGATATTCTGATCAAGTGTGCTCATAAGAGAATGTGCAAACACCACATCCCGGGCAAGTTTGAGTAGAGATTTAAGAGGTAATAACTTCTGCATAAACTGGTATCATGTTACGCGATGGCAAATCCTGGACACCCAATCGATCATTATGCTGTTTTTATTTCTCACATTCTTTGGGCCGTCCATGACGGAAAAAACCGTGGTAGAAGCGAGGGGGGGGGGATTTCGGGGAGTTCCCGGTTACGGTGGGAGGTCGGGGGCCGAGCGATGCGCGTTTCTCTCGTACACGTACGCGCGTGTGTGCGAGGTGTTGGCTCTAACCGAACCCGGGCGAGGCGTTGGGCTCTAACGGAACCCGAGCGATTGCACTGCAGGCTACGCGTTACTGAACCCGAGCGATCGATCGATGGCTGTTAACTGAACCCGATCGAGCGATTCCTTCGCTATTGCTGCTAACTGAAGCCGATCGATGCTGCCTCTCGGATGAACAGTGAGCGTTGCCGGGGGCGTGGATGAACAGTGAGTGGTGGCATTGCCTCTGGATGAACAGGACCCCGTGGTGTGGTGGAGGGCTGGATGAATAGTAGACGGTGGGGGGGGTGCCCGTGGAGGGGTGGTTGAACAGGACCCCGTGGTGTGGAGGGATGGATGAACAGTAGACGGTGGAGGGGTGCCCGTGGAGGGGTGGTTGAACAGTAGCCGGCGGAGTAGCGCGCGGTGGAGGCTAGATGAACAGGAGCCCGTGGAGGCCGAGGAGGTCGACGGTAGCCCGTGGAGGCTGGAGGAGGTCGACGGTGGAGATGAACAGTATCCCGTGGAGTCCTGTTTTGCGGTACGCCACACCCCTCCTGATGAACAGGACCCTCGTTTCGACCGTAGGAGGTCCGTTTCGTCCGTTTTGCGGTACGCCACACCCCTCCCGATCAACAGGACCCCGTTTCGACCGTAGGAGGTCCGTTTCATCTGTTTTGCGGTATGTCACACCCCTCCCGATCAACAGGACCCTCGTTTCGACCGTAGGAGGTCCGTTTCCTCCGTTTTGCGGTACACCAGACCACTCCCGATCAACAGGACCCTGCTCCGAACGTAGAAGGTCCGTTTCCTTCGTTGTGCGGTACGCCAGGCCTCGTTTCCATCGCCTGTTCCGTCCAAGCCCTCCCGATGAACACGACCACGCATTCCGTTCCGACCCAGCCGGTTGGCTCCTACGCGTTCCGTTGCCTCCTGATGAACACGACGTATTCCGTTGCCTCCCCATGAACACGACGCGTTCCGTTGCCTCTCCATGAACACGACGACGATGCTGTTTCTCCGTTCCGACCCAGCCATGTACACGAGCCCTGGCCGTACGTATGCGCGAGTAGGCGTTCGAGACCCCGCCCGTATGTACACATACGTGGCCATATTTTCTTTCTTGCACCCTGGCCGCTGTACGTACGTGCACATGCTACGTGCGCGCCTCTACTACGACACGTGCGCGCCTCTACATCCACCAGTATATATGTACGTACACGTTCACGACCAGAACGACAACGCTACGTACGCTTCGACCAGGTGGGTCCCGACTGTCAGGCACTTCCTTGCCTGCGAAGATGTAGCTGGTGGGTCCCAGCAGTCAAGGGGGCGAATTGTTTTTTTTTTGCCCGGACGCACTTCCTTGCGTGCGAAGATGTAGCTGACGGGTCCCAGCAGTCAGGGGGAAACATTTTTTTCGCGAAATACAGTGGCCCGTCCGGTGGGTCCCAACTGTCAGGTGGAGGAATCATTATTTTCCACGTAATAAGGAGGCACTTCCTTGCTGCGGACGTGGACCCAGCTGTCAGCCTCTCCACGTACAGTCCACGTCCAATGGAAGTCGTTCCTAGACCACGTTGACCACGCCGCACCGAGAGCACCAGGGCGGTGGACAACGACGAGGCCTAGGAAGGGGACGACAGGGAGCTGGGGAAGATGCGACAGTGGAAGCCCGCGCGGAGAGGAGTACGAGGGTTCACTGGTTCGGCTGCGGTGTGAGGCTGCCGTCGCCACAGGGTCTGGCCAGCGGTGGGAATAGTAGGGGGCGGTGATGCCTCCGTGGCAGCACAGCCGGCCACGGGAGGCAGGAGCATGCGGCACGACCGGCGCTGCTTTGAGCGGCTAGAGCAAGAAGATCAGAGGTTGAAGAAGCACTACGACCGTTGGATGGACATCGTATGGTCACTGGAGCTAGAATCGTTCATATTGACTAAAGTTGACAAAGGCCCCCGTCCCAGTCAACTTAGTAGGCCCACAAGTCACCCTCCCACCATGGTGGGTCCCAGCTAGCAGGGGGTATTCATTTTTTTTTGTAATAAGGAGGCACTTCTGGTGGGTCCGAGCTGACAGCGGGGGGAACATTTTTTTCGCGAAATACGCTGGCCCGTCCGGTTGGTCCCAACAGTCAGGGAGAAACATTTTTTTTCACGAAATAAGGTGGCCCATCCGGTGGGTCCCTGCTGTCAGGTGGAGGAATAATTATTTTGCGCGTAATAAGGAGGCACTTCCTTGCGGCCGCCTGGACCCAGCTGTCAGCCTCTCCACGTACAGTATTTTTCCGATGAAAGTCGGTCGTTGACCACATTGACCATGCCGCGCGGAGACAACCAGGGTGGTGTTCTGGATGACGGCGAAGCCTGGGAAGGGGACGACGCGAAGCCGGGGAAGACGTAGCAGTGGAAGCCCGCGCGGAGAGAAGTACGAGGGTTCACTGGTTCGGCTGCGGTGTGAGGCTGCCATCGCCGCAGAATAACAGGGGGTGTGGGTGAGTAGAGGGATGGTCTGGCTAGCGGCGGGAGTATTATGGGGCGGTGAGGTCTCCGCGGCATCACAGCCGGCCACGGGAGGCAGGAGCACGCGACATGACCAGCGCTGCTTTGGGCGGCTGGAGCAAGAAGACCAGAGGTTGAAGAAGCACTACGGCCGTTGGATGGACATCGTACGATCACTGCAGCTAGAATCGTTTATATTGACTAAGTTGAGAAAGCCCTTGGTACGCGTCAACTTAGTAGGCCCACAGCTCGGATTTGGCAGAGAACATATAGCCCATTTGCGATTTGTAAGAATGTACATCCCATTTTTTAATTCTAATGAAATTTACTACAACCCATTTACAGTTTGTTAAAAGTACAGCCCAACTTTTAGCTAGGAAAACGATTAATAATTTCAAACAACTGCTCAAAACAGAATTCAAAAAAAATTCCCACATTTTGATGGGATCCGAAATATTTGTATCTGAAATTTCTAGTCAGGTTAAATATAATTTCAAAATAAAGTTATATTACATTAAAATCCAACGAAATATTGCGCGCGCAACAAGTAATGAAATTAAAATTTTCAAATTCTAAAAATAATATATTGTTCAAACTAATTATGTGTTTGGTGCATAGTAACTGTCCAGTTATTATAATTACATCCCATTTATTATTTCTTAAAGTCCATTTTCTTGTTAAGCCTAATACATACCTCCTAGAAAAGTTTGCAGCCCAGCGGGGCGGAGAATAACAAGTTGACCTCGATATTGTGTACAACTGTCGACCCAGTTGCATTGCTGATGTTGAAAAAAAGGCTCGTGTAGTACAGTACAACCTAATATGGTTACTCAACTCACATTCAGCGACACAGAAAAGGTCCAAACAAAGCTTCTATTCAACTTTTTGAAGTCACTGAGTTCAATTAATAACTTAAAAAAAAGTTAGATTACGGTGGAACCTAATTAAAAGCTGTCACGAGCAAATAAATAATTCAACGGGTCCCACTTGTGTGCGCGCGCGCGCGTGTGTGTGTGTGTGAGAGAGAGAGAGAGAGATAGAGACCCATCGGTCGATGCTCGTAAATACATCTTTCAGCCATATGCATTGCTGATGCTCAGTAAAACTTATATAGTTGACACAATCATATAGAACATCATAGCACACTGAACTTGCATACAAAAATTTCACGCAGGCGGCACAATCAGAATGGAAGCAGTGGATCGTTACGGGAAGGGCTATGTTGAAACCAACGAAGTCGTACATAATGGTTCATCGTCTTTATCAATGACGGGGAAATATCTTGAATGTTGTGCAAAGAAAACAGACAAACAACACAATAAGTTCTGCTAGCACATTAAGTTGACGTACAACCTTTCTAAAAAAAGTTCAGGTACAAAATTAGAACAGGTCACAATCAAATGTACTGGCATATCAATGCTTCACACCCATAGCTCGGATTTAACTAGTATCTGACAAGATTCAGTTGTTACCTCAAATTAGAGCACATCCAGGCAGCCAGCCCTGCCTCTTCTCCCAAAGAAGTAGTGGCCTCCGCCGCGCGATGGAGTAGGCCCTGTGCCATCCATCGTTCCAAGCAACACGGGGAAAGTCTGACGTTGACTCCTGTAATGGACATCGTCGACGGACCCTGGCACCAGCGACAGCGGCAGGACTTCGATTGATGGATTGACCACTTCTTCGACATGCACGAACACTCGATACAGGTACATCCCTAACGTGGTCCGCGGCGGCCTTGGTGGTGACGAATAGTACAACCCCGGTTCCTGCACCGGTATCTCAACACCAATCACCTTCGGTATGGTGGACAACTTCTTCATCCATGCCATAACCATCATAGCCCAGATGTCTGGAGGAACAAACATACTTACGAGCTCACCTCCATGGTCGTTGATAAGCTCGTTCATGGACTCGCTGTTTCAAGCACGTCGAGGCATGCCGTGGAAGTTAAGCTTCGTTAAAAACTCAAGCTCAGAGGGCACCAAGCCCCATCCTGGGTGCCACCGATCAAAGCTCACTAGCGCGCCATTGTAGAACAAACACCAGGAAGATTCGAACACACGACTGCAGTCAAAAGTTGTCCGGAACCTGACGAAGAAATCAGCCGGTGGCAGACAGACTTCGACGAGCAAATCACTTATTTGGATGCCGTGCGCAATGCCAAGAGCTTTGACAAGGTCGTCCAGTGAGACGGGAGGCCGGTCGCCATTGATGGTTACCATCAGCACTTTGCCGGCAAACTGGTCGTCAAGCGTCGCCATGCCACTGTTGAGCGACAACACGCAGCGACCGAAGGCAGGACGGACCTCAGGATCTCCGGCTCGGAGATCCGCGTTGACCAGCGACATGACAGTGCGCTTGAGTACAGGGAGTACAGGAGGGGGATTTGGGGGGAACTAGAGTAGGAATCGAGATTCCAGAGGTGGGGGAGGGGCGGGAGACTGGGGATGAAAAGGTAGCATGAATTTTGAGCACGCGCCAATATGCTCTCGGCGCGCAAGTGCACGAAAACACCGGTGGCGCCCACATGTCGGCCTAAGAGTCCTTATTCTTTCTTTTTTGGAGAGCCCGACCTTTTTTCAGGATCTTTTGAGAGCACGGCCTAAGAGTCGTAATTGACCTGTTTGGCATTGCGTTACTACTCGGCCCATATTCAACGACACCTCACTGGCCCAAACAAGTGTACATCATCGAAAAGACACTGAGCTCAAATTATATAACTTGAAAAAAGGAGATATACCCTGAACACTGGAGAATGGTGATGCCCTCATTTAGCCCACCAGTAGTTCGAGACAATAAACAGTTTGAAACAACGATATATACAACATTCAAACACTGACTAGTGACTAGTACTGACATAAACAACAAGACATGATAGTTCATAAAAAGTCTTGCTACACCACCAAAACGCACCCATTTGCAGCATTCAGACTCTTGTGATCCAGACGAGAATGACATTCTAAACAGAAGCAACTATTACATAGTAAGAGTGACATAGACGAGGATGACCAAATGACAAGGAATATGCATAACAAAAGAAAGAACTACCCATCTACACGTTTATTAAAATCAGAGACATCAAAGGATTTTGTTTATTAAAATATAGTGAACCAGCAGCCCAAGTGCACCACAGTATCCATCTAAGCTTTGTTCCAACAATCGACGACAAATGAACAAATTTCACAATACCAAATTAGTTTATTTACACAGAATAGGTTTGCATCTGCTCCATCTACACAAAATTACTCCATTTACATGAACAACGTGGTGACCCGGAAGAACAAGTGCCTGGTGAACGTGAGCTCGCTCCTCATCCTCGCAACCGCCCCGGCCTCGACGTCCAGATCAATGGCGGTCCTTGCTCTTCCGGGGCGCCTCGATGACAAGCTAGAGGCTAGCGTGGCAGGAGTCGTCATTGACGGCCACGAAGGCCATGGTGCCACCGCACTGGACGCGGCCGGCCCGGACCCAGCCGCCCACGACCACACGCTCGCCGGCGAGGGCATCCGTGGCGACCTGGATTGCGCGGATGGGCGTGCAGGACGCGGCCTTCAGGGGCTACAGGTGGTCGGCGGCCATCGGGAGCTCAGCCGTCGGTGCTGCTGCTGACATCGGGGGCGACGGGGCACGGATTCCGCTGGGGGCGACGGGGCGACGGGGCACGGAGGCCGCCGGGGGGACGAGCGAGGGGGACGGGCCGGGGCCGGCGGGCGAGATGGCGGCCAGCGAGGCCGGGACCGATCGGCGAGATGGCGGCCAGCAAGGTGGGGGCCGGCCGGTGAGGTGGTGGCGAGTGTCGGCGGGCCTACGGGGGCGACGGGGGAAGTGGTCGGGGGCGACGGAGCTGGGGGTGAAGGTGGAAGTGGCCGCGGCCGGCAGGCGATGTGGTGGCCGGCGAGGACGGGGCCGGGGCGGTGGCGGGTGGTGGCGGGTAGGTGAGATCGGGAGCAGGGAGAGAGATGAGAGAGAGAGACGTGGTGGGGTGGGTGAGATCGGGAGCAGGAAGAGAGATGAGAGAGAAGTGGTGGGTGGGTGAGACCGATGGATAAGGCAGGCAGTGGGGGCATGGGGCGCGCAGGTGTTGCCTTGGGGGCGCGTGCATCGTGGGTGTGTGGGGTATGCATCCGACAGAACGTGTGTCTGAGATCTTGCCAACTCATCGATCCAGGTGATTGATCCGCGAGCTGTGCTTTCTCTTTGCCGTGAGTGTTTCTTTGCCGTGTGCCTTTGGAACCTTTGCCGTCCACTTCAGCCAGCCTGTCTAGATTAACCAGCCGCAGGGTCCAGTGGGGCCCAGTTGGGCTCTTTGCCGTCTGCCTTCTGAAGCTCTGCCGTCCGCTAGCTGACGGCAAAGAAATGGCAAATGGCAAATAATATATTTGCCATCAGCCAGTTTTTTGCCGTCTGCTTTTTAAAAGCAGACGACAAAGACCCTCTTTGCCGTCTGCTAGCAGACGACAAAGAATAAGCTGATGGCAAATTCCCTGATTCCTGTAGTGCCATGTGATTAACACCCAAAGGGTTTACTAGATTCAATAATCTAGTTCACATTGCTATGTGATTAATGCCCAAAGAGTACTAAGGTGTGATCATGTTTTGCTTGTGAGAGAAGTTTAGTCAACGGGTCTGCCACATTCAGATCCGTAAGTATTTTGCAAATTTCTATGTCAACAATGCTCTGCACTAAGCTACTCTAGCTAATTGCTCCCACTTTTAATATGTATCCAGATTGAGACTTTGAGTCATCTGGATCAGTGTCAAAACTTGCATCGATGTAACCTTTTACGACGAACCTTTTGTCACCTCCATAATCGAGAAACATATCCTTATTCCACTAAGGATAATTTTGACCAATGTCCAGTGATCTACTCCTAGATCACTATTGTACTCCCTTGCCAAACTCAGGGCAGGGTATACAATAGGTCTGGTACACAGCATGGCATACTTTATAGAACCTATGGCTGAGGCATAGGGAATGACTTTCATTCTCTCTCTATCTTCTGCCGTGGTCGGGTTTTGAGTCTTACTCAACTTCACACCTTTGTAACACAGGCAAGAACTCCTTCTTTGACTGTTCCATTTTGAACTACTTCAAAATCTTGTCAAGGTATGTACTTATTGAAAAAACTTATCAAGCGTCTTGATCTATCTCTATGGATCTTGATGCTCGATATGTAAGCAGCTTCACCGAGGTCTTTCTTTGAAAAAACTCCTTTCAAACATTCCTTTATGCTTTGCAGAATAATTCTACATTATCTCCGATCAACAATATGTCATACACATATACTTATCAGAAATGTTGTAGTGCTCCCACTCACTTTCTTGTAAATACAGGCTTCACCGCAAGTCTGTATAAAACTATATGATTTGATCAACTTATCAAAGCGTATATTCCAACTCCGAGATGCTTGCACCAGTCCATAGATGGATCGCTGGAGCTTGCATATTTTGCTAGCACCTTTAGGATTGACAAAACCTTCTGGTTGCATCATATACAACTCTTCTTTAATAAATCCATTAAGGAATGCAGTTTTGTTTATCCATTTGCCAGATTTTATAAAATGTGGCAATTGCTAACATGATTTGGACAGACTTAAGCATAGATACGAGTGAGAAACTCTCATCGTAGTCAACACCTTGAACTTGTCGAAAACCTTTTTGCGACAATTCTAGCTTTGTAGATGGTAACACTACTATCAGCGTCTGTCTTCCTCTTGAAGATCCATTTAATCTCAATGGCTCGCCGATCATTGGGCAAGTCAATCAAAGTCCATACTTTGCTCTCATACATGGATCTCATCTCAG
Organism: Triticum aestivum; assembly: GCF_018294505.1. Lineage (NCBI taxonomy): Eukaryota > Viridiplantae > Streptophyta > Magnoliopsida > Poales > Poaceae > Triticum > Triticum aestivum. The sequence goes on from NC_057803.1 coordinate 32,144,673, forward strand.
GTTTCATGGCCTCAAGCCATTTCGCGGAATCTGGGCTCATCATCGCTTCCTCATAGTTCGTAGGTTCGTCATGGTCAAGTAACATGATCTCTAGAACAGGATTACCATACCACTCTGGTGCGGATCTCACTCTAGTTTACCTACGAGGTTCGGTAGTAACTTGATATGAAGTTACATGATCATCATCATTAGCTTCCTCACTAATTGGTGTAGTAGTCACAGGAACAAATTTCTGTGATGAATTACTTTCCAATAAGGGAGCAGGTATAGTTACCTCATCAAGTTCTACTTTCCTCCCACTCACTTCTTTCAAGAGAAACTCCTTCTCTAGAAAGGACCCATTCTCAGCAATGAATATCTTGCCTTCGGATCTGTGATAGAAGGTGTACCCAACATTTTCTTTTGGGTATCCTATGAAGATTTACTTCTCCGATTTGGGTTCGAGCTTATCATGTTGAAACTTTTTTACATAAGCATCACAGTGCCAAACTTTAAGAAACGACATCTTAGGTTTCTCGCCAAACCACAGTCATACGGTGTCGTCTCAACGGATTTAGATGGTGCCCTATTTAACGTGAATGTAGTTGTCTCTAATGCATAACCCCAAAACAATAGTGGTAATCGGTAAGAGACATCATATATCGCACCATATCTAATAAAGCACGGTTATGACGTTCAGACACACCATTACACTGTGGTGTTCCAGGTGGCGTGAGTAGTGAAACTATTTCACATTGTTTTAACTGAAGGCCAAACTCGTAACTCAAATATTTTATTTCTGCGATCATATCGTAGAAACTTTTATTTTGTTACGATGATTCTCCACTTCACTCTGAAATTCTTTGAACTTTTCAAATGTTTCAGACTTGTGTTTCATCAAGTAGATATACTCATATCTGCTCAAATCATCTGTGAAGATCAAAAAATAATGATACCTGCCGCGAGCTTCAATATTCATCGGACCACATACATCAGTATGCATGATTTCCAACAAATCTGTTGCTTGCTACATTGTTCCGGAGAACGGAGTCTTAGTCATCTTGCCCATGAGGCATGGTTCGCAAGCATCAACTGATTCATAATCAAGTGATTCCAAAAGCCCATCAGCATGGATTTTCTTCATGCGCTTTACACCAATATGACCTAAACGGCAGTGCCACAAATAAGTTGCACTATCATTATTAACTTTGCATCTTTTGGTTTCAATATTATGAATATGTGTATCACTACGATCGAGATCCAACGGACCATTTTCATTGGGTGTGTAACCATATATGTAAACAGAACAACAATTTATTCTCTTACTTAAATGAATAACCGTATTGCAATAAACATGATCAAATCATATTCATGCTCAATGCAAACACCAAATAACACTTATTTAGGTTCAACACTAATCCCGAAAGTATAGGGAGTGTGCGATGATGATCATATCAATCTTGGAACCACTTCCAACACACATCGTCACCTCACCCTTAACTAGTCTCTGTTTATTTTGCAACTCCCATTTCGAGTTACTACTCTTAGCAACTGAACCAGTATCAAATATCGAGGGGTTGCTATAAACACTAGTGAAGTACACATCAATAATATGTATATCAAATATAGCTTTGTTCACTTTGCCATCCTTCTTATCCACCAAATACTTGTGGTAGTTCCGCTTCTAGTGACCAGTCCCTTTGCAGTAGAAGCACTTAGTCTCAGGCTTAGGTCTAGACTTGGGTTTCTTCACTTGTGCAGCAACTTGTTTGCCGTTCTTCTTGAAGTTCCCCTTCTTCCCTTTGCCCTTTCTCTTGAAACTAGTGGTCTTGTCAACCATTAACACTTGATGTTTTTCTTGATTTCTACCTTCGCTGATTTTTGCATCACGAAGAGCTTGGGAATCGTTTCCATTATCCCTTGCATATTATAGTTCATCATGAAGTTCTACTAACTTGGCGATGGTGACTAGAGAATTATGTCAATCACTATTTTATCTGGAAGATTAACTCCCACTTGATTCAAGCGATTGTAGTACCCAGACAATCTGAGCACATGCTCACTACTTGAGCTATTCTCCTCCATCTTTCAGCTATAGAACTTGTTGGAGACTTCATATCTCTCAACTTGGGTATTTACTTGAAATATTAACTTCCAACTCCTGGAACATCTCATATGGTCCATGACGTTCAAAACGTCTTTGAAGTCCCGATTCTAAGCTGTTTAAGCATGGTGCACTAAACTATCAAGTAGTCATCATATTGAGCTAGCCAAACGTTCATAACGTCTGTATCTGCTCCTGCAATAGGTCTGTCACCTAGCGGTGCATCAAGGACATAATTCTTCTATGCAGCAATGAGGATAAACCTCAGATCACGGATCCAATCCGCATCATTGCTACTAACATCTTTCAACTTAGTTTACTCTAGGAACATATAAAAATTAAACGGGGAGCAACACCGCGAGCTATTGATCTACACCATAGATATGCTAATACTACCAGGACTAAGTTCATGATAAATTAAAGTTCAAATAATCATATTACTTAAGAACTCCCACTTAGAAAGATATCCCTCTAACCCTCTAAGTGATCACGTGATCCAAATCAACTAAACCATGTCCGATCATCACGTGAGATGGAGTAGTATCAATGGTGAACATCAATATGTTGATCATATCTACTATATGATTCACACTCGACCTTTTGGTCTCCGTGTTCTGAGGCCATATCTGTTATATGCTAGGCTTGTCAAGTTTAACCTGAGTATTTCGCGTGTGCAACTATTTTGCACCCGTTGTATTTGAACATAGAGACTATCACACCCGATCATCACGTGGTGTCTCAACACGAAGAACTTTCGCAACGGTGCATACTCAGGAAGAACACTTATACCTTGATAATTTAGTGAGAGATTATCTTATAAAGCTACTGCCGAACTAAGCAAAATAAGATGTATAAAAGATAAACATCACATGCAATCATAATATGTGACATGATATGTCCATCATCATCTTGTGCATTTGATCTCCATCTTCAAAGCATCATCATGATCTCCTTCGTCACCGGCATGACACAATGATCTCCATCATCTTGATCTATATCAATGTGTCGTCACATGGTTGTCTCGCCGACAATTGCTCTTGCAACTATTGCTATCACATAGCGATAAAGTAAAGCAATTATTTGGCGCTTGCATCTTATGCAATAGAGAGATAACCATAAGGCTTTTGCCAGTTGCCGATAACTTCAACAAAACATGATCATCTCATACAACAACTTATATTTCATCACGACTTGACCATATCACATCACAACATGCTCTGCAAAAACAAGTTAGACGTCCTCTACTTTGTTGTTGCAAGTTTTACCTGGCTACTACGGGCTGAGCAAGAACCGTTCTTACCTACGCATCAAAACCACAATGATAGTTTGTCAAGCTGGTGTTGTTTTAACCTTGGCAAGGACCGGGCGTAGGCACACTCGGTTCAACTAAAGTTGGAGAAACTGACACCCGCCAGCCACCTGTGTGCAAAGCACGTCGGTAGAACCAGTCTCGCGTAAGCATACGCGTAATGTCGGTCCGGGCCACTTCATCCAACAATACTGCCGAACCAAAGTGTGACATGCTGGTAAGCAGTATGACTTATATCGCCCACAACTCACTAGTGTTCTACTCGTGCATATTACATCAACGCATAAAACCTAGGCTCGGATGCCACTGTTGGGTAACATAGTAATTTCAAAAAAATTCCTACGCACACGCAAGATCATGGTGATGCATAGCAACGAGAGGGGAGAGTGTTGTATACGTACCCTCGTAGACCGGCAACGGAAGCATTGACACAAGGTAGAGGAAGTAGTCGTACGTCTTCCCGATCCGACCGATCCAAGTACCGAACGTACGGCACCTCCGAGTTCAGCACACGCTCAGCCCGATGACGTCCCTCGAACTCCGATCCAGCCGAGTGTTGAGGGAGAGTTTCGTCAGCACGACGGCATGGTGACGATGTTGATGTTCTACCGACGCAGGGCTTCGCCTAAGCACCGCTACAGTATTATCAAGGTGGACTATGGTGGAGGGGGGTGATGAAGCTATGTACCTAGGGTAGGGTCATGGGCCTGTCCTAACTGCTCTACCCAAGGACATCTCTAGAAGAAACCACCGTTCAATCGACTTGGAGGTGTTCCACTCGACAGACTCGAAGACGCTCGACCAAGAAACAATCACTCAACCAAGATCCAACCACTCGACGGCCAGGAGACCTGAAGTCACTCCGCACGCTAACGGTTGGTCATTAAGTAGCTTTTATGGTCATCATAACACTTTATTACTAGCGTTACCAGTAACGCTCTGCCTTAATGTACATTGAACCCTTTGTAACATGGGCTGGCCGGGGTCCTGGCGCGCTCTATATAAGCCACCCCCCCTCCTCCGAGACAAGGGTTCGCACCTCTGTAACCCATATTCATATAATCCAGTCGACCGCCTCCGAGCTCCGAGACGTAGGGCTATTACTTCCTCCGAGAAGGGCTTGAACTCATAAACCTTGTGTGCTTACAACTTCCCCACAGCTAAGATCTTGCCTCTCCATACTTACCCCCCTACACTACTGTCAGACTTAGAACCACGACAGTTGGCGCCCACCTTGGGGCAGGTGTTTTAGCGTTTGTTGGAGAAGTTGCGACTTTTTCCCGACCCGAATCGTCATGGTTTTCGGCGGAGCGGTGGAGGGCCGCGAGATCCGTCTCGGCGCGCTCACGTTCATCGTCGATGACTCTGCTTGGCTCCAGGAGGCTCCGCTGGACGTGGACGCACTCCCTGCTCGCGGGGCAATGCACTTTAGCGCGTGCGTCCGCGGCGTTCTCCTGCGGCAATCGTCGACCCCCTATCGGTCGGCTCCTGTGTTGTCCTCACTCCCCATTTCCCGCCGGCGCAAGCGTTCCGGTCGGTCGAGACTTCAGCGGTGGGTGAGGCACGCGGTGGCGCGTCAGTCGGCCACCCCCCAGGTCGCGGCGATCGAGCCCGACGAATCCCTCTACGGCCTGTTCGACCTGTCGACTGGCTCCGCAGAGACCGCATCCGAGTGCGACAGAGGTTCTGATGGTCGATGGACCGCCCAGTCCTCCCGGTTTTCCCCGTACCGACGGAGGCGCGGGTGGAGGCGACCCGTCGCGTCTCCATGAGGAGTATCTTCCCGAGCCTCTCACATCGCTGCAGAGAGAAGAACTTCGCCGCCGGAACATGGATGCACTGCACACTCCTATCGTTGGAGAGACCCCCGAGGCTCGCGCCTTGGAGGACGCGCGCCTGGCAAACTTAGCCGAGCGCACTCGACTGGAGAACCTCCAGCGAGCACTCGACGAGCGTGCGCGACAACGGATTCCCGAATCCAGTCGACGTCAGCTCTTCCCGCCCCGCAGGTATATCAAACTCCGATTCAGAATTTAGCAGCTGCAGCTTGCATAGTAGAGTCGATTCAGCCTTCCCAGTCGGAGGCTGGCAGAGGCTTGCTGCAGATCAGAGCGTTACTCCGGGCAGTAGGAGATCAGAATTCCCCTATTTCTCAGTCGTGGAACAGGATTCACAGCAGATCCGTTGCCGCGGACACAGTCCAGTCGGCTCACAGCCCGAGATCGCCCCCAAGGCGTGAGGGACGTGGAGACCAGTGTGACCAGTATGGGAACCATGAGCAGTATGATCACCGAGTCGATCGTGACGGTCGATGTCGAGTGCCCACGCCTCCCCCGAGGAGCGGGTCGTATGTGCCTCGCCAGCAGGATGACAGGCGCCCTCATAGTGGTGGGCGAAGGATTCCAGTCGACCCCAGAGGGCCAGGCTTTGACACGAGATCCATTCTCGTCCAGGGTTTGGTCGACAGGAACAGGGCTCACCGAGAAGGTCATGACAGAGATGCACCTACCAGTAGCAGAGTGCATGTTTCGGGGCCAGAATGCTTTAGTAGGGCCATCAGGGCCGCTGTGATTCCTCCCAACTTCAGGTTGGTGACTGGAGTCAGTAAGTTCACTGGCGAGTCCAAGCCCGATACTTGGCTTGAAGATTACCGAGTGGCCGTCCAGATCGGCGGCGGCAATGATGAAGTGGCCATGAAGCACCTCCCTCTCATGTTGGAGGGCTCGGCCAGAGCGTGGCTGAACCAGTTAGCACCTAGCAGCATTTACACTTGGGAGGATCTCTCCCGAGTGTTCGTCACCACATTTGAAGGTACGTGCAAGCGGCCGGCAGGACTGACGGAACTGCGGTCTTGTGTACAGAAGCCAAATGAAACTTTGAGGGATTACATCCAGAGGTGGATCACGTTACATCACTCGGTGGAGAATGTGCCTGACCACCAAGCAGTTTGTGCCTTCAAGGAAGGCGTCAAGTACAGAGAACTGAATTTGAAATTCGGTCGAACTGGGGATATGTCCCTGAATCGGATGATGGAGATTGCCACCAAGTACGCTAATGGCGAAGATGAAGATCGGCTCAGGAGTGGCAAACTCAAGTCAGTCGCCCAAGAACCCGGGGGCAATTCCAATCGGAAACAGAAGCGGAAAGCCGAGCCAGCGGCTCCCAGGGAAGCCTTGGCTTTAACCCAAGGAAAGTTTAAAGGGAAACCTAAAGGGCCTTGGAACCCTAAAAAGGTTAAAGACCAGGACGGAAATGATGTGTTGGACTTGCCATGCCTCGTCCACACAAAGAAAGATGAAGAGGGTAATTTCATTTACCCGAAACATACCATTCGACAGTGTCGACTCTTGATCCAGCAGTTCCAGGGCAAGCAACCCAAAGATAAAGAAAAGGAGTCAAACAAAATTGAGGACAAAGAAGATAGTGACGATGGATGCCCCCAAGTCAATTCCACCCTGATGATTTTTGCTGATGTTGAGAGCAAAAGTCGACTGAAAGTCATCAACCGAGAGGTGAATATGGTTGCTCCGGCAACACCAAGTTATTTGAAATGGTCTCAGACTGCCATCACGTTCGACCAGTCCGATCACCCAATGCATATTGCCACCCCTGGGAGGCAAGCTCTCGTGGTCGACCCAGTGGTTGAAGGCACTCGACTGACCATGGATGGTGGCAGTGGTTTGAACATATTATATGCTGAGACGTTGAAAGGGATGGGCATTTCGATGTCCAGACTCAGTGCCAGCAACATGAGTTTCCATGGAGTCATTCCTAGGAAGAAGGCTGAATCACTCGGCCAGATTGCTCTTGATGTGGTTTTCGGTGATTCCAAGAATTACCGCAAGGAAAGGTTGACATTTGAAGTTGTAGACTTCCAGAGTGCCTACCATGCTATTTTGGGCAGGCCGGCTTATGCAAGCTTCATGGCCCGACCATGTTATGTATCTCAAATTGAAGATGCCTGGCCCTAAAGGTGTGATCACTATTACGGGCAATCGGAAAAAAGCGGAAGAATGTTTTTAGAAAGGTTCGAAGATCGCTGATGCTCAGATGGCAGTGGTGGAGTTGCAGGAATTCCAGAAGACTGCAGACCCGAGTGATTTGTTGCGAGCCAAGAAGCCCGCCACAGAATCGGCTTTCCAGTCGATTGGCGATACGAAGAAAGCTCACATCCACCCGACCGATCCCGGCGCTGCTCCGACTCATATCTCGACAACACTCGACTCCAAATAGGAAGAGGCACTCATCCAATTCCTCCGTGAGAACTGGGACATTTTCGCATGGAAGCCTTCTGACATGCCAGGTGTTCCCAGGGAGCTGGCTGAGCATCGCCTGAGAGTCGACTCAAAAATAAAACCTGTCAAGGAACATCTCCGACGGTCCGCCGTCCAGAAGAGAAAGGCCATTGGCGAAGAGGTAGTTCGGCTCTTAGCGGCAGAGTTCATCTGAGAAATCTACCACTCCGAGTGGCTCACCAATGTTGTCATGGTCCCCAAGAAGGACAAGTCACTTCGCATGTGCATTGAGTTTAAACATATCAATCGGGCCTGCCCGAAAGACCATTTTCCTCTCCCCCGCATTGACCAGATAGTCGACTCGACTGCGGGATGTGAGCGACTGTCTTTTTTAGACGCCTATTCCGGGTACCATCAGATCCGTCTGTATGGACCTGACGAGATCAAAACAGCTTTCATCACTCCATTCGGGTGCTTCTGTTATGTTACCATGCCATTCGGCCTCAAGAATGCCGGAGCCACATTCATGAGGATGATTCAGAAGTGTTTGCTCACCCAAATCAGTCGGAATGTGGAGGCGTACATGGATGATATTGTGGTCAAGTCACGGAAGGGTTCCGACCTGCTGACTGACCTTGCTGAAACCTTTGCCAACCTCAGAAGGTTTGATATCAAGCTTAATCCATCAAAATGCACATTCGGGGTTCCTGGCGGAAAGTTACTCGGTTTTCTCGTTTCCGAACGGGGAATCGACGCCAATCCAGAAAAAGTTGGTACTATACTCCGAATGAAAAGTCCTGTGCGAGTGCACGATGTTCAGAAGCTTACTGGTTGCTTGGCCGCCCTAAGTCGATTCATATCTCGTCTCGGTGAAAAGGCATTACCTCTTTACCGATTGATGAAGAAGTCTGACAAGTTCGAGTGGACTCCTGAAGCTGACGCAGCGTTCGCAGAACTCAAAGCTCTGCTCTCCACCCAGCCGGTGCTTGCTGCCCCAATCAGCAAGGAGCCTTTGCTGCTTTACATTGCAGCCACAGGACAAGTCGTCAGTACGGTACTCACGGTCGAGCGGGAAGAAGAAGGGAAAACCTTCAAAGTTCAGCGCCCAGTGTATTATATTTCTGAAGTCTTGACCCCATCGAAGCAAAGATATCCTCATTATCAGAAGCTCGTATATGGGATTTATATGACCACAAAGAAAGTTGCCCACTACTTCTCTGATCATTCCATTACAGTCGTCAGCGACGCTCCGTTGTCAGAGATCTTGCATAACAGGGACGCAACTGGTCGAGTGGCAAAATGGGCGATTGAACTCCTTCCTCTAGATATCAAGTTTGAGGCAAAGAAAGCTATCAAGTCCCAGGCAATCGCGGATTTCGTCGCCGAGTGGATTGAACAGCAACTGCCGACTCAGGTCCACTCGGAGCATTGGACCATGTTCTTTGACGGTTCCAAGATGATAAATGGTTCCGGAGCCGGAGTGGTGTTGGTCTCTCCCAGAGGAGATAAACTCAGATATGTTCTTCAAATCCACTTTGATTCCTCTAACAACGAGGCAGAATACGAAGCACTTTTATATGGGTTGCGCATGGCCATTTCACTCGGCGTCCGTCGCCTCATGGTCTATGGCGACTCAGATTTGGTGATCAATCAAGTGATGAAGGAATGGGATGTCAGAAGTCCAGCCATGACTGGTTATTGCAATGCAGTGAGAAAACTGGAGAAGAAATTCGAGGGGTTAGAGCTTCATCACATACCCCGACTGAAAAATCAAGCAGCTGATGATCTGGCAAAAATAGGTTCCAAAAGAGAAGCCATTCCCAGCAATGTGTTTCTGGAACACATCCACACACCATCAGTCCAGGAGGATCCCTTCACTGAAGAGGCCCCGCAGCCAAAAAGTGCCACGGATCCGACTGAAGTCGAAGTGCCAGCTGTGGTCGACTTGATCATGGAAGTCCTGGTTATCACTCCCGTCTGGACAGAACCGTACATCGCGTACATCCTAAGGAAAGAACTCCCAGAAGACGAAGAAGAAGCTCGACAGATCGTCCGTCGATCCAAGGCCTTTACAGTCATAAAGGGACAGTTATATAGAGAAAGCGCGACTGGGGTCGGCCAGAAGTGTATTACACCAGAAGAAGGTCAGATGATCCTTAACGATATCCACTCGGGGACCTGTGGCCATCATGCGTCCTCTCGGACCATTGTGGCTAAAGCATACCGAGCGGGGTTCTACTGGCCAAGAGCCAATGAGATGGCCAAAGAGATAGTCGACAAATGTGAAGGATGTCAGTATTACTCCAACATGCCACACAAGCCCGCGTCGGCCCTGAAAACCATTCCACTCGTCTGGCCCTTCGCTGTTTGGGGGTTGGACATGGTTGGACCACTGAGAACAGGCAGGAGCGGCTTCACTCATGTGCTGGTAGCAGTCGACAAGTTCACCAAATGGATTGAGGCCAAGCCTATCAAGAATCTTGATGCTTGCACCGCTATCAGTTTCATCAGAGAGTTGATATTCAGATATGGAGTTCCGCACAGCATCATCACCGACAACGGGTCAAACTTCGATTCCGACAAATTCAGGGCCTTTTGCGCCTCTCAGGGCACTCGGGTCGACTATGCTTCGGTCGCTCACCCTCAGTCGAATGGGCAAGCAGAAAGGGCAAACGGCCTAATTCTCAAAGGACTGAAACCCCGATTGATGCGCGATCTCAAGCACGCAGCAGGTGCATGGGTCGACGAGCTTCCATCAGTCCTTTGGGGATTGAGGACAACCCCGAATCGATCGACCGGAAGAACCCCATTCTTTCTGGTCTATGGAGCCGAGGCAGTCTTACCGAGTGACCTGCTTCACAACGCTCCCAGAGTCGAGCTCTACTCAGAAGATGAAGCAGAACAAGCCCGGCAGGACGCAGTCGACCTCCTAGAAGAAGAAAGAGAAATGGCCTTGATTCGATCGACCATCTATCAGCAAGACTTGCGTCGATTCCATGCCAGAAACGTGAAGAGCCGAGCCTTCCAAGAAGGAGACTTAGTCCTCCGAGTGGATCAGCAGAAACCACACAAGCTCGCTCCTACTTGGGAAGGCCCCTTCATAGTCACCAGAGTCCTCCACAATGGAGCATACCACCTCTACAATGTCGATCGCCAGATTGATGAGCCACGAGCCTGGAATGCGGAGCTACTCCGCCCCTTTTTTACTTAAATTCTCACTCGGATGAGATGTAATAAGAAAAACTCCCGTAGTTTATTTATCAAAGACAAGAGCATTATAATTTTCCCAGTGATTATTATTGTTTTTTGTTTGCGTAAGAAATCCCCCAGTGGGTGGCTTAGCTGCGAATCTGCTTCGCCTAAGTTTGTAAAAACAGTTTCCTACCGAGTGGCGAGCCAGCCTCCCACTCGGGGGCTTAGCTGCGAATCCATTTCGCCTAAGTTTGAATAAATCCTACCGAGTGGAGAGCAATCCTCCCACTCGGGGGCTTAGCTGCAGTCCAGTACTCACCTAAGTTCTCTCACTTAGAGACTTAGCTGCAGTCCGACACTCGCCTAAGTTTGAAAAAAAATCCTACCGAGTAGAGAGCAATCCTCCCACTCGGGGGCTTAGCTGCAGTCCAGTACTCGCCTAAGTTCTCTCACTTAGAGACTTAGCTGCAGTCCGGCACTCGCCTAAGTTTGAAAAAATCCTACCGAGTAGAAAGCAATCCTCCCACTCGGGGGCTTAGCTGCAGTCCAATACTCGCCTAAGTTCTCTCACTTAGAGACTTAGCTGCAGTCCGGCACTCGCCTAAGTTTGAAAAAATCCTACCGAGTGGAGAGCAATCCTCCCACTCGGGGGCTTAGCTGCAGTCCAGTACTCGCCTAAGTTCTCTCACTTAGAGACTTAGCTGCAGTCCGGCACTCGCCTAAGTTTGAAAAAATCCTACCGAGTGGAGAGCAATCCTCCCACTCGGGGGCTTAGCTGCAGTCCAGCACTCGCCTAAGTTCTCTCACTTAGAGACTTAGCTGCAGTCCGGCACTCGCCTAAGTTTGAAAAAATCCTACCGAGTGGAGAGCAATCCTCCCACTCGGGGGCTTAGCTGCAGTCCAGCACTCGCCTAAGTTCTCTCACTTAGAGACTTAGCTGCAGTCCGGCACTCGCCTAAGTTTGAAAAAATCCTACCGAGTGGAGAGCAATCCTCCCACTCGGGGGCTTAGCTGCAGTCCAGCACTCGCCTAAGTTCTCTCACTTAGAGACTTAGCTGCAGTCCGGCACTCGCCTAAGTTTGAAAAAATCCTACCGAGTGGAGAGCAATCCTCCCACTCGGGGGCTTAGCTGCAGTCCAGCACTCGCCTAAGTTCTCTCACTTAGAGACTTAGCTGCAGTCCGGCACTCGCCTAAGTTTGAAAAAATCCTACCGAGTGGAGAGCAATCCTCCCACTCGGAGGCTTAGCTGCAGTCCAATACTCGCCTAAGTACGAAACACATCTCATTCCTCAAGGACGACGAGGGGCAGGTCGACTGCCACCTTCTCCTGGGGAGCTTCGCCACAAATACAATGTGCGCTCCGTCCCACTCTGCGGTAATAGGGTGTGGGTCGACCGCCGCCTTCTCCTGGGGAGCTTCGCCACAAATACAAGACATAGGTCGACTGCTTCCCTCTCCTTCGGAGCTGCGCTGCGAATGCAAAAGTTGTCTCGAATGAAGAATGGGTTCACTCAGCAGGAGATTCATAAAGATATTCAACGGTAAACCAAGTTCGGGTAAATTCCAAAGGTTCCAAATCACAGATCGAAGTACTCGGACATGCAGCCCGAAAAAGTTTAACGGTTACAAAAACCACTCGGCATTCCGAGGCAAATTTAAGGTGGGACATAAGAGTTTGTTCACTCCGCGGGAGGAGGGCTGGCAGGCTCGACGAACTCATCCAGGTCGACGCCGTCGGCTATCCGAGTGGCTGCAGCGGTGAAAGTCTCCATAAAGGTTCGGAAGTCATGCTTCTGGGTGTTGGCGACCTTGATTGCTGCCAGTTTGTCCTGTCGCACCTCCTTGCAGTGGACACGAACCAAAGACAGAGCCACGTCAGCGCCACACCGAGCAGCAGACTTCTTCCACTCCTGCACTCGGTCGGGGATTTCATTTAGTCGAGTCATCAGGGACTCAATATCATTTTGGAGCTCAGCCTCTGGCCAAAGTGCCGGGTCAATCCGCGACATGGCGACCTTTAGTCGAGCCAAGTAGTCCACGGCACTGTCGATGCGAGATTCCAGACGGAGCAGATTCATGGCAGTTTCATCTTTCACGGGAGAGTTGATTGGATCCAAACCAGGCTCGATCCGCCCAGTCTCCTCTTCAAAGTTCTGGCAAAACTCTGCATTCACGATCCAAGGATAAGTCAATTTTCGTACACTGAGTCGACTCAAAAAAAAGTCAGTCGGAACAGAATGTGCACCTTCAAGCTTGATGAATAGCTTCTTGGCAAGACTTCTCAGATAACTCTCCAGATCATCCCTCCTGCGAGCAATGCCTTCCATTTTCTCGCCCTGGACGAGATTCGCCTTCTTCCAGCGCGAGCACTCCTTGTTGGAGTCATTCAGAGCGGTCTTCAGCCTGGTATTCTCTTCTTCCAACTGGCCGACCGAAGCCAGCTTCTGTTCGGCCAGAGCGGTCTTGTCGTCAGCCTCCTTACGAGCAGCGGCCAAATCCTGATCCTTCTTCGCCAGAGCTTCTCTCAGTTTTTCTGCAAAGAAATGATGATTGATTCAGAAATAGCGGAAGGGTACCCAAGCCTAAAACTGACCAGTCGACAAACTCGTCTTACCTGCGGCGCCGTCTCTGACCTTTTGCAGCTCTGTCCTGGCCAGCTCCAAGTCAAGGTTCAGTTGAATCTGCTGCTTCTCCAAGTCAGCAAAGCGAGCTCCAAGATCACAAGATTTCTGAAATCAAAGGGGAGAAGTTATTTTTACAGCAAAAAAACAACAAAGGCAATAAATACTAAGACTACGGTCGACTGCCCGCAGTCCACCATAGTCTCGGGGACTACACCCAGTGGGTGCACTTAGCGTGCCCCCACCGGTTCTGATCCCACTCGACCGGTCCGCCGGAGTCGAGTGGGGGAGTAAAAAAAAGAGAGAAAGTAGAACTCAGACCACAATCGACTGCCAGCAGTCGACCGCGGTCTCGGGGACTACACCCAGTGGGTGCACTTGGCGTGCCCCCACCGGTTCTGATCCCACTCGACCAGATCGAGTGGAAGAGATAAACTACCAGTTCGGTTTATACATTCGGCAAAATACAAAGACTACAGTCGACTGCCAGCAGTCCACCGTAGTCTCGGGGACTACACCCAGTGGGTGCACTCAGCGTGCCCCCACTAGTCCAAAAATTCAATCGACACACCCAGTGGGTGTACAGATGCAAAGGTTTTCGGAAAGAATCTTCAGGTAGCATATCCTAACAGAACAAGCGGCGACCAACTAACCTGAACGTTGCTCTGGAGAGCCGAGCTGGCATCATAGGCGGCTTGGCTGGCGTCCCGCACCGTCTTCATCTTCTCCATCATAATGCCCGCCTGGCGTATGGCTTCCTTAGCAGCATTCACCTCGTCCTCTGGGACATGATGGGTCGCAAAAACTGAAGGCGGGTCGACAGGGGCCTGAGCAGTCGACGAAGAAGGCAAGGCACTCGACAGTGGCTCAGCGAAGGTAACAGAACCCCGATTGACGTCGCCAGTGTCCTGAACAACTGGTTCCGCCCTCGGCGTCGTCTGTAGCGCCCCGCTTGCAGGAGCTCGCCTATTTTTCCTCGTCGAAGGCCTCTCGGGCTCTTCATCATCATCAGGGAGGTCAATAACGTTGGGAGCTATGCAAAGTTCAATCGTTAAAGTCACATCACCCAATGGTACGCGTTGCAGTTGAATCGACCAAAATAAAGACAGTATGGCAGGGATCATACCCGGATTAGAAGTGACCGCATCCTCCATCACCTCATCTTCGTCCCTGTAAGCTGAGGTCCCGGAGGTAGCAGCGCTGACAGTTCCAAAGTTCGTCCAGTTAAAACAAGAAAAACAAACAGCGCGGAGCATCGAGTGAATGCAAAGAGAGGCACTCACGCGGAGGCAACGGGGATATCAATCTTGATTTTCGGCAACGCCTTCCGAGTCTTCGGCTCTACAACTCTGGGGTGCTTTGGCGCCTTCTCAGTCGGGGTTGGTGAAGAGATCCGAGGGCGCTTCGAAGACTGACCAGCCGGAGCAGTTGCCTTGTCACGGGCACTCGGCCGTTCTTGGTCAAGCTTGGATCGCCTCTCCCTGCGAGGAGGCGACTCGACTTCTTCTCCACCGCTTGAGTCGTCGCTTCCTCCATCCCCTTCACCATCGGAAGTCCACTCGCCGCTTTCGCCGCCACTCGCCTCGCCTTCCAGAGCTTGCTCTTGCTCCCCGTTGGGCATTGAATACATTTCAATAATGGCCTGAAAGAAAGCAGGTAGATCAAAGTTAGTCGACGCAATATAGGCAGCTACGCGAGTGAATTCAGATTACAAGCAAAAACTCAGAATCAGACCTGCTCTGGTGCGTGGGACTGGTCGAATGGAGGGACTCTCCTGGCTCCCCTGGGATTGTCCTTATTCCCGGTAATGCCAGACAGCCACTTCTCCAGTGTGTCGTCGTCGACCTCCTCCGGGTGGATCCGAGTGGAGTCTTCAAGACCCGAATACATCCACATTGGATGGTCTCGGGCTTGGAGAGGCTGGATGCGCCGCTGAAGGAAGACCTCCAAGAGATCCATACCAGTGACCCCGTCACGAATAAGCTGGACCACTCGGTCGACCAGCACCTTCACGTGCGCCTTCTCCTCCGGGAGCACCTTCAAAGGGGAGGGTTTTTCCACTCGGTCCATGGTAAAGGGAGGGAGGCCAGTCGATTGCCCTGGCGTCGACTGGTCTTTACAGTAAAACCAGGTCGACTGCCATCCGCGAACTGAGTCGGGAAGAATCATGGCCGGGAAGGAGCTTTTCCCTCTCGTCTGGATGCCAAGACCCCCACACATCTGGATCACTTGGGTCCTCTCGTCACTCGGATTAGCCTTTTTCACTGTCTGGGAGCGACAAGTGAAAATATGCTTGAAGAGACCCCAGTGAGGCCGACAACCCAGGAAGTTCTCACACAAAGAAATGAAAGCGGCAAGATAAACGATTGAGTTGGGGGTAAAATGATGGAGTTGTGCCCCAAAGAAGTTCAGAAACCCTCGGAAGAAGGGGTGAGGGGGCAAGGAAAATCCACGGTCGACGTGGGTGGCAAGAAGGACACGCTCACCCTCCCGAGGCTGCGGCTCAGATTCCTTCCCCGGAAGCCGCGCCGAGTCGTAGGGGATCAGCCCCCCTTCGGCCAAGTCGTCGAGGTCTTCTTGGGAGATCCTCGAGTGGATCCAGTCGCCCTGGATCCAGCCCCTCGGCAGGCCGGACCGCGAGGAAGATCCGCCCCGGCTGGTCGCCTTCCCCTTCGACCTCGCTGTCGCCTTCTTTGCCCGCTCCAGAGCCGCTGTCTTCTCCTTCCCCATTGTCGCCGGCGAGACGCGTACGGTGCGGTGGCGCTGGGGCGAGAGCGAGCGCAGCGGAGGGGCGTGAGGAAGAGAAGAGGAAATGAGATGCATTGTTCGGGAGACTCCGGTCCGGCGCTTTATATCAGGCCGCTTCCGAGTGGCTGACGGGTAGGCCCAGGTGGCTCTGTCAAATCCCGTAACGACCGCGCGCGCGATACGTGGCGAAAAAGGTGGCGCGGGGATCGAGGCGGCTCCGCTCTATCCCATCCGATTACTGCGGCCTCCCCCGTCCCGCGCGCTTCCCAAAATTCGGATCCCGCGAAATCTGCGCGCAGCAAACAACTGGTCAGACCAAAGATCTCCTCCGCACCGTCACTCGGAGCCTTACAAGTAAAGAAACCCACTCGACGAAGAATTAAGAATGGATCAAGGCGACTGAAAAGGAAGTTGCTGTCATCACTCAGGTCCGTTGATCTGAAACAAGATATGCTCACGGCATGAAAAACGAGTCAGAGAAGTTCTCAACTCCTTCCCCACTCAAACCTCGATCCATTCGGGGGCTAATGATGAAGCTATGTACCTAGGGTAGGGTCATGGACCTGTCCTAACTGCCCTACCCAAGGACATCTCTAGAAGAAACCACCTTTCAATCGACTTGGAGGTGTTCCACTCGACAGACTCGAAGACGCTCGACCAAGAAACAATCACTCGACCAAGATCCAACCACTCGACGGCCAGGAGACCTGAAGTCACTCCGCACACTAACGGTCGGTCATTAAGTAGCTTTTATGGTCATCATAGCACTTTATTACTAGCGTTACCAGTAACGCTCTGCCTTAATGTACATTGAACCCTTTGTAACATGGGCTGGCCGGGGTCCTGGCACGCTCTATATAAGCCACCCCCTCCTCCGAGACAAGGGTTCGCACCTCTGTAACCCATATTCATATAATCCAGTCGACCGCCTCCGGGCTCCGAGACGTAGGGCTATTACTTCCTCCGAGAAGGGCCTGAACTCGTAAACCTTGCGTGCTTACAACTTCCCCACAACTAAGATCTTGCCTCTCCAAACTTACCCCCTACACTACTGTCAGACTTAGAACCACGACAGGGGGCATCACACATGGCTAAGAGACGATCAACTTGATCAACTTGTGTGTCTAGAGGTGCCCCCCTGCCCCTGTATATAAAGGAGCAAGGGGGGAGGCGGCCGGCCTAGGAGGAGGGCGCGCCAAGGGGGGAGTCCTACTCCTACCGGGAGTAGGACTCCCCCTTTCCTTGTTGGAGTAGGAGAGAAGGAAAGAGGAGGAGAGGGAGAAGGAAAAGGGGGCTGCACCCCTTGTCCAATTCGGACCAGAGGGGGGGGGGGCGCATGCCTCCTTCCTTTTGGTCTCTCTCCTCTATTCCCGTATGGCCCAATAAGGCCCATATACTTCCCGGCGAATTCCCGCAACTCTCCGGTACTCCGAAAAATACCCGAATCACTCGGAACCTTTCCGAAGTCCGAATATAGTCGTCCAATATATCAATCTTTACGTCTCGACCATTTTGAGACTCCTTGTCATGTCCCCGATCTCATCCGGGACTCTGAACTCCTTTGGTACATCAAAACATATAAACTCATAATATAACCGTCATCGTAGCGTTAAGCGTGCGGACCCTACGGGTTCGAGAACTATGTAGACATGACCAAGACACGTCTCCGGTCAATAACCAATAGCGGAACTTGGATGCTCATATTGGCTCCTACATATTCTATGAAGATCTTTATCGGTCAGACCGCATAACAACATACGTTGTTCCCTTTGTCATCGGTATGTTACTTGCCCGAGATTCGATCGTCGGTATCTCAATACCTAGTTCAATCTCGTTACTGGCAAGTCTCTTTACTTGTTCCGTAATACATCATCCCGCAAATAACTCATTAGTTGCAATGCTTGCAATGCTTAAGTGATGTGCATTACCGAGAGGGCCCAGAGATACCTCTCCGACAATCGGAGTGACAAATCCTAATCTCGAAATACGCCAACCCAAAATGTACCTTTGGAGACACCTGTAGAGCACCTTTATAATCACCCAGTTACGTTGTGATGTTTGGTAGCACACAAAGTGTTCCTCCGGTAAACGGGAGTTGCATAATCTCATAGTCATAGGAACATGTATAAGTCATGAAGAAAGCAATAGCAATAAACTAAACGATCAAGTGCTATGCTATGGAATGGGTCAAGTCAATCACATCATTCTCCTAATTATGTGATCTCGTTAATCAAATGACAACTCATGTCTATGGCTAGGAAACTTAACCATCTTTTGATTCAACGAGCTAGTCAAGTAGAGGCATACTAGTAACACTCTGTTTGTCTATGTATTCACACATGTATTATGTTTCCGGTTAATACAATTCTAGCATGAATAATAAACATTTATCATGAAATAAGAAAATAAATAATAACTTTATTATTGCCTCTAGGGCACATTTCCTTCAGCCCAGTGCTCGAAGAATATTATGTTTGAGTGACATGTATTCCCATTGTAAAAACAATGTTTTATTAATTTTATCAAGGATGTATTTATACTTTTGCCTGAAAGTATTGTGATGCCTCCTGTGCGCCCGTTTTACATGTATATAACCTGAAAGATTGCAGTCGTCGCCTTCAGCCCCCACGCATATAATGCGGGGGTGTTCGCAGAAGACGCGTATTCACACTTAATCCAACATCTTGGTCCTACTAAGGAGGTGAGAGCGCAGCGAACTAGGCAACTGGACTATAATGCTTTAACACTTTCACTTAGCCATAGGAGTTTGACAGTGGGGCTACTATATAGCCCCTGGTGGCGCCGCACTCACCCGAGTTCGGGGTGCGTACATGCCTGGCCGAGAAACGGCCCTTCGTTAAGGCAGAGGAACTCTAGGATTCCGATAGGTCATCGAGTGGTTGACCAGTCTCGCGCTATATCATGACAGTCAACTTTCGGCTTTCTCTACTGAGGTGCTCATCCGGATGAATCAGGGCACAATCGCAGTAGTTCTCCTGGTGCCGCCTTAGCCGATAGAGCGGAACGTAAGGCAGCAAAACACAGGAGCCGGGCAAACCCAACATTTGACCCAAGACATGATTCGGAGCTGATGCATATAAGGCCAAACTCACGACGCCGAACACTCCCTAAGGTATTCGGTCTTTATGGTGCAAACCGGGCCTAAACAGTGTCCTTTGTAAGAAGTCCCTAATGTCCAGGTACGTGCATTGTTCTGACGTGGCCACATGCCAAGACATCTGAAAGAACATGCGGTGCCCCCATGTTTGGTTTTGGTAATTGATGACAATCTCTATGGACTAATGGTTTCCTTGAGTTATATTTGAAGGTTTTGTCCATAGGCTTTTCTTGGAGTGCATGTGTTGGTTTCAAGGAGAGTTTGTGTCGACCAAGGTGCTATTCAAGGAATTATCCAAAGATTGGTCATTTGAGAGTTGAGATTATTGCAAGCATGTCTTGAAGAAGAAGATTGTGTGATCATTCATGTTTACCTTCAAGACATCATCCAAACGAAGAGAGTTGGAAAGATTCAAGGTTGATCAAGACTAAGTCAAGAGTGAATCAAGTTGATCAACTCACAAAGAGTAGAAGATGTACCGAGAGGGATGAAGTGATCCCATGGTATGGTAAGCATTGTCCATTGCACTTTGTGTACTAACCCATGGTCTATGTGAGAGTCTATGTGGGGTTAGGTACGTGTCCATGGGCTTGCGTCAAGAGGATGATATCATACAACCCATGGGAAGGATGACATCAAGTGGTGATCGTCATCAAGATTGCCGTGTGCAATTTCAAGTGGAGAATCACGAAGATACAAGTGCTTGAAGCTTGCCATCCATTGTGGTGTCAATGGACTTGTGAAGATGTGCCGAAGAGTGGCTCACCCATAGTGGAGTATGGGGGAGCAATCATCTAGTCTTCATCGACCCAACGCAATCAAGAAAGGTGGTCCATCTTGAGGAGGACAAGATCGTCATCATCTAACTCAAGTGGACCATGTGCAAGGCAAAGGTTTGCCCTTGATAGGTTTTCTATTTTACCGGTCTCATGGTGGTAGTTGGGAGACCGGGTTATAGGATCGATAGCCGTACTATCAAGGGGGGCTCTCAAGTGAGTAGCTTGATCGTATCGTTCGTCGAGAGCTCAAACCATTGCATCCTTGCATCATGTTTCTTGGTTCTTGTTTGGTTCTCTTTGTGAGTCTTAGAGCTTATGGTCATCTTGATGACAAGCTTGAGTTCATCGAAAACGGAGTTCGCATGCGTCTTCTATGATGTTTTCGGTGTTGTAGATTTTACCGGTCTTATCCGAGGAAGGGTCCTCACCATTTTCTTATGGGCCTTTTCTAATTTGCTTCTTATTGTTATTTCTTTCAAGATTGTGTTAGCCCTTGTCGCTAGCTTTCCAACAAACTTGGTTTCATCGAAAACGGAGTTCGCATGCGTCTTCTATGATGTTTTCGGTGTTGGAGGTTTTACCGGTCTTTTCCGAGGAAGGGTTCTCACCATTTTCTTATGGGCCTTTTCTCATTTGCTTCTTATTGATATTTCTTTGAATATTGTGTTAGCCCTTGTCGCTAGCTTTCCAACAAACTTGGTTTCATCGAATTCGGAGTCCGTTTGCAATAGTTGTGGCAGTTTTGGTGTTCTGAAAAGGCTGCAGCGGTACTACCGCGAATTGGAGCGGATGTAATTTTTTACTACCGCTCCAGAGCAGTACTACCGCAGCTCCTACAGCGGTAGTACCGCTCCGGACCAAAAACTCGTCCCAAGTCTTGCGGTGGTAGGCCTGGATGTATTTTTTTAGTACCGCTCGCAAGCAGTAGTACCGCTACCATTTGCGGTAGTACCGTGAGGTCGAGCGGTAGTACCATGAGGACGAGCGGTAGTACCGCTCCTGCGGTTCTTCTGGCCTTTTGCCTCCTCGCTGTTGTTTTTCAAAGGGGGACTTCCGCCCTAGCGGTAGTACCGCTCCTTGGAGCGGTAGTACCGCTTTGTGCGGGCTGTGAGCATAACGGTTGGATTTTTCCCCACCTATAAAAGGGGGTCTTCTTCCCCAATGAACCTTATCCTTTTTAGCTCGTGTCCTTCCCCCATTGTTGACCTTCTTCGAGCTTGGTAACTCTCAATCCTTCCAATGATTCTTGCTAGTTCTTGAGGGAAAAGAGAGAGGACATCTAGATCCACGTTTCCACCAATCACTTTCTCCTCTAAGTGAGGGGAACCCCTTGGATCTAGATCTTGGAGTTCTTCGTGTTCTTCTTTCGTTCTTCTTCTCATTTTCCTCCCCAGCATTAGTTGCTTTGGTGGGATTTGGGAGAGAAGGACTTGGGCACTCCATGTGCCCTTGCCATTGCATTTGGTGCATTGGTTTGAGTTCTCCACGGTGATACGTGGAAGTTACAAGTTGAGAAGCTTATTACTCTTGGGTGCTTGGTACCCTGAGCTTGTTCCTCTTGGGTGCTTGGCGCCCTAGACGGTTGGTGGTGTTCGGAGCTCAATCATTATGGTGTAAAGCTCCGGGCAAGCGTCGGGGTCTCCAATTAGGTTGTGGAGATCGCCCCGAGCAATTTGACGGGTACCGGTGACCGCCCCCAAGGGTTGCCAAAGTGTACGGGTTCGGTGACCGCCCCCAAGGGTTGCCATTTGTACGGGTTCGGTGACCGCCCTCAAGGGTCCCTTAGTGGAATCACGGCATCTTGCATTGTGCGAGGGCGTGAGGAGATTACGGTGGCCCTAGTGGCTTCTTGGGGAGCATTGTGCCTCCACACCGCTCCAAACGGAGATTAGCATCCGCAAGGGTGTGAACTTCGGGATACATCATCGTCTCCGCGTGCCTCGGTTATCTCTTACCCGAGCCCTTTACTTATGCACTTTACTTTGTGATAGCCATATTGTTTCTTGTCATATATCTTGCTATCTCATAGTTGTTTATCTTGCTTAGTATAAGTTGTTGGTGCACATAGGTGAGCCTAGTTGTTGTAGGTTTTGTGCTTGACAAATTAACCGCTAGGTTTATTCCGCATTTGTTCAAGCCTAAACCGTAATTATTTTAAAGGCCTATTCACCCCCCCTCTAGGCGACATCCACGATCTTTCAATTGGTATCAGAGCCTCGTCTCTCTTTGTTAGGCTTAACCGCCTAGAGAGTAAATATGTCGACTAGGGGATTAGGATTCTCTCACACTCTTAGTTTCGATGGCACAAATTTTGATGTTTGGGTAATTCGCATGCTTAATCTCTTTAGGGTCATGGACCCAAATTTAGAGCGAATTGTAGATATGGGTTTTTCTCCTCCAAAGGATCCTCAAAGATTATCTTTAGAGGATGAGAAAAACTCTTATCTCAATGCTCAAGCTTCTAATGTGCTTTTCGATGCTTTGAGCAATGTAGTTATATTTCAACTCATGCCGTTCCGGGATGCTCATGAGTTGTGGACAAAGCTTCAAGATAAATATGGCGTGTCCAAGTTTTGTGGGGATGATTGTTCTCCCTCCACATCCGGCCGTATAGTCTTCTCAACTTCTTCTACTTCACCTACATGTGGCTTGCCACAAGGTAATGATATGGTGAGTAGTGTTGGTCATTGCAATGATGATAGTATGTTTATTGTGGATGATCCTTCATCACTATCTTATTGCAATGCTCCTTCTTTGGGCTTTAACACTTCGAGCACTCCAAATGTTTCACATGCTTGTGTTGATAGTCCTTGCATATCATGTAGAAATTGCTTGACTAAATCTCATGATGATATGTTTACTATGTCTTGTTGCCATGATAAAAATGCATATATGTCCTCGAATTGTTGTGCTAACAATGTAGAGGAAACCCAACACCCCATGGAACAAGATGTGGTCTTGAATGGTGCTTCAACGGATCCTACATCATCATCTATTGCATTTTGCCTTATGGCCAAGGCTTCAAAGGTATCTCCCACTTTGAATCCCAATATATCTTGTGATGATGGCAAGAGTGATGATGATGTTGATTATGATGAAGAGAATGATAATGTTGCCTCCTTAAAAACTAAGGGGGAAATGATTTTTAAAGCTCTTCACAAAAATAAACTTGCTCGTTCCAACTTCATGGAAATCATGTCTCTTGCCATTGAAGGCAAGAAATACATTGAGGAGTTGGAATCTCATCTAGAGGAGCATGAGGTCACCATTGAGAAAATGGAAGCTCATGAGCGTGATTACGCAAATGAGATCGCGGAGCTATCTCAAGCTCTTGAACATGAACAAACCACATCCGAATCTCTTGAGGAGACCTTTGCTCTAGAATTATCTAGAATAAAGGAATCTCATGATAGAGCACTCGAGGTGGCCAATGATTTCAAAACTAAAAATGCTAAGCTTGAAGTTGCTCATGCTAGACTCCTTGAGGATTTTGAGCACCTCGAAAATGGCTCAAGGGTCATCAAGGGTGAGCTCATCAAACTCACCGAGTCTCATGCTCAACTTAAAGCTTCATATTCAAAAGAGCTTGCCAAGTTGTCTTCTCCTCTTGTTGCTAATGATGATGCTTGTGCTACTAACTCTATCTCTTGTGAAGCATCCATATTAAAGGAGAATGTTGAGCTAAGGGCTCAACTTGAGTTGCTATCTAGCAATTATGGGATGTTGGAAGAAAATCATGTAAACCTCACAAGCTCTCATGATGATCTTCTAGTATCCCATAATGTGCTAAAGATAGCTCATGAGGCCATGCTTGCTAAGGTAACATCTAGTGAGCCTCATGTGGATACTAGCACTACTTTTGGTCAAAATGCTATATTGCCTTGTGCTAGTCCTCGCGATTCATCCATGCATAACATTGGTACATCTTGTGATGAATTGCTTTCCTTGCCTTGTTGCTCTAACGATGAAGCTTATACTTCCTCTAGTACTTGTGTTGAGACTAACCATGCAGAAAATCAAAGAGCTCAAGGCCCAAGTCACTTCTTTGAAGAAAGACTTGGAAAAGAGTCATGAAGGAAAATTCACACTCAACAATATCTTGAGTGTGCAAAAATCCCCCAATGACAAAGGTGGACTTGGATTCAACTCCAACAAGAAGAAGAAGTCCAAAGTGAACAAAAAGAAGGGCCAAGAACAAGTCAAGAATTCGGCCAAGATTGTTTGCTTCAAGTGCAAAGTAGAAGGGCATCATGTTAGATCTTGCCCATTGAAGAAGAAGGCCATTAGTGACAAGCAACAAGGGAAGCGGCCACAAGTTCGATCTCATGCTCAACCACAAGTTGAAGAAAGTCCTCTTCCCAAGAATCCTCAAGCTAATGCTTCTCAAGTTGAGAAATCAAGTGAGAAGAAAGTGAAGAGTAGACGTTGCTACTTATGTCGTGAGAAAGGTCACCTCGCCTCTTCATGCACTAGTGGTAACTTATCCAACCCAATTATTATTGATGATATCTATTCTCTTGGGAAGGATAAGGTTGGCAATGTGTTTGCCAAAGTTGTTGGTACTCAAAGTGGTGTCAAGAAGAGAACCATTTGGGTAGCCAAGCCTATTGTGACTAACCTCTTAGGACCCAACTTGGTTGGGGACCAACAAGCTCAAACTTGATCAATAGGTGTTGTTGGAGGGCACTGGAGACTTGGCTACTTTATGAAGAATTAAGGGGACTTCATCATTCTAATTGTCTCAAGCCAAGTTATTCGAATTATCAAGTTTCTATCTTATATCCAATGTTTCTCCATGCGGTAACTCGTGCTTAAAGTGTTTACATTGATAGTTACTTACCCTTTGCATGTTTGGTTTTGTTCCTTGCATGTGTTTGTATATGTTGTGCTTCCAACTTGATTATCTTGTGCAATCAAGTATGTGTGTGTTGGTTTGCACATCATGTACGTGTGTGTCATGCATTGAGCCTTTTGCATCTTGTTCTTTTCTTAGTTGGCTCTTGTGAGAGATTAATGGAATATCCCATTATGGGGGAGTGATGTGCTTTGTGCACCTCACAATCCTATATATGTGTGTACATGAGTAATACCATCTAGTATTGATATTTCAAGATTATCTAGTCGCTATGTGGTATGTCTTCTCATGAGAAATTCAAATTCTATATTGTCCATTAATTATCTCGTGTTGGATCATTATTTTGCCTCTTGTTTATCTTTAATTGGTGGGGAGTAATATGCTATGTGTATATTACTAGCCTAGAAAATGTGTACATTTGAGATATTGTCACCTAGAATTGATATTGTAAATTATCTTGTTCCTAGGTGGCATGTTAGCTCTACAAGTTGCAATTTGCTTTTTGTTTGGTGTGAAGATGATGTCGGATATCCTTTTTATCTACCACCGGGAATTATTTCCAAATACTTCTTGTCTTTTGACAATTGGTACTCACTTATGTGTGGTAGAAATTATTGATCATCTTTACATTGGCCTTTGCTTTTATTTGCTTTTTCTCTTGCCTAGGATTGTGTCAACTCCCATTGTATTCCATACCACTTGTGGATCTTGTTGATTTCTTGACCTTGTCTAGTGTTTTCTAGATATAGTGAAAATGGTGATCCCACCCCGTGCATTTTGTATTCAAATGCAAATTCTCTATAATGCACTAGTCTTGGGGGAGCCATCCTATTCTCTATAAAACACTCATCTTGTGATCCTTATCAAGTGTGTGTTTGTGAAAGGCAAGCCGTTTCTTTTTGGTGCTTTTTGCCATCATGAAACTCTGTAGAGGGCTTGGTTTGTTTGGAACCATTCTCTCTTTTGGGAGTTTGACATCTTTCTTTTTGAGTGTATCAATGGATATCTCATTCCTTGATGTATCTTTTATGGATATCCTCCAAGTGATGATTTATTCATTTGGTATCTTTTCTTCGCTTGGTATTTCTTTGTCTTTTGGTCTCAGTTCTTGAAAGTCTTGAGCATGCATATTTACTTCTTGTAGTTTCTTTGGCATGTTTTCTTTCTTTGACCCAATATATAGGGGGAACTCCACCAAGTCTCAAATTGGATGAGATGTGCATGAAATTCATTTTCATATCTATATGCACATATTTATGTGGAGTTTGTCCTATGTGTTGTTGGTTCTCTAACTCTTTGGTCCCAATGAGTTTGGGTACCATTTTGTTTGTGTTGTTGTTCTAGGAACAAGTGGAGATGCATTGGATGCTCGGCTCACTCACAAGGAAGGTGGTGTCACCATGTGCTTATTGGAGTTAAGCTAGGATGATTAATGAACTACTATCTACCTTTAATTGGCATCTACTACATCCATCCAATGGTATCTCGGTAACAAGTATCATCATCTACTTCATGCACACATTTCTTGCATCAACCTTTCGTAGGTTGTATCATGGCATGTTATCCATTCTCTCTTGTGATACTTGTTTCCTTTCTCAAAGCATCCCAATAATGATGTCTTGTTGCTAGTTGTGATGTCTTTGATGTTCGTGTGGTTGGAATTCATCTATATGCAATAAGACCATATCTAGCCTTGTGCTATGCTCTCAAGCAAATATCTTATTGGTATATGTATGACTTCCGTTTGGATATCTTGTTCCTTCATGTTGTAACTATTTCGAGTGTACATCCTTCTTTGTAGATATATATCATCATGATTTCGTCTACCTAGAACCTTATACACTTGAGAGAAATTACATCTCTAGATGATATCCTTTCTTTCATGCCCACCTTGCCTTTCTTATGTTATTTCTTTGGTGGCTCCATGAAAGCTTTTGCCTTGAGTGCGTATCGTATCTCGTTGCATCTTGATGCACTCTTGTGTGGTGAAGATTATTTTCCTCACGCTTATCTCTACGAGGCTTTTTCCATCTTAATTGGTATCCCTCGTCTTGATGAGGCTTTCATCTTCTATCTTCGCCACGGGCTGTCACAAGCATAGGTTCTCTATATGCTTATTAGTAAGCTTGTGAACCCATTTGCTTGTTGTGTGTGGGAATGATAGGCCTTGCACTGTGTTGCCTCATTCTTTCAAGACTCTACTGATGCTTAATGCTCATTCGTACATTAGTCCTCTCAAGTGCATTGCCTTGACTCACACACATCATTTTGGTTGAGCCCATTCTTAAGTTGCCTCTTTCACCTATTGCTCTACCATGTGTTTGTTACATGTACTAGGCTTAGTTTCCTATATGCTCACTTGCACTTCTTGTAAGTTTCTATTGATTTTGGGGGAGCTATGATCCTATTTTGTGCACTTTGTTTCCAAATTCAAATATTCTTATGTGTGCACAAATCATGGGGAGCCTCTCTAGTTTCTTTAGAACACTCCTTTGCTCATATCATAATATCTTTTATTCATGTAGCTCGTAGGATCTTTGGCCTAGTTGGTTCAATTGGTATCTTTTGATAGCTTGCTTCAATTGGTATCTTTTGATTGCTTGATTGCTTGTTTCTCTCTTTGTTATGTCCTTGTGGCATATCATTCCTTTAGCAATCTTGGCGCCTCAATATAGTTGGTCTTCCTCCAAGTGTTACCGCTGGATATGTGTATTGCATTCCACTCTCTTGTTGAGAAATACACAATTTATGGAGGAACACAATTTATATTGGCCTTCTATGCTTTTCGCCCATTTTGGCAATCGATGCCAATGGGGGAGAAGTTTCAGAGAGTTTTGTGGAGAAGTCTTCAGAGTTTTCTCCTTGCTTTGGTTTTGTTCCTAAGCATTTGCATCTCATACACATGCATTATTGGTTGTTGCATTGCTTGGTGATGCATAATTCCTTGTATAAACTCTCGTGAAAGTGATTGTCATCAATTACCAAAATGGGGGAGATTGAAAGAACATGCGGTGCCCTCATGTTTGGTTTTGGTAATTGATGACAATCTCTATGGATTAATGGTTTCCTTGAGTTATATTTGAAGGTTTTGTCCATAGGCTTTTCTTGGAGTACATGTGTTGGTTTCAAGGAGAGTTTGTGTCGACCAAGGTGCTATTTAAGGAATTATCCAAAGATTGGTCATTTGCGAGTTGAGATTATTGCAAGCATGTCTTGAAGAAGAAGATTGTGTGATCATTCATGTTTACCTTCAAGACATCATCCAAACGAAGAGAGTCGGAAAGATTCAAGGTTGATCAAGACTAAGTCAAGAGTGAATCAAGTTGATCAACTCACAAAGAGTAGAAGATGCACCGAGAGGGATGAAGTGATCCCATGGTATGGTAAGCATTGTCCATTACGCTTTGTGTACTAACCCATGGTCTATGTGAGAGTCTATGTGGGGTTAGGTACGTGTCCATGGGCTTGCGTCAAGAGGATGATATCATACAACCCATGGGAAGGATGACATCAAGTGGTGATCGTCATCAAGATTGCCGTGTGCAATTTCAAGTGGAGAATCACGAAGAGATCAAGTGCTTGAAGCTTGCCATCCATTGTGGTGTCAATGGACTTGTGAAGATGTGCCGAAGAGTGGCTCACCCATAGTGGAGTATGGGGGAGCAATCATCTAGTCTTCATCAACCCAACGCAATCAAGAAAGGTGGTCCATCTTGAGGAGGACAAGATCGTCATCATCTAACTCAAGTGGATCATGTGCAAGGCAAAGGTTTGCCCTTGATAGGTTTTCTATTTTACCGGTCTCATGGTGGTAGTTGGGAGACCGGGTTATAGGATCGATAGCCGTACTATCAAGGGGGGCTCTCAAGTGAGTAGCTTGATCGTATTGTTCGTCGAGAGCTCAAACCATTGCATCCTTGCATCATGTTTATTGGTTCTTGTTTGGTTCTCTTTGTGAGTCTTAGAGCTTATGGTCATCTTGATGACAAGCTCCAGTTCATCAAAAACGGAGTTCGCATGCGTCTTCTATGATGTTTTCGGTGTTGTAGGTTTTACCGGTCTTATCCGAGGAAGGGTCCTCACCATTTTCTTATGGGCCTTTTCTAATTTGCTTCTTATTTTTATTTCTTTCAAGATTGTGTTAGCCCTTGTCGCTAGCTTTCCAACAAACTTGGTTTCATCGAAAACGGAGTTCGCATGCGTCTTCTATGATGTTTTCGGCGTTGGAGGTTTTACCGGTCTTTTCCGAGGAAGGGTTCTCATCATTTTCTTATGGGCCTTTTCTCATTTGCTTATTATTGATATTTCTTTGAAGATTGTGTTAGCCCTTGTCGCTAGCTTTCCAACAAACTTGGTTTCATCGAATTCGGAGTCCGTTTGCAAAAGTTGTGGCAGTTTTGGTGTTCTGAAAAGGCTGTAGCAGTACTACCGCGAATTGGAGCGGATGTAATTTTTTACTACCGCTCCAGAGCAGTACTACCGCGGCTCCTACAGCAGTAGTACCGGTCCGGACCAAAAACTCGTCCAAGTCTTGCGGTGGTAGGCCCGGATGTATTTTTTAGTACCGCTCGCAAGCAGTAGTACCGCTACCATTTGCGGTAGTACCGTGAGGTCGAGCGGTAGTACCGTGAGGACGAGCGGTAGTACCGCTCCGGCGGTTCTTCTGGCCTTTTGCCTCCTCGCTGTTGTTTTTCAAAGGGGAACTTCCGCCCTAGCGGTAGTACCGCTCCTTGGAGCGGTAGTACCGCTCTGTGCGGGCTGTGAGCATAACGGTTGGATTTTTTCCCACCTATAAAAGGGGGTCTTCTTCCCCAATGAACCTTATCCTTTTTAGCTCGTGTTCTTCCCCCATTGTTGACCTTCTTCGAGCTTGCTAACTCTCAATCCCTCCAATGATTCTTGCTAGTTCTTGAGGGAAAAGAGAGAGGAGATCTAGATCCACGTTTCCACCAATCACTTTCTCCTCTAAGTGAGGGGAACCCCTTGGATCTAGATCTTGGAGTTCTTCGTGTTCTTCTTTCGTTCTTCCTCTCATTTTCGTCCCCAGCATTAGTTGCTTTGGTGGGATTTGGGAGAGAAGGACTTGGGCACTCCGTGTGCCCTTGCCATTGCATTTGGTGCATCGGCTTGAGTTCTCCACGGTGATACGTGGAAGTTACAAGTTGAGAAGCTTATTACTCTTGGGTGCTTGGTACCCTTGAGCTTGTTCCTCTTGGGTGCTTGGGCGCCCTAGACGGTTGGTGGGGTTCGGAGCTCAATCATTGTGGTGTAAAGCTCCGGGTAAGCGTCGGGGTCTCCAATTAGGTTGTGGAGATCTCCCCGAGCAATTTGACGGGTACCGGTGACCGCCCCCAAGGGTTGCCAAAGTGTACGGGTTCGGTGACCGCCCTCAAGGGTCCCTTTGTGGAATCACGGCATCTTGCATTGTGCGAGGGCGTGAGGATATTACGGTGGCCCTAGTGGCTTCTTGGGGAGCATTGTGCCTCCACACTCCAAACGGAGATTATCATCCGCAAGGGTGTGAACTTCGGGATACATCGTCGTCTCCGCGTGCCTCGGTTATCTCTTACCCGAGCCCTTTACTTATGCACTTTACTTTGTGATAGCCATATTGTTTCTTGTCATATATCTTGCTATCTCATAGTTGTTTATCTTGCTTAGTATAAGTTGTTGGTGCACACAGGCGAGCCTAGTTGTTGTAGGTTTTGTGTTTGACAAATTAACCGCTAGGTTTATTCCGCATTTGTTCAAGCCTAAACCGTAATTATTTTAAAGTGCCTATTCACCCCCCCCTCTAGGCGACATCCACGATCTTTCAATGTCAGCATCCTTCTCAATTGTACTGAGAATCCGAGGGATGTGTATCAACAAGAGAAAGTAAAAAAGGTTGACGCAGGGTCTTAATCTAAAAAGAACCCTTGGAACGGGTCCCTGCTGAACATCTGCGCCTGTGTCTCCGTTGTGCCGTATCCTAGACGGGTGTAGCATGATTGTCATCTGTAAAAGAGAGGAACTTAGGTGAAAAGTTGTCGTGCAAAAAGGTGGGTTTAAAGAAACCATCTACAGTTCAAGATGAGTAAAAATTGCCACTTGTCTGCGTGTGTTGAGCCCCTTGTATTTGTAATAGGGGTGTGGCCATCAAACCTGTATGAATTTCATATAGCTGCGCCAGACTCGTCTAACCTGTCCGTGGTCTTGACGACCTATCGAATGCTTTAGTTGGTGAGGCCGTTTTAGTGTGCGGCTGCCAAGGCAGCCGCACTCTCTTCGGCACGCAGGGATCGCTTAATATTTCCATTTACTGTAATGATGCCACGTGGACCGGGCATCTTAAGTGTGAGGGAAGCGTAATGCGGTATTGCATTAAAGCGAGCGAAAGCTTCGCGTTCAAGTAGTGCTTGATAGCCACCTTGGAACAGAGCAATGTGTAAGGTTAAATTTTTGCTACGGAAGTTATCGGGGAAGCCGAATATAACCTCTAGTAGCAGAGAGCCCGTGCAATGAGCCCCTGGGCCTGGCGCTACTCCTCTAAAGGTAGTATTGTTGTGGCGAATTTTCATTGGGTCTATCCCCATTTTGCGGATTGTGTCCTGATATATCAGGTTTAAGTTGTTGCCGCCGTCCATCAGGACTCGTGTGAAGTGGTATCCGTCAATTATTGGATCTAATACCAAGGCAGCCCACCCTGCGTTTCAGATACTTGCTGAGTAATCCCGATGGTCGAAGGTGATCGGTTGAGACGGCCAGTGGCAGAACTCCATGGTGATAGGCCCTTGGGCATGTTTGACTGGGAGTGCCGCTTTGGTTCTCCCCTTTATCACATGTAACACGTTTACTGTTGTGACTTCTGGTGGAAATTTCTTCTGTTCCCCAGTGTTTTGCTTGCGAGGCTCATCCTCGTCTTCGCTTGGTGTATCCTGCCCCTTATGTTCGGCGTCGAGCTTGCTGGACTGCTTGAAGACCCAACATTATCTGTGGGTATGATTTGCAGGTTTATCGGGGGTGCTATGGGTCTGACATATTTGGTCCAGAATTTTGTTTAAGCTGGACAGTTCATCTCTGGCGCCTTTAGAGGGCGGCTTTTGCTGACCTGGTCGAGAGCTTCTGAACCCGGCGTTTACCGCCGTGCTCTTCAGGCTGTCTTCTTTATTTTGGCGCTTATTATTTTTGCTGCGTCGTGATTTCCCGTTTCCATCTCTAACTTCGGATGTACTTGGGTCGCTGGTGCTGCATCGGGCTAGCCAGCTATCCTCGCCCACGCAAAAGCGGGTCATGAGGCTTGTTAATGCTGCCATTGTTCTCGGCTTTAAACAATAGCGCTTGTTGGGAGGCAACCCAATTTTATTTTTGTTCTTGATTTTTTGGTTCTATTTTTCAATAAATTTTTCATATAGCCTCTGGTTAGATGTGTTTTCATGTTTTAATTAGTGTTTGAGCCAAGTAAGAGCTTTGGGATGGCTTATGGTGATTGTTGATTTGATCTTGCTGAAAAACAGAAAGTTTTACACCCAGTAAAATAACTTTCACTTTTCACAAAAGTGCGATAAAATACTGATTATTTTTGCAAAAGATTTATTTACAAATTACCTCTATTTTCCTAATTTTTCAGATTTTTTGGAGTAACAGAAGTATTCGAAGTTTACAGATTACTACAGACTGTTCTATTTTTGACAGATTTTGTTTTCTATGTGTTGTTTGCTTATATTGATGAATCTATGGGTAGTATCGGGGGGTATGAACCATGGAGAAGTTGGAATATAGTAGATATTACACCTATATAAATAAAGAATGAGTTCACAATAGTACCAAAAGTGGCAATTTATTTTCTTATACTAACGGATCTCATGAGTTTTCTGTTGAGTTTTGTGTTGTGAAGTTTTCAAGTTTTGGGTAAAGATTTGATGGACTATGGAATAAGGAGTGGCAATAGCCTAAGCATGGGGATGCCCAAGGCACCCCAAGGTAATATTCAAGGACAACCAAGAGCCTAAGCTTGGGGATGCCCCGAAAGGCATCCCCTCGTTCGTCTTCAATCCATCGGTAAATTTACTTGAGGCTATATTTTTATTCACCACATGATATGTGTTTTGCTTAGAGCGTCTTGTATGATATGAGTCTTTGATTTTTAGTTTACCACAATCATACTTGCTATACACAATTTTTGAGAGGGACACACATGAATTGAGAATTTATTAGAATACTCTATGTGCTTCACTTATATCTTTTGAGCTAGGCAATATGCTCTAGTGCTTCACTTATATCTTTTTAGAGCATAGGGGTGGTTTTATTTTATAGAAATTGCTGAACTCTCTCGCTTCACTTATATTATTTTGACAGTCTCTCTAAACAGTATGGTAATTTGCTTTGGTTATGAATTTAATCCTAATATGATGGGGATCCAAGAGGGATATAATAAAAACTTTTATATTAAGTGCATTGAATACTATGAGAAGTTTGATTCCTTATGATTTTTTGAGATATAAAGATGGTGATATTAGAGTCATGCTAGTGAGTAATTGTGGACTAGTAGAAATACTTGTGTTAAAGTTTGTGATTCCCGTAGCATGCAAGTATGGTGAACTGTTATGTGATGAAGTCAGAGCATGATTTATTTATTGATTGTCTTCCTTATGAGTGGCGGTCAGGGATGAGCAATGGTATTTTCCTACCAATATATCTCCCTAGGATCATGTGTGTAGTACTTGGTTTTGATAACTAATAAACTTTTGCAATAAGTATGTGAGTTCTTTATGACTAATGTTGAGTCCATGGATTATACACACTCTCACCCTTCCACCATTGCTAGCCTCTCTAGTACCATGCAACTTTCGCCGGTGCATTACACCCACCATTTACCTTCCACAAAACAGCCACCATACCTACCTATTATGGCATTTCCATAGCCATTCTGAGATATATTGCCATGCAACTTCCACCGTTTCGTGTATTATGACATGTTTCATCATTGTCATATTGCTTTGCATGATCATGTAGTTGACATCATATTTGTGGCAAAGCCACCATTCATATTTTTTATACATGTCACTCTTGAGTCATTGCACATCTCGGTACACTTCCGGAGGCATTCATATAGAGTCGTATATTTATTCTAAGTATCGAGTTGTAATTCTTGAGTTGTAAATTAAATAAATGTGTGATGATCATTATTATTAGAGCATTGTCCCATGTGAGGAAAGGATGATGGAGACTATGATTCCCCCACAATTCAGGATGAGACTCTGGACGAAAAATAAAAAAAAGGGGAAAAAGAGCCCAAAGAGCCCAAAATAAAAAAATAAAAAAATAAAAAAATAAAAAAGAGATAGAAAAGAGAGAAGGGGCAATGCTACTATCCTTTTTTCCACACTTGTGCTTCAGAGTAGCACCATGATCTTCATGATAGAGAGTCTCCTATGTTATCACTTTCATATACTAGTGTGAAATTTTCATTATAGAACCTGGTTTGTATAATCCAATGATGGGCTTCTGATGTCTACTAGAACTACGTCGGTATATCCCCAAAGAGGAAGGGATGATGCAGCACAACGACGGTAGGTACTTCCCTCAGTGATGAGGCCAGGGTTATCGAACTAGTAGGAGAACCAAGCAACACTACGTAAACAACACCTGCACACAAATAACAATTACTTGCAACCCGACGTGTTAAAGGGGTTGTCAATCCCTTTCGGGTAATGACGCCAAAAAATGGCAAACGGACGTGAGGGAGTTGTAATAATTTGATAGATAGATCATGCGGGAACGCGAGATAAATAAATTGCAACAAGGTATGTTTGTATTTTTGGTTTGGTTAACATCATACTTGGCAAGCATCTTACGGAAAGCACCATGAATAAAGTCTGAACCACCATCAGTCATTAAATATCTAGGGACTCCAAACCTTGGGAAAATAACTTCCTTAAGCATTTTAATAGAGGTGTTGTGATCAACACTACTAGTTGGAATAGTTTCTACCCATTTAGTAACATAATCAACAGCAACCAAAATATGTGTATAACCATTAGAGGAAGGAAAAGGTCCCATGTAATCAAATCCCCAAACATCAAATGGTTCAACAGCAAGTGAATAATTCATAGGCATTTCTTGATGCTTACCAATATTACCTATCCTTTGACATTCATCACAAGATAAGACGAACTTACAGACATCCTTGAAGAGAGTAGGCCAATAAAATCCAGATTGCAATACCTTGTGAACAGTTCTATCTCCAGCATGATGCCCTCCATAAGCCCTGGAGTGACATTTCCATAGGATTTGTCCCTCTTCATTTTCAGGTACACAATGTCTAATAATACCATCTACTCCTTCTTTATAAAGATGTGGGTCATCCCAAAATTAATGGCTTAAATCATAGAAGAATTTTTTCTTTTGTTGGTATGTAAAGCTAGGTGGTAAATTTTAGCAACAATGTAATTAGCATAATCAGCATACCAAGGAGTACCATGAGAAACATTTATTGCAGCTAACTGCTCATCAGGAAAACTATCATCAATAGGTAGTGGGTCATCAAGCACATTTTCAAGCCTAGAGAAATTATCAGCAACTAGGTTCTCAGCTCCTTTTCTATCAATGATATGTAAATCAAATTCTTGTAACAAGAGAACCCATTGAATAATTCTAGGTTTAGCATCTTTATTTTCCATAAGATATTTAATAGCAGCATGGTCTATGTGAACAATTACTTTGGAATCAACAATATAAGGTCTAAATTTATCACAAGCAAACACAACTGCTAAGAATTCCTATTCAGTAGTAGCATACTTTCTTTGAGCACTGTCTAGAGTTTTACTAGCATAATGAATAACATTGAGTTTCTTATTAACTCTTTGTCCTAGAACAACACCAACAACATAATCACTAGCATCACACATAATTTCAAAATGCAAGTTCCAATCAGGTGGTTGAACAATAGGTGCAGAAATTAAGGCTTTCTTAAGTGTTTCAAAGGCTTCCAAACAATCATCATCAAAAACAAAAGGAATGTCCTTCTGCAAGAGACTAGTAAGAGGCCTAGAATTTTTTTGAAAAGTCTTTGATAAATCTCCTATAGAAACCAGCATGACCTAAGAAACTACAAATACCTTTTATATCTTTAGGACATGGCATTTTCTTAATTGCATCAACCTTAGCTTTGTCCACTTCAATACCTCTTTCAGAAATTTTATGACCCAAGACAATGCCTTCATTAACTATAAAGTGGCACTTCTCCCAATTCAAGACAAGATTTGTTTGTTCACATCTCTACAAAACTCGATCAAGATTGCTTAAGCAATCATCAAAATACTTCCCATAAACAGAAAAGTCATCCATGAAAACCTCAACAATCTTTTCACAAAAGTTAGAGAATATAGCAGTCATACATCTTTGAAAGGTAGCAGGTGCATTACATAAACCAAAAGGCATACGTCTATAAGCATAGGTTCCAAAGGGACAAGTAAAAGTGGTCTTTTCTTGATCAGGTTGAGAAACAAGTATCTGTGAAAAGCCAGAATATCCATCAAGGAAGCAAAAGTGTGTGTGCTTAGATGATCTTTCAAGCATTTGATCGATAAAAGGCAAAGGGTAATGATATTTTCTAGTTGCTTTGTTTAATTTTCTAAAATCAATTAGCCCGTGACAATTCTTTGTGGAATAAGTTCATTCTTATCATTAGGAACAATAGTTATACCTCCTTTCTTAGGAACACAATGAACAGGACTTACCCATCTACTATCAGCTATAGGATAGATTATACCTGCTTCCAAAAGTTTTAATATTTCCGTTTTTACCACTTCTTCCATCTTCGGATATAACTGACATTGGTGATCAACAACGAGTTTAGCATCAGGTTCCATATTAATTTTGTGCTAACATAGAGTGGGACTAATGCCCTTTAAATCATCAAGAGTATATCCAATAGTAGCTTGGTGCTTCCTTAGAACTTTCAATAATCTTTCTTCTTCATGTTCCGAAAGGTTAGCACTAATAATAACATGATATATCTTCTTTTCATCAAGATAAGCATATTTCAAAGTGTCTGGAAATTATTTTAATTCAAACACAGGATCACCTTTAGGTGGAGGAGTACCTCCTAGAGTTTCAATAGGCAAATTGTGTTTAAGTAGAGGACGTTGTTCAAAGAAAATTTTATCTATTTCATTTCTTTCATGCATATGAAAATCATTCTCATGGTTTAGCAAATAGTGTTCTAAAGGATCAGTAGGTGGTACAACAATAGAAGCAAGACCAATTAATTCATCCTTACAAGGTAATTCTTTTCATGAAGATTTCTACTAAACCTGGAAAAATTAAACTCATGAGACTCATCACCAAAGCTAACACCAACAATTTGTTTCTAACACTCTATCTTAGCATTAACTGTATTCAAGAAAGGTCTACCAAAAATAATGGGACAAAAGTCATCTTGTGGACAAAAGTCATCCAAAAATAATATAGCTTTTGTTAACCACCGTTGAAACTTTAGCATGTTCCTTTATCCTAACAGGAAAAGCTGGTTTCTCAATATAAGCAGAAGGAACAACTAGATCAACATTATAAAGTATAGTTTCTTCTTTAACTGGTACCGGTTCTTTAATTTCTTCTTTAATAGGTGGGTGATATTTAAACCACTTCTCCTTAGGGAGTTCAACATGAGTAGCAAATGATTCACAAAAGGAGGCTACTATCTCAGAGTCAAGTCCATATTTAGTGCTAAACTTTTGAAAAGCATCGATATCCATAAAAGATTTAACACAATCATACTCAAGTTTAATACCTGACTCTTTACCTTTGTCGATTTCCCAATCTTTAGAGTTGATTTTAATTATTTTCCCATCGGAATTCAATAGTCTTCTTCATAAAGGAACTAGCACAAGAAGTATCAAGCATGGTTTGATCATTACGAGAAAGCCGAGCATAAAAAATCTGAATAATAAT
This sequence comes from Triticum aestivum, assembly GCF_018294505.1. Taxonomy (NCBI): domain Eukaryota; kingdom Viridiplantae; phylum Streptophyta; class Magnoliopsida; order Poales; family Poaceae; genus Triticum; species Triticum aestivum. The sequence goes on from NC_057803.1 coordinate 32,182,547, forward strand.
TTCTCTTGAGAGCTCATGATTGGGGCATGAAGATAACATTGACTTAAGCCTCCCCCAAGCTAGAGTGATACTTTCTCCTTTGCGAGGCCAAAAATTATATATATAATTCTGATCACGATGAACTAGATGCATAGGATAAAATTATTGGTGGAACTCCAATTTCAAACGATTCCAATTCCATGATCCAATATCATCGCATAGCCTATACCATGCCAATGCTTTTCCCTTCAAAGATAAAGGGAAAACCTTCTTCATAAATTTATCTCCGGGTAAACCTGCAAGCTTAAACAATCCACAAATTTGTTCCACATATATCAAGTGCATATCAGGATGTTCAGTTCCATTTCCTGCATAAGGATTAGCTAGCAGTTGTTCTATCATACCCGAAGGAATTTCATATTCAATATTTTTAGTAGGTGCAGTAGGTTGAGGGGTAGCTAATTAACAAGGTGAAGATACCCCAAAAAACCCCCTCAAAGGATTGTTTTCCATAGTAACAAGTGACAATAAATTTCAGCATACTATATAAATGTTTCCTTACCAATTTCCACTTACGAAATGCGCTTCACTCCCCGGCAATGGCGTCAGAAAATAGCCTTGATGACCCACATGTATAGGGTATCAATTGGAGCTCCTTTCGATAAGTAAGTGTGTCGAACCCAACGAGGAGCAGAAGGAAATGACAACTGGTTTCCAGTAGGGTAATGTCTGCAAGTGCTGAAATTGTAAGTAACAGAGTAGTTTGATAGCAAGATAATTTGTAACGAGCACGTAACAATAGTAGTAACAAAAGTGCAGCAAGGTAGCCCAATCCTTTTGAGGCAAAGGACATGCCAAAACAGTCTCTTATTATAAGCAAAGCGTTCTTGAGGGTACACGGGAATTTCATCTAGTCACCTTCATCATGTTGGTTCGATTCGTCTTCGCCACTTTGACAATTTGATATGTGGTGGACCAGTGCTTAGGTGCTATTCTTACTTGAACAAACCTCCTACTTATGATTAACCCTCCTGCAAGCATCCGCAACTATGAGAAAAGTATTAAAAATAAATTCTAGCCATAGCATTAAACTTTTGGATCCAATCGGTCCCTTACGGAATAGCGCATAAACTGGGGTTTAAGCATTTGTCACTCTCGCAACCCATCATATAGATGCTACTCCACAATGCATTCCCTTAGGCCCAAATATGTGAACTGTCATGTAGTCGATGTTCACATGACACCACTAAGGGAATCACAACATACATACTATCAAAATATCGAACACATATCAAATTCACATGATTACTTGCAACATGATTTCTCCCGTGACCTCACAAATAAAGGTAACTACTCACAAATAATTATCGTGCTCAAGATCAGAGGGGTATTAAATAGCATATTGGATCTGAACATATAATCTTCCACCAAATAAACCATATAGTAATCAACTACAAGATGTAATCAACACTACTAGTCACCCACAAGTACCAATCTATAGTTCCGGTAACAAGATTGAACACAAGAGATGAACTAGGGTTTGGGAGGAGATGGTGCTGCTGAAGATGTTGATGGAGATTGCCCTCCCCAAGATGGGAGAGTTGTTGGTGATGATGATGATGGTTTCCCCCTCTGGGAGGGAAGTTCCCCGATGGAATCGCTCGCCGGAGGGAAAACGTGCTCCTGACCAAGTTCCGCCTCGAGGCGGTGGCACTTCATCCCGAAAGCCCCCCTCTTATATTTTTCTAGGTCAAAATGCCTTATATACCAAAAGATGGGCATCAGAGGTGGGCCGAGGAGGCCACACCCCCAGGGCATGCCAGGGGGCCCTGGCGCGCCCAGGTGGGTTGTGCCCACCTGGTGGCCCCCTCTGGTAGTTATTTGCTCCAATAATTCTTATATATTCCATAAAAAATCCACGTGAAGTTTCAGCTTGTTTGGAGTTGTGCAGAATAGGCAGCCTGACGTAGTGATATGTCTCCAACGTATCTATAATTTTTGATTGCTCCATGCTATTATATTATCTATTTTGGATGTTAATGGGCTTTATTTTACACTTTTATATCATTTTTGGGACTAACCTACTAACCAGAGGCCCAGCCCAAATTGCTGTTTTTTTTGCCTATTTTAGGGTTTCGAAGAAAAGGAATATCAAACGGAGTCCAACCGGAATGAAACCTTCGGGAACGTGATTTTCTCAACAAACGTGATCCAGGAGACTTGGAGTGGCCGTCAAGAAACAAGGGAGGAAGGCACGAGGCAGAGGGGCGCGCCTACCCCCTGGGCGCGCCCTCCACCCTCGTGGGACCTCTATTGCTCCACCGACGTACTTCTTCCTCCTATATATATCCACGTACCCCCAAACATCCAGGAGCACCACGAAAACGTAATTCCACCGCCGCAACCTGCTGTACTCGAGAGATCCCATCTCGGGGCCTTTTCCGGAGCTCCGCCGGAGGGGGCATTGATCATGGAGGGCCTCTACATCAACTCCATGGCCTCTCCGCTAATGTGTGAGTAGTTTACTTCAGACCTACGGGTCCATAGTTATTAGCTAGATGGCTTCTTCTCTCTCTTTGGATCTCAATACAAAGTTCTCCTCGATCTTCTTGGAGATCTATTCAATGTAATCTTCTTTTGCGGTGTGTTTGTTGAGATCCGATGAATTGTGGGTTTATGATCCAGATTATCTATGAACAATATTTGATTCTCCTCTAAATTCTTTTATGTATGATTGGTTTATCTTTGCAGGTCTCTTCGAGTTATCAGTTTGGTTTGGCCTACTAGATTGATCTTTCTTGCAATGGGAGAAGTGCTTAGCTTTGGGTTCAATCTTGCGGTGCTCGATCCCAGTGACAGAAAGGGAACCGACAGTATTGTATTGTTTCCATCGAGGATAAAAATATGTGGTTTATATCATATTGCATGAGTTTATCCCTCTACATCATGTCATCTTCCTTAAAGCATTACTTTGTTCTTATGATCTTAATACTCTAGATGCATGCTGAATAGCGGTCGATGTGTGGAGTAATAGTAGTAGATGCAGAATCGTTTCGGTCTACTTGTCTCGGACGTGTGCTACGTCTTGAGCTTGCTTTGGTTTTCCCCGAAGACGAAGGGATGATGCAGCAGAGTAGCGTAAGTATTTCCCTCAGTTTTTGAGAACCAAGGTATCAATCCAGTAGGAGCCCACGCTCAAGTCCCTCGTACCTGCACAAAGTGATAGCTACTCGCAACCAATGCGATTAGGGGTTGTCAAGCCCTTCACGGTCACTTACGAGAGTGAGATCTGATAGATAGAATATTTTTGGTATTTTTGATATAAGGATGCAAAGTAAAAAGTAAAAGCAAAGTAAATAGCAAAACAATATAAAAGTGATGGAGATTGATATGATGAGAATAGACCCGGGGCCATAGGTTTCACTAGTGGCTTCTCTCAAGAGCATAAGTATTCTACGGTGGGTGAACAAATTACTGTTGAGCAATTGATAGAATTGTGCATAATTATGAGAATATCTAGGCATGATCATGTATATAGGCATCACGTCCGTGACAAGTAGATTGAAACAATTCTGCATCTACTACTATTACTCCACTCATCGACCGCTATCCAGCATGCATCTAGAGTATTAAGTTAAAAATAGAGTAACGCCTTAAGCAAGACGACATGATGTAGAGAGATAAATTCATGCAATATGAAATAAACCCCATCTTGTTATCCTCGATGGCAACGATACAATACGTGCCTTGCTGCCCCTTCTGTCACTGGGTAAGGACACCGCAAGATCGAACCCAAAGCTAAGCACTTCTCCCATGGCAAGAACTACCAATCTAGTTGGCCAAACCAAACGGATAATTCGAAGAGACTTGCAAAGATAACCAATCATGCATAAAAGAATTCAGAGAAGATTCAAATATTATTCATAGATAGACTTGATCATAAACCCACAATTCATCGGTCTCAACAAACACACCGCAAAAAGAAGATTACATCGAATAGATCTCCACAAGAGAGGGGGAGAACTTTGTATTGAGATTTAAAGAGAGAGAAGAAGCCATCTAGCTACTAACTATGGACCCGAAGGTCTGAGGTAAACTACTCACACTTCATCGAAGGGGCTAGGATGATGTAGAAGCCCTCCGTGATGACGACCCTCTTCCGGCGGAGCTCCGGAACAGGCCCCAAGATGGGATCTCGTGGATACAGAAAGTTGCGGCGGTACGTGTGTATATATAGGAGGAAGGAGTACGTCGGTGGAGCACCGAGGGGCCCACGAGGCAGGGGGCGCGCCCTAGGGGGGGCGCCCCCACCCTCGTGACCACCTCTTTGATCCCTTGCAGTAGGGTCCAAGTCTCCTGGATCACGTTCGGTGAGAAAATCACGTTTCCGAAGATTTTATTCCGTTTGGACTCCGTTTGATATTCTGTTTATCCGAAACACTGAAATAGGCAAAAAACAGCAATTCTGGGCTGGGCCTCCGGTTAATAGGTTAGTCCCAAAAATAATATAAAAGTGGAAAATAAAGCCCAATATAGTCCAAAACAGTAGATAATATAGCATGGAGCAATCAAAAATTATAGATACGTTGGAGACGTATCAGGCATCCCCAAGCTTAATTCCTGCTCGTCCTCGAGTAGGTAAATGATAAAAAGAGAATTTTTGATGCGGAGTGCTACTTGGCATAATTTCAATGCAAATCTTCTTAATTGTGGTATGAATATTCAGATTAGAAAGATTCAAGACAAAAGTTTATATTGACATAGAAAATAATAATACTTCAAGCATACTAACAAAGCAATTATGTCTTCTCAAAATAACATGGCCAAAGAAAGTTATCCCTACAAAATCATATAGTCTGGCTATGCTCCATCTTCCCCACACAAAGTATTTAAATCATGCACAACCCCGATGACAAGCCAAGCAATTGTTTCATACTCTAACTTTTTCAAAACTTTTTCAATCTTCACGCAATACATGAGCGTGAGCCATGGATATAGCACTATAGGTGGAATAGAATGGTGGTTGTGGAGAAGACAAAAAGGAGAAGATAGTCTCACATTGACTAGGCGTATCAACGGGCTATGGAGATGCCCATCAATAGATATCAATGTGAGTGAGTAGGGATTGCCATGCAACGGATGCACTAGAGCTATAAATGTATGAAAGCTCAACAAAAGAAACTAGTGGGTGTGCATCCAACTTGATTGCTCACGAAGACCTAGGGCAATTTGAGGAAGCCCATCATTGGAATATACAAGCCAAGTACTATAACGTAAAATTCCCACTAGTATATGAAAGTGACAACATATGAGACTCTCTATATGAATAACATGGTGCTACTTTGAAGCACAACATATGAGACTTGCTATATCATGGTGCTACTTTGAAGCACAAGTGTGGAAAAAAGGATTGTAGCATTGGCCCTTTTTTGGGGGTCCTTATTTTTTTCTTTGGCCTTTCTCTTTTTTTGGGACAATGCTCCATTGAATGATGATCATCACACTTCTATTTATTTACAACTCAATGATTACAACTCGATACTAAAACAAAGTATGACTCTATATGAATGCCTCCGATGGTGTACCGGGATATGCAATGAATCAAGAGTGACAAGTATGAAAGAATTAAGAATGGTGGCTTTGCCACAAATACTATGTCAACTACATGATCATGCTAAGCAATATGACAATGATGGATGTGTCATGATGAACTAGATGGTGGAAAGTTGCATGGCAATATATCTCGGAATGGCTATGGAAATGCCATAATAGGTAGGTATGGTGGCTGTTTTGAGGAAGGTATATGGTAGGTGTATGATACCGGCAAAAGTTGTGCGGTATTAGAGAGGCCAGCAAGGGTGGAAGGGTGAGAGTGCGTATAATCCATGGACTCAACATTAGTCATAAAGAACTCATATACTTATTGCAAAAATTTAGAAGTTATCAAAGCAAAGTATTACGCGCATGCTCCTAGGGGATAGATTGGTAGGAAAAGACCATCGCTCGTCCCCGACCGCCACTCATAAGGAAGACAATCAATAAATAAATCATGCTCCGACTTCATCACATAACGGTTCACCATACGTGCATGCTACGGGAATCACAAACTTCAACACAAGTATTCTTTAAATTCAAAACTACTCAACTAGCATGACTTTAATATTATCACCTCCATATCTCAAAACAATTATCATGCTTCAATCTTTTCTTAGTATTCAACACACTCAAAAGAAAGTTTCACAAATCTTGAATACCAAGCATATTATTATTAGGCAAATTACCATGCTATTAAGAGACTCTCAAATTAATTTAAGTGAAGCATGAGAGATCAATAGTTTCTTTAAAATGAATCCACCACCGTGCTCTAAAAGATCTAAGTGAAGCACATAGAGCAAAATTATAACGCTCAAAAGATATAAGTGAAGCACATAGAGCAAAATTATCTAGCTCAAAGGATATAAGTGAAGCACATAGAGCAAAATTATCTAACTCAAAGGATATAAGTGAAGAACATAGAGCAAAATTATCTAGCTCAAAAGATATAAGTGAAGCACATAGAGCAAAATTATCTAGCTCAAAAGATATAAGTGAAGCACATAGAGCAAAATTATCTATCTCAAAAGATATAAGTGAAGCACATAGAGTATTCTATCAAATTTTAATTCATATATGGCTCTCTCAAAAGGTGTGTACAGCAAGGATGATTGTGGCATACTAACAAACAAAGACACAAATAATACAAGACGCTCCAAGCAAAACACATATCATGTTGGTGAATAAAAATATAGCTCCAAGTAATTTACCGATGGAAGTGGACGAAAAGAGGGGATGCCTTCCGGGGCATCCCCAAGCTTTGACTTTTTGGTGTCCTTGGATTATCTTGGGGGTGCCATGGGCATCTCCAATCTTATGCTCTTGCCACTCCTTGTTCCATGATCCATCAAAAGAATTCACCCAAAACTTGAAAACTTCACAACACAAAACTCAAGATAGAAAACTCGTGAGCTCCGTTAGCGAAAGAAAACAAACGACCACTTCAAGGTACTGTAATGAACTCATTCTTTATTTATATTGGTGTTAAACCTACTTTATTCCAACTTCTCTATGGATTATAAACTATTTTACTAGCCATAGATTCATCAAAATAAGCAAACAACACACGAAAAACAGAATCTGTCAAAAACAGAACAGTCTGTAGTAATCTGTAGCTAGCGCAAGATCTGGAACCCCAAAAATTCTAAAATAAATTTCTGGACGTGAGTAATGTATATATTAATCATCTTCAAAAATAATTAACTAAATATCACTCTTCAAATAAAAATTACAGCAGTTCTCGTGAGCGCTAAAGTTTCTGTTTTTTACAGCAAGTTCAACAAGACTTTCCCCAAGTCTTCCCAACGGTTCTACTTGGCACAAACACTAATTAAACACAAAAAAACACAACCAAGACAGAGGCTAAATAATTTATTTATTACTAAACAGGAGCAAAAAGCAAGGAATAAAAATAAAATTGGGTTGCCTCCCAACAAGTGCTATCGTTTAACGCCCCTAGCTAGGCATAACGAGCAAGAATAGATCTATGTATTGCCATCTTTGGTAGGCAATCCATAAGTGGCTCTCATGATAGTTTCATAAGGTAATTTTATTTTCTTTCTTGGAAAGTGTTCCATGCCCATTTTTAATGGAAATTGAAATCTAATATTCCCTTCCTTCATATCAACAATCGCACCAACCGTTCTAAGGAAAGGTCTACCAAGAATAATAGGGCAAGAAGGATTGCAATCTATATCAAGAACAATGAAATCTACGGGCACATAATTCCTATTTGCAACAATAAGAACATCATTAATTCTTCCCATAGGTTTCTTAATAGTGGAATCCGCAAGATGCAAGTTTAGAGAGCAATCATCAAAATTACGGAAATCTAGTAAATCACACAAAGTCTTGGGAATAGTAGAGACACTAGCACCCAAATCACACAAAGCATAAAACTCATGATCTTTAATTTTAATTTTAATAGTTGGTTCCCACTCATTATAGAGTTTTCTAGGGATGGGAACTTTCAACTCAAGTTTTTCTTCATAAGATTGCATCAAGGCATCAACAATATGTTCGGTGAAGGCTTTGTTTCGACTATAAACATGTGGAGAATTTAGCACGGATTGCAACAAGGAAATACAATCAATCAAAGAGAAATTTTCATAATTAAATTCCTTGAAATCCAATATAGTGGGTTTAGCAACATCTAGATTTTTATTTCTTTCCATCCCACTTTCATCAATTTCATCATTAAGATCTAAACACTCCGAATTTTTAGAACGCCTTCTAGGTAAAGGAAGATCATATTCAGTTTCATCTAGATTCATATTGCAAAATAAAGATTTAATAGGAGACACATCAATAACTTTTAGATCTTCATCTTGATTTTCATAGGAATTAGAAGAACACGCTTTAATAAAGGCATCTTTGGAAGCACGCATCCTAGCGGTTCTTTCTTTACACTCATCAATTGAAATTCTCATGGCTTTTAGAGACTCATTAATATCATGCTTAGGTGGAATAGATCTAAGTTTCAAAGCATCAACATCAAGAGCAATTCTATCAACGTTCCTAGCCAAATCATCAATCCTAAGCAATTTTTCTTCAATCATAGCATTAAAATTCTTTTGCAAAGAAATAAATTCTTTAATATTAGATTCAAAATCAGAGGGCATCTTATTATAATTTCCATAAGAGTTGTTGTAGGAATTCCCATAATTATTAGAAGGATTACTAGGATATGGCCTAGGGTTAAAATTCCCTCTATAAGCGTTGTTACCAAAATTATTCCTACCAACAAAATTCACATCCATAGATTCATTGCTATTCTCAATCAAAGTAGACAAATGCATATCATTAGGATCAGAAGAAACACTCTTAGTAGCAAATAATTTCATAAATTCATCCATCTTTCCACTCAACACATTAATTTCTTCTGTCGCACGCACTTTTTATCAGAAGTTCTTTCAGTATGCCATTGAGAATAATTAACCATAATATTATCTAGGAGTTTAGTAGCATCTCCTAAAGTGATTTCCATAAAAGTGCCTCCCGCGGCCAAATCTAAAAGATTTCTAGAAGCAAAATTCAATCCGGCATAAATTTTTTGTATAATCATCCACAAATTCAAACCATGAGTAGGGCAATTACGTATCATTAATTTCATTCTCTCCCAAGCTTGTGAAACATGTTCATGATCAAGTTGTTTAAAGTTCATTATATCGTTTCTAAGAGAGATGATCTTAGCGGGAGGAAAATACTTAGAGATAAAATCATCTTTGCATTTGTTCCATGAATCAATACTATTCTTAGGCAAAGACGAAAACCAAGTGTCGGTGTCAAAACCGGCGGATCTCGGGTAGGGGGTCCCGAACTGTGCGTCTAGGCCGGATGGTAACAGGAGGCAGGGGACACAATGTTTTACCCAGGTTCGAGCCCTCTTGATGGAGGTAAAACCCTACGTACTACTTGATTAATATCGATGGTATGGGTAGAACAAGAGTAGATCTACCATGAGATCAGAGAGGCTAAACCCTAGAAGCTAGTCTATGGTATGATTGTATGTTGTAGTTGTCGTTGTCCTACGGACTAAAACCCTCTGGTTTATATAGACACCGGAGAGGGTTAGGGTTACACAAGGTCGGTTACAAAGGAGGAGATATCCATATCCGTATTGCCTAGCTTGCCTTCCACGCCAAGTAGAGTCCCATCCAGACACGAGACGAAGTCTTCAATCTTGTATCTTCATAGTCTAACAGTCCGGCCAATGGAGATAGTCCGGCTGTCTGGAGACCCCCTAATCCAGGACTGCCACAGTAGCCCCTGAACCAGGCTTCAATGACGATGAGTCCGGCCGCAGTATTTTCTTCGGCATTGCAAGGCGGGTTCCTTCTCCGAATACATCACAGAAGGATTTGAATACAAGGATAGTGTCCGACCCTGCAAAATAAGTTCCACATACCACCATAGAGAGAATAATATTTTCACAAATCTAATTTGCTGCTTTGTTTAGCAACACAACATTATGCCATGTCCCGGTGATTATTCGAACCGTTTCCTTTAACTAGCCCCGCACATAACGCGAGGCAGTTTTTTGACACGTCTTGTCAAAGCAGAGATCCTGTCCCCTTATTACAAGATTCTCATCAATACGGGCGTGGGTAACCCAACCGCGCCATCGATTACGGGATAAGCAAGTTTTACCAGGCTAGTGGGGACGCATAATTTCGTCCGCCCATATAAAGGGATAAGGATTTACCTTTTCATCCACGCCTTCTTCCTCCTTTGCTCATCCACCTTCGCATACTTGAGCTCCAACGCCCAAGCCTACATCCTTGCCCTCAACCTTCTCCAATCATGTCCGGAGCGGGAGGCAAATGGATGGCTTCCTCCGTTATGGAGGGACACATCAAGAAGCTGCGCGGAGCCGGATACTTGGCCGCGAATATCACGCATCGGCTGCCCGCTGCGGGGCAGATCGTTCCTACCCCTGAACCTCACGAGAGGGTAGTTTTCCTCCAACACTTCCTCCACTGACTGGGGTTTCCCCTTCATCCATTCATCCGTGGTCTCATGTTCTACTATGGGCTGGACTTCCATGATCTAGCCCCGAACTTCATCCTCAACATTTCGGCGTTTATCATCGTGTGTGAGGCTTTCCTCCGCATCCGGCCCCACTTCGGCCTGTGGTTAAAGACCTTCAATATCAAGCCGAAGGTAGTGGAGGGCTGACAAGCAGAGTGCGGCGGAGCCATGGTGGGCAAGATGCCCAACGTTATATGGCTTGAAGGCTCCTTCGTGGAGACCATAAAGGGGTGGCAATCGACGTGGTTCTACATCATCGAGCCACGCGACGCCAAATGGGTGGCTGCCCCCGAGTTTCGATCCGGATTCCCTACACGGCTCACTTCCTGGAAAGAGAAGGGCTTGTCGTGGGGTTCATCGATGGAGCTGGACGGACTCCAGAAATGTATCCGGAGCATGGCAAGCAAGAAGCTCAAGCTTGTCAACATAGTCCAGGTCATGCTCATCCGCCGGATCCTCCCGTGTCAACAACGGGATTTTAACTTGTGGGAGTTCGACCCGGCCCAGCACCAGACTTTGAGCGAGCTCTTCGACACGACGCACAAGGACGTCTGGAGGGTGCTGTTCAAGGGCGCCGAGGTCCCTCCCTCTCTCGCCAAAGACTGCGGGCTAAGCGCAAAGCGCCTAGCGCGTTCGGTGAGTTCTATACATCCAATAGGATATTTTATTTCCCCTAGCTTAATCATGTGCGGGGTCTAATCTGCATGCCTTTGACAGGACTGGGTGGAGACGTCGGGGCAGATTAACTGTCCGGCCCCTTTGCCCGAAGATACTGCGGGCGCTTTTCTGGCGAAGATGCTGACTCCGGCTCCTTATACGGTGTCGGAGAAGACCAAGAAGGCCAAGGGAACCCGAAAGAGTTCCCGACGCCAGGCGTCGTTGGACTCACCGTTCGATGACTCTGCGGCGCACTCCTCCCCCGAAGACGAGGAAGAAGAAGAAGATTCTCCCCCTCCAGCTGGGGGAGATAAGAAAAGGAAGGCCGCCCCAACTGGGGGGGCCGAAGGGTCCAAGAAGGGAAGGACTCTCCTTTCGGACAATTCCACCGCCGCCGACAAAGGCGAAGACGAGTGGTTGCCCAGGGCCAAGCCCCTGGGGAGATCGTAAGTATTCAGATACCAGAGTAACTCATATCATTCCTTTGTTGCACTGCTTTCCCTAACGCCGAACATAATTATGCAGGCCGCCACGAGCCAGTATCGATGTATCATCGGATGGCTCCCTGGGCTCGTCGGACATGGATAGCAATCCAGTTCCGACCTCCACCTCCCCTCATCCTGCTGACGACGTCGAGGTGCTGTCTCAAGAGGCACCGGGTCGAGGGGAGACAGTCCCGGAGGCGCCTCAAGGCGACCGTCCGGACTCCGGGAGCCGAGGGGACGGGGCCTGTCGGTGTACTAGAGTAGGGGTACCCTAGTATCCCGAACTTGTGCACGGGCAGTCGCAGCATCCCGCGGCAAGGCTTGCCGGGTGACCGCCAAGGTCCTCCGTGGTTCCTTTGGAGCCATTCAAGGACAAAGTATCCAAGCCAAGGAGACAAGACCCCGGCAAGAGGAGCTTGCCGGGAAGGCCAACCAAGGCATCTCAAGGAACTTTCCACGACGCGCCACGCGTCCCGGCAAGGCCCGGTGAGCGACAAGCTCCCGGGCGCGACAAGACAACGACCGCGGCAAGGCGCTTGCCGCGGCAAGCCACCACTCTGTGCTCGCGCTCCAGCGCTTCCACCAATGTGTCGCTTTGGGACCCTTCCAGGCGTACGTGGCGGGAGGCTGTGCAGCCAGCGGTGCACAGTGGCAAGCGGCACTGACAAGATTGCCATCGTGGCGAGCGGTGGCGTCCCTGACGGTCCCTTTTGCACTATTTAGGCGACGCAGACGGGCATTTAATGCCCTGGTCCCCTGCCGTCAAGGTTAGGTATGATACACTATAGCAGGTAGCTGTACCAACCGCAACCCCTTTCCATTTTTACCCTTGTCTACGTTGCCACCTGTCGGTGACCCCTTGAGCATATAAAAGGAAGCCCATGCGCAACGTAGAGGGGAGGGGGGAGGAAGAGAACACTCACGCTCGGTCTCGTTGGTTGCTGGGGTGTACTGTAGCACTCCGCGCTCCCGAGCAAGAACTCAATACAAACCACAAAGCAGGAGTAGGGTTTTACGCATCCGTGCGGCCCGAACCTGGGTAAACTGCTCGTGTGCTTCGCCTCGATCCGCTCTTCGTGCGACCCTCGCCCCCGCCGAACCGAAAGGGACTCGGTCCGCCGGTCCCGTAGGTGCTCGTGTATTAGTCCCCCGACATCTTTGGCACGCCAGGTAGGGGGGTCGAGGTTGTGTGAACCAGATCCGGCGTTCACACGAGCTAGATCTTCATCATCTTCATCGAGATGCCGCCGAAGAAGAAGGCTTCAGAGGCGGCTGCTCCGTCCGCGCCGAACCCACCACCACCGGAGCAAACGGCTGATGGGGCAGACGCCGGCGGAAGAACAGGCGTCGACGAGGGAGCTCACGGTGCTGCCAGGTCCAAGGACAAGGCTGCGCTGCCCATCGGCGGCGTAGCCGGCTCCCACAACGACCGGGCGCACTCCAAGACCTCAGCGTCCGTACATGCACCGCGCCCACCTCAGGAGGCGCGGGACCGGCAGCGTCATGGTACTCACGGTACCATGCGTTTGCTGGACCAAGATCGAGCTAGTGGATCTCGGAGTGCTCAAGACCAGCATGCACGCCAACATGCTGGCACGAGCGAGGCACGGTCGCCTGGACGGGATACTGCTCCTTCTAACATAGTTAGAAGTCCGAGCATATCCCGCTCTTCGCACTGTTCGCCACCGCCACCCGCCACTATAGCAGAAGCTTTGGCGCGAGCTCAACTGCTCCTGGACTACCCTCCAACAGCAGACAAGATCGACGATTGGAGGGCCACCATTCAGAGTCTCATCGGCTTCGCCAACGGCGACACTCAACGGCAGCCGAGCACGTCGCAGCCGCGGCAAGTCAGCCAGGCACGAGCTGGTGGCGACAAGATCGGTGGGGGTGCAACCACTATGCACTCTCCGCCCCGAAGGCCAAGATCGCCGACTCGCCGGATCCACCTCGACAGCGACTCCACCGCGTCATCAGATCCATGAGCTCGTCGCAATCAGCGCCAAGTTCTTCACGAACGACAGCAAGAAGACGCTCGTACTCGCATCGAGCGCCAAAGAGAAGCGCGGCGTCAATCGGACCAGCGCGTTGGGCCCTCTGTCGACATGCATGCGCCAGGGGAACCAGGCGACTTGCCGTACGCGGTAGGTTTCCCTGCGTTTACTCGTGAGCTGCGGAAAGTCCAGTGGCCCAGCACGAAGAATTTCAAGCCAGACGTACCAGAGAAGTACGACGGCAAGTCGCATCCGTCGGAGTTCCTCAGCATCTACACCATCGCGGTGCAGGCTGCCGGGGGGCAGGACGACAAGATCCTTGCCAACTACTTCCCGCTGGTGCTCAAGCCCAATGTCAGGTCCTGGCTCATGCACTTGCCGGACAACTCCATATCCTCCTGGGCAGACCTATGCCATCAGTTTGTCGGCGCCTTTACAGGCGGCCACAAACCTCATGGCCAAGAGAGTGACCTTCATCTGCTCGCCCAGAAGGAAGGAGAGCCCCTAGGCAAGTACATTCAGAGATTCAGCCGTGTATAGCACAACATCCCAGATGTCCACCCTGCCGCGGTCATCAGCGCATTCCATCAGAACATGCGTAACCGCAGGATGCGGGAGGAGATGGCGATGTGCAAGATCAGAGACGTCAGTGAGTTGTATGCCCTGGCCGACAAGTGTGCACGTGCTGAGGAAGGGAGGAAACTCCCCGAAGAGAATAGAGGAGCAGGAGGATCTGACAGCGAGGATGCTGCCCCGGCAAAGAAAAACCGGCGGCGGAACAACAGGAAGAGAACACTCACGCCCGGTCTCGTTGGCTGCTGGGGTGTACTGTAGAACTCCGCGCTCCCGAGTAAGAACTCAATACAAACCACAAAGCAGGAGTAGGGTTTTACGCATCCGTGCGGCCCGAACCTGGGTAAACTGCTCGTGTGCTTCGCCTCGATCCGCTCTTCGTGCGACCCTCGCCCCCGCCGAACCGAAAGGGACTCGGTCCACCGGTCCCGTAGGTGCTCGTGGATTAGTCCCCCGACAGGGCCCCTGAGAGCTCCAAGTTCGGCCCTCAGCCGGACACCGCGCCGGAACCTCCAGTGGTTCCGGGCTCGGGCAGGCGGCCTCTTCTAAAAGGGGCAAGACGCTTGTGCCGGTGACCTCTGTCCATCCAGAGGCGCCGGACAATCTGCTGGAAGCGCTTCGTAGCGCTTCCATCGATGAGGAGCACCGTACTATTATGAGTGCGGTAGTCCAGAAGGTTCAGTCCGCCAAGAGCGGATTGACTGAAGCCTGTGCCAGCCTTCTAAGAGGCTTTGAGGTAAGTGTTTTAAAATATAGGAAAAATATTACCGCATAGACAATAGCCCCTGATGCTTTATTCGGTGTTCACAAAGAAAAGCCGAACAGAGGATCAAATAATATCGCAGGAGTCTAATATAAGTATGTCAATATGCATATGCAGGCTTCGCTACTGGTGTCCGCCGCACTGACTGTGGAGGTCGCCGTACTGAAGCAGGACCTCGATGGGTCCAAGAAAGAGCTCGGCCTTGCCAAGAGGCAGCTCGAGGAGAACAAGGGTAAGTAATACCCTGTCTATAGATATGTATATATAAAAGAAGACGCGATTGCAAAATGACAGGATCATCGTATATTTGCCAGGGGCCATGACCGAGGTGGCGACCCTGAAGCAAGCGCTAACCAAGGCCGAAGATAAAGCGGCCAAGGAGCGCATCGAGCGAGAAAAGCAAGAGGCTCGGGTGGGCGAGGTGTAGCAAGAGCTCCAGGCTCTCATGACGAAGCACGAGGCTTTGGAGCTTGACTCGAAGACGCAAGAGTCTAAGCTTGCCACGGCCCTCAAGAGCGCGAAAAGTGCCAAGGCCGAAGCCCAAAAGGCCCTCCAGGAGATCGACGCAATGAAGAAGATAGCGGCGGGTAAGGCATTCTATATGCAGAGCAAGCATGTAAAAGTAAATTACCGATTACTTACCCGAATTCGGAGCTCTCCAGGAGCATTCGCAGATTTGCCCCGCAGCGTGTCGGATGCCGCACAGTTTTACCAGGCCAAGGAGGGAAGCTCAACGGAGAAGCTATTCTGGTCTCAGTATACTGGGACCGAACACCCGATGCCTCTGAGCGACCAACTAAAACAGCTGGTCGAGCTGCACAAGGCGGCCGAACAGGCCATGAAGGGCCTTATAGTCCGGCTGTGGCCTGGCGACGCCCTTCTGAACAGCTACTTCGGCCTGGTGAGGCGGCTTATGGATGCCTACCCACGGCTGGAGGTTGTCAAGCGGTCCGTCTGCATCAAATATGCACGCCGGGGTTTCGCCCGTGTGAAGGTGCAGTGGGCCAAGCTAGACGCCGTGAAGCTGATCGAGGAAGGGCCGCCGCAGGGCAAGGAGGATCGCACCCCCAAAATTTATTATGAGGGTGTCCTGAAGGGTGCCCGTATTGTAGCAGATGAATGTTCCAAGGATGTAATATTTGAGTAAACTTGCTCGTGTGATCCTGTATGATGAAAACTTGTTTCATATGCGCTATGCAACGCTTGTGTGAATTTAAAATATTACCTTCTGTTTGGCCGTTTATCCAATCTGAGAGATGGCTAGTCCTCGGCTTCTGCCCCCATGCCATGAGTGCTGGGGTGTTCGGGATAAACCTGAGCACTCTTGTTCCCATGTTTGGGTCCTTCGAGGGAGGTGCTCAGCACAACGAACAAGGCAACCAGACTAATAATGCTTTATCACTCTCACTTGGCCATAGAATTCTATAATTTTAAATTTCGGTGAAGCCCCTGGTATTCGGAAGGCTGAATTCGGGGCGCGATACACGCCTGTAAGCCGGACAAGGCCGGCCCCTCGCCCTAAGCGGCATAAGTCTTTAGGGACTCGAAAAACCTCGTCGAACAGCGACCAGTCTCTCGCCTTATCATGACAGTCGGTTTTAGCTTTCTCTACTGAGGTGCTAAGCCCGGCAGAACCGGGGCACAATCGCAGTAGTTCTCCTAGCGCTACCTTAGCCGATAGAGCGGAACGTAAGGTACTAAAACATAGGAGCTGGGCAAACCCAACATTTGACCAAAGACATGATTCAGAGCTGATGCATATAATGCTATAAGTTCGGGGTGCCGCACTTGTGAAAGTGTTCGGACTTTTCACACCATATTGTGGGGTGCTTGAGCCCCTGGCGTATGGACCGTACCAAAGTGTACGAGTGCTAATTGTCATAATTGAACATATGTATTGAAAAAGAAATGAATAGAGAATGCAATAATAAGCTGAAGCTAAGCATTGTTTATTTTAAAAGGCTGCTGTGAATGCAGAACGATGCAAATAGTGCGATAGGCAAGAGATGGGATTATTTGACATGTCGCCCTCTAGGGGCGAGCTGCGAGACAGTATGTAAGATAGGTATTTTGCTCATTATAGAGACCACCTGGGAATTCGACGTAGCTTTCTGCCACCTTGGTTGTTGCATCGTGTGTTTGGCGGTTGTACTACCGGACAGGCCTTCCGAAGAGTGGAGTCCTGAAAAAAAGAGAAAAATAACCAAACGGGAAGCCCCTAGTGTGGTTTAAGCCGCGTCTTGGGGCGTGCCGCAGTGTGCCCCCTCCCCACCTATGCCCATGGTATTTTTAATGCGTAATTATGTACGCGTGGCACGAGCTTCGTCGTTTGGCTGGGGCTGGGGTGGGGGCCGCATTGCTACGCGAGCTTAGATCGCGCCAGGCGGTCTATTTGCCGGTTGCTCCGAGCGCGATTGAAGGTGTCCGGGTTTTGAAACGCCGAACTGGTGGATTGCCTTGAGAGGCTGTTTTGCGCTTCTGCTGCGAGGGCCGCAGTGTGCTCCTCTATTAGAAGAGAGCGCTCTGTGTTTCCATTTACTGTAATAACCCCGCGAGGTCCTGGCATCTTGAGCTTGAGGTATGCATAATGCGGTACCGCATTGAATCTCGCAAATGCGGTTCGCCCGAGCAGTGCATGATAACCACTGCGGAACGGGACTATATCGAAGATTAACTCTTCGCTTCGGAAGTTATCTGGGGATCCGAAGACCACTTCCAGTGTAATTGAGCCTGTGCAATGGGCCTCTACGCCTGGAATGACGCCCTTGAAGGTCATTTTTGTGGGTTTGATCCTTGAGGGGTCTATACCCATTTTGCACACTGTGTCCTGATAAAGCAGGTTCAGGCTGCTGCTGCCATCCATAAGGACTCGAGTGAGGTGAAATCCGTCAATGATTGGGTCCAGAACCAGTGCGGCGAATCTGCCATGATGGATACTAGTGGGATGGTCCCTGCGATCGAAAGTGATCGGATAGGAGGACCACGGGTTGAACTTTGGGGCGACTGGCTCCAATGCATATACGTCCCTGAGCGCACGCTTCTGCTCCATCTTGGGGATGTGGGTTGTGTATATCATGTTCACCGTCCGCACTTGTGGGGGAAACCTCTCCTGGCCTCTGGTGTGTGGCTGCCGGGGCTCCTCCTCGTCATCTCTATGTGGCCCCTTATCCTTGTTTTTGGCAATTAACTTGCCGGCCTACTTGAACACCCAACAATCCCTATTGGTGTGATTGGCTGGATTTTCTGGGGTGCCGTGTATTTGACATGAGCGATCGAGTATACGGTCCAAGCTGGACGGCCCAGGCGTACTTTGTTTGAATGCCTTTTTCCGCTGACTGGGTTTAGAGCCTTTGAATCCAGCATTGACTGCCGTATCCTCGGTATTATCGCTGTTAATGCGGCGCTTATGTTTGTTGCGACATGACCTACTGTTGCCGTCCTTGGTATTCGAAGTACCATGGTTCTTTGATATGTTATTACTGCGAGCCAGCCAGCTCTCTTCTCCCGCACAAAAGCGGGTCATGAGTGTCGTGAGGGCTTTCATAGACTTCGGCTTTTCCTGTCCAAGGTGCCGGGCAAGCCACTCGTCACGGATGTTATGCTTGAAGGATGCTAGGGCCTCTGCGTCCAGACAGCCGATGATTTGATTTTTCTTGGTTAGGAACCGTGTCCAGAATTGTCTGGCAGATTCTTCTGGCTGCTGAATTATGTGGCTCAGGTCATCGGCGTCTGGTGGTCGCACGTAAGTGCCCTGGAAATTGTCGAGGAATGCGGCTTCCAGGTCCTCCCAACAACCAATTGATTCTGCTGGCAGGCTGTTAAGCCAATGCCGAGCAGGTCCTTTAAGCTTGAGTGGGAGGTATTTGATGGCATGTAGATCATCGCCATGGGCCATGTGGATATGAAGGAGATAGTCCTCGATCCATACCGCATGATCTGTTGTGCCATTGTATGATTCAATGTTTACGGGTTTGAAACCCTCTGGGATTTGATGATCCATTACTTCATCTGTGAAGCATAGTGGGTGTGCGGCGCCTCTGTACTGGGCTATATCACGACGTAGCTCAAATGAGCTTTGTTTGCTGTGTTCGGCCCGACCGAATTTACTGTATCCGGCATGACAGTTATCGTCTCGTGTCGTGGGGCGCCCGCGCGATCCGTAGATCGATCTTGCATGCTTTGCTTTGTCCTCCAATATGTCTCGCAGGTCTGGCGTATCTCCCCATGACTTTTTATTTGAATGGCGTCGGGGTGGAGGCTGAGTTTTTGGCTGGAATGCCTCTCTTTCGCAGCCACGAGGTGGCCGATCAGCCATATCATACGCTTCTTCCTCCAGTCGAGGTAGCAACCTGCACTTTGGGTAACTCTTGGAGGGGCGCTCGAGTTTATATTCCTCGGCCGTGAGGACTTCAGTCCATCTGTCGGCTAGCAGATCCTGATCAGCTTGAAGTTGTTACTGCTTTTTCTTAAGGCTATTTGCCGTGGCTATAAGCCGGCGTTTGAAGCGCTCTTGTTCGACGGGATCCTCTGGCACAACGAATTCGTCGTCGCCGAGGCTTGCCTCGTCTTTGGGGGGGGCATGTAATTATCATCCTCCTCTTCTCCATCTGCCGCTCTCTCAGGAGGGCTGGCTCCTCCATCCTCCTGCTCTAAATCTTGCTGGAGGGGATTGTTGTTGTCTTCGGCACTATCCGGAGTATTATTATCTCCTGTGCCGGTATCACCACTTTTGCTTTGGCGGGACTTAGAGCGGCGCCGCTGACGTCGGCGCTTGGGTTGCTTCTTGGAGGGGTCATCCTCCGCTGTCTCGTCGCCATTGCCTTCTTTGGGTGTATCCACCATGTATATATCGTATGATGAGGTGGCTGTCCAGTGCCCTGTGGGCGGTGGTTCCTCTTCGACTCCCCCATCGTCGTCCATACCGTCGATGTCTTCGGAGTCAAAGTCGAGCATGTCAGTTAAGTCATCGATAGTGGCTACTAAGTGGGTGGTGGGTGGGCCTCGAATTTCTTCATCGTCCGCATCCCAGTCCTGCCGGACATAGTTCGTCCAGGATCCTCCTGACAAGGAGAGAGACCTTCATGAGTTCAGTATGTCACCAAAGGGAGAGTGCTGAAAAATATCCGTGGAGGTAAACTCCATGATTGGCGCCCAATCGGATTCGACAGGAATGGGCGCAGGCGGTTCGGAGTCCGTGGCCGGAGAAGGATCCGACAGTTTAACAGCACGGCTCTCGTGCAAGGTAAGGTCGATGTTTAGCTCGATTTCCGCTTAGGCTAAGGCCTCCATGGCGGGGTCCATCCACCCGTCCGCGGAAGGCGCACCTGGCTCCGAATTGAGGGTCGGAGTGGCTGCCTGTGCAATCTCTTGAACACTATCCGATGGTAGAGCTAAATCATACTCACCGTGACCGCGTGACGCACAAGGCAGAAGCTCGAATCTGTCAAAGATCAAGTCTCCACGGATATCGGCCGTGTAGTTTAAGCTTCCAAACCTGACCTGGTGGCCAGGGGCGTAACTTTCAATCTGCTCCAGATGGCCAAGCGAATTGGCCCGCAGTGCAAAGCCGCCGAACACGAAGATCTGTCCGGGGAGAAAAGTCTCACCCTGGACTGCATCGCCATCGATGATAGTAGGAGCCATCAAGCCTAACGGCGACGACACATAGGAACTCTCAATGAAAGCACCAATGTCGGTGTCAAAACCGGCGGATCTCGGGTAGGGGGTCCCGAACTATGTGTCTAGGCCGGATGGTAACAGGAGGCATGGGACACAATGTTTTACCCAGGTTCGGGCCCTCTTGATGGAGGTAAAACCCTACGTCCTGCTTGATTAATATCGATGATATGGGTAGTACAAGAGTAGATCTACCACGAGATCAGAGAGGCTAAACCCTAGAAGCTAGCCTATGGTATGATTGGTATGTTGTAGTTGTTATTGTCCTACGGACTAAAACCCTCCGGTTTATATAGACACCGGAGAGGGTTAGGGTTACACAAGGTCGGTTACAAAGGAGGAGATATCCATATCCATATTGCCTAGCTTGCCTTCCACGCCAAGTAGAGTCCCATCCGGACACGAGACAAAGTCTTTAATCTTGTATCTTCATAGTCTAACAGTCCGGCCCATGGAGATAGTCCGGCTGTCCGGAGACCCCCTAATCTAGGACTCCCACACCAAGGTTTAGCACGATCTCTAAGCGAAAAAGGAAATAGCTTCAATTTAACGACATCATTATTGACATCTTTTTTCTTTTTCATATCACATAAATCAACGAAGCTATTCAGATGAGTAGCAGCATCTTCACTAGGAAGGCCGGCAAATTGATCTTTCATAACAAGATTCAACAAAGAAGTATTAATTTCACAAGATTCAGCATCGGTAAGAGGAGAAATCGGAGTGCTATGGAAATCATTATTATTGGTATTGGTGAAGTCACACAATTTGGTAGCATCTTGAGCCATCGCGACAAACAAGCAAACTAACACACGAGCAAACAGGCAAAAAGAGGCAAACGGAGAGGGATGATAGAGAGAGAGGGCGAATAAAACGGCAAGGGTGAATTAGGGGGAGAGGAAAACGAGAGGCAAATGGCAAATAATGTAATGTGAGAGATAGGGATTGCGATGGGTACTTGGTATGTTGACTTTTTGCGTAGACTCCCCGGCAACGGCGCCAGAAATCCTTCTTGCTACGTCTTGAGCTTGCGTTGGTTTTCCCCGAAGAGGAAGGGATGATGCAGCAGAGTAGCGTAAGTATTTCCCTCAGTTTTTGAGAACCAAGGTATCAATCCAGTAGGAGCCCACGCTCAAGTCCCTCGTACCTGCACAAAGCGATAGCAACTCGCAACCAACGCGATTAGGGGTTGTCAAGCCCTTCACGATCACTTACGAGAGTGAGATCTGATAGATAGAATATTTTTGGTATTTTTGATATAAGGATGCAAAGTAAAAAGTAAAAGCAAAGTAAATAGCAAAACAATATAAAAGTGATGGAGATTGATATGATGAGAATAGACCCGGGGGCCATAGGTTTCACTAGTGGCTTCTCTCAAGAGCATAAGTATTCTACGGTGGGTGAACAAATTACTCTTGAGCAATTGATAGAATTGTGCATAATTATGAGAATATCTAGGCATGATCATGTATATAGGCATCACGTCCGTGACAAGTAGATCGAAACGATTCTGCATCTACTACTATTACTCCACTCATCGACCGCTATCCAGCATGCATCTAGAGTATTAAGTTAAAAATAGAGTAACGCCTTAAGCAAGATGACATGATGTAGAGAGATAAATTCATGCAATATGAAATAAACCCCATCTTGTTATCCTCGATGGCAATGATACAATACGTGCCTTGCTGCCCCTTCTGTCACTGGGTAAGGACACCGCAAGATCGAACCCAAAGCTAAGCACTTCTCCCATGGCAATAACTACCAATCTAGTTGGCCAAACCAAACGGATAATTCGAAGAGACTCGCAATGATAACCAATCATGCATAAAATAATTCAGAGAAGATTCAAATATTATTCATAGATAGACTTGATCAAAAAGCCACAATTCATCGGTCTTAACAAACACACTGCAAAAAGAAGATTACATCAAATAGATCTCCACAAGAGAGGGGGAGAACTTTGTATTGAGATTCAAAGAGAGAGAAGAAGCCATCTAGCTACTAACTATGGACCCGAAGGTCTGAGGTAAACTACTCACACTTCATCGGAGGGGCTAGGATGATGTAGAAGCCCTCCGTGATGACGGCCCTCTTCCGGCGGAGCTCTGGAACATGCCCCAAGATGGGATCTCGTGGATACAGAAAGTTGCGGCGGTGGAATTAGGGTTTTGGCTCCTGTTCTGATCGTTTGGGGGTACGTGTGTATATATAGGAGGAAGGAGTACGTCGGTGGAGCACCGAGGGGCCCACGAGGCAGGGGGGCGCGCCCTAGGGGGGGGGGGCGCCGCCCACCCTCGTGACCACCTCTTTGATCCCTTGCAGTAGGGTCCAAGTCTCCTGGATCATGTTCGGTGAGAAAATCACGTTTCCGAAGATTTTATTCCGTTTGGACTACGTTTGATATTTTGTTTATCCGAAACACTGAAATAGGCAAAAAACAACAATTCTGGGATGGGCCTCCGGTTAATAGGTTAGTCCCAAAAATAATATAAAAGTGGAAAATAAAGCCCAATATAGTCCAAAACAGTAGATAATATAGCATGGAGCAATCAAAAATTATAGATACGTTGGGGACGTATCAACGTGATGCCTATATACATGATCATACCTAGATATTCTCACAAGTATTCGCTTTTTTATCAATTGCTCGACAGTAATTCGTTTACCCACCGTAATACTTATGCTCTTGAGAGAAGCCACTAGTGAAACCTATGGCCCCCGGGTCTATCTTCCATCATATTAATCTTCCAACACTTAGTTATTTCCTTTGTCGTTTATTTTACTTTGCATCTTTATTTCTCTTTATCATAAAATACCAAAAATATTATCTTATCATATTTATCAGATCTCACTCTCGTAAGTGACCGTGAAGGGCTTGACAACCCCTTTATCATGTTGATTGCGAGGTTCTTATTTGTTTGTGTAGGTGCGTGTGACTTGAGCGTGATCTCCTACTGGATTGATACCTTGGTTCTCAAAAACTAAGGGAAATACTTACGCTACTTTGCTGCATCACCCTTTCCTCTTCAAGGGAAAACCAACGCAGTGCTCAAGAGGTAGGAAGAAGGATTTCTAGCGCCGTTGCCGGGGAGATTCCTGCCAAGTAAAGCCAAGATTTGACTCCCAACAACGAGTTGTTTTTGGTGCGATGACCAAGTGAGGACATACCAAGTACCGATCACAAACTCTTATCCCTCGCATTACATTATTTTCCATTTGCCTCTCATTTTCCTCTCCCCACTTCACCCTTGCTGTTTTATTCGCCCTCTCTCTCCGTTCCCCTTCTCTTTCTCTATTTGCCTCGTTTGCCCGTTTCTTGTTTGCTTGTGTGTTTGATTGCTTGCTTGTCACGATGGGTCAAGATAATACTAAATTGTGTGACTTTGCCAATACCAACAACAATGATTTTCTTAGCACTCCAATTGCTCCTCTTACCGATGCTGAATCTTGTGAAATTAATGTTGCTTTGTTGAATCTTGTCATGAAAGAGCCGACCTTCCTAGTGAAGATGCTTCTACCCATCTAAAAAACTTTGTTGATTTGTGTGATATGCAAAATAAGAAAGATGTGGATAATGATATTGCTAAATTGAAGCTATTTCCGTTTTCGCTTAGAGATCGTGCTAAAGCTTGGTTTTCGTCTTTGCCTAAAAATAGTATTGATTCATGGAATAAGTGCGAAGATGCTTTTATCTCTAAGTATTTTCCTCCCGCTAAGATCATCTCTCTTAGAAACGATATTATGAACTTTAAGCAACTTGATCATGAACATGTTGCACAATCTTGGCAGAGGATGAAATTAATGATACGTAATCGCCCTACACATGGTTTGAATCTTTGGATGATTATACAAAACTTTTATGCCGGATTGAATTTTGCTTCTAGAAATCTTTTAGATTCGGCCACGGGAGGCACTTTTATGGAAATCACTTTAGGATAAGCTACTAAACTCCTAGATAATATCATGGTTAATTATTCTCAATGACACATCGAAAGATCTACTAATAAAAAGTGCATGCAATTGAAGAGATTAATGTTTTGAGTGGAAAGATGGATGAACTTATGAAATTATTTGCTAATAAGAGTGCTCCTACTGATCCTAATGATATGCCTTTGTCTACTTTGATTGAGAATAATAATGAATCTATGGATGTGAATTTTGTTGGTAGGAACAATTATGGTAACAACGCGTATAGAGGTAATTTTAATTCTAGGCCGTGTCCCAGTAATTCCTCTAATAATTATGGTAATTCCTACAACAATTCTTATGGAAATTATAATAAGATGTCCTCTGATTTTGAATCTAATATTAAAGAATTTATTACTTCGCAAAAGAGTTTCAATGCTTTGGTTGAAGAAAAATTGCTTAAGATTGATGAGTTGGCTAGGAACGTTGATAGAATTTCACTTGATGTTGATTGTTTGAAACTTAGATCTATTCCACCTAAGCATGATATCAATTAGTCTCTCAAAGCCATGAGAATTTCCATTGATGAGTGCAAAGAAAGAACCGCTAGGATGCGTGCTAAGAAAGATTGCTTTGTGAAAGCGTGTTCTAGTTTTCATGATAATAAAGATGAAGATCTAAAAGTTATTGATGTGTCTCTTATTAAATCTTTGTTTTGCAATATGAATCTTGATAATGATGGGGCTGAAGATTAGCCACCTTTACCTAGAAGGCGTTCCAAAAATTCGGAGTCTTTAGATCTTGATGCTAAAATTCTTAAAAGTGGGATTGAAGAGGTCAAAACTTTAAATATCAATGAACCCACTATTTTGGATTTCAAGGAATTTAATTATGATAATTTTTCTTTTATATATTGTATTTCCTTGTTGCAATTCGTGCTAAATTCTCCTCATGCTTATAGTCAAATAAAGCTTTTACTAAACATATCGTTGATGCTTTGATGCAATCTTATGAAGAAAAACTTGAGTTGGAAGTTTCTATCCCTAGAAAACTTTATGATGAGTGGGAACCTACAATAAAAATTAAAATTAAAGATCATGAGTGCTATGCTTTGTGTGATTTGGGCGCTAGTGTTTCCACGATTCCAAAAACTTTGTGTGATTTGCTAGGTTTCCGTGATTTTGATGATTGTTCTTTAAACTTGCACCTTGCGGATTCCACTATTAAGAAACATATGGGAAGAATTAATGATGTTCTTATTGTTGCAAATAGGAACTATGTTCTCGTAGATTTCATCGTTCTTGATATAGATTGCAATCATTCATGTCCTATTATTCTTGGTAGACCTTTCCTTAGAACGATTGGTGCAATTATTGATATGAAGGAAGTGAATATTAGATTCCAATTTACGTTAAGGAAAGGCATGAAACACTTCCCTAGAAATTAAATTAAATTACCATATGAATCTATTATGAGAGCCACTTATGGATTGCCTACCAAAGATGGCAATACCTCGATCTATCTTCGCTTTTATGCCTAGCTAGGGGCGTTAAACGATAGCGCTTGTTGGGAGGCAACCCAATTTTATTTTTATTCCTTGATTTTTGCTCCTGTTTAGTAATAAATAATGTATATAGCCTCTGTTTTGGTTGTGTTTTTTGTGTTTAAATTAGTATTTGTGCCAAGTAGAACCATTGGGAAGACTTGGGGAAAGTCTTTTTGATCTTGCTGTAAAAAACAGAAACTTTAGCGCTCACGAGAATCACTGCCATTTTTATTTTGAAGGTGATATTTAGTTAATTGTTTTTGCATATGATTAATAGATAAATTCATCATTTCCAGAAATTTATTTTATAATTTTTGGGGTTCCAGAACTTGCGTTAGCTACAGATTACTATAGACTATTCTGTTTTTGACAGATTCTGTTTTTCTTGTGTTGTTTGCTTATTTTGATGAATCTATGGCTAGTAAAAGAGTTTATAAACCATACAGAAGTTGGAATAAATTAGGTTTAACACCAATATAAATAAAAAATTAGTTCATTACAGTACCTTGAAGGGGTGTTTTGTTTTCTTTCGCTAACGAAGCTCACAAGATTTTCTATTTTGAGTTTTGTGTTGTGAAGTTTTCAAGTTTTGGTTAAAGATTTGATGGATTATGGAACAAAAAGTGGAAAGAACCTAATCTTGGGGATTCCCATGGCACCCCAAGGTAAAATTCAAGGACAGCAAAAAGCCTAAGTTTGGGGATGCGCCGGAAGGCACCCCCTCTTTCGTCTTCGTCTATCGGTAACTTTACTTGGAGCTATATTTTTATTCACCACATGATATGTGTTTTGCTTGGAGCGTCTTGTATGATTTGAGTCTTTGCTTTTTAGTTTACCACAATCGTCCTTGCTGTACACACCTTTTGAGAGAGACTCACAAGATTTGAAATTTATTAGAATACTCTATGTGCTTCACTTATATCTTTTGAGCTATATATTTTTTGCTCTAGTGCTTCACTTATATCTTTTAGAGTATAGTGGTGGTTTTGTTTTATAGAAACTATTGTTCTCTCATGCTTCACTTATATTATTTTGAGAGTCCTTTAGAACAACATGGCAATAATAAAAACTTTCATATAAGTGCATTGAATACTATGAGAAGTTTGATACTTGATAATTGTTTTGAGATATGGAGATGGTGATATTAGAGTCATGCTAGTTGAGTAGTTGTGAATTTGAGAAATACTTGTGTTGAAGTTTGTGATTCCCGTAGCATGCACATATGGTGAACCGTTATGTGATGAAGTCGGAACATGATTTATTGATTGATTGTCTTCCTTATGAGTGGCGGTCGGGGACGAGCGATGGTCTTTTCCTACCAATCTATCCCCTAGGGGAATGCACGTAATACTTTGTTTTGATAACTTGTAGATTTTTGCAATAAGTATGTGAGTTCTTTATGACTAATGTTGAGTCCATGGATTATACGCACTCTCACCCTTCCACCATTGCTAGCCTATCTAGTATCACGCAACTTTCGCCGGCACCATAAACCCACCATATACCTTCCTCAAAACAGCCACCATACCTACCTATTATGGCATTTCCATAGCCATTCCGAGATATATTACCATGCAACTTTCCACCGTTCCGTTATTATGACACGCTTCATCATTGTCATATTGCTTGCATGATCATGTAGTTGACATCGTATTTGTGGAAAATCCACCGTTCATAATTCTTCATACATGTCACTCATGCATCATTGCACATCTCGGTACACCGCCGGAGGCGTTCACATAGAGTCATATTTTGTTCTAAGTATTGAGTTGTAATTCTTGAGTTGTAAGTAAATAAAGTGTGATGATCATCATTATTACAGCATTGTCCCAAGTGAGGAAAGGATGATGGAGACTATGATTCCCCCACGAGTCGGGATGAGACTCCGGACAAAAAAAAGAAAAAGAAAAGAGGCCAAAAAGGAAAAAAAGAAAGAAGGCCCAAATAAATAAATAAAAATGAGAGAAAAAGAGAGAAGGGACAATGCTACTATCCTTTTTTCACACTTGTGCTTCGAAGTAGCACCATGTTCTTCATATAGAGAGTCTCCTATGATATCACTTTCATATACTAGTGGGAATTTTTTTTCATTATAGAACTTGGCTTGTATATTCCAATGATGGGCTTCCTCAAAATGCCCTAGGTCTTCGTGAGCAAGGAAGTTGGATGCACACCCACTTAGTTTCTTTTGTTGAGCTTTCATATACTTATAGCTCTAGTGCATCCGTTGCATGGCAATCCCTACTCACTCACATTGATATCTATTAATGGGCATCTCCATAGCCCGTTGATACGCCCAGTTGATATGAGATTATCTTCTCATTTTGTCTTCTCCACAACCACCATTCTATTCCACCATAGTGCTATATCCATGGCTCACGCTCATATATTGCGTGAAGATTGAAAAAGTTTGAGAACATCAAAAGTATGAAACAATTGCTTGGCTTGTCATCGGGGTTGTGCATGATTTAAATATTTTGTGTGGTGAAAATAGAGCATAGCCAGACTATATGATTTTGTAGGGATAACTTTCTTTGGCCATGTTATTTTGAGAAGACGCGATTGCTTAGTTAGTATGCTTGAAGTATTATTATTTTTATGTCAATATTGAACTTTTATCATGAATCTTTTGGATCTGAACGTTCATGCCACAATAAAGAAAAATTACATTGAGAAATATGTTAGAAAGCATTCCACTTAAAAAAAAATTCTTCTTTTATCATTTACCTACTCGAAGACGAGCAGGAATTAAGCTTGGGGATGCTTGATACGTCTCCAACGTATCTATAATTTTTGATTGCTCCATGCTATTATATTATCTATTTTGGATGTTAATGGGCTTTATTTTACATTTTATATCATTTTTGGGACTAACCTACTAACCGGAGGCCCAGCCCAAATTGCTGTTTTTTTGCCTATTTTAGGGTTTCGAAGAAAAGGAATATCAAACGGAGTCCAAACGGAATGAAACCTTTGGGAACGTGATTTTCTCAACAAACGTGATCCAGGAGACTTGGAGTGGCCGTCAAGAAACAAGGGAGGAAGGCACGAGGTAGGGGGCGCGCCTACCCCTGGACGCGCCCTCCACCCTCGTGGGCCCTCCGTTGCTCCACCGACATACTTCTTCCTCCTATATATATCTATGTACCCCCCAAACATCCAGGAGCACCACGAAAACCTAATTCCACCGCCGCAACCTTCTGTACTCGAGAGATCCCGTCTCGGGGCCTTTTTCGGAGCTCCGCCGGAGGGGGCATTGATCATGGAGGGCCTCTACATCAACTCCATGGCCTCTACAGTGATGTGTGAGTAGTTTACTTCATACCTACGGGTCCTGTCGTGGGTTTGTTATGTCAAATGTCCTTGTGAAAGGACTTAGTCGTGGAGCCATCGCTACGGGTTAGCTTTAAGGGGTTAAACCGGACAAAGGGACACGGGGAATTTTATACTAGTTCGGCCCCTTCGAGGAAGGTAAAGCCTACGTCTAGTTGTGATTGGTATTGCTAGGGTTTCGAAGGCCAGGGAGCGAATCCGCTTGTCTGGCTCTCGAGTTCTTGTCTGTCCCTAAACCGTGGCTGGGTCGTCCCTTTATATACATAGGTTGACGCCCGCCGGGATACAGAGTCCCGAAGCCGGATCATAAACGTGTCCGGTTCGGTCTCTACTCTCCCTATCTTACCATGCAAGTTACATGACTAGGTCGGTTTACATTTACAGGCTATAACCCGCCTTTGGGCCTTGGGCCTTCCTTAAAGCGCCATTATCGTCACATCTTCATGGGCTTCTAATCTTCAAAGAGTCAACCCGGCTACATAAGGCCAGTTTACCTCTAGTAATAATATCCCCAACATTAGGCCCCAGATTGGTTTGAACTTGTTCATGTCAATCTTCCACACTTAGAAAAAATGTTCTCTCCTATCTTCACCTTTGATCTTGTAAATCGCCATGACGTCATACTTCCAAACTATGATAAACCGCCCTGACGTCATCCATCCATTGATGTCGGAGATTACGTTCATTTATTATATATTCAGTCATCGAGGCGACACCTTTATTAACTTATCCATTTTTTGGGCTCCTCGATTCCCGCACTTGTCGTTTTATCACTTCGCCTTATAAATAGTGGCAGAAGACCCCTTTCTCTTCTTTCCCCTACCCATTCATCTCTTCTTCTTCCTCTCGACGACCTCGCACCCGAGCGCCGCCATCATCGTCGAGTTCCGTCTCTGCTTCGCCGTCGGCCGCTGCATCAACCTGTTCGCACTAGAGTTCTACAACGCCCTTCCGCTACTTCCGCTATCGCCGTAAGTCTTTTCCTCTTTCTCGCTTAGATCCATTAGGGTTTCTTGTTCTTCGCTGTTCTTGAGGTTCGTTAGAGCTTTCAGTGTTGCTCTTTCATGGCCTTTAGATGAATACTTCGTGTCTGACGTGCTCCTTGCCGTAGCTAACCTTCCATTGTCACCACAAACCCTTATGCGCAAAGAACTGATCTAGTCCTTCATAAGTTGCTTCGGTTCTGCACCCCTTCTAGATCCAATTATTTTTACTTTTCTGTCTTACCTTAGATCCGAAAATTTTATATGTCACTGTGAGATCTGTTTCTCCTTACACCAACATAGGTGGTTTAACCTTGTATAAGCAGTCTATGCCATTAGCCCTCTGATAAACCGGAGGAGCATTTTACCTTCATAATTATGCTCCGGTTTAACAGTGTCTGAATAATCCCGTGCTAGTATTACCTTTTCCTCTTATTGCATTAGCCTCCAGTTTATACCATTTCACATATCAGTATGTTTCTTACTCCCTTGTCTCTTACATATAATCATGCATACTTTATAAACCGGCCTTTCATTTTCAGCTTGTTTGCTTCGCAATGGCCAAACAATTCACTGCCTGCAACTGGGCTTGTTCCCGGGTTACGAAGACTTAGTTGAATGAGATGGTTAGCATCGGCTCTCTGCCTAAGAAAACTGAGATCAAATGGCGAGTTCCAGGAACAGAAAATCCTCCAACCCCAAGGCAGGGCGAGGTGGTGGTCTTTGTTGACCATATAGGTCGTGGTTTCAAACTGCCAGGGTCAAAGTTTTATCGAGATGTGCTTGCCATCTTCCAACTTCATCCACAAGATATTGGTCCCAACTCGGTTTCCAACTTATGCAACTTCCAGGTCTTCTGTGAAGTATATTTACAAGAAGAACCAACTACAGAACTGTTCCGGGATTTCTTTCACTTAAACCGGCGCACAGAGTTTGTAAATGGCCCAAACACAGAACTTGGTGGTGTCTCGATTCAAAAGTGGAAAGAAGTGGAATTTCCTCATGCCAAACATCATAGCCACCCAAAGGAATGGAACCAAACATGGTTTTATTGCAGAGACACTTCACCTGAGGATGAAAATCCCCTCCCCGTCTTTCATGATCACAGACTATCCAATACTCACCCAATGCCACAGCGCCTGAGCTCTTCAGAAAGGGCGAAATACGCTCCTCAACTCACCAAGCTCCGGGCCTTTATGGCAAACGTTTAACAAGCGTGGACTTTGTATGCTGTTGGATACCCTGGAGTATCTTGCCGCTAAGCCGGCGTCCCAGTTTAATGTGCGAATATACCGGTGAGGTTGACGACCCTCAACGCCATTGCAACATCCAATTATCCGAGGAAGAAGTAACTGAAGGTGTAAAGAAGATTCTGAATGAGTCAGAACTAATCTGTAGTCAAACCGGTCTGAGTCCCTTCTATGCCAAGAACAAACCGCCTGCTGTAAGCATTACACTTCCTCTTCATCTCTAATATCTTTAACTTATACAATCTGTAACCCTTCTTCTTTATATATATATAGGGCGATGACCCCTTTTGGAAACGGAAATCCATAGAGAAAGTGGCAAAGCCGACTGGAGACAAAGCGGTCAAGCCATCCCGCCCAAAGACCAAAGCCGTAAAACGAACGTCAAAACGGAAAACGGCTGACCGGATTAATATGGAGCTTCATGATGATACTGATGATCCAGAAGTTGAGGTAGAACTTGACTCACTTGGCTCTCTTTTCATGCATCTCATTAAAAATGATCTTCCTCAGGAGGACGCAGAAGCTAGTCAAGCTGATGATGTTGAGGTAATTACCCTTCCTCCGTTTCAGACTCTATGCCAACATAAAAAACTCGCCAAGCAATCCGGAAAGTAAGATTTTCTCATCCTCTTGCTCACTTGGATCTAACATTTATTTTGAAGACTCAACAGCATGAAGCTCGCCGGACAACCCGGCACAGTGGCCAACAGGTCACTTCAGCCGGTTTAGCTGACACTCCGGTTCGGAAGCGCCGGTCTGAGGTCTCTCCTACTTCTGACCATTCTTACCCCAAGGCAGGTTATTTCAGACAGCCTCTTAATCCGTCCGATTCAAATTATCAGGTGACAGCTCCTTTATCTTCTGGTGAATCGACAGCAACTCAACTCCCCCCTTTTGAAAACTGTGGCATGGTGAGTTGTAAAAATCTTTCCTTTCAATGCGCCATAAATCCTTTGAATAAGATGTTAATCCTCTTTGTTCTATTTGCAGGGCCAAAGCCAAACCCAGCAAGAAAGCTCGGGTCACCAATCCGCCAGAAGACCCTATCGCCGAAGAAGAAGAGCCAACAGGTGAATCAGAACAGACTGGTGAACCGAAAGGTCCCCATCCCGAAGCTACTTTTGATGATCCACCCCTTGAAGGCCAACATACCGTTGAACCAACAGATGCTGAGCCTGCCGCACCCGATACTGAACCGGCAGAGCCAAACCGGGCTAGTCCGGTGAAAGACACTGAAATTCCAACATCATCCACCAAAAATCCTGAAGGCCAAGGTGATGATGTTATTATTACTGGAATAGGCCACAACTCTCCTGGCCATCCCGTCATTTTAGCTCAGCATAGTGCCAAAGAAGAACAAATTGCCCGGGATAAAGGTAAATGGAGCAGCGACTTATCAAACTATGCTCATCTTAACGCTGATGAGCTTCATTCTGGCTTCTTGAACCGTCTGCACTCAAACCGGGATTATGAAGCCGGTTTGGTGAACTTGATGAAAGAGCGATATGAGGTAAATTCCTCTCCCTTTGTATATTGATTTATAGCTGAAACACTATGCCAAGTAGCCCCCAAGGGCTATTTTATGATTGTTAATCACAAACCGGGTCTTTGTAACACTTTAAGCATCTCATCATTGATCCTTACAATGGCAGGTCGCTAATAATAGATAAGACTCATCTGGAAAAAAATAGAGAACTTTCTGCAGCATAGCCCCCAAAGGCCGGTTTAACTTGGCAAGTTAATCCGGTTTTTAATCCACACATCCATTTTAGAACAGACGCACATTAGCCCCCAAGTGTCAAGGATAATGCTTGCATTGTTCTAGAGACTTGTATAAATTGCAGCACTTTTAGAGCAAATCGACATTAGCCCCCAAGTATGAAGTGTATAACTTGTTATATGCTTTATACTTAGCACATATATATGTTGTTTGTTGAATATACTTTCAATGTTGCAGGCTGAACTGAGAAGCAAAGATGCCCAAAATTCTGACTTGCAAGAAAATGTGAAGTCTCAACAAGCCGAGGCTGCAAAAGCCAAAGAGGAGCTGACCCAGGCCCTGGCTGGAATGGAAAAGATGAAAGAATCCTTCAACCAAGAGCGTGTTGAATGGGAAACCGAAAAAGCCGGTTTAACCAAAAGAGCTGTAGACACCGAGGCAGCCCTGAAACCAGTGGTTGAAGAACTAGCCAGTTTGAAACGCCAAATCAATGCTATGACCTCTGCTATCTTTGGTAAGTGTCTGCTTATGTGTGTTGCACCAGTCGATGAATCTTATACCTGATCAAAATGTTCATAATATCCTTGGCGGGCACTCGGGTCACTCATCTTGGTACAGATATGCAGATGAAACTCAAAGCGGCATATACATTGGTTGAACAGCTATACTCTGGGTCTCAGCGGGCCGTTAGTACGGTGGCTTATAACAAACCGGCTCCAACTTTGATTAAGGAGACCCTTGAGAAGCTGGGCATGTTACCAGCCCGTATTGCCGAGTTGAAGAGAGCCGCTGCTAGAGCAGGAGCTTTAACCGCCCTTATTCGAGCCAAGGCCTGGATTCCAGACCTTGAAGCGGAGGATATCATCAAAGGATACCCAGACGTTAAAGAAGACGGTTCATACTTCGACAATGATGATCTTCAGCGGCTGACCAAACAGATGCGGCCAGCAACCAGCAAGTTGGCTGGTGATACCGATTTGTCCCATTTTGAACCGTTTTATGATACAGAAGGGAAAAGACAGCCGGTCGACATCCATGAAGTCGAAGAACTTGTGCCTCCTATTCGTAAGCACACTTACGCCCCTGATATTAACCCTTCCAATCTTATCCATGAGGAAGCAGTGTTCCAAGCTTTAACCGGAATCGATTGGTCAACGGCTGATTTCCAGTGTCTGGGGAGGGATGAAGAAGTGCCTACACCAACTGATCCTCAACTGTCAAACCGTCGCGATGAAGAGTCCTGATCCGGTCGCCGGTTTATATGGCTACTGTGAAAAACAATGGCACTGTTTGAGCCGCTTTGAAGCTTCATGTAATAGGATAGCTGAAACTCCGTTTATCTACCATGCCATAGAGCATGTTTCGTAATACTTTGTGACAATCTGTGCCGCCCTTCAGGATATATTTATGCATAACCCATGATGAATTGCGTTCCTGGGTACAAAAACTTAAAAGTGTCTAGTGGTTTACCGCTAGACGTGTCATAATATCCAAGAAGTGTATAGTACTTAGATGAATAATCAAGTGTTTGTACAAAAAGTAATGTACAGAACATACCTCATTGATTGACCAAACGTGTATACGTCAAAGGTGTTAATACCAATCCGGAACGTTTGATAATTTCATCTTCATAATGCTGGGCTATATATTAAACCGGACCGGGATAACTACCGGGTCTTCTTTATAACACTGGTGATTTAGTCAAACCGGACCGGGTCAATGAACACCGGTTTATAATTGATCATGTGCCAACAACTGGTAGTTGAAAAGCAAGCCGGGTCAAGGACGCTGGTTTATCAAAAAATACATATGATTTTCAATAAACAAAATTCAAACATAAAAATATGCAAGGCTTTTTATGAGCTGCCAGGCTCCAAATCGAGGCTTTTCATGGGCTGCCAGGCCTCTGAGTTAAACCATTTAACAAAGCCTTTTAAGATGGGCCTCCAATTAACCAATCATCATTTTAACTGTGACAAGTTCAGGGTCTGTAAAAGATTGACTTGTCAAACGTTCGATGGGTCATACCAGGATTACCTGGACATGAGTGGCTTACTTGATGAAGGCAGGCTAACCCGGGTTTTTAGGTGAATACACCAGGCTTCCAAGCCATGGCTTGATAGCCAATTACGAGGGTCCTTTCAAACTCTTTGTTGCTTTGCAAAAAGAGCCCCCAAGTAACTTTGTGAGCGATGCTCGGTGTGTGCCCATGTTTGAGTCTGTACTGTGTACAACACTCTCTTTGGCTCCACAATTTTTTCCCTTTGTGGCTTAAATGCCTATCAAGAGGTGTAGCTATGGTGTGAGGACAACCAAGCCCCCTAGTGATATCCCTCTGTGGTTTAAAAACCGATCAAGAGGTGTAGCTGACGAAGCTATGTACCTAGGGTAGGGTCATGGACCTGTCCAAACTGCCCTACCCAAGGATATCTCTAGAAGAAATCATCTTTCAATCGACTTGGAGGTGTTCCACTCGACAGACTCAAAGACACTCGACCAAGAAGCGATCACTCGACCAAGACCAAACCACTCGACGGCCAGGAGACCTGAAGGCACTCCGCATGCTAACGGTCGGTTATTAAGTAGCCTTTATGGTCATCATAGCACTTTATTAGGGGCGTTACCAGTAACGCCCGACCTTAATGTATTTAAAACCCTACATAACTGAGGGCCGGAGGGGTCCGGCGAACTCTATATAAGCCACACCCTCCTCAGTGTAAAGGGTTCGCACCCCTATAATTCATACACGCATAATCCAGTCGACCGCCTCCGGGCTCCGAGACGTAGGGCTATTACTTCCTCCGGGAAGGGCCTGAACTCGTAAACCTCGCGTGCTTACAACTTCTCCGTAGCTAAGATCTTGCCTCTCCATACCTACCCCCTACATTACTGTCAGACTTAGAACCACGACAGTTGGCGCCCACCATGGGGCCGGTGTTTTAGCGATTTGTTGGAGGAGTTGCGATCTTTTCCAATCCGAATCATCATGGTTTCCGGCGGAGTTTTGGTGGAGGGCCGCGAGATCCGTCTCGACGCGCTCACGTTCATCACCGACGACTCCGCTTGGCTTCAGGAGGCTCCGCTCGACGTGGACGTGCTCCCTGCCCGCGGGGCGACACACTTTCGCGCGTGTGTCCGGGCGTCCTTTTGCGGCAACCGTCGACCCACTATCGGTCGGCTCCTGTGCTGTCCTCCCTCCCTGTTTCCCACCGGCGCAAGCACTCCGGTCGGTCGAGAATTCAGCGGTGGGTGAGACACGCAGTGGCACGCCAATCGGCCACCCCTCAAGTCGCGGCGATCGAGCCCGATGAATCCCTCTACGGCCTGTTCGATCTGTCGACTGGCTCTTCAGAGACCGCATCCGAGTGCGACAGCAGTGATCCGGCGGCGAAGGTTCTGATGGTCGATGGACCGCCCAGTCCTCCCGGTTTTCCCTGCACCGACGGAGGCGCGGGTGGAGGCGACCCATCGCGTCCCAATGAGGAATATCTCCCCGAGCCTCTCACGTCGCTGTAGAGAGAAGAACTTCGTCGCCGGAACATGGATGTGCTGCACACTCCTATCGTCGGAGAAACCCCCGAGGCTCATGCCTTGGAGGACGCGCACCTGGCAAACTTGGCCGAGCGCACTCGATTGGAGAACCTCCAGCAAGCACTCGACGAGCGTGCGTGACAACGGGTTCTCGAATCCAGTCGATGTCAGCTTTTCCCGCCCCCACAGGTATATCGAACTCCGATTCAGAATTTAGTAGCTACGACCCGTATAGCAGAGTCGATTCAGCCTTCCCAGTTGGAGGCTGGCAGAGGCTTGCTGCAGATCAGAGCGTTACTCTGGGCAGCAGGAGACCAGAATTCCGCTGTTTCTCAGTCGCGGAACAGGATTCACAGCAGATCCGTTGCTGCAGACACAGTCCAGTCGGCTCATAGCACAAGATCGCCCCCGAGGCGTGAGGGACGTGGGGACCGGCATAATCAGTATGGGAACCGTGAGCAATATGATCACCGATTCGATCATGATGATCGACGTCGAGTGCCCACCCCTCCCCCGAGGAGCGGGTTGTATGTGCCTCGACAGCAGGATGACAGGCGCCCTTGTAGTGTTGGGCGAAGGATTCCAGTCGACTCCAGGGAGCCAGGCTTTGATGCGAGATCCATTCTCGTTCAAGGTTTGGTCGACAGGAACAGGGCTCACCGAGAAGGTAACGACAGAGATGCACCTACCAGCAGCAGAGCACATGTTTCGGGGCCAGAGTGCTTTAGTAGAGCCATCAGGGCCGTTGTGATTCCTCCCAACTTCAGGTTGGCGACTGGAGTCAGCAAGTTCACTGGTGAGTCCAAGCCTGATACTTGGCTTGAAGACTACCGAGTGGCCGTCCAGATTGGCGGCGGTAATGATGAAGTAGCCATGAAGCACCTGCCTCTCATGTTGGAGGGCTCGGCCAGAGCGTGGCTGAACCAGTTAGCGCCCAGCAGCATTTACACTTGGGAAGATCTCGCCCGAGTGTTTGTCACCACATTTGAAGGAACATGCAAGCGACCGGCAGGGCTGACGGAACTGCGGTCTTGCGTGCATAAGCCGAATGAAACTTTGAGGGATTACATCCAGAGATGGATCACGTTACATCACACGGTAGAGAATGTGCCTGACCACCAAGCAGTCTGTGCCTTCAAAGAAGGTGTCAAGTACAGAGAACTAAATCTGAAATTCGGTCGGATCGGAGATATGTCTCTGAATAGGATGATGGAGATTGCCACCAAGTACGCTAATGGTGAAGATGAGGATCGACTCAGGAGTGGAAAGCTCAAGTCAGTCGCTCAAGAAACCGGAGGAAATTCCAATCGGAAACAGAAGCGGAAAGCCGAGCCAGCCGCTCCTGGGGAAGCCTTGGCTGTAACCCAAGGAAAGTTTAAAGGGAAACCCAAAGGACCTTGGAACCCCAAGAAAGTTAAAGACCAGGACGGAAATGATGTGTTGGATTTGCCATGTCTCGTCCACACCAAGAAAGATGAAGAGGGTAATTTCATCTACCCGAAACATACCACTCGACAGTGTCGACTCTTGATCCAGTAGTTCCAGGGCAAGCAGCCCAAAGATAAGGAAAAGGAGTCGGACAAAGTTGAGGACAAGGAAGATAGCGACGATGGATACCCCCAGGTCAATTCCACCCTGATGATTTTTGCTGATGTTGAAAGCAAAAGTCGACTGAAAGTTATCAACCGAGAGGTGAATATGGTTGCTCCGGCGACACCCAGTTATCTGAAGTGGTCTCAGACTGCCATAACATTCGACCGGTCCGATCACCCAATGCACATCGCCACCCCTGGGAGGCAAGCTTTGGTGGTCGACCCAGTTGTTGAAGGCACTCGACTAACCAAAGTCTTGATGGATGGTGGCAGCGGTTTGAACATATTATATGCTGAGATGTTGAAAGGGATGGGCATTCCGATGTCCAGACTCAGTACCAGCAACATGAGTTTCCATGGAGTCATTCCTGGGAAGAAGGCTGAATCACTCGGCCAGATTGCTCTTGATGTGGTTTTCGATGATTCCAAGAATTACCGCAAAGAAAAGTTGACATTTGAAGTTGTAGACTTCCAGAGTGCCTACCATGCTATTTTGGGCAGGCCGGCTTATGCACGTTTCATGGCCCAACCATGTTATGTGTATCTCAAATTGAAGATGCCTGACCCCAAAGGTGTGATCACTATTACGGGCAATCGGGAGAAAGCGGAAGAATGTTTTCAGAAAGGTTCAAAGATCGCTGATGCTCAGATGGTAGTGGTGGAGCTGCAGGAATACCAGAAGACTGCAGACCCGAGTGATTTGTTGCGAGCCAAGAAGCCCGCTACAGAATCAGCTTTTCAGTCGTCTAGCAAAATGAAGACAACTCACATCCACCCGGCCGATCCTAGCGCTGCTCCAACTCATATCTCAACAACACTCGACTCCAAATAGGAAGAAGCGCTCATCCAGTTCCTCCGTGAGAACTGGGACATTTTCGCATGCAAGCCGTCTGACATGCCGGGTGTTCCCAGGGAGCTGGCTGAGCACCGCCTAAGAGTCGACTCAAAAGTAAAACCTGTCAAGGAACATCTCCGACGGTCCGCCGTCTAGAAGAGAAAGGCCATTGGCGAGGAGGTGGCTCGGCTCTTAGCAGCGGAGTTCATCCGAGAAATCTACCACTCCGAGTGGCTCGCCAACGTTGTCATGGTCCCCAAGAAGGACAAGTCACTTCGCATGTGCATTGACTTTAAACATATCAATCGGGCCTGCCCGAAAGATCATTTTCCTCTCCCCCGCATCGATCAGATAGTCGACTCGACTACGGGATGTGAGCGACTGTCTTTTTTAGATGCCTATTCCGGGTACCATCAGATCCGTCTGTATGGACCTGACGAGATCAAAATAGCCTTCATCACTCCATCCGGGTGCTTCTGTTATGTTACCATGTCGTTCGGCCTCAAGAATGCTGGAGCCACATTCATGAGGATGATTCAGAAGTGTTTGCTCACTCAAATCAGTCGGAATGTGGAAGCATACATGGATGATATTGTGGTCAAGTCACAGAACGGTTCCGACCTGCTGACTGACCTTGCTGAAACCTTTGCCAACCTCAGGAGGTATGATATCAAGCTCAATCCATCAAAGTGCACATTCGGAGTTCCTGGCGGAAAATTACTCGGTTTTCTTGTTTCCGAATGGGGAATCGACGCCAATCCAGAAAAAGTCGGTATTATACTCCGAATGAAAAGTCTTGTGCGAGTGCACGACGTCCAGAAGCTTACTGGTTGCTTGGCCGCTTTAAGTCGATTCATATCTCATCTCGGTGAAAAGGCATTGCCTATTTACCGATTGATGAAGAAGTCTAACAAGTTTGAGTGGACTCCCAAAGCTGATGCAGCGTTTGCAGAGCTCAAAGCTCTACTCTCCACCCAGCCGGTGCTTGCTGCCCCAATCAGCAAGGAGCCTTTGCTGCTTTACATTGCAGCCACGGGACAAGTCGTCAGTATGGTACTTACAGTCGAGCGGGAAGAAGAAGGAAAAACCTTCAAAGTTCAGCGCCCAGTATATTATATTTCTGAAGTTTTGACCCCGTCGAAGCAAAGATATCCTCATTATCAGAAGCTTGTATATGGGATTTATATGACCACAAAGAAAGTTGCTCACTACTTCTCTGATCATTCCATTACAGTCGTCAGCGATGCTCCATTGTCAGAGATCCTGCATAACAGAGATGCAACTGGTCGAGTGGCAAAATGGGCGATTGAACTCCTTCCTCTAGATATCAAGTTTGAGGCAAAGAAGGCTATCAAGTCCCAAGCAATAACATATTTCGTCGCTGAGTGGATTGAACAACAACTGCCGACTCAGGTTCACTCGGAGCATTGGACCATGTTCTTCGACGGTTCCAAAATGCTGAATGGTTCCGGTGCCGGGGTGATGTTTGTCTCCCCCTGAGGAGATAAGCTCAGATATGTTCTTCAAATCCACTTTGATTCCTCCAATAACGAGGCAGAATATGAAGCACTTTTATATGGGTTGTGCATGGCCATTTCACTCGGCGTCCGTCGCCTCATGGTCTATGGCGACTCAGATTTGGTGGTTAATCAGGTGATGAAGGAATGGGATGTCAGAAGTCCAGCCATGACTGGTTATTGCAATGCAGTGAGAAAGCTGGAGAAGAAATTCGAGGGGTTGGAGCTTCATCACATACCCGACTAAAAAATCAAGCAGCTGATGATTTGGAAAAAATAGGTTCCAAAAGAGAAGCCATTCCTAGCAATGTGTTTTTTTGGAACACATCCACACACCATCAGTTCAGGAGGATCCCTTCACTAAAGAGGCGCCGCAGCCAAAAAGTGCCACGGATCCGACTGAAGTTGAAGTTCCAGCTGTGGTCGACCTAATCATGGAAGTCTTGGTCATCACTCCTGACTGGACAGTACCGTACATCGCGTACATCCTAAGGAAAGAACTCCCAGAGGACGAAGAAGAGGCTCGACAGATCGTCCGTCGATCCAAGGCCTTTACAGTCATAAAGGGACAGTTGTATAGGGAAAGCGCGACTGGAGTCAGTCAAAAGTGTATAACACCAGAAGAAGGTCAGATGATCCTTGATGATATCCACTCAGGGACCTGTGGTCATCATGCGTCCTCTCGGACCATTGTGGCTAAAGCATACCGAGCGGGATTCTACTGGCCAAGAGCCAATGAAATGGCAAAAGAGATAGTCGACAAATGTGAAGGATGTCAGTATTACTCCAATATGTCGCACAAGCCCGCGTCAGCTCTGAAAACCATTCCACTCATCTGGCCCTTCGCTGTTTGGGGGCTGGACATGGTTGGACCACTGAAAACGGGCAGGAGCGGCTTCACTCATGTGCTAGTAGAAGTCGACAAGTTCACCAAATGGATTGAAGCTAAGCCTATCAAGAATCTTGATGCTTGCACTGCTATCAGTTTCATCAGAGAGTTGATATTCAGATATGGAGTTCCGCACAACATCATCACTGACAATGGGTCAAACTTCGATTCCGACAAATTCAGGGCGTTTTGCGCCTCTCAGGGCACACGAGTCGACTATGCTTCAGTCGCTCACCCTCAGTCGAATGGACAAGTGGAAAGAGCAAACGACCTAATTCTCAAAGGACTGAAACCTCGATTGATGCGCGATCTCAAGCACGCAGCAGGTGCATGGGTCGACGAGCTTCCATCAGTTCTTTGGGGATTGAGGACGACCCCGAACCGATCGACCGGAAGAACCCCATTCTTTCTGGTCTACGGAGCCGAAGCAGTCTTGCTGAGTGACATGCTTCACAATGCCCCCGAGTCGAGCTCTACTCCGAAGAAGAAGCAGAACAAGCCCGGCAGGACGCAGTCGAACTCCTGGAAGAAGAAAGAGAAATGGCCATGATCCGATCGACCATCTATCAGCAAGACCTGCGTCGATTCCATGCCAGAAATGTGAAGAGTCGAGCCTTCCAAGAAGGAGACTTAGTCCTCCGAGTGGATCAGCAAAAACCACACAAACTCGCTCCTACTTGGGAAGGCCCCTTCATAGTCACCAGAGTCCTCCACAATGGAGCGTATCACCTCTACAATGTTGATCACCAGATTGATGAGCCACGAGCCTGGAATGCGGAGCTACTCCGCCCCTTTTATACTTGAATTCTCACTCGGATGAGATGTAATAAGAAAAAACTCCTATAGTTTATTTATCAAAGACAAGAGCGTTATAATTTTCCCAGTGATTGTTATTGTTTTTGTTTGCGTAAGAAATCCCCCAGTGGGTGCCTTAGCTGCGAATCCGCTTCGCCTAAGTTTGTAAAAATAATTTCCTACCGAGTGGTGAGCCAACCTCCCACTCGAGGGCTTAGCTACGAACCCGTTTCGCCTAAGTATTTAAAAATCCTACCGAGTGGAGAGCAATCCTCCCACTCGGGGGCTTAGCTGCAGTCCAGTACTCGCCTAAGTTTTCTCACTCGAAGACTTAGCTGCAGTCCGGCACTCGCCTAAGTTTGAAAAAATCCTACCGAGTGGAGAGCAATCCTCCCACTCGGGGGCTTAGCTGCAGTCTAGTACTCGCCTAAGTTTTCTCACTCGGAGACTTAGCTGCAGTCCGGCACTCGCCTAAGTTGGTAAAAATCCTACCAAATGGAGAGCAATCCTCCCACTCGGGGGCTTAGCTGCAGTCCAGTACTCGCCTAAGTTTTCTC
This sequence comes from Triticum aestivum, assembly GCF_018294505.1. Lineage (NCBI taxonomy): Eukaryota > Viridiplantae > Streptophyta > Magnoliopsida > Poales > Poaceae > Triticum > Triticum aestivum. Next base: position 32,225,754 of record NC_057803.1, read on the forward strand.
ACTCGAAGACTTAGCTGCAGTCCGGCACTCGCCTAAGTTGGTAAAAATCCTACCGAGTGGAGAGCAATCCTCCCACTCGGGGGCTTAGCTGCAGTCCAGTACTCGCCTAAGTTTTCTCACTCGGAGACTTAGATACAGTCCGACAGTCGCCTAAGTTGGTAAAAATCCTACCGAGTGAAGAGCAATCCTCCCACCCGGGGGTTTAGCTGCAGTCCAGTACTCGCCTAAGTTTTCTCACTCGGAGACTTAGCTGCAGTCCGGCACTCGCCTAAGTTTGAAAAAAATCCTACCGAGTGGAGAGCAATCCTCCCACTCGGGGGCTTAGCTGCAGTCCAGTACTCACCTAAGTATTTGAAAATCCTACCGAGTGGTGAGCAAACCTCCCACTCGGGGGCTTAGCTGCAGTCCAGTACTCGCCTAAGTATTTGAAAATCCTACCGAGTGGTGAGCAAACCTCCCACTCGGGGGCTTAGCTGCAGTCCAGTACTCGCCTAAGTATTTGAAAATCCTACCGAGTGGTGAGCAAACCTCCCACTTGGGGGCTTAGCTGCAGTCCAGTACTCGCCTAAGTATTTGAAAATCCTACCGAGTGGTGAGCAAACCTCCCACTCGGGGGCTTAGCTGCAGTCCAGTACTCGCCTAAGTATTTGAAAATCCTACCGAGTGGTGAGAAAACCTCCCACTCGAGGGCTTAGCTGCAGTCCAGTACCCGCCTAAGTGTTTGAAAATCCTACCGAGCGGTGAGCGACCCTCCCGCTCGGGGGTTTAGCTGCAGTCCAGCACTCGCCTAAGTACGAAACACATCTCAATCCTCAAGGACGACGAGGTGCAGGTCGACTGCCACCTTCTCCTGGGGAGCTTCGCCACAAATACAACGTGCGCTCCATCCCACTCCGCAAGGACGACGAGGTGCAGGACTACTGCCACCTTCTCTTGAGGAGCTTCGCCACAAACACAATGCGCACTCCATCACCGACCCGCAAGAGCAACGAGGCGCAGGTCGACTGCTTCCTTCTCCTTCGGAGCTGCGCTACAAATACAAAAGTTGTCTCGAATGAAGAACGAGTTCACTCGGCAGGGGATTCATGAAGATATTCAATGATAAACCAAATCCAGATAAATCCTAAAGGTTCCAGACCACAGATCGAAGTGCTCGGGCACTCAGCCCGAAAGAGTTTAACGGTTACAAAAACCACTCGGCATTCCGAGGTAAATTTAAGGTGAGGCATAAAAGTTTGTTCACTCCACGGGAGGAGGACTAGCAGGCTCGACGAACTCGTCTAAGTCGACGCCGTCAGCGATCCGACTGGCTGCATCGATGAAAGTCTCCATAAAAGATCAGAAGTCATGCTTCTGGGTGTTGGCGGCCTTGATTGCTGCCAGCTTATCTTGTCGCACTTCCTTGCAATGGACGCGAACCAAAGACAGAGCCACATCAGCGCCACACCGGGCAGAAGACTTCTTCCACTCCCGCACTCGGTCAGGGATTTCGTTAAGTTGAGTCATCAGGGACTCAAGATCATTTTGAAGTGTGGCCTCTGGCCAAAGTGCCGGGTCGATCCGCGATATGGCGACCTTCAATCGAGCCAAGTAGTCCATGGCACCGTCGATGTGGGATTCCAGTCGGAGCAGATTCATGGCAGTTTCATCTTTCACGGGAAGATTGATTGGATCCAAACCTGGTTCGATCCGCCCAGTCTCCTCCTCGAAGTTCTGACAAAACTCTGCATTCACGATCCAAGGATAAGTCAATTTTCGTATGCTGAGTCGACACAAGAAAAAAAATCAGTCGGAACAAAATGTGCACCTTCAAGCTTGACGACCAACTTCTTGGCAAGGCTCCTCAGATAGCTCTCCAGATTGTCCCTCCTGCGAGCGATGCCTTCCATCTTCTCTCACAGGTTGAGGTTCTCCTTCTTCCAGCGTGAGCACTCCTTGTTGGCTTCATTCAGAGCAGATTTCAGCTTGGTATTCTCTTCTTCCAACTGGCCGACCGAAGCCAGTTTCTGTTCAGCCAGAGCAGTTCTGTCGTCAGCTTCCTTTCGAGCAGCAGCCAAATCCTGATCCTTCTTCGCCAGAGCTTCTCTTAGTTTTTCTACAAAGAAATGATGCTTGATTCAGAGAGAGCAGAAGGGTACTCAAGCCTAAGACAGACCAGTCGACAAACTCATCTTACCAGTGGCGCCGTCCTTGACCTTTTGCAGCTCTGTCTTTGCCAGCTCCAAGTCAAGGTTCAGTTGAATCTGCTGTTTCTCCAAGTCAGCAAAGCGAGCTCCAAGATCACAAGATTTCTGAAATCAAAGGAGAGAAGTTATTTTATAGCGAAAAATGACAAAGACATTAAGTACTAAGACTACGGTCGACTGCCCGCAGTCCACCATAGTCTCAGGGACTACACCCAGTGGGTGCACTTTGCGTGCCCCCACCGGTTCTGATCCCACTCGACCGGCCCGCCGGAGTCGAGTGCAGGGAGTAAAAAACGGGGAGAGAAAGTAGAACTCAGACCACAGTCGACTGCCAGCAGTCGACCGCGGTCTCGGGGACTACACCTAGTGGGTGCACTTGGCGTGCCCCCACCGTGTCGGGGGACTAATCCACGAACACCTATGGGACCGGCGGACTGAGTCCCTTTCAGTTCGGCGGGGGCGGAGGTCGTGCAAAGAGCGGATCGAGGCGAAGCACACGAGCAGTTTACCCAGGTTCAGGCCGCACGGATGCGTAAAACCCTACTCCTGCTTTGTGGTTTGTATTGAGTTCTTGCTCGGGAGCGCGGAGTGTTACAGTACACACCAGCAACTAACGAGACCAAGCGTGAGTGTTTTCCGAATTAGCTCACCCCCTCTATGTTGCGCACGAGCCTCCTTTTATATGCTCAAGGGGTCACCGACAGGTGGCAACGGAGACGAAGGGTAAAAATGGAAAGGTGCTGCGGTAGATACAGCTCCCTGCTACAGTGTATCATACCTAACCCTGACGGCAGGGGAAAAGGGCATTAAATGCCCGTCTGTGTCACCTAAACAGTGCAAAAGGGGCCGTCAGGGACGCCACCGCTCGCCACGATGGCAATCTTGTCAGCGCCGCTCACCACTGCGCACCGCTGGCTGCACAGGCTCCCACCACGCACGTCTAGAAGGGTCCCAGAGCGACACGTTGGTGGATGTGCTGGAGCGCGGGCACAGAGTGGTGGCTTGCCGCGGCAAGCGCCTTGCCGCGGTCGTTGTCTTGTCGCATCCGAGAGCTTGTCGCTCACCGGGCCTTGCCGGGACGCGAGGCGCGCCGCGGCAAGTTCCTTGAGGTGCCTTGGTTGGCCTTCCCGGCAAGCTCCTCTTGCCGGGGTCTTGTCTCCTTAAACGCCTTGCCTTGGTTGGCCTTCCCGGCAAGCTCCTCTTGCCGGGGTCTTGCGGTGTCTTGGTTTGGATACTTTATTCTTGAATGGCTCCAAAGAAACCACGGAGGACCTTGGCGGTCACCCGGCAAGCCTTGCCGCGGGATGCTGCGACTGCCCGTGCACAAGTTCGGGATACTAGGGTACCCCTACTCTAGTACACCGACAGGAGCCCCCGGGCCTGGGCCATACACGGTGCCGAGCGCTGTTGGGCCAGGCCCAAAACAGGGCACGGGCACACGCGGCCTAAGTTACGCCGTATCTCTCTCCGTATCCGCCGCGCCCTCCCCGAACGGCACACGTTGAATGCGGCATCGTGGGAGAGATCGTGGGTGGTTTCTTTATTCGGAAATGCGGAATGTCCGCCCCCTCCCTCTTTATAAGCAGGGGAAACAGGGGTAGTTCGCCCATTCGCCGGTTGCTGCTTCCAATCTCAGAAATCTCCGCCACTCCCTCGCCTTCCCAAAGCTGAGAGAGAGAGGGCAGCGCTCCGCCCCCCATCGCCACCAGCACCACCAACGCCGTCGACCTCCTCCACCACTTCTGCCATGGCTCCAAAAGCCGACAAGGGGAAGGTCGTGAAGTAGACCGAGGCGCAGCGGCTTGCGGCGCTGCGGAAGGAGCGGGCCGTCTTCCCCCCCAAGCTTGCCGCGAAGGAGCTGAGGGAGAACTACTACCTCTTCTGGTCGACGGAGACGCGCGCGCATCCGCGCACGAAGGTACTCCCCGCTGCCGCTTGGAAGAAGGCCCCAAACGGATACCCTTTCTTCGCATTGTTCTTCTACTGCGGGCTCTGCCCGCCTTTCTCTGAATTCTTCTGCGACATCATGAATACCTATGGATTCCACCTCCTTGACTTCACCCCCAATGCCGTTCTGACTATGGCAGTTTTCGCACATCTCTGCGAAAACTTTGTCGGAGTCCACCCCAGTGTAGCCCTCTTCCGCCATTTCTTCATACCCCGAGTAGAGAGAGGGGAGCCATTATCTGGCGGAATCGCCTGGATCTCGAGGGCCGGCAAGAAAGAAACCTATCTGGAGGGAGAATTCCGCGGCAAGTGGGAGGAGTGGAGAGCAGATTGGTGCTGGATTGACGAGGAGAACCCGCAGCCATTCACCACCCGGCGCCAAACCCCAGTAGCACGCGGCAGCGATTGGAGTGACGTGGCCCCGGAAGACAACAGGTTGAAGATTGCCGTCACCAGGATCCTACGCCTCAGGCTTGCCGGGCTTACTGTAGGCGCTGTTGGCGCAGACTTTCTTCGTCGCCGCATCACCCCCTGCAGGAACGAGGAAGACCTGCCTGGGAGTTCAAGAATGCGGCAGATATCATGAGGTTGCGGCCGGGCCTCAACTTCAACTTCACTGTCCTGGAGCTCAACGCGATGCTGCAGGAGCTGTTCAAGTATGACCCCCAACATCCCGAGGTTTTCAGGTTGCCGGGGGGCGTCGTTCCGCTGTGCAACAATTCCTCGCTCGACCGCATCCGTGCAATGATGCCGGAGTGCGACTCGCATGGGATTGTGCCAACTTGGGAGGAGCCTGCGGACGACGTCGTGCAGCAGTTCTTCGATGACTTGGTAGAAGTGCCGATCCGCTCCGACGAGAAGGACAGCCTCACCCGCGACACTACCGATGCAGAGATGGCGCTCATTGCCACTAGGCTGGAAGAGGCAGCGGCAGCGGCAGCCGCGGGCGATTTTGGATTCACCGTGGAGGAGGTAGATGCAGCAGAAGCGGCAAGCCGTGCCGAGCGAGGGGAGCCCGCCGGCAAGAAGGAGCTTGCCGGGCGTGACGCCCAGCCGAGCGAGCCCGCCAAGGACACGAGCGGCTCGCTGGAAATCAACTCCTCTTCCTCCTCATCTTCGGGCAGCTCGCCGCAAGCAGAACCTTCATCCCCACCAAGAAGGCATCTCCGCAAGGCCGGTGATGTAGGGGAGCGGAAAGCGGGTCAACAGTCACCGCGCGCGTGACACGCTCCACCGCGGCAAACACCATTGCCGCGGGAGCGCCTCATGCTGCGACGGCAACTGGAGCGGGATCTAGCCGGACCACCGCTTTAGTTCCTGCCACTGCTCACGCCGCGCCAGCGGCTGGAGCGGGGTCGTCTCAGACCACCGCCACTGCTCCCGCCAAGCGGCCAAGGGAAGCTTCTCCTCCGCCACCTTGCGCCGGGCGCGTGCCGGACTTCGACTTCTCCGCGTTCAGCTCCGACGAGGAAGAAGAAGAAGAGTAAGCTTCTCTTGCTGCACTTGTAGTTCTTCAATTCTTGCTGTTTGTCTTGTATCTCATTTGCTTGACTCTGAACTTGTTCCTTTTTAGGACTCTGGCCCAGAGAGCGGCAAAGAGAGCTAAGGTCCCGGTGATCGTCATCGAGGACGAGCCTACTGCGACAGCAGGTGGCGCGCCCGAGACAACCTTGCCGGACCCGGCGACTTTTCTCCAAAGCAGCCCCCAGCGTAAGTGTATGATTTACTTTCCGCTGCGAGGCACGCATGGGTACTTGTCTTTGCTGATATTTGATTGCTGATTTGTGTAGGAGCAGAGCAGCCCCACCAAGAGCCAAGGGAGAATCCCCCGACAAGGGAGAGCTCTCCAGCAAGGGAGGGCTTTCCGGTAAGGGAGAAGTCTCCGGCAAGGGAGGGTTCTCCGGCAAGGGACAGCGCCAGCGGCCCTCCGACAGCGGAGAACCTGACTGCAGAAACTGGCATAGGTAATCCTTTTGCTGCAAAACTTCCCTTGGGTCCTTCTTCTCTTGATCTTCTTGGGTTTTTGCTGGATTTTGCTTGACTCTTCTCCCCTTGCCGGCTATCAGACCCATCTGCCGCGGAGTAGATGGAGACCGATGTCGCCGCCGAAGAAACAGCCGGCGCTGGCGATCCCACCGGCACCGAGGCCGCCAAGGCTGCCGCCGCAGCAACTGGCGAGGGGTCCGGCGATCGTACTGACGGCCCAGAGGCCGCAGGAGCGCCAGGCGCTACGCCGACCACCGACCCGTCCGCCGAAGCCGCAGCACCAAGCTCCGAGGAGCCCCAGCCGGGCGTCTACTTGAAGGCCGGCGATGACGTCTTCATCAACCTCCCCTGGGCGTCAAGCTCCAGGGCGCCGGTCGAGGGAGAGACCTTCGACGGGGAGGTGCTCGCCTCCGCTGGGTTGACGGTGGTTGACGCGCCAAGCAGCAGCAACGAGCCTGAGGAGGAGCGGCTGCTGCGGAAGCTGGTGTCGCTCTACTGCGCGCGGCAAGCCAAGCTGGAGTCCCGCGAGGCGCTTGTCGCGAAGGCAGGAGCAGACATCGAGAAGCGTGCGGAGGAGCTCCGGGGCTTCCACCAGGAAGCTCGTCGGTCCTTGGCAGAGGAGCGGGAGCAACTCGACGAAGCGCAGAAGTCCTTCCTCCTCGAAAAAGCTGAAATCAAAGAGCAACAGCGGCTTGCCGCCGTGAAGCTATCCACGAAGGAGGGCGAGCTGGCGCAGCGGAAGGTTAATCTTGACGCCCACGAGGAGGAGCTCGCCGTGCGCGAGGAAAAACTCAGCGGAGCCCTCAAGCAAGCATAGGATGTTGCCGCCGCCGCCGAGGCCGCCAAGAAGGGGTTGGAGACGAAGGTGGCGCAGCTGGAGGTCGCTCTCGCCGAGAAGAGGAAAGAGCTCAGCGCCGCCAAGGACTCCAACACGGGTCTTGAGTTGAAGCTGACCGCTTTGACCAAGACATTGGACAGCGCCAAGAAGCAGGAGGCGGCCTTGAGGGAGGAGATCAAGGCCGACAAGGCGCTGCTGGAGAGTGTTGCCGCCACCCAAAATGCCTTCAGGGAAACTGTGGAGCACTGGACGGAGAGTCTTGTGAATGCTGCCACAGACATTGACAGGGAGCTGGCGCAGCTGGGGATGGAGGATCTCGGGTATCCCTTCGACGAGAACCTCCAACCCAGCACCAAGCTCGTCTTGTTCTTCAAGGGCGTGGCGACGGCCCTTCAGCGGCTCCGGGAGAAGATCCCTAAGCAGCTGGCCGACGAGTCATGCAAAATTTGCGCGGGAGCTCTTCAGAAAGTGTTGGTGAAGGTGGCCTTCCTCAATCCGGGCCTCAACCTCACCAACGTCCTCAAAACCTTGCCGCTGGATGCTGATCTGGAGGCGCTCAAGACCCTTGTCGCACCCATTGTGGACAAGGTGAGCGGGATCAAGAGGATCGAAGGCGACCGCGTAGATTAGGCCGCCCATTTCTTCTTTTCTTGTTGCTGTTTGTCATGTTATGAAAACAATCTGTTAGAGCTGCGACAAGCTATCTTTGTAATATAACTCTATTCTGGGTAATGATTGCAATGTTATTCCCTTTACTTGATTCCTCCCTTTGTATGTTTTTGCCCTTCGCTTTTAGGGAACTTGCCGGTGCAGGCACCTGAGCCGCGAGCGCTGAGTGCGGAACGTCAGCAGCCTGCTGGCGGTGCCGCTACCGGCAAGAAACCTTGTCGCAACTAGTTGCAGCTCACTTAAGTTGTTGAGCGGACTCAAAACAAAATAAGGGCGCAACTAGCTACGAGTTGGTTCCTCCGCGCATAGGTTTTCCATACAAAGTGCGGTCGTTCAAGGGAGATAACTTAAAATTTAAAATATCTGATTGCTCAAACTTTGGCAACTTAGCTTTTTTGTTGTTTGCTTCCCGGTAAGGCGAAATTTTCTTGAATGACGCCTGGTCCATACCATTATCTTCTCCTTTCCTCCCCGGCAAACTTGTGGGCGAGGGAACCTTCTTTTCCTTGAGAAAAAAGAAAGAAGAGAAAATAAAGATACGGAGCCTTACGACTCGTTATTGCTTACCGTGGAGTAGGTGCTGCACAAAGTGTCAGATCATATATGCCAAAAAATAGAGAGCATAAAATTGACAAAATGTGCGGAGCACATGAGCTTTACTTATGCACGGGGTCTGCGCCCGGCTTTGTACAAAGGATTACATGCAACAGCGGCAAGACTTGTACAAAAGGTGGTTGCCGGAACAGGTTCCGGCAACCGCGCCTTATGGGTAAAACTTACGAAGATGCTCAATGTTCCAGGAGTTGCTCACCAGAATGCCATCTTCGGTCTCAAGGCGGACAACGCCAGGCCTAGTGACTCGTTTCACCCGGTAAGGGCCTTCCCACTTCGGCGTCAACTTGTTGGAATTCTTGGCGTACTGAACGCGCCGAAGAATAAGGTCACCTTCCTCGAGGCTTCTGGCGTTAACTTTGCGGCTATGGTAGTGGCGCAAAGCTTGCTGGTAGCGAGCAGCTCGCACAGCAGCCTGAAGACGGTCTTCCTCAAGGAGCAGCGCGTCATCTTGTCGCAGCTGCTCTTGCTCGAGCTCATCATAAGCGAGCACTCAAGGTGACCCGTATACGAGTTCCGTGGGGATAACTGCCTCTGCTCCATAGACTAGAGCGAAAGGTGTCTGGCCAGTGGCTCGATTTGGCGTCGTCCTGATCGACCAAAGAACCACCGGCAGCTCCTTGATCCAGTTTTTTCCGCACTTGTGCAGCCTGTCAAAAGTCCTCGTCTTGAGCCCGCGCAGCACTTCAGCATTTTCCCTCTCCGCTTGACCGTTGCTTCTTGGGTGAGCAACAGAAGCGAAGCAGACCTTGGCGCCAAGATCTTGGACGTGCTGCATGAAGGTGCGGCTCGTGAATTGCGTACCGTTGTCGGTGATTATCCTGTTAGGGATCCCGAAGCGGCAAATAATCGACCTGAAGAACTTGACTGCTGACTGTGCTGTCTCCTTCCTCACTGGTTCCACTTCCGGCCACTTTGTGAACTTGTTGATTGCGACGTACAAGTACTCAAAGCCCCCGACTGCTCGGGGAAAGGGGCCGAGGATGTCGAGCCCCCAGACCGAAAATGGCCAGGATAAAGGGATCGTTTGGAGAGCTTGAGTTGGTTGGTGTATCTGCTTGGAATGGAACTGGCACGCTTCACACTTGGTTACTTGCGCAGTTGCATCCTGGAGGGCTGTTGGCCAAAAGAAACCTTGCCGGAATGCTTTGCCGACAAGTGCTCTTGCGCCAATGTGGTGACCACATATGCCTCCATGTATCTCTGCCAACAGCTTTTGTCCGTCTTCCTAGTGAATACACTTCAATTTCACACCGTTGAGTCTTCTTCTGTATAGTGTCTTGTCGACAAACTGATACATACTTGACTGCCGGGCTACTCTTTCCGCTTCTTCTTGCCCTTCGGGAAGTTCTCCTGTCTGAAGGAAACGGACAATCTGTTGTGCCCATGCTGGAGCTTGTGGCTCGACAACAAGGACTAAAGGCAAATCTGCGGCTGCGGGAACATCCGCTTCTACGGCGAGAATCTACGGCTCTGCCGGAGCTTGACGTTCCCCGGCAAGCTTGCCGGAGCAAAACTTGTCGGGAGCTTCTGCTTCGACGGAACAAACCCTAGGGTTTGCCGGAGCAGATTGCTCCTCAGCGCAAGGCAAATCTGTTGCTGCGGGAACGTCCGCTTCTACGGCGAGAACCTGCGGCTCTGCCGGAGCTTGACGTTCCCCGGCAAGCTTGCCGGAGCAAAACTTGCCGGGAGCTTCTGCTTCAACGGAACAAACCCTAGGGCTTGCCGGAGCAGACTGCTCCTCAGCGCTCTTGGCGTTGATCTTGGGGACCTTCTTGGCGGCGGCTTCGGGAAGCTCTGCCGGCAAATAGTCACCAGAAATCGACTTCCTCTTCTTGCTCTGTCCAGTTGATGGCGTTACGGACGGTTGAGTCAGCTTGAGCACAAAGATCCCTGGTTCCACAGGTAACTTAAGTGCAGCGCACTTTGACAGGCCATCGGCAATGGCGTTCTGAGCTCTTGGAACATGCTCCATCTGTAGGCCGTCAAAGTCCTCTTCTAGCTTTCTCACTTCGTCGACGTAAGCTTCCATCAACGGACTCTGATAGCTCTTATTTATTTGGCGGACGACAAGCTGTGAGTCACCCTGGACAATGAGCATCTTGATCCCAAGGTCTGCCGCGATCCTGAGACCGGCAAGCAAGCCTTCATACTCTGCAGTATTGTTTGTTGCTTGCTCCTTGGGAAAGTGCATCTGGACTATGTACTTGAGGCGCTCTCCGGTGGGTGCGATAAGCAGCACACCAGCGCCGGCGCCTTGCAGCGAAAAAGCACCATCAAAGTACATCAGCCACTCTTTGCTTGCTTCGTTGACGGGGATGCTCATTTCTAGAATTTCTTCATCTGGTGTTGGCGTCCATTCTGCTATAAATTCTGCCAATGCTCTGCTCTGGATAGTTGAAGTACTCTCAAACTTGAGGCCAAAGCTTGACAGTTCCAGTGCCCACTCAACAATCCTGCCTGTCGCTTCTGGATTCTGTAGTATCCTCTTCAGCGGAAAGCGAGTGACTACTGTGATCTCATGTGCTTGGAAGTAATGGCGCAGCTTTCTCGAGGCCATGAGAAGGCCGAAAAGCAATTTCTGCACGCTAGAGTACCTTGACCTAGCCCCCTGCAGAAGGGAACTGACAAAGTAAACTGGGCGCTGCACCATTTTATTTTGTATCTCCTCGCGCATCTGCGCAGATTCATCTTTGTCGGGACCAGAGCTTGCCGGGGAAGCCCCTTGCTTGTCGCTGGATGCGCTTGCCGTGGTTGCTGGCTCGTCATCTGCCTCCCTCTCTGCTACTAACGCAGCACTAACCACTTGATTGGTTGCCGCTATATAGAGAAGCAACTTCTCTTGTGGCTTAGGTGCGACAAGTATTGGAGGGGAGGACAGGTATCTCTTCAAGTCTTGCAGCGCAGCCTCCGCTTCCGAAGTCCATTTCATTGGACCTGCCTTTTTCAATAATTTGAAAAACGGCAGGGCGCGCTCAGCAGACCTAGAGATAAACCTGCTGAGAGCAGCCACGCAACCGGCAAGTCTTTGTACATCCTTGACGCGCTTTGGTGCTTCAATCTGCTCAATGGCCTTGATCTTGTCGGGATTGACTTCAATTCCCCGCTGAGACACGAAGAACCCGAGAAGCTTGCCGGAGGGGACTCCAAACACACACTTCTCGGGGTTGAGCTTGAGGCTGATCTTGCGCAGATTTGCAAAGGTCTCGTCTAAATCTTGGATCAGAGTTGCCTTGTCCTTGCTCTTGACCACTATGTCATCCATATAGGCTTCCACATTTCTGTGTATTTGTGGCTCAAGAGCGACATGGACTACTCTTGCAAATGTTGAACCAGCATTTTTTAATCCGAAAGGCATCCGTATGAAACAGTACGTGCCACATGGAGTAATAAATGCGGTCTTCTCCTCATCCTCTTCTGCCATGAAGATCTGATGGTATCCTGAATATGCGTCAAGAAATGAAAGCAAATCACATCCGGCTGTGGAGTCAACAATCTGGTCAATGCGCGGCAAAGGAAATGGGTCTTTGGGACAAGCTTTGTTAACATCGGTAAAATCGATACAAAGTCTCCATTTCCCATTCGCCTTGCGCACGACTACAGGATTGGCCAACCACGTAGGATGGAGCACTCCTCTGACAAGGCCTGCTGCTTCCAACTTCTTGATCTCTTCTGCAATGAATTCTTGGCGCTCCACTGCTTGCTTCCTGATCTTCTGCTTGACGGGCCGCGCATGAGGACAAACGGCAAGGTGGTGCTCAATTACTTTCCTGGGAACACCGGGGATGTCAGACGGTTGCCACGCAAACACGTCGACATTCGCCCGCAGGAAAGCAATGAGCGCGCTTTCCTATTTAGGGTCGAGAGTGGCACTGATGGTGAAGGTACCACCAGTGCCGTCCTCCTTGGCGGACACCTTCTTCGTCTCTGGCGGAGCTGCCATTGTCTTCTTACACTTGCCGGTGGAGCTCGATGGTGCGTCCTCGACGGCAGCGCAGCACTCCGAAGAGGTGCGCTTGCCGGAGTGGGCATCAGAACTCTTGCCGGACTTGGTCTTCTTCTTCCCCCCGGGAGCTTCAGCGGCAAGTGACTTGCGATCTGTTGCGGCTGCCGCTTCCCGGTAGATCTTGTCGGCGCAGATAAGAGCATCCTTCTTGTTGCCGGGGACAGAGATGACGCTTATCGGGCCTGGCATCTTCAGCATGTTGTATGCGTAGTGAGAGGCTGCCATGAACTTGGCGAGTGCTGGACGGCCGAGTATCCCATTGTAAGGCAATGGAATATCGGCAACGTCAAAAGTGACCCTCTCAGTCCTGAAGTTCAGCTCGCTGCCAAATGTTACTGGCAACGTGACCTTCCCCTTTGGCTTGCTCCTTCCCGGGTTGATTCCTTGGAATGTGCCGGTCTCTTCGAGCTCGCTGTCAGGGATCTGGAGTTTCTGGAGTACCACGGAGGAGATCAGGTTCAAGCCGGCCTCGCCGTCAACTAACATCTTAGTGACCTTGAGGTTGCGGATAGTTGGTGAAACCAACATCGGCAAGCACCCGACCGCAGTTGTGCGATCAGGGTGGTCCTCAATATCAAAGATGATAGGCGTGCTGGACCATTTCAGAAGCTTGCGTGACTCGACGGGTGGCTCCGCTGCATTGACTTCCCGCACCCACTGCTTGAGTTGGCGGTGTGAAGTATGCAGAGAAGCACCGCCATCAATGCACAAGACCTTTGTGGCTTTCTAGAACTCCTGCTCACTAGTCTCGACATCCTCCATGTCTTCGTCGTCGTCGTCATCTTCATCCTTGTCGCGGCCGCGGGGAGGTCTGTCTCCTTGCCGCTGCTTGGCCTTGCCGCGGCGTCCTCCCCGGCCGGCGCGCTTCTTGCCGGATTCTCCATCGCCTCCTTGGGCCCTCTCCTTGTCGCGTTGCTCGTATTCGGCTTTTTGCTGCTGGACAAGCTGTTCGACCTTCTTGCAGCTCTGGAGGTCATGGCCCTTGGTGCGGTGGATCTTGCAGTACTGCTTGTCGGTGCCGTCCTGCTTGTCGGCGACTGCCACAGCCTGGCAGTTGGTGCATGCGGCAATCTCCTTGCCGGAGCTACCAACTTTGGCTTTCTTGGCACCACCTTCGTTGCCGGACTGCTCAACGACTAGCACATCTTTGCCTTTCTTCTTCCTGTTCCTCCGCCGGTTTTTCTTTGCCGGGGCAGCATCCTCGCTGTCAGATTCTCCTGCTCCTGTATTCTCTCCGGGGAGTTTCCTCCCTTCCTCAGCACGTGCACACTTGTCGGCCAGGGCATACAGCTCACTGACGTCTCTGATTTTGCACATCGCCATCTCCTCCCGCATCCTGCGGTTACGCACGTTCTGATGGAACGCGCTGATGACCGCGGCAGGGTGGACATCTGGGATGTTGTGCTGTACACGGCTGAACCTCTGAATGTACTTGCGCAGGGGCTCTCCTTCCTTCTGGGCGAGCAGATGAAGGTCACTCTCTTGGCCATGAGGTTTGTGGCCGCCTGTAAAGGCGCCGACAAACTGATGGCAAAGGTCTGCCCAGGAGGATATGGAGTTGTCCGGCAAGTGCATGAGCCAGGACCTGACGTTGGGCTTGAGCACCAGCGGGAAGTAGTTGGCAAGGATCTTGTCGTCCCGTCCCCCGGCAGCATGCACCGCGATGGTGTAGATGCCGAGGAACTCCGGCGGATGCGACTTGCCGTCGTACTTCTCTGGTACATCTGGCTTGAAATTCTTCATGCTGGGCCACTGGACTTGCCGCAGCTCACGAGTAAACACAGGACAACCTACCGTGTACGGCAAGTCGCCTGGTTCCCCTGGCGCATGCATGTCAACAGAGGGCCCAGCGCGCTGGTCCGATTGACGTCGCGCTTCTCTTCGGCGCTCGATGCGTGTACGCGCGTCTTCTTGCTGTCATTCATGAAGAACTTGGCGCTGATCGCGGCGAGCTCGTGGATCTGATGACGCGGTAGAGTCACTGTCGAGGTGGATCCGGCGAGTCAGCGATCTTGGCCTTCGGGGCGGAGAGTGCATAGTGGTTGCACTCCCACCGGTCTTGTCGCCACCGGCTCGTGCCTGGCTGGCTTGCCGCGGCTGCGACGTGCTCGACTGCTGTTGAGTGTCGCCGTTGGCAAAGCCGATGAGACTCTGAATGGTGGCCCTCCAGTCGTCGATCTTGTCCGCCGTTGGAGGGTAGTCCATGAGAAGTTGAGCTCACGCTAAAGCTTCTGCTGTAGTGGCGGGTGGCGGTGGCGAACGGTGCGAGGAGCGGGATATGCTTGGACTTCTAACTATGTTAGAAGGAGTAGTATCCTGTCCAGGCGACCATGCCTCGCTCGTGCCAGCATGTTGGCGTGCATGCTGGTCTTGAGCACTCCGGGATTCACCAGCTCGATCTTGGTCCAGCAAACGCATGGTACTGTGAGTACCATGACGCTGCCGGTCCCGCGCCTCCTGAGATGGGCGCGGTGCATGTACGGACGCTGAGGTCTTGGAGTGCGCCCGGTCATTGTGGGAGCCAGCTACGCCGCCGATAGGCAGCGCAGCCTTGTCCTTGGACCTGGCAACACCGTGAGCTCCCTCGTCGACGCCCGTTCTTCCGCCGGCGCCTGCCCCATCAGCCGTTTGCTCCGGCGATGGTGGGTTCGGCGTGGACGGAGCAGCCGCTTCCGAAACCTTCTTCTTCAGCGGCATGTCGATGAAGATGATGAAGATCTAGCTTCGCGTGAACGCCGGATCTGGTTCACACAACCTCGACGCCCCTACCTGGCGCGCCAAAGATGTCGGGGGACTAATCCACGAACACCTATGGGAACGGCGGACCGAGTCCCTTTTGGTTCGGCGAGGGCGGAGGTCGTGCAAAGAGCGGATCGAGGCGAAGCACACGAGCAGTTTACCTAGGTTCGGGCTCCACGGATGCGTAAAACCCTACTCCTGCTTTGTGGTTTGTATTGAGTTCTTGCTCGGGAGCGTGGAGTGTTACAGTACACACCAGCAGCTAACGAGACCGAGCGTGAGTGTTTTCCGAATTAGCTCACCCCCTCTACGTTGCGCACGAGCCTCCTTTTATATGCTCAAGGGGTCACCGACAGGTGGCAACGGAGACGAAGGGTAAAAATGGAAAGGTGCTGCGGTAGATACAGCTCCCTGCTACAGTGTATCATACGTAACCCTGATGGCAGGGGACAAGGGCATTAAATGCCCGTCTGTGTCGCCTAAACAGTGCAAAAGGGACCGTCAGGGACGCCACCGCTCGCCACGATGGCAATCTTGTCAGCGCCGCTCGCCACTGCGCACCGCTGGCTGCACAGCCTCCCGCCACGCACGTCTGAAAGGGTCCCAGAGCGACATGTTGGTGGATGTGCTGGAGCGCAGGCACAGAGTGGTGGCTTGCCGCGGCAAGCGCCTTGCCGCGGTCGTTGTCTTGTCGCGTCCGGGAGCTTGTCGCTCACCGGGCCTTGCCGGGACGCGAGGCGCGCCGCGGCAAGTTCCTTGAGGTGCCTTGGTTGGCCTTCCCGGCAAGCTCCTCTTGCCGGGGTCTTGTCTCCTTAGACGCCTTGCCTTGGTTGGCCTTCCCGGCAAGCTCCTCTTGCCAGGGTCTTGCGGTGTCTTGGTTTGGATACTTTATTCTTGAATGGCTCCAAAGGAACCACAGAGGACCTTGGCGGTCACCCGGCAAGCCTTGCCGCGGGATGCTACGACTGCCCGTGCACAAGTTCGGGATACTAGGGTACCCCTACTCTAGTACACCGACACACCGGTTCTGATCCCACTCGACCAGATCGAGTGGAAGAGACAAACTACCAATTCGGTTTACACTCGACAAAATACAAAGACTATAGTCGACTACCAGCAGTCCACCATAGTCTCGGGGACTACACCCAGTGGGTGCACTCAGCGTGCCCCCACTAGTTCAAAAATTCAATCGATGCACCCACTGGGTGTACAGATGCAAAGATTTTCAGAAAGAGTCTTCAGATAGCATATCCTGACAGAACAAGCGGCGACCAACTAACCCGAACATTGCTCTGGAGAGCCGAGCTGGCATTGTAGGCGGCTTGGCTAGCGTCCCGCACCGTCTTCATCTTCTCCATCATAATGCCTGCCTGGCGTATGGCATCCCTGTCAGCATTCACCTCGTCCTCTGGGACATGATGGGTCGCAAAAACTGAAGGCGGGTCGACAGGGGCCTGAGCAGTCGACGAGGAAGGCAAGGCACTCGACAATGGCACGGCGAAGGTAACAGAACCCCGATTGGCATCGCCAGCGTCCTGAACGACTGGCTCCACCCTCGGCGTCGATTGTGGCACCTCGCTCGCAGGAGCTTGCCTATTTTTCCTCCTCAAAGGCCTCTCGGGCTCTTCATCATCATCATTAGGGAGGTCAATAATGTTGGGAGCTATGCAAAGTTCAATCATTAAAGTCACATCACCCAATGGTACGCGTTGCAGTTGAATCGACCAAAATAAAGACAGTACGGCAGAAATCATACCCGGATTAGAAGTGACCGCATCCTCCATCACCTCATCATCGTCCCTGTAAGCTGAGGTCTCGGAAGTAGCAGCGCTGACAGTTCCAAAGTTCGTCCGGTTAAAACAAGAAAAACAAACAGCACAGGGCGTCGAGTAAATATGAAGGGAGACACTCACGCGGAAGCGATGGGGATGTCAATCTTAATCTTCGGCAACGCCTTCCGAAGCTTCGGCTCTGCGACTTTGGGACGCTTTGACGCTTTTTAAGTCGGAGTTGGCGAAGAGGTCCGAGGACACTTTGAAGACTGACCAGCTTGAGCAATCGCCTTTTCACGAGCGCTCGGTCGTTCTTGGTCAAGTTTGGACCGCCTTTCCCTGCGAGGAGGCGACTCGACTTCTTCTTCCTCACTTGGATCGTCGCTTTCTTCGTCCCCTCCACCGTTAGAATCCCATTCTCCACTGTCGCCGCCGCTCGCCTCTCCTTCGGGGTCCTGCTCTTGCTCTCCGTTGGCCATTGAATACATTTCAATAATGGCCTGAATGAAAGCAGGAAGAACAAAGTCAGTCGACTCAGTATAGGCAACTGCGCGAGTGGATTCAGATTACAAACAAAAGCTCAGAATCGGACCTTCTCTGGTACATGAGACTGGTCGAATGGAGGAACTCTCCTGGCTCCCCTGGGGTTGTCCTTGTTCCCGGTCATGCCCGACAGCCACTTCTCTAGTGTGTCGTCATCGACCTCCTCCGGGTGAATCCGAGTGGAGTCTTCAAGACCCGAATACATCCACATCGGATGGTCTCGGGCTTGAAGAGGCTGGATGCGCCGCTGAAGGAAGACCTCCAAGAGATCCATACCGGTGACCCCGTCATGGATAAGCTGGACCACTCGCTCTACCAGCACCCTCACCTGCACCTTCTCCTCCGGGAGCACCTTCAAAGGGGAGGGTTTCCTCACTCGGTCCATGGTGAAAGGAGGGAGGCCAGTCGACTGGTCTTTGTAGTAAAACCAGGTCGACTGCCATCCGCGAACTGAGTCGGGAAGAATCATGGCCGGAAAGGAGCTTTTCCCTCTCATCTGGACACCAAGACCCCCACACATCTGAATCACTTGAGTCCTCTCATCACTCGGATTAGCCTTTTTCACCATCTGGGAGCGACAAGTGAAAATGTGCTTGAAAAGGCCCCAGTGAGGCCGACAACCCAGGAAATTCTCACACAAAGAAACAAAAGCGGCGAGATAAATGATTGTGTTGGGAGTGAAGTGGTGGAGTTGTGCCCCAAAGAAGTTCAGAAATCCCCGAAAGAAAGGGTGAGGAGGCAAGGAAAATCCACGGTCGACGTGGGTGGCAAGGAGAACGCGCTCACCCTCCCGTGGTTGCGGCTCGGATTCCTTCCTCGGAAGCCGCGCCGATTCATAGGGGATCAGCCCTCCTTCGGCTAGGTCGTCGAGGTCTTCTTGGGTGATCGTTGAGCGGATCCAGTCGCCCTGGATCCAGCCCTTGGGCAGGCCGGTTCACGAGGAGGATCCGCCCCGACTGGTCGCCTTCCCCTTCGACCTCGCCGTCGCCTTCTCCGCCCGCTCTAGAGCTGCCGTCTTCTCCTTCCCCATCGTCGCCGGCGAAACACGTACGGAGCGGTGGCGCTGGGGCGAGAGCGAGCGCGGCGAGGGAGCGTGAAGAGGAGAAGAGATAATGGGGACGCACTATTCCAAGAGACCCCGGTCCGACGCCTTATATGAGGCCGCTTCCGAGTGGCTGACTAGTAGGCCCGGGTGGCCCTGTCAAATCCCGTAACAATCGCGTGCGCGATACGTGGCGAAAAAGGTGGCACGGGGATCGAGGCGGCTCCGCTCTATCCCATCCAATTACTGCGGCCTCCCCCGTCCCGCGCGCTTCCCAAAATTCGGATCCCGCAAAATCTGCGGGCAGCAGAACAACTTGTCAGACCAAAGATCTCCTCTGCACCGTCACTCGGAGCCTTTCAAGTAAAGAAATTCACTCAACAAAAAGCTAAGAATGGATCAAGGCGACTGAAAAGGAAGTTGCTGTCATCACTCAGGTTCATTGATCCGAAACCAGATATGCTCATGGCATGAAAAATGAGTCGGGAAAATTCTTAACTCCTTCCCCACTCAAACCACGATCCATTTGGGGGCTAATGATGAAGCTATGTACCTAGGGTAGGGTGATGGACCTGTCCAAACTGCCCTACCCAAGGACATCTCTACAAGAAATCACCTTTCAATCGACTTGGAGGTGTTCCACTCGACAGACTCGAAGACACTCGACCAAGAAGCGATCACTCGACCAAGACCAAACCACTCGACGGCCAGGAGACCTGAAGGCACTCCGCATGCTAACGGTCGGTTATTAAGTAGCCTTTATGGTCATCATAGCACTTTATTAGGGGCGTTACCAGTAACGCCCGACCTTAATGTATTTAAAACCCTGCATAACTGAGGGCCGGAGGGGTCCGGCGAACTCTATATAAGCCACACCCTCCTCAGTGTAAAGGGTTCGCGCCCCTATAATTCATACATGCATAATCCAGTCGACCGCCTCCGGGCTCCGAGACGTAGGGCTATTACTTCCTCCAGGAAGGGCCTGAACTCGTAAACCTCGTGTGCTTACAACTTATCCATAGCTAAGATCTTGCCTCTCCATACCTACCCCCCTACATTACTGTCAGACTTAGAACCACGACAGTTGGCGCCCACCATGGGGCCGGTGTTTAGCGATTTGTTGGAGGAATTGCGATCTTTTCCGATCCAAATCATCATGGTTTCCGGCGGAGTTTTGGTGGAGGGCCGCGAGATCCGTCTTGACGCGCTCACGTTCATCGCCGACGACTCCGCTTGGCTTCAGGAGGCTTCGGTTTATTATATGGTATATACACTGTCATAAATATGTACAGGTGAAAAAGCCTATGGCTTCAAGTATAGTAAGGCCGAAGGAGAGCTATGTTCCATGGACGCTTTGTCTCCTCCTCCGATTGATGTGAGTCTTCATGCTCTCGAACATCAATGAGGTAGTAAGATCCGTTCTGCAGATTTTTGCTGACCACAAAGGGTCCTTCCCAAGGTGGGGATAACTTGTGCATATCAGTCTGATCCTGGATGAGCCGGAGCACCAAATCACCTTCTTGAAAGGTTCTTGTTTTAACCCGGCAGTTGTGATAACGTCGGAGATCTTGCTGATAAATCACCGTTCGTGTTGCTGCAAGATCACGCTCTTCATCCAACAGGTCCAGTGAATCCTGACGTGCCTTCTCATTATCAGCTTCAACATAAGCTGCCACACGGGGCGAATCGTGTCGGATGTCACTAGGAAGAACCGCCTCCGCTCCATAGACCATGAAGAAAGGTGTGTAACCCGTAGACCTATTGGGTGTGGTATTGATGCTCCATAACACAGAAGGTAGCTCCTCAACCCAACAACCCGACGTCCGCTTTAAGGGAACCATAAGCCTTGGTTTGATACCTCGTAGAATTTCTTGATTTGCCCTTTTTGCTTGACCATTAGATTGGGAGCGAGCCACCGACGCTAAATCAAGCCGGATGTGCTCACGTTGACAGAATTCTTCCATCTCCCCTTTTGACAGATTAGTACCATTATCTGTTATAATGCTATGTGGAAAACCAAACCGGAATATCACCTTCTTGATGAATTGAACCGCCGTGGCTGCATCACACTTGCTGACTGGCTCTGCCTCCACCCATTTAGTGAATTTGTCAACTGCTACTAACAGGTGGGTCTTTTTGTCCTTAGAACGCTTGAAGGGTCCAACCATATCAAGCCCCCAAGTTGCAAACGGACACGTAATTGGAATCATCCGCAACTCTTGAGCCGGAACATGCGCACGGCGGGCAAATTTTTGACATCCATCACATCTTTTGACTAAATCCTCCGCATCAGCATGCACCGTCAACCAGTAAAAACCGTGATGAAAAGCTTTGGCAACCAACGACTTTGAACCGGCATGGTGACCGCAATCGCCTTCATGGATTTCTCTTAAAATCTCACAACCTTCTTGAGGAGAAACGCAGCGCTGGATTGCTCCTGAAACACTGTAACGATGTAACTCCCTGTTGAGTATGGTCATGGACTTGGAACGCCGGATTATCTGTCGAGCCAACTTTTCATCATCTGGCAACTCGCCCTGGTTTATGTAAGCCAGATATGGTATCGTCCAATCCGGTATGGCATGCAGAGCTGCCACCAACCGAGCCTCCGGATCAGGAATAGCCAAATCTTCTTCAGTTGATACTCTGACTGACGGATCATGCAACACATCAAGAAAGACATTGGGCGGAACCGGTTTACGCTGGGAACCAAGACGACTTAAAGCGTCCGCCGCTTCATTCTTCCGCCGGTCTATATGGTCCACCTGATAACCTTTAAAGTGACCAGCCACTGTGTCCACCTCTCGCTGATATGCAGTCATGAGTGGGTCCTTAGAATCCCAAGTGCCAGACACCTGCTGAGCCACTAGGTCTGAATCGCCGAAGCACTTAACCCGGCTCAAATTCATCTCCTTAGCCATCCGAAGACCGTGGAGCAAAGCCTCATATTCAGCTGCATTGTTAGTACAAGGGAACATTAAACGAAGGACATAACAAAACTTGTCACCTCGTGGGGAAGTTAGTATGACTCCAGCCCCCGAGCCCTCCAACTGTCTGGATCCATCAAAATGAATAGTCCAATATGTATTATCTGGTTTCTCTTCAGGTGCCTGTAACTCCGTCCAATCATTGATGAAATCCACGAGTGCCTGGGATTTGATCGCTATGCGGGGTATATATTTGAGCCCGTGAGGTCCAAGCTCAATAGCCCACTTGGCAATACGGCCAGTTGCTTCTCTGTTTTGAATGATGTCGCCCAGAGGAGCTGAACTGACCACTGTGATATGATGGCCTTGAAAATAGTGTTTAAGCTTCCGGCTCGCCATAAACACCCCATACACCAGTTTCTGCTAATGCGGATACCTCTGCTTTGACTCAATGAGCACCTCACTGATATAATAAACCGGCCGTTGAACCGGATATTCCTTGCCAAGCTCCTTGCGCTCTACCACAATGGCTACGCTAACAGCCCGGGCATTAGTAGCCACATATAATAATAATGGTTCTTTATCGATCGGTGCTGCAAGCACGGGCGGTTCAGCTAGCTGCCTCTTCAGATCCTCGAACGCCTTATCAGCTGCCTCACTCCAGACAAAGTTATCTGTTTTCTTGAGCATCTGATATAAGGGGATAGCCTTCTCTCCAAGGCAACTGATAAACTGGCTCAAGGCTGTAATCCGGCCGGCCAGACATTGAACATCGTTAATACACGTCGGTTTAGCCAAGGATGTAATTGCTGCAATATTTTTCGGATTAGCCTCAATGCCTCTATTTGATACCAGAAAGCCTAAGAGCTTGCCTGCCGGGACACCGAAGACACACTTCTCCGGATTGACCATCATCTTGTAAACCCGGAGATTGTCAAAGGTTTCTCGTAGATCATCTATCAATGTCTCCTCCTTTCTGGACTTGACCACAATATCATCCACATATGCATGAACATTGTGCCCAATTTGTTTATGAAGGCAATTCTGAACAGATCGCTGGTAAGTTGCCTGGGCACTCTTGAGTCCAAAAGGCATGGAAACATAGCAGAAGGCTCCAAAGGGAGTTATGAAAGTTGTCTTCTCCTGGTCCTTAACCGCCATTTTGATCTGATGATAACCAGAGTAGGCATCCAGAAAACACAAACGGTCACAACCCGCCATAGCATCAATTATCTGATCAATGCGAGGGAGAGCAAAGGGGTCTGCAGGGCAAGCCTTGTTTAAATCTGTGTAGTCCACACACATGCGCCAGGTGCCATTTTTCTTAAGAACCAGCACCGGATTAGCTAACCACTCTGGATGAAAAACTTCGACAATAAACCCTGCGGCCAACAGACGGGCTACTTCTTCACCTATAGCCTTACGTCTCTCCTCATTGAAACGGCGGAGGAACTGTCGGACCGGTTTAAACTTAGGATCAATATTGAGTGTGTGCTCAGCAAGTTCCCTCGGTACACCTGGCATGTCAGAAGGCTTCCATGCAAAGATGTCCCGATTCTCACGGATGAACTCGATGATCGCGCTTTCCTATTTGGGATCCAGGTTAGAGCTGATGCTGAACTGTTTGGATGAATCGCCAGGGACAAAGTCAACCATCTTAGTGTCTGTAGCCGATTTGAACTTCAACGCTGGATCATGTTCTGTAGTTGGATTTTTCAAAGAGGTCATGTCTGCCGGATCAACTTGCTCCTTGTAGAATTTCAACTCCTTCGTGGCACAAACCGACTCAGCATAAGCCGCATCACCTTCTTCACACTCCAAAGCAATCTTTCTACTTCCATGTACTGTGATAGTCCCTTGATGACCTGGCATTTTAAGCTGTAGATAAACATAACATGGCCTTGCCATAAACTTAGCATAAGCCGGCCGCCCAAACAAGGTGTGGTATGGAATTTTGATCTTTACCACCTCGAATGTCAATGTTTCTAACCTTGAATCATAGTCATCTCCAAAAGCTACCTCCAAAGCTATCTTGCCAATAGGATATGCAGACTTACTAGGCACCACACCATGAAAGACTGTATTTGACGGTTTAAGATCCTTATCTGTCAACCCCATACGGCAGAATGTATCATAATACAAAATATTGATACTACTTCCCCCATCCATGAGTACTTTGGTAAACTTGTATCCCCCAACTTGAGGGGCCACCACCAGGGCCAAGTGACCTAGACTATCAACCCGGGGTGGGTGATCATCTCTACTCCACAAAATAGGTTGCTCAAACTAGCGTAAATACTAATGTACTGCCAGCTCAACCGAGTTTACTGCCCTTTTGTGAAGCTTCTGATCATGTTTGCACAAACTAGTAGTGAAGACATGATATTGCCCGCTGTTCAGCTGTTTGGATTGCTCTGATAACCCGACTGCTGCTGCTGATTCCCCTGATGGTTGTAACCTCCCTGGTTGCCTTGGTGCCCTTGATTGACATGTCCAGTTTGGTTGCCTTGAAACCCTAAACCGGAACCACCACCTCCGTAACCCGGCCCGTGGAAACCTCCTCCTGAACCGCCGGGCGGGCCGTTGTCATATTGGAACATATTGGAATTCTTGAAATCCCGCATGATATAACAGTCCTTCCAGAGATGTGATGCCGGCTTTTCCTTTGATCCATGCTTTGGACAGGGCTGATTCAACAAGCGCTCCAAATTGGGGCCTGAACCTCCACCCCTCTGGGGCTGCTTGCCCTTACGGCGCTGGCCATTCTCCTACGCGTTGGTATTTGCAACAAAGTCCAAGCTACTATCGGCCTTGCGCTTACCACCGTTTCCATGGCCTGCCGGATTATGCTGTTGACCCTTGGCATTGCCGTTCTTCTTACCTTTCTCCGATTTGTCCTCCTCTGAATCCGGATCCTTGGTATTATCTGAATCCGCGTATTTAACCAAAGCGGCCATGAGTGTTGACATATCATTGCAGTGACGTTTGAGCCTTCCCAATTTCTGTTTTAGCAGTTTGAAACGACAATTGCCCTCTAATGTTAACACTGCCGTGTCTGCATTGATACGATCTGATGAATGCAAAATTGCTAAGACCTGTTTGACCCAATGGGTCGTGGACTCCCCTTCCTCTTGGACACAAGCGGCCAGATCCATGATTGGCATCAGCTGCTTACACGTATCCTTGAAGTTTTGGATAAACCGGTGCTTCAATTTGGCCCATGATCCAACAGAGTTGGTCGGCAAGCTCTTCAACCAAGTGCGAGTCGTTCCTTCCAACATCATGGTGAAATATTTAGCACACACTGCCTCATCCACATCTAACATCTCCATTGCCATCTCATAGCTCTCTACCCACGCCTCTGGTTGCAAATCGGCGGTGTAATTTGGTACCTTACGAGGTCCCTTGAAATCCTTGGGCAATCTCACATTACGCAAAGCGGGGGTTAGACACGGCACCCCTAAGGAACTGAACATCTCTCCTAGCTCCACGGAGGCCGTGGGGTGAACCAGAGTATGCTGTCGTGCTCTGTGCCGAGCTGCCAACTCAGCCTCCCGACGTGTGCGGCCATGGTCCACAACATCTTGCGCATTAGCGCCTCCCCCGCCCGGGTTGTTCCCTCATGGTGAATTTCGGCGACGTGCACTACTGGACATGGCCGGTTCGTCCTCCACGTGTCTGCTATAGCTCCGGCTTAGACGGAGGGGGGGGGTGGAATGAATCCTCTCACGACTGTGTGAATATGCCTGCTGTTGATTTAGTGCTGTTTGAAGGAGATCCCTGGCCTGACGTGCTTCCACTGCAACCGGTGACTCGCCGTCGGTTGGGAGGGCCGCTAGGCATGAAGCGGCGGCCACAATGTTGTCCAACGGGTTGGAATAATGCCCGGGAGGCATTGGCACATACTGTGGCACAACGTTATTCTGGCGAGGCGGGTCCACCATGCACGGTTGAACCGACGCTCCCGTTCTCGGTGCCTCCACCTGGTTTGATATGGGTTGGTTACCAGCTCCTGCTCCTGGTGTGTTGAAGAGATTCTGCGGCTCATAAACCAACGGGAGACGTGATCGGTACCTTCTTCTCATGACTTCCTCTGAAGCATTCTGATCCAGCCTAATCCGGTAGGCCTGTGCTTCCAATTTAGCCCGCTCCGTGGCCATCCTAGCATTCTCTATCGCCAGATCCGCTTTAGCCTGGGCTATCTGATCTTTCACCTTTGCAATCTTCGCATTGTGTTGATCCCTGGCCACTGCATCCACCTCCGTGGCCATCAACTTTCCCAAAGCATCGAACAAATCAGACAGGACTTGGGCTGGAGGTGGCGCTGGGCTTCCTGCCCCTGCTGGTGTGGCCGTTGTTGAACCGGAGAGCATTGCTGCGGCGGTAGATGAATGAGGCGCTGATTGTGGCCGGCCATGAAGATGGCGACCCGGTTTGGCAGATCGGGGGAATCCGGAATACTGTTGCCCTCGGATCCTCCATCAATCCGGCCGTCTTGCAACTGGTAAAGTGATTCGGTCTCTCCAGAAGACTCGTCATCAGAGCAGACCACGGTCTCTCCATCGGACACTGGTCCGTCCTCGTACCTTGATCCATGGATGACACCCACGAAAACATGCCTTGCCTTGGGCTGAACCGGCGAAGAACTTGCACGCCGAGCCGTTTCGATGATGCCGGTGTAGATGTCCGGCTTAGGGGCCGGTTCGCCGATCTTGCCGATGAAGACGTGAATCCCACCAAAGGGGACCCGGTACCCGTATTCGATTGAATCAGCCTCGGGACCCCATCCTGCATTGTCAATGTAGAGCTTGCCGCGACGACTCTTCATCATCCGGCCCACAGCGTATCCCTTAAGTCCATCGAAGCTTCCCTTCAAGAACTCAAAACCATCGTGTGATAGTCCCACGTAGCAGGTCCATAGTTATTAGCTAGATGGCTTCTTCTCTCTCTTTGGATCTCAATACAAAGTTCTCCTCGATCTTCTTGGAGATCTATTCGATGTAATCTTCTTTTGTGGTGTGTTTGTCGAGATTTGATGAATAGTGGGTTTATGATCCAGATTATCTATGAACAATATTTGATTCTCCTCTAAATTCTTTTATGTATGATTGGTTTATCTTTGCAAGTCTCTTCGAATTATCAATTTGGTTCGGCCTACTAGATTGATCTTTCTTGGAATGGGAGAAGTACTTAGCTTTGGGTTCAATCTTGCGGTGCTCGATCCCAGTGACAGAAAGGGAACCAACACATATTGTATTGTTGCCATCGAGGATAAAAAGATGGGGTTTATATCATTTGTTTGTGTAGGTGCGTGGGACTTGAGCGTGATCTCCTACTGGATTGATACTTTGGTTCTAAAAAACTGAGAGAAATACTTACGCTACTTTGCTGCATCACCCTTCCCCCTTCAAGGGAAAACCAACGCAGTGCTCAAGAGGTAGCACATAGCTTTTTCAGGTCCAGATTTCCAGCTGCCAGAATTATCCTCCTTCGTGTGTACCTTGCAAATTATGAGAGAAAAGGCATTAGAATTACTCCAAAAAGCATTATTATGGGTAAAAACATTATAAATAACAGTAAGAAAACATGATGCAAAATGGACGTATCAATGTATATCAAATATACCTTTCACTTTGCCATCCTTCTTATCCGCCAAATACTTGGGGCAGTTCCGCTTCCAGTGACCAGCCCTGTTGCAGTAGAAGCACTCAATCTCAGGATTAGGTCCAGACTTGGGCTTCTTCACTTGAGAAGCAAGTTGCTTGCCGTTCTTCTTGAAGTTCCCCTTCTTCCCTTTGCCCATTTTCTTGAAACTAGTGGTCTTGTTAACCATCAACACTTGATGCTCCTTTTTGATTTCTACCTCCACAGCCATTAGCATTGCGAAGAGCTCGGGAATTGTCTTATCCATCCCTTGCATATTGTAGTTCATCATGAAGCTTTTGTAGCTTGGTGGCAGTGATTGAAGAACTTTGTCAGTGGTACTATCATCAGGAAGATTAACTCCCAATTCAGTCAAGTGGTTGTGGTACCCAGGCATTCTGAGTATATGTTCACTGACAGAACTATTCCCCTCCATCTTGCAGTTATAGAACTTATTGGAGACTTCATATCTCTCAATTCGGGCATTTCCTTGAAATATTAACTTCAACTCCTGGAACATCTCATTTGCTCCATGACGTTCAAAACGTCTTTGAAGTCCCGATTCTAAGTCGTAAATCATGGCACACTGAACTATCGAGTAGTCATCAGCTTTGCTCTGCCAGACATTCACAACGTCTGGCGTTGCTCTTGGAGCGGGTCTTGCACCTAGCGGTGCTTCCATGACGTAATTCTTCTGTGCAGCAATGAGGATAATCCTCAAGTTACGGACCCAGTCCGTGAAGTTGCTACCATCATCTTTCAACTTAGCTTTCTCTAGGAATGCATTAAAATTCAAGGGAACGGTAGCACGGGTCGTTGATCTACAACAACATAGACATGCAAAAATACTATCAGGTACTAAGTTCATGATAAATTAAAGTTTAGTTAATCATATTACTTAAGAACTCCCACTTAGATAGACATCCCTCTAGTCATCTAAATGATCACTGATCCATATCAACTAAACCATGTTTGATCATCACGTGAGATGGAGTAGTTTTCAATGGTGAACATCACTATGTTGATCATATCTACTATATGATTCACGTTCGACCTTTCGGTCTCAGTGTTCTGAGGCCGTATCTACATATGCTAGGCTCGTCAAGTTTAACCTGAGTATTCTGCACGTGCAAAACAGGCTTGCACCCGTTGTATGTGAACGTAGAGCTTATCACACCCGATCATCACATGGTGTCTCGACACGATGGACTGTAGCAACTGTGCATACTCAGGGAGAACACTTATGCCTTGGAATTTAGCGAGGGATCATCTTATAATGCTACTATTGGGGAACGTAGTATTTCAAAAATTTCCTACGATCACGCAAGATCTATCTAGGAGAAGCATAGAAACGAGCAGGGAGAGTGTGTCCACATACCCTCGTAGACCAAAAGAGGAAGCGTTTAGTAAAGAGGTTGATTTAGTCGAACGTCTTCGCGATCCAACCGATCCAAGTACCGAACGCACGGCACCTCCGTGATCTGCACACGTTCAACTCGGTGACATCCCTCGAACTCTTGATCCAGTTGAGGCTGAGGGAGAGTTTCGTCAGCATGACAACATGGTGACGGTGATGATGATGTTACCGGCGTAGGGCTTCGCCTAAGCACTATGATGATATGACCGAGGTGTTAACTGTGGAGGGGGGCGCCGCACACGGCTAGGAACAATTCATGTGTGTTCTAGGGGTGCCCTCCCCACATATATAAAGGAGGGAGAGGGAGGGAGGCAGCCTAGGGCGCGCCCAAGTAGGAAGAATCCTACTTGGGTCCCTAGTCCAATTCGGCCCCTCTAACCATATTTGGACAAGGGGGAAAGGAAGGAGGGGGGAGGGGAAGGAAGTAGGAGTCCTACTTCATAATTTCCTTTTCCTCCTCTCCTTTTCATTTCTCCCCATGTGGCTGGCCCTATAGGGGGTGCACCAGCCCCTTGTGGGCTGGTGTGTTGCCTTACTTGGCCCATTAAGCCCATATCTTTGCCGGGGGTTGCCCGGAACCCCTTCCGGTGACCCGGTATCACCCGGAACACTTCCGGTGTCCGAATATAGCCTTCCAATATATGAATCTTTACCTCTCGACCATTTTGAGACTCCTCTTCATGTACGTGATCTCATCCGAGAATCCAAACAACCTATGGTACATCAAATCATATAACTCATAATACAAATCGTCATCGAACGTTAAGCGTGTAGACTGAGGGAGTCCTGAATTAAGGGTCCTAGCACGTCCGGGCTATGTGACGCGGGCCGGACTAATGGGCCATGAATATACAAGACAGAAGACTTCTCCCGTGTCCGGATGGGACTCTCCTTTGCATGGATGGCAAGCTTGGCGTTCGGATATGAAGATTCCTTTCTCTGTACAACCCTAGCCCCCTCCGGTGTCTATATAAACTGAAGGGTTTAGTCCATAGAGGCAATCATAATCATATAGGGTAGACAATTAGGGTTTAGCCGTTACGATCTCATGGTAGATCAACTCTTGTAACCCCTGTACTCATCAAAGTCAATCAAGCAGGACGTAGGGTATTACCTCCATCAAGAGGGACCGAACCTGGGTAAAACATCGTGTCCCTTGTCTCCTGTTACCATCAATCCTTAGACGCACAGTTCGGGACCCCCTACCCGAGATTTGCCGTTTTTCACACCGACATTGGCGTTTTCATTGAGAGTTCCGCTGTGACGTCGCCAGAAGGTTCAATGGCTCCATCAGTCATCTAAAACAATGCTGCCCTGAGGGAGGTCTTTCTCCCCGGCCAGATCTTCGTGTTCGGCGGCTTCGCACTGCGGGCCAACTTGATTGGCCATCTAGAGTAGATCGACAGCTACACCCCAGGTCACCAGATTAGTTTTGGAAATCCGGATTATGTCACTGATATCCGAGGAGACTTGATTTTCCAAGGGTTCACGACCCCAACCTCTGCTCTGGCCTTAGATCCGAAGCGCATCTCCAGGTCCGAAGACGGGTTTCCCGAGCCAGCCGGACTATCTGCGTCTATTAAGCCTAGTACGGGAGAGTCGGAGGAAGCAACATCACCGGCAATCATCGTGAAGCTAAACTCTTCTCCGAACACCGACCCCGAACCCTCAGAGTCAACATCGTGTGAGCTCGGCCAAAGAGTTTTCTCCCCGCCGTACTCCACGAACTCCCTTCTCCCTGGCCGAACCTCGCCTCTAAGCGAGGCTCTGGACTTAATGTGATCCCTCGTCATTATAGAGGGGCAACGTTCAAACTACGCCCAGCCCGGACTAGGGGCTGAGAGTAGGGAATTTTACGTCCCACCCACCACCCACCACCCACTTCATAGCCACCATCGAGGACTTAACCGACATGCTCGATTACGGCTCCGAAGACATCAACGCTATGGACGACGATGCCGGAGAAGAGCAGGCCCAAAACCCGCTGTTCATCGGACGCTGGATGGCCACCTCTTCGTATGACGTGTACCTAGTGGATACACCCAAAGAGGGTAACAACGATAATGAGAAAAATCCAGTTGAGGATACACCTCCTGAGATACAACCAAAGCGCCGACATCAGCGGCGCCGCTCTAGGTCACGCCGTGGAAAAGACAACAATACCGGCACCGAAGACATCAATACTCCAAACGACGCTGAAGACCAAGAAGACCCCGTCGAGCCAGCCTCTGAACAGGACGATCAGGAAGATGGGAAAATTAGCCCTGAGGAACAGGCTATAGATGAAGACTCAGAGGATAGTAATTATCTTCCACTCTCCGAGGAGGAGGTGAGCCTCGGCGACGAAGACTTTATCGTGCCCGAGGAACCCCTTGAGCAGGAACGCTTTAGGCGCCGGCTAATAGCCACTGCAACGAGCCTGAAAAAAAGCAGCAGCAGCTTCAAGCTGACCAAGATCTGCTCAACGACAAATGGACTAACGTCCTAGCAGCCGAGGAATACGGCCTCGAGCGCCCAACCAAGAGTTACCCAAAGCGAAAGCTGGTACCTCAATTCGACGACGAGGCGCTGGTGCCCGTACCGTCGGCGCGTAATGTAGCCGACCGACCGCCACGTGGCCGTGACAAAACGACAACTCAAGCCGAATACCGGCCTGTAGTACCTCGCCGTAAAGGTAGAGACACAATAGCTCGGAAATATACTTACGACCCGCGGTAGGATTTGGAAAACAAAGCGGGCCAGACCAGATCAATCTACGGATCGTGGGGGCCCGCTCCGACGCACGAGGACGGCTATCTAGCCGGGCACGACAGCCATAACCACGCCCGGGCCGAAAACCATAGAAGGACTCTATCCGAGCTATGTCACGACGTGGCCCACTATAGAGGCGCAACACACCCCATCTACTTCACTGACTAAGTAATGGCACATGAATTCCCAGAAGAGTTTAAACCCATGAATATCGAATCATATGATGGAACAACGGATCCCGCAGTATGGATTTAGGACTTCCTCCTCCATATTCATATGGCCCGCGGTGATGATCTTCACGCCATCAAATACCTCCCACTAAAACTCAAGGGACCAGCTCGGCACTGGTTAAATAACCTACCAGAAAACTCCATTGGCAGCTGGGAGGTCCTGGAAGACACCTTCCGTGACAACTTCTAGGGTACATACATCCGACCTCCGGACGCCGATGACTGAAGTCACATAGTTCAACAGCCCGGAGAGTCAGCCAGGAAATTATGGACTAGGTTCCTAATTAAAAAGAACCAGATCGTCGACTGTCCGGATGCTGAAGTCCTAGTAGCCTTTAAGCATAGCATTCACGACGAATGGCTTGCCCGGCACCTTGGCCAAGAAAAACCGAAGTCCATGGCAGCCCTCACGGCACTTATGACTTGCTTTTGCGCGGGAGAAGATAGTTGGCTAGCTCGTAGTAGTAACAATGCAAGAAAACCTAGCACTTCTGAAGCCAGAAATAGCAACGACAAGCTCCGACGCAACAGGCACAAGCGTCGGAACAACGGTGATAATACCGATGACACGGTGGTTAACACCAAATTCAGTGGCTTCAAGCCCGGTCAGCGGAAGAAGCCATTTAAAAGAAACAATTCGGGCTCATCCAGCTTGGATGAAATCCTCGATCGACCATATCAGATCCACGGCACCCCCGATAAACCTGCCAATCATACCAACAGAAGTTGTTGGGTCTTTAAACCGGCCGGTAAGTTACATACCTGAGGACAAAGAGAAGGGGTCTCCAGGTGAGGACGACGACGAGGAGCCCCGTCCACCGAACACAGGGGGACAAAAGAAATCCCCCCAATTCAAAATGGTGAACATGATATACGTTACTCATATCCCCAAGAGGGAACGCAAACGTGCACTCAGGGAGGTCTATGCGATAGAGCCGGTCGCCCCAAAATTCAATCCATGGTCATCTTGCCCGATCACTTTCGATCGCAGGGACCATCCGACCAATATTCGTCACGGCGGCTCAGCCGCACTGGTCCTCGACCCAATCATTGATGGATTCTACCTCACGCGGGTCCTCATGGACGGTGGCAGCAGCCTTAACCTGCTCTATCAGGACACAGTCCACAAGATGGGCATCGATCCGTCAAGGATCATGCCCACCAAAACTACCTTTAAAGTAGTAATACCAGGTGTAGAGGCCCGTTGCACGGGCTCAATCACATTGGAAGTCGTCTTCGGATCGCCGGACAACTTCTGAAGCGAAGACTTGATCTTCGACATCATCCCCTTCTGTAGTGGCTATCACGCACTGCTCGGACGAACCGCATTTGCTCGCTTCAATGTGGTGCCACACTATGCCTATCTCAAACTTAAGATGCCCGGGTCACGCGATGTCATAATAATCAACGGAAACATGGAACGCTCCCTCCGTACCGAGGAGCACACCATGGCCCTGGCAGCGGAAGTACATGGTGGCCTTATCAAACAGAAGATCAATTCGGCGGCCAAGCCCCCGGACACTATTAAACGAGTCTGGATTACTCCACAGCATGACAGTCCGGCTCGTCAGGAGTCGGACTAGCAATTCGGCCTCCGTCTCAGTTGACGGTGTCCTGGACCAGGGGGTACTCACCATGTCATCTCCCGATAAGTTGGATTGGGCCGAGGACCCCCATGGCCGTTTACTCATGGGCCAGTTCGAACAGCCGATGTATACACGAGGAAGATTCCACAAGACTTGGTGATCAAGACAAGGACTCCACTCCACTAACGTATTCAACTAGGACTCTTGTTATCCTAGGCCTCCGATACATTATATAAGCCGAGGCCAGGCTAGTCAATAGATCATTATGACATATTCGTCATACCCTCAGGTTTTAGACCACAACATATGATCTCCCGGTAGATCAACTCTATACTTGATACTCCATTAATATAAACAAGAGCAGGACGTAGGGTTTTACCTCCATCAAGAGGGCCCGAACCTGGGTAAAACATCATCTTCTTTGTTCCCGTTACCATTGATTCGAGAATCCACAGCTCGGGACCCCCTACCCAGAGATCTTCCAGTTTCAACACCGACAATGGTGCTTTGAGTTCCGCTGTGTGATCGGCAAAAGATTAATGGCTCGCCTGTAGATTAACTACGACATCGACGTCTTTGTCACCGGCTTGATAGGTCACCTTGGCTAGACCAAGGACTGTGCGCTGCCTCCAATCATCATGTTCGGATGAGGGCCTTCATCAACATCAACTCCAATCTCTATCATGATCATGGAGGAGTCATCCATGGAGCTCGGGGGCTCAACATCAACATTGCCCTCAGGCGACCATGCCGTTTTTTTGAACAACGAACTTGTATCCTCTACTACCACCTTCTCAAGCATCGCTTTGACGATTCCTTTGGTAGAATTGTGCCGAATTGAGTCTACAACAACACTGTAAAATTTCGTCGCGTTCCGATGGAGCAATCTCCGCCGATCTCCGATATACCAGAGCCTTGTCGAATCTGGACAGGAATCTAGACGAATTTGAAGCATGGTGTCTAGCATCTAGCTCGGGCATCCTTTTGAAGATCCAACCGTTGATCGGCTGCCTAATTCCTATATCTACCACCTCTCAAACTTTCAGCTCGATCCGACCGTCCAAACTCCAGGAAACTTCCGATTATTGCATCACTTTTTGGATCTGTTTTCTGCACGAATATGAATCCGACCCAATTTCATCTTTCTTCATGAATGGGATATTGGACAACTTTTTTGGAAGAGTCTCTTTGTTGAGTATTGTGTTTTGTTTACGAACACATGCTTACAAATTTTTCTCCTTTTCGGAGGTAATCCTCGCCGTCACGCCGGTGTCAAACCAGCCATTACTCCACGTCTGCCAACGTGCGCTAGACAGATCGTCGCTTCATTGGGCCGAGCCCAATCTTATCGGATCATCAGCTCGGCAAGCCGAACAAGAGTCCGGCATCAAGAATACTAAATTATCACCAACACCATCACCCCATGGATTGCATGGGTCAGGCGCGCCGACATCGCCACTCGGTCACTTCATCAATCCGGCTTTGACCGTGTCACAAGTTATGACCAGCGTCGGCATGGCCGCACTGTTGCTTCTTCAAGCTGATGTCCATCACGCCGGACTGCTTCAATACCTCAGCTGACATGGCAGCGGCAACGTCTCCTTACTAACCCGCTCCGTTACCTCGGCCTAGACCGGGGGCTTCACCATCTCTTCATCAGCCTACTCCGGAGACTTCGACGTCACCAGCCGACCAGCTTCGTCACGTTAGCTGGACCGGGGGCTTTGCCTCGGTGAGCTAACCTTTGCCAGCATTGCCATGCCGTCGCTTCATCGCTCATTAGGCAATGGGTGTGCGGATCGGTCCCAATTTTGGGAGTAATCTTCCTTCATGTTACTACAATATATAAACTAGGTGCTATTAATCCTAGTAATTTTTCTTGCTTGGGTTTATTTTTTTGAGGAATTATTACTCTACTTTGTTCCATCACCTGTACACAGGTCTGTCAAATGGTGGCTGCATTAACGACGATCGCGTGGTGGTTCGGTCAGTTTTCGTATACAGTTCGGCGAATGCCGAATCCGGAACTCGGACCGGCCTGTGAATTCAGGCTTTGCCACACCTTCACCGCGTCATGTCGACGCCCTGCATCAACATTGACTTCGGCGCCAGGCCACATCTCTTTAAATAAATTATTTTTGCGAAAAGAAATTATGCAAGGACTTTATATATATTTATATTATTCTTTTTGGAGCGCACTATTTTATGTGTGTAGGTGATCGACTTCGACTCCGTCACGTGGTCACTTCGGCAAGCCAACGTCGTCGTCCCAATTGGCATAAATCAGCTTGCATGATCACCTTGTTGATTGAATTGCCATACCTACATGTTCGGTCGCCTTGGGGACTTCAGCATCATTAAGAGGGTCCTAGCTCGTCGGGTGTTCGGCGACGGGCCATATTTCTTTTATTACTCACTTTGCATAAATTACTAATCATGCAAATTTTATTAATTTTTTTTAATTATTATTACTATTATCTCTGGCTTGCACTATCTTCTGTGCACAGGTAAATGATTCGGATTGGGCAGCGCTGTCACCTCGACAGGACCGGGGGCTTCGTCATCACTTCATTAACCCACGCCGGGTAATTCGGCGTCACATTGCCGGCCTGCATCGGTAGTGCTATGTTGCCACTTTGGAGCGTCGAGCTCTTCGCTCTGCCACCTCGGGACCGGCTTGGGGGCTGGGACCTTGATACATCTCCAACATATCTATAATTTTTTATTGCTCCATGCTATATTATCTACTGTTTTGGACATTGTTGGGCTTTATTATCCACTTTTATATTATTTTTGGGACTAACCTATTAACCGGAGGCCCAACCCAGAATTGCTGTTTTTTGCCTGTTTTAGGGTTCCGAAGAAAAGGAATATCAAACGGAGTCCAAATGGAATGAAACCTTCGGGAACGTGATTTTCTCAACGAACAAGACCCAGGAGACTTGGACCCTACGTCAAGACACAAAAGAGGAGGCCACGAGGTAGGGGGTGTGCCTACCTCCCAGGCGCGCCCTCCACCCTTGTAGGCCCCCTGTTACTCCACCGACGTACTCCTTCCTCCTATATATACCTACGTACCCCCAAACGATCAGATACGGAGTCAAAAACCTAATTCCACCGCCGTAACTTTCTGTATCCACGAGATCCCATCTTGGGGCCTGTTCCGGAGCTCCGCCGGAGGGGGCATCAATCACGGAGGGCTTCTACATCAACACCATAGCCTCTCTGATGATGTGTGAGTAGTTTACCTCAGACCTACGGGTCCATAGTTATTAGCTAGATGGATACTTCTCTCTTTTTGGATCTCAATACAATGTTCTCCCCCTCTCTTGTGGAGAACTATTCGATGTAATCTTCTTTTTGCGGTGTGTTTGTTGAGACCGATGAATTGTGGGTTTATGATCAAGTCCATCTATGAACAATATTTGAATCTTCTTTGAATTCTTTTATGTATGATTGGTTATCTTTGCAAGTCTCTTCGAATTATCAATTTGGTTTGGCCTACTAGATTGATCTTTCTTGCAATGGGAGAAGTGCTTAGCTTTGGGTTCAATCTTGTGGTGTCCTTTCCCAGTGACAGTAGGGGCAACAAGGCACGTATTGTATTGTTGCCATTGAGGATAACAAGATGGGGTTTTCATCATATTGCATGAGTTTATCCCTCTACATCATGCCATCTTGCTTAAGGCGTTACTCTGTTTTTAACTTAATACTCTAGATGCATGCTGGATAGCGGTCGATGAGTGGAGTAATAGTAGTAGATGCAGGCAGGAGTCGGTCTACTTGTCTCGGACGTGATGCCTATATACATGATCATACCTAGATATTCTCATAACTATGCTCAATTCTGTCAATTGCTCAACAGTAATTTGTTCACCCACCGTAGAATACTTATGCTCTCGAGAGAAGCCACTAGTGAAACCTATGGCCCCCGGGTCTATCTTCATCATATTAATCTCCTAATACTTAGTTATTTCCTTTGCCTTTTACTTTGCCTTTATTTTACTTTGCATCTCTATCACAAAAATACCAAAAATCTTATCTTATCATATCTATCAGATCTCACTCTCGTAACTGGCCTTGTAGGGATTGACAACCCCTATTCGCGTTGGTTGCGAGGATTTATTTGTTTTGTGCAGGTACGAGGGACTCACGCGTAGCCTCCTACTGGATTGATACCTTGGTTCTCAAAAACTGAGGGAAATACTTACGCTACTTTGCTGCATCATCCCTTCCTCTTCGAGGAAAACCAACGCAGTGCTCAAGAGGTAGCAGCCCTCGTCCCGTCGTAAGCTCGGACCGCGTCATCAATGCCGAACACAATAACCAGCTAAGTCTCTTTTATGCTCAAAGTTTTAAAATTTTAAATTTTGTTCGGTTTGACCAAGCATTATACTTTTTTGGCAAAGAGTTGTTTGTGAAAAACTTCCTTGTCAAAACTTTGTTTGTGACATACAAATTCAAATACCCCATTTACTTGGGGCTTCCTTTATGAAGCCTTCCCTCTTGCATATGATTATACTTGTACGACTTCGTTCCTTGTTCGTGTATTACGCCACAATATGCACCATGTTGACTTAAGTGTTCCGCAAGCTGGGTTGCCTTGCTCCTGTGTTTACCCCTACATTCCCGATTGTTTGGCTAGGGAGTAAAGGGAGCACCTCTGCGATTGTCACGATTGGGTCATCCGAGCTCGGACCTCAGACTGGTTTTCAGTCATGGTCGGCACACAACGGAACTCATGAGTACAAAAAATCTATTTCACAAGTCTCATAGTAACAATGAACAACCAAAGAAAGGTATCGGTGGGCATACTATTTTCTTCGAAGATGCTTCTTACACTTCATTAGTAATATAGCATAAGCTCCATGAGTGTGCTTTGTCTGTTACAGCCTTATGGCCTGATTGCTTGGTTATCGGAAACACCGTCGATATTCTCGACAGATGGAGTACATAACACTTTTCGGCCCTTGACCGAAGAGGGAGAAGCCGACGGTCGGTTAAGAAGCGTTTAAAGTTCGGGTGAACATAGATATGATATAAGTACTACAGTACATACAATCATTATACATAAAATTATTTTACCCAAATCACTTGGGAGCTCTTAAATTTATGTGAGTTGTTTTATAATAAGTGTTCTTCTTCTTAGTCGTTGCAAAGTCTTTTTCTATCACTCCTTTTTTCGACGTGAGTGTGTGGTCAATAGCCGAAGAGCCTAATTTCTCTCTCAAAGCCCCTAGAGTTTAGTTTGCTAAACTGGCCTAAGGAGGAGTACTCCGCCTTCGGGTTAGGAGGTTGAAGCTGTAGGCTAACCCGCTTGAAGTCTCGAGATAGGAGTGTCATGTTAAAGCACAACAGAAGCACATTTTTCTAAGACCAATTTTCGAATTGGCGCCAAACACTCGATCTAGTTCGTACGTCAAGTTTTTACTGATATCTTTTGGTTTTCCAAGCCTATGGCACTTTTAAACTTTTTGTGTGTTTCCAACATAAGTCCCGCAGTGCAACGCCAGACACCATTAGAGGTTCGGCAAAAACATTCTCGGATATTGCTATATATGCATCGGTTTCGAATTGTGTCTTCGGTCAATAGTTGGGTTGCCCGGCTCCTATGCTTGCCTCCTATGTTCCGCTTTGTTTGGCTAGGTACGCAAAGGGAGAACCACAATGATTGTGCTTCCAGCTAGCATGGTTAAGCACCTCAGTGGAGAAAGCCGAAAACTGACAGTCACAATAAGCGTAAACTGGTCAGCGATCCGATGACTGTATTAAACTATAAGATCGATGGAGGTCATCCCGTGTTAAATGATGACGTTCATAACATTGGCCGAAGTGTTTACGGCTTGACCTCGCCTGTCGCCGAACACTAACCGGGGGCTAGTTACTGGACTCCCAACTTAAAGCTCCTATGACTAAGTTAAAGTTATAAAGCCCGCATATCTGATTGCCCCATTTCTGCTAACACAACCGCCTCCGGGCATCGAGACGTCGGCTAAGGGTTGTTTTGTTATTGCGGAAACACCCTGCATAGCATCTACAAGGGGGTGGAAGCCGACGATGGGCCACTTTCAACTGATAAACGGTCGCAACGGAGTCAAATTAAACATATCATCGGCGTTCATATTTAATATACGAGGGCTGCCTTGCGTAATAATCCTTATAAAGCCATAAATATGCATCAATTTGACTTAAGATTTTGGCCAAGCTGGGTTGCCTGGCTCCTGTGCTTACCCCTACGTTCCTGATTGTTTGGCTAGGCGGTAAAGGGAGCACCTCTGTGATTGTTACTACTGGGTCATCCGAGTTAGTACCTCAGACTGGGTGAAGCCGAAAGCTAGCGATCTTAGAGGATATAATTGGTTGGCAACGATAGAAGTGAAAATTTTGGTTCATTAATACCATAGAGTTCGGGAACTTTCCCCGAACTAAATCCTCAATATTTTCCTCCCACATTGATTGGAGGTGAGGTTTCATGATCATGCTTAGCATGACGACCCAAAGAAAGGAACCGATAGCGGGACTATTTTCTTTGGAAGACATTTCTTATGATAAACAACAATATAGCATATCTCTCTACATACCCTTGTTTATAAAACCATATGGCCGGATTGCCTTGTTTGTCGTAAATTTTTGCCCTCATAAAGGCTTTATAAAGTAGGACAAACACTCACCAGCTTCTGGCCGAGGAGGTTGAAGCCGATGGTCGGTCAACAAAGTTTTGTACAGTGCGGATCCGAGCATTAATGATGTAAAGTACTTGGATACATAGAATCATTACACATAATTTGTGATTTTACTCTGGATATTGATCCTTAATTCGGCCCCCCGTGCCCGCATTATGGCTCGGGGGCTACTGGGCTTCGGGCTTATCATTCACTAATATTAAAGGGGCACATCGATCCCCTGATCAGGTGTTGCCACCCGACCAGTGGCTCGGGGGCTACTGCATTGCCTATTCAAACGCAGAAAATTCAAAGTGCTCAGTGTTCGGCATGACCGAACAATGGACAAGCGCGTCTTCGGACAACAATAAGTACCATCTGGGACTTATCCGACATCAAGCTAATATATCATGACGACTTCTCACGACCCTCTCTCAGGGGCCCGTTCGCCGATCACTATTTCCTCTACTATATTACACCGCATTTCTATTCCTAAGTATGCTGCCGAGCTAGGAATTGATCCTCATGTTGATTTTACAAATTGACCTGAGTCTCAGGGGCTACTAGGGTTAGCGGTTTGATTTTATCCTTCAGGTGCATCCCAGACATTAGGCCAACATGCACCTTGAGGGCTACTGCCTATACATCTCGACAGAGAATACATTGCACAATTCGGAATCAAATCCGCAAACAATCAGCCCATGACTGAGGTGCTAAACCACCTCGAAAGCATTTTGGGATATAGCTCGGATGCAAGTGGCTGGCTCCATAGAGGGCATTTCCGGTATTAAGCTCGGCTAAACTCCTTCAGCTTTTTTTAACCAAGGTGATCTATGACACCTCGGATACAGTCCGGCGCTGGGGCTCGGATAAATTCCGGCGTTGGAGCTCGGAAGTGGTCCGGCGTTGGTGCTCGACTGAAAAAGATACCTTGAATGCGGTCCAGCGTCGGAGCTCGGATGCAAGAGAATACTGCCGCACGACAAACACTTCAAACCCGAGGTGTGGCACAAAAATAACAAGGCATTGATAAAGGCCAAAGACTTAAAGGGTTCCTTGGAGACCCGACGTGTGAGATCTTCAGATTTAGCTCGAAAATCCTCAAGATAGAAGATGGGAAGATTTGTTGAACCAGTTTTCAAGACTGACGACCGAAGATGAAGAACAGTTCGGAAGAACCGATGAGCGCCCCCAACTTGAAGACCGGTTTAGGGGGCTACAGACGGTGTCCTGGACCAGGGGGTATTCACCATGTCGTCTCCCGATCAGTTGGATTGGGCCGAGGAACCCCATGGCCGTTTACTCATGGGCCAGTTCGGACAACCGATGTATACATGCGGAAGATTCCACAATACTTGGTGATCAAGATAAGGACTCCTCTCCACCAACGTATTCGACTAGGACTCTTGTTATCCTAGGCCTCCGGTACATTATATAAGACGAGGCCAGGCTAGTCGATAGATCATTGATGTCTACTACACAACCTTCTTCTTATAGACGCTGTTGGGCCTCCAAGTGCAGAGGTTTGTAGGACAGTAGCAAATTTCCCTCAAGTGGATGACCTAAGGTTTATCAATCCGTAGGAGGCGTAGGATGAATATGGTCTCTCTCAAGCAACCCTGCAACAAAATAACAAAGAGTCTCTTGTGTCCCCAACACACCCAATACAATGGTAAATTGTATAGGTGCACTAGTTCGGCGAAGAGATGGTGATACAAGTGGTATATGGATGGTAGATAAAGGTTTTTGTAATCTGAAAATATAAAAACAGCAAGGTAACTAATGATAAAAGTGAGCACAAACGGTATTGCAATGCTAGCAAACAAGGCCTAGGGTTCATACTTTCACTAGTGCAAGTTCTCTCAACAATAATAACATAATTGGATCATATAACTATGCCTCAACATGCAACAAAGAGTCACTCCAAAGTCACTAATAGCGGAGAACAAACGAAGAGATTATGGTAGGGTACGAAACCACCTCAAAGTTATTCTTTCTGATCGATCTATTCAAGAGTCCATAGTAAAATACCACGAAGCTATTCTTTCCGTTCAATCTATCCTAGAGTTCATACTAGAATAACACCTTAAGACACAAATCAACGAAAACCCTAATGTCACCTAGATACTCCAATGTCACCTCAAGTATCCATGGGTATGATTATACGATATGCATCACACAATCTCAGATTCATCTATTCAAACCAACACAAAGTACTTCAAAGAGTGCCCCAAAGATTCTACCGGAGAGTCAAGGCGAAAACGTGTGCCAACCCCTATGCATAGGTTCATGGGCGGAACCTGCAAGTTGATCACCAAAACATACATCAAGTGGATCAATATAATACCCCATTGTCACCACGGGTATCCCAAGCAAGACATACATCAAGTGTTCTCAAATCCTTAAAGACTCAATCCGATAAGATAACTTCAAAGGGAAAACTCAATCCATTACAAGAGAGTAGAGGGGGAGAAACATCATAAGATCCAACTATAATAGCAAAGCTCGCGATACATCAAGATCGTGCCACCTCAAGAACACGAGAGAGAGAGAGATCAAACACATAGCTACTGGTACATACTCTTAGCCCCGAGGGTGAACTACTCCCTCCTCGTCATGGAGAGCATTGGGATGATGAAGATGGCCACCGGAGAGGGATTCCCCCTCCGACGGGGTGCCAGAACGGGTCTAGATTGGTTTTCGGTGGCTACGGAGGCTTTTGGCGGTGGAACTCCCGATCTATTGTGCTCCTCGAAGTTTTTAGGGTATATGGATATATATATAGGAGGAAGAAGTACGTCGGTGAATCTCCAGCCTGTCCACGAGGCAGGGGGCGCGCCCAGGGGGGTGGGCGCGCCCCCACCCTCGTGTGCAGCCCGGGACTCTCCTGGTCCATCTCGGATACTCCGTGGGCTTCTTTTGGTCCAAAAATAAGTTCCATGAAGTTTCAGGTCAATTGGACTCCGTTTGATTTTCCTTTTTTGTGATACTCTAAAACAAGGAAAAAACAGAAACTGGCACTGGGCTCTGGGTTAATAGGTTAGTCCCAAAAATAATATAAAAGTGCATAATAAATCCCACAAACATCCAAAACAGAAAATATAATAGCATGGAACAATAAAAAAATTATAGATACGTTGGAGACGTATCAGCATCCCCAAGCTTAATTCTTGCTCGTCCTCGAGTACGTAAATGATAAAAACAGAATTTTTGATGTGGAATGCTACCTAACATATTTCTTCTAAGTAATTCTCTTCATTTTGGCATGAATGTTCAGATCCATAAGATTCAAGACAAAAGTTTAATATTGACATAGAAATAATAATACTTCAAGCATACTAACTAAGCAATTATGTCTTCTCAAAATAACATGGCCAAAGAAAGTTATCCCTACAAAATCATATAGTCTAGCTATGCTCCATCTTCACCACACAAAGTATTTAAATCATGCACAACCCCGATGACAAGCCAATCAATTGTTTCATACTTTTGGTGTTCTCAAACTTTTT
Source organism: Triticum aestivum (assembly GCF_018294505.1). Taxonomy (NCBI): domain Eukaryota; kingdom Viridiplantae; phylum Streptophyta; class Magnoliopsida; order Poales; family Poaceae; genus Triticum; species Triticum aestivum. Next base: position 32,268,819 of record NC_057803.1, read on the forward strand.
CAATCTTCACGCAATACATGAGCGTGAGCCATGGACATATCACTATATGTGGAATAAAATGGTGGTTGTGGAGAAGACAAAAAGGGAGAAGATAGTCTCACATCAACTAGGCGTATCAACGGGCTATGTAGATGCCCATTAATAGATATCAATGTGAGTGAGCAGGGATTGCCATGCAACGGATGCACTAGAGCTATAAGTATATGAAAGCTCAACAAAAGGAACCAAGTGGGTGTGCATCCAACTCGCTTGCTCACGAAGACCTAGGGCATTTTGAGTAAGCCCATCATTGGAATATACAAGCCAAGTTCTATAATGAAAAATTCCCACTATTACATGAAAGTGATATCATAGGAGACTCTCTATCATGAAGATCATGGTGCTGCTTTGAAGCACAAGTGTGGTAAAAGGATAGTAGTATTGTCCCTTTTTTTGGGCCTTCCCCTTTTTTTGGCCTTTATCTTCTTTTTTGGGGGGACAATGCTCTATTAATGAAGATCATCACACTTCTATTTATTTACAACTCAATGATTACAACTCGATACTAGAACAAGATATGACTCTATATGAATGCCTCCGGCGGTGTACCGGGATGGGCAATGAATCAAGAGTGACATGTATGATAAATTATGCATGGTGGATTTGCCACAAATACGGTGTCAACTACATGATCATGCAAGGTACTATGACAATGATGAAGTGTGTCATAATAAACGGAATGGTGGAAAGTTGCATGGCAATATATCTCGGAATGGCTATGGAAATGCCATAATAGGTACGTATGGTGGTTGTTTTGAGGAAGATATAAGGAGGTTTATGTGTGATAGAGCGTATCATATCACGGGGTTTGGATGCACCGGCAAAGTTTGCACCAACTCTCAAGGTGAGAAAGGGCAATGTACGGTACCGAAGAGGCTAGCAATGATGTAAGGGTGAGAGTGCGTATAATCCATGGACTCAACATTAGTCATAAAGAACACACATACTTATTGCAAAAATCTACAAGTCATCGAAAACCAAGCATTACACGCATGCTCCTAGGGGGATAGATTGGTAGGAAAAGACCATCGCTCATCCCCGACCGCCACTCATAAGGAAGACAATGAAATAACACCTCATGTTTCAAACTTGTTACACAACGTTTACCATACGTGCATGCTACGGGACTTGCAAACTTCAACACAAGTATTTCTCAAATTCACAACAACTCAACTAGCACAACTTTAATATCACTATCTCCATATCTCAAAACAATTATCAAGTATCAAACTTCTCTTAGTATTCAATGCACTGTATATGAAAGTTTTTATTATATCCCTCTTGGATGCCCATCATATTAGGACTAGTTTCATAACCAAAGCAAACTACCATGATGTTCTAAAGACTCTCAAAATGATATAAGTGAAGCACAAGAGTTCATCTATTTCTTCAAAATAAAACCACCACCGTGCTCTAAAAAGATATAAGTGAAGCACTAGAGCAAATGACAAACTACTTCGAAAGATATAAGTGAAGATCAATGAGTAGTCGAATAATTATGCAACTATGTGAAGAGTCTAACATTTAAAAATTTCAGATCTTGGTATTTTATTCAAACATAAAGCAAAACTAAATAAAATAAAATGACGCTCCAAGCAAAACACATATCATGTGGTAAATAAAAATATAGCTCCAAGTAAAGTTACCGATGAACGAAGATGAAAGAGGGGATGCCTTCCGGGGAATCCCCAAGCTTAGACTCTTGGTTGTCCTTGAATATTACCTTGGGGTGCCTTGGGAATCCCCAAGCTTAGTATCTTTCTACTCCTTATTCCATAGTCCATCGAATCTTTACCCAAAACTTGAAAACTTCACAACACAAAACTTAACAGAAAACTCGTAAGCTCCGTTAGCGAAAGAAAACAAAACACCACTTCAAGGTACTGTAATGAACTCATTCTTTATTTATATTGGTGTTAAACCTACTGTATTCCAAATTCTCTATGGTTTATAAACTCTTTTACTAGCCATAGATTCATCAAAATAAGTAACCAACACATGAAAAACAGAATCTGTCAAAAACAGAACAGTCTGTAGTAATATGTAACTAATGCAAACTTCTGGAACCCCAAAAATTCTAAAATAAATTGCTGGACGTGAGTAATTTATCTATTAATCATCTGGAAAAAGAATTAACTAAATATCACTCTCCAATAAAAAATGGCAGCAATTCTCGTGAGCGCTAAAGTTTCTGTTTTTTACAGCAGGATCAACAAGACTTTCCCCAAGTCTTCCCAAAGGTTCTACTTGGCACAAACACTAATTAAAACATAAAACCACATCTAAACAGAGTCTAGATGAATTATTTATTACTAAACAGGAACAAAAACAAAGAACAAGAATAAGATTGGGTTGCCTCCCAACAAGCGCTATCGTTTAACGCCCCTAGCTAGGCATGATGATTTCAATGATGCTCACATAAAAGATAAGAATTGAAACATAAAGAGAGCATCATGAAGAATATAACTAGCACATTTAATCCTAACACACTTCCTATGCATAGGGATTTTGTGAGCAAACAATTTATGGGAACAATAATCAACTAGCATAGGAAAGCAAAACAAGCATAACTTCAAGATTTTAAGCGCATAGAGAGGGAACTTGATATTTTTGCAATTCCTGCAAGCATATGTTCCTCCATCATAATAATTTTCAGTAGCATCATGAATTAATTCAACAATATAACTATCACATAAAGCATTCTTTTCATGATCTACAAGCATAGAAATTTTATTACTCTCCACATAAGCAAAATTCTTCTCATTCGGAATAGTGGGAGTATCATAAGAAACTCGAATACTATAAATTGTTTCCATATTAAAAGAGTAATGTTCAGAAAAGGGGTAATCATAATCATGACAAGTTTTATAAATATAATCATCACTACTTTTGATAGCATAAGTATCATCACAATAATGATCATAAGTAGCAACTTTGTTCTCATCATAATCAATTGAAACCTCTTCCAAGATAGTGGAATCATTACTAAATAAAGTCATGACTGTCGGTGTCAAAACCGGCGGATCTCGGGTAGGGGGTCCCGAACTGTGCGTCTAAGGCGGATGGTAACAGGAGGCGGGGGACACAATGTTTATCCAGGTTTGGGACCTCTCGATGGAGGTAATACCCTACTTCATGCTTGATTGATCTTGATGATACGAGTATTACAAGAGTTGATCTACCACGAGATCGGAGAGGCTAAACCCTAGAAGTTAGCCTATGGTATGATTGTTGTTGTCCTACGGACTAAAACCCGCCGGTTTATGTAGACACCGGAGGGAGCTAGGGTTACACATAGTCGGTTACAAGGGAGGAGATCTACATATCCGAACAGCCAAGCTTGCCTTCCACGCAAAGGAGAGTCCCACCCGGACACGGGACGAAGTCTTCAATCTTGTATCTTCATAGTCCAACAGTCTGTCCAAGGGATATAATCCGGCTGTCCGAGGACCCCCTAATCCAGGACTCCCTCAGTAGTCCCTGAACAAGGCTTCAATGACGATGAGTCCGGCGCGCAGATTGTCTTCGGCATTGCAAGGTGGGTTCCTCCTCCGAATACTCCATAGAAGATTTTGAACACAAGGATAGTGTCCGGCTCTGCAAAACTAATTCCACATACCACCGTAGAGAGTATAATATTTCCACAAATCTAATCTGCTGACAACTTTTCATAATGTGACATCACACCTTGGCCTCGGTCATTATTCAAACCGTTTTCCCAACCAGCCACTGCACGTTTTGCAAGGCAGTTTTATTGGCACGTCTTGTCGAAGCAGAGATCGTGCCCCCTTATCACGGGATTCTCATAATACGGGTGTGGGTAACCCAATCGTGGTCGTTAGTATGACTCCTCGATTTGAGGCAAGTTCCAAACGGCGACGCGGAGGACGCTTGATATTCGCCCTGTTTATAGAGGGGCCAAAGCCCGTCCTTTTATTATCGCGCTCAATCCCTCCCTTTCCCTACCCCGAGTTCCAACACCCAAGGCTCAGGCGAAGCGCTTCGGAACTTCAATCATGTCCGGATCCAAACCTTCAGGGCCGGTGGATGGCTTCCTTTGTCACAGAGGAGGACATCAAGAAGCTAAGGGAGGCCAGGTATCTGACCGCCGAAATCTCGCACAGGCTGCCTGCCCGAGGACAGGTCATCCCTACTCCCGAACCCAACGAGAGTGTCGTATTTGTTTCCCACTTCCTCCGAGGGCTAGGCTTTAGTCTTGATCCCTTCGTTAGAGGGCTCATGTTCCATTATGGGCTCGACTTCCACGATTTAGCTCCGGATTCCATCCTTCACATCTCATCGTTTATCGTCGTATGTGAGGCCTTCCTTCGCATCACCCCACACTTCGGCTTATGGCTCAAGACCTTCAATGTGAAGCCGAAGATGATCGATGGGCAACACGTAGAATGCGGAGGTGCCACAATAAGCAAAGGCGTCGATGCCCCATGGCCAAAGGGTTCCTTCCCGGAGATATCTAACTTATGGCAGCGGGAGTGGTTTTACATCACAGCTCCCCGAAGTACTAAGTGGGTGGCTCCCCCCGCCTTCCGTTCGGCCCCCCCACCACAACTGGCTTCATGGGTCAACAAGGGGCTAGACTGGGGGCCGGTTAATGACGTGCCAACATTGCAAAGTCGCATCCGAGATCTCCCCAAGAGGGATGTCGGTCTCGTCAAAGTAATGCAAGTTATGCTAGTTCGTCGGGTCCTGCCATGCCAACGTCGATCTCTCCGTATGTGGGAGTTCAACCCGGAAGGACCACGACCTATTCAACAGTTCTTCGGCACGACACTCGAAGAGATGTATGAATTGTTCTTCGAATCACGAATAAAGTGTTCAGACACCACCGAGCATGCGGGTCTCAACTGCAACCGTCCAGATACCCAGGTGAGTAATTCTGCGGCCGAACATGCTGTCTTTTTATTTGTCACAACATCATTCTGAAAAAATCGATCTTTTCCAGGACTGGATAAGAAAGGCGAAGATGATCAGGTGTTCGGCCCCCCTTCCCGAAGGCTCACCGGATCCTATACTAGCCAGGATGCTCGAGCACGCACTTTATCAAGTGCCATCAGGGGAAGATAAAGGGAGTGATAAAGAAACCAAAAGCGGGCCTCACGGATTACTTGTCCAAATCGGGGGAACTAGTGTCTCCACGAAGGAGAACAATCAGGGAGAAGAATCTAGAATCCCCTCCCCCCAAGGAAGGAAAAGGACTGTCTCTGACGACTTTGAAATGAAAGGTTTCAAACGAGGGAAGAAATCTTCGTCAGAAGGCACTGCCCCGGAGGGCGTCCTTACCGCATAGTGCCCGCAAGGGGGCCAGCCCTCCACCGAGCTGTAAGTGAATCAAGAGTACTTTTGGTAAATATACCCTGCTTTATCTCCGAGGACAATAACCGAGACGTATATCTTGCAGCCCGGCTTGTAGCCCTTCTCAGCAGAGTTCGTCTTCGGGGGATCTTCTTCCTGAGATGATGGAGAGCGAAACGCTTCCCCTACCTCCCCGCCTCCTGGGACGGACGAACCGGAGGTGTCATCACAGAGGGTTTCTCCTGATCCGCCAAGGCCAGAAGGTAACCCTTCGGCCACCCGTGGTCCGGAATATTCTTCTCCTATGGAGAGCAACAAAAAGAGTCTGAGACTATCCGGTGGGCAACCGGACACACTGACGAGCCTTTTGGAGAAAGCAACTATTTCAGAGGAGCATCGTACTTTAATGAGTATGGTGGTTGAGAGGATCTCATCCGCCACAAGTGGATTGCATGAAGCTTTTACGAGCCTGCTAAGAGGCTTTGAGGTACGCAAAGTAATATATAAAAAAATTATTGACAGTACCGCACACGCCAGGTGTGCTCTATACAGATAGTAGCCCCTGAGACTCTGGTTGCTGTCCAGGGGCAGCAACCAGAGGATCATAGTCCAGGTAAATAATCGCACTGCTTTCATGTGCAGACGGCTGACGGTCCGGTGGCTGGCCGGACTGCTGATTTTGCCGGTTTGAGCCGGCAACTTGATGCGGCAGATGCTGACATTGCGCTTGTGAACAAGCGGCTTGACGAGGCATAGGGTATGTATTTTCGGGTGGTTAACAAATATTAAGAGGAGCATGATGCTAGTATCTATAATATGTTGTGACTGCAGATGGAGCTGCCGCCGTCCAGACCCTTCGGGCGGAACTTGCCCGAGCCAAGGAACAAGCCAGGAGGAGTGATGCGGCCGCCCTAAAGGCGGCAGAAGACTTAAGAGCCGAACAGGCGGCTCATCGCAAAAGCGAAGATAAAATAGCCAAGATGGCTGATGAGCTGAAAGACGTCGCCGGCCGATATGAGCTTCTTGAAAAGGAAAGCCAAGTGAGAGCGGCTGACCTAAAGAGAGTCGTGGAGGTAGCCAAGGAAACCCGTTCTAAAATCAGAGCAACAAAGGAGGATCTCCGCCAAGCCGGAGATATCACGGCTGGGAAGCCCTTTTTGTTGCGGACGAAGTTCGGAGATCCGAAGTATGCCCCTCTGGATCGATTATGGAGTGCTGCAGATGCGTATGCGGACTTGGCAATGAGTGCTACTGATGCGACTGCGTTTTTCAAGGATTAAGAAGATCATGAAGTAGAGAAGTTGTTCTGGTCGTAGTTCAGTGCTCCGACGCATCCGCTGCTATTAAATGAGTAAATGGCTGAGTGGGCTGAGCTCCATAGGTTGTCCGGGCTTGCCATGATGGTTGTCGTGGATCATCTTTGGCTAGAAGGACCAAAGCCGAATAGTTATTTTGGTTTAGTGCAACAATTCCTTGGTGCTGTGCAGCATATCGATGCCGTAAAGAGGTCGGCGTGTATAGAGGGTGCGCGGATGGCTCTTGCCCGTGTTAAGACATACTGGGCAGAGATGGATGCCACTGCTATTGCAACTCAGGGTCTGGCCATAGGCCAGGTCTCGGCTGGGCGCTATTTAGAAGAATTCCTAGAAGGCACTCGTTTAATATGGGCTCAGTGCTCGAAGAATATTATGTTCAAGTGACATGTACCCCAATTGTAAAAAAAATGCTATTTGGATTATAAAGGCTATGTTTATACTTTTGCCTGAAAGTATTATGATGCCTCCTGTGCGGCCGTTTTATGTATGTATATAACCTGAAAGTTTGCAGTCGTCGGCTTCAGTCCCCACGCACATAATGTGGGGGTGTTCAGAAAAGCACGTATTCACACTTGATCCAACGTCTTGGTCCATGAAGGAGGTGATAGCGCGGCGAACAAGGCAATCGGGCTATATTGCTTTAACACTTTCACTTACCCCTAGGAGTTTGACAGTGGGGCTACTATATAGCCCCTGGTACCTCCACGCTTATCCGAATACGGTGCACGTACATACATGACCGGGAAACCGGTCCTTCGTTCATGCAGAGGAATCGCGAAGATTCTGCTAAGTCATCGAGCGGTTGACCAGTCTCGTGCTTTATCATGATAGTCAGTTTTCGGCTTTCTCTACTGAGGTGCTCACCCAGATGAACCAGGGCACAATCAAAGTAGTTCTCCTGGTGCCACCTTAGCTGATAGAGCGGAACATAAGGTAGCAAAACACGGGTGTCGGGCAAACCCAACATTTGACCAAAGACATGATTCGGAGCTGATGCATATAAGGCCAAACTCACGACGCCGAACACTCCCTAAGGTATTCGGACTTTACAACATATACTGGGCCGAGCAAAGCCCTTGATAATGAACCCTGAATTTCCAGGTACGTGCATCAGTCTGACGTGGCGAAAATGCTAATAACGTCAGCATCCCTCTTGGTTGTGTTAAGTATCCGGAGGGCGTGAAGCAACAAGAGACAGTGAGAAAGGTTTACGCAGGGTCTTAATCTAAAAAGAAACCTTTGAGCGGGGCCCTGCTGCACGTCTGCGCCTGTGTCTCCGTTGTGCCGTGTCCTGGAAGGGTGTAGCACGATTGTCATCTGCAAGAGAGAAAAAAACCCAGGTGAAAGCCTACATGCAGAAAATTGGTTATTATTAATAGACCATTGAAATTCAATCTAAGTAAGGTCAAACTGGACTATAGTCTTTTTTACATGCGGGAAGCACCTAGCGCACCTATGGGGGTATATCCATCGACCCAATATCGGGTTTATCTGATCCTTTATTCTAGTTGGAGGGGTCGTTCAGTGTTCGGCTGCGAAAGCCGCCGTACACTCCTCCGCATGCAAGGAACGCTCTGAGTGTCAGCTAACTGTGATGATGCCACATGGACCGGGCATCTTAAGCTTAAGATAAGCATAATGCGGTATTGCATTAAAACGAGCGAAGGCTGTTCTTTCGAGTAGTGCTTGGTAGCCGCTACGGAATGGAGCGGTGTTGAAGGTTAATTCTTCGCTTCAGAACTTGTCGGGAAAACCGAATACAACCTCTAGTACTATAGAGCCCGTGCAGCGGGCCTCTGGGCCTGGTACTACTCCTTTAAAGGTAGTATTGCTTTGGCTGATTCTTGTTGGGTCATCTATCCCCATTTTGCGGACTGTGTCTTGATATATCAAATTAAGACTACTGTCGCCGTCCATAAGGACTCGGATGAGATGGTATCCGTTAATTATTGGGTCTAGTACCAAGGCAGTCGATCCTCCCTACCGGATACTAGTCGGGTGATCCATGCGATCAAAAGTGATTGGGCAGGCCGACCAAGGGTTGATCTTAGGGGTAACGGGCTCTATGGTGCATACGTCTTGGAGCGCGCGTGTGCTCCTCCTATTCGTTAGGTGAATCATGTTCACTGTTTTGACTTTCGGTGGGAATTTTTTCTGTCCCCCAGTGTTTTGTTGGTGAGGCTCATCCTCGTCTTCACTTGGTGTCTCCCTCCCCTTGTGTTCGGCGTTTAGCTTGCCGTCCTGCTTAAAGGCCCAACATTCTCTGTTGGTGTGATTTGCAGGTTTATCGGAGGTGCTGTGAATCTGACATAATCTATCCAGAATCTTGTTTAGGCTGGACGGTCCATCTCTACTGCCTTTGAATGGCTTTTTCCGTTGACCGGGTCGAGAGCCCCTGAATCCGGCGTTTACCGCAGTGTTGTCTGGGTTGTCTTTGTTGCTTCGACGCTTGCCTTTATTGCGTCGTGGTTTTCCATTGCCATCCCTAACTCCGGATGTGCTTGGGTCGCTGGTGCCGCTGTGGGCCAGCCAACTATCCTCGCCTGCGCAAAAGTGGGTCATAAGGCTTATTAGGGCTGCCATTGTCCTTGGTTTTTCCTGGCCGAGGTGTCTGGCAAGCCATTCGTCCTGGACACTATGTTTGAAAGCCGCTAAGGCTTCGGCGTCCGGGCAATCAACAATTTGATTCTTCTTAGTGAGGAATCTGTTCCAAAGCTTTCGGGCTGACTCTCCAGGTTGCTGAATTATGTGACTTAAATCGTCTGCATCTGGAGGTCGGACATAGGTCCCTTGAAAATTAGCCTTGAAAGCGTCCTCGAGCTCTTCCCAACTTCCAATTGAGTGTTTGGGGAGGCTTTTCAACCAGTGCCTAGCTGGTCCCTTCAACTTTAAGGGCAAGTATTTGATGGCGTGGAGATCATCTCCATGAGCCATGTGGATGTGAAGGATAAAGTCCTCAATCCAGACCCCAGGGTCTGTAGTTCCGTCATATGACTCTATGTTCACGGGTTTGAATCCTTTTGGGAATTCATGGTCCAATACCTCGTCGGTGAAGCATAGGGGGTGCGCGACACCCCCGTATTTTGGTGTGTCTGACGGTTGTATTGTTCGATTTTGATTCCGAACTATTATTCTATCAATATAGTCATTTGGGCGGCGATGATTCTATGCCGGAACACGCTTCCTAGGTCCGTAAATGGACCTGGTCAAACCGGCTTTTTTGTGTAGGTCCTCATGTAGGTCGTGTCATGACTTGTGTACGTCATGGTTAGCCGCCCTGTCACGACCATGGGGTGGCCGGTCCGGTTGATCGGCCATTTTATTTCCCGACTGAGTGAGCTCTAAGGCCTCATCGTTGAATTCAGGCAACAGCTTGCGCTTTGGATAGCTTTTTGTGTGGCAATTACCGCCGTACTTTTCTTTCATGTCAAGCACTTTATTCCATCTGCCGTTGAGCGTATTCTGCGCGGTCTTAAGCCTTTGCTTCTGCTTCTTCAGGCTCCATGCGGTTTCAATGAGCCTTTTATGAAGGTTCTCTTGTTCCAGGTGTCTTTCAGGGATGATGTGTGCATCGTCGTCTGGACTATTCATGTCTCCGGAGACAGGTCAATGAGTTTTACCCTCGGGGTCGTCGTGACCTGACAGCGGCTCCATACTATGTTCACCGTCCGCTGGTTCACCCTGCTCCACCGCTAGGTTCATGTGGTCGTTGTCTCCTTTGGGGTCGACTGGGGTGTTACTCTTTCTTGCACTGTTATCACTATTTTTGCCGAGGCGGGATTTGGAGCGGCGCTTACGCCGTCGCTTTGGTTGCTTCTCGAGGGAATTGTCCTTTGCTGCTTCCTCCCGTTCCTCATCATCATTTTATTTGGGTGTATCCACCATGTATATATCATGTGATGAAGTGGCAGTCCAGCGCCCTACGGGCGGTGGTTCCTGTTCGTCTCCCGCATCGTTGTCCATACCGTCGATGTCTTCGGAGCCGAAATCAAGCATGTAGGTTAACTCGTCGACAGTGGCTATTAAGTGGGTGGTGTGTGGGGAACGAATTTCTTCGTCGTCTGCTTCCCACTCGAGTCGAACACAGTTCGGCCAAGGGCCTCCTGACAAGGAGAGAGACCTTAATGAATTTAGCACATCACCCAAGGGTGAGTGCTGAAAGATATCCGTGGAGGAAAACTCCGTGATCGGTGCCCAATCAGATTTGATAGGTACGAATGCAGACAGTTCAGAGATCATGGCCGGGGATGAATCCAAAGGTCCGGCTGTTGGGTTTCGTAGTAATTTCAAAAAAATTCCTACGCGCACACAGGATCATGTGATGCATAGCAATGAGAGGAGAGTGTTGTCTACGTACCCAACGCAGACCGACTGCGGAAGCGATGACACGACGTAGAGGAAGTAGTCGTACGTCTTCACGATCCAACCGATCAAGCACCGAAACTACGGCACCTCCGAGTTCGAGCACACGTTCAGCTCGATGACGATCCCCGGACTCCGATCCAGCAAAGTGTCGGGGAAGAGTTTCGTCAGCACGACGGCGTGGTGACGATCTTGATGAACTACAGCAGCAGGGCTTCGCCTAAACTCCGCTACAGTATTATCGAGGAATATGGTGGCAGGGGGCACCGCACACGGCTAAGGAATCGATCACGTGGATCAACTTGTGTCAACTTGTGTGTTTAGAGGTGCCCCTGCCTCCGTATATAAAGGAGGAGAGGAGGGGAGGCTGGTCGGCCAAAGAGGGAGGCGCAGGAGAGTCCTACTCCCTCTGGGAGTAGGATTCCTCCCCCCAATCCTAGTCCAACTAGGATTCCTCGGAGGGGAAGGGAGAGAGGGGGGCCGGCCACCTTCTCCTAGTCCTAATAGGACTAGGGGAGGGGAAAGAGGCGCAGCCACCTTGGGCTGCCCCTTTCTCCTTTCCACTAAGGCCCATGATGGCCCATATGGCTCCCGGGGGGTTCCGGTAACCTCCCGGTAACCCGGTAAAATCCCGATTTCACCCGGAACACTTCCGATGTCCAAACATAGGCTTCCAATATATCAATCTTTACGTCTCGACCATTTCGAGACTCCTCGTCATGTCCGTGATCACATCCGGGACTCCGAACAACCTTCGGTACATCAAAATGCATAAACTCATAATATAACTGTCATCGTAACCTTAAGCGTGCGGACCCTACGGGTTCGAGAACAATGTAGACATGACCGAGACATGTCTCTGGTCAATAACCAATAGCGGGACCTGGATGCCCATATTGGCTCCTACATATTCTACAAAGATCTTTATCGGTCAGACCGCATAACAACATACGTTGTTCCCTTTGTCATCGGTATGTTACTTGCCCGAGATTCGATCGTCGGTATCCAATACCTAGTTCAATCTCGTTAACGGCAAGTCTCTTTACTCGTTCCGTAATACATCATCTCACAACTAACATATTAGTTGTAATGCTTGCAAGGCTTATGTGATGTGTATTACCGAGAGGGCCCAGAGATACCTCTCCGACAATCGGAGTGACAAATCCTAATCTCGAAATACGCCAACCCAACATCGACCATTGGAGACACCTGTAGTACTCCTTTATAATCACCCATTTACGTTGTGACGTTTGGTAGTACCCAAAGTGTTCCTCCGGTAAACGGGAGTTGCATAATCTCATAGTCGTAGGAACATGTATAAGTCATGAAGAAAGCAATAGCAACATACTAAACGATCAGGTGCTAAGCTAATGGAATGGGTCATGTCAATTAGATCATTCTACTAATGATGTGACCTCGTTAATCAAATAACAACTCATTGTTCATGGTTAGGAAACATAACCATCTTTGATTAACGAGCTAGTCAAGTAGAGGCATACTAGTGACACTCTGTTTGTCTATGTATTCACACATGTATTATGTTTCCTGAAAATACAATTCTAGCATGAATAATAAACATTTATCATGATTATAAGGAAATAAATAATAACTTTATTATTGCCTCTAGGGCATATTTCCTTCAGTCTCCCACTTGCACTAGAGTCAATAATCTAGATTACACTGTAATGAATCTAACACCCATGGAGCTTTGGTGCTGATCATGTTTTGCTCGTGGAAGAGGCTTAGTCAACGGGTCTGCAATATTCAGATCCGTATGTATCTTGCAAATCTCTATGTCTCCCACCTGGACTAGATCCCGGATGGAGTTGAAGCGTCTCTTGATGTGTTTGGTCCTTTTGTGAAATCTGGATTCCTTTGCCAAGGCAATTGCACCAGTATTGTCACAAAAGATTTTCATTGGACCCGATGCACTAGGTATGACACCTAGATCGGATATGAACTCCTTCATCCAGACTCCTTCATTTGCTGCTTCCGAAGCAGCTATGTATTCCGCTTCACATGTAGATCCCGCTACGACGCTTTGTTTAGAACTGCACCAACTGACAGCTCCACCGTTTAATGTAAACACGTATCCGGTTTGCGATTTAGAATCGTCCGGATCAGTGTCAAAGCTTGCATCAACGTAACCTTTTACGATGAGCTCTTTGTCACTTCCATATACGAGAAACATATCCTTAGTCCTTTTCAGGTATTTCAGGATGTTCTTGACCGCTGTCCAGTGATCCATTCCTGGATTACTTTGGTACCTCCCTGCTAAACTTATAGCAAGGCACACATCAGGTCTGGTAGATAGCATTGCATACATGATAGAGCCTATGGCTGATGCATAGGGAACATCTTTCATATTCTCTCTATCTTCTGCAGTGGTCGGGCATTGAGTCTTACTCAATTTCACACCTTGTAACACAGGCAAGAACCCTTTCTTTGCTTGATCCATTTTGAATTTCTTCAAAATTTTGTCAAGGTATGTGCTTTGTGAAAGTCCAATTAAGCGTCTTGATCTGTCTCTATAGATCTTAATGCCTAATATGTAAGCAGCTTCACCGAGGTCTTTCATTGAAAAACTTTTATTCAAGTATCCCTTTATGCTATCCAGAAATTCTATATCATTTCCAATCAGTAATATGTCATCCACATATAATATCAGAAATGCTACAGAGCTCCCACTCACTTTCTTGTAAATACAGGCTTCTCCAAAAGTCTGTATAAAACCAAATGCTTTGATCACACTATCAAAACGTTTATTCCAACTCCGAGAGGCTTGCACCAGTCCATAAATGGATCGCTGGAGCTTGCACACTTTGTTAGCTCCCTTTGGATCGACAAAACCTTCTGGTTGCATCATATACAACTCTTCTTCCAGGAATCCATTCAGGAATGCAGTTTTGACATCCATTTGCCAAATTTCATAATCATAAAATGCGGCAATTGCTAACATGATTCGGACGGACTTAAGCATCGCTACGGGTGAGAAGGTCTCATCGTAGTCAATTCCTTGAACTTGCCGAAAACCTTTTGCGACAAGTCGAGCTTTGTAGACAGTAACATTACCATCAGCGTCAGTCTTCTTCTTAAAGATCCATTTATTCTCAATCGCTTGCCGATCAACGGGCAAGTCAACCAAAGTCCATACTTTGTTCTCATACATGGATCCCATCTCAGATTTCATGGCTTCTAGCCACTTTGCGGAATCTGGGCTCACCATCGCTTCTTCATAGTTCGTAGGTTCATCATGATCTAGTAGCATGACCTCCAGAACAGGATTACCGTACCACTCTGGTGCGGATCTTACTCTGGTTGATCTACGAAGTTCAGTAGTATCTTGATCTGAAGTTTCATGATCATTATCATTGGCTTCCTCACTAACTGGTGTAGGTGTCACTGAAACAGTTTTCTGTGATGAACTACTTTCCAGTAAGGGAGCAGGTACAGTTACCTCGTCAAGTTCTACTTTCCTCCCACTCACTTCTTTCGAGAGAAACTCCTTCTCTAGAAATGATCCATTCTTAGCAACAAATGTTTTGCCTTCGGATCTGTGATAGAAGGTGTACCCAACAGTTTCCTTTGGGTATCCTACGAATACACATTTCTCCGATTTGGGTTCGAGCTTATCAGGTTGAAGCTTTTTCACATAAGCATCGCAGCCCCAAACTTTAAGAAACGACAACTTTGGTTTCTTGTCAAACCATAGTTCATAAGGCGTCGTCTCAACGGATTTTGATGGTGCCCTATTTAACGTGAATGCGGCCGTCTCTAAAGCATATCCCCAAAATGATAGCGGTAAATCTGTAAGAGACATCATAGATCGCACCATATCTAGTAAAGTACGATTACAACGTTCGGACACACCATTACGCTGTGGTGTTCCGGGGGGCGTGAGTTGCGAAACTATTCCACAGTTTTTCAAATGTACACCAAACTCGTAACTCAAATATTCTCCTCCACGATCAGATCGTAGAAACTTTATTTTCTTGTTACGATGATTTTCAACTTCACTCTGAAATTCTTTGAACTTTTCAAATGTTTCAGACTTATGCTTCATTAAGTAGATATATCCATATCTGCTTAAATCATCTGTGAAGGTGAGAAAATAACGATATCCGCCACGAGCCTCAATATTCATCGGACCACATACATCGGTATGTATGATTTCCAACAAATCTGTTGCTCTCTCCATAGTACCGGAGAACGGTGTTTTAGTCATCTTGCCCATGAGGCACGGTTCGCAAGTACCAAGTGATTCATAATCAAGTGGTTCCAAAAGTCCATTAGTATGGAGTTTCTTCATGCGTTTTACACCGATATGACCTAAACGACAGTGCCACAAATAAGTTGCACTTTCATTATCAACTCTGTATCTTTTGGTTTCAACATTATGAATATGTGTATTACTACTATCGAGATTTAGTAAGAATAGACCACTCTTCAAGGGTGCATGACCATAAAAGATATTACTCATATAAATAGAACAACCATTATTCTCTGATTTAAATGAATAACCGTCTCGCATTAAACAAGATCCAGATATAATGTTCATGCTCAACGCTGGCACCAAATAACAATTATTTAGGTCTAATATTAATCCCGAAGGTAGATGTAGAGGTAGCGTGCCGACCGCGATTACATCGACTTTGGAACCGTTTCCCACGCGCATCGTCACCTCGTCCTTTGCCAGTGCCCGCTTATTCTGTAGTCCCTGTTTCGAGTTGCAAATATTAGCAACAGAACCAGTATCAAATACCCAGGTGCTACTGCGAGCATTGGTAAGGTACACATCAATAACATGTATATCACATATACCTTTGTTCACCTTGCCATCCTTCTTATCCGCCAAATACTTGGGGCAGTTCCGCTTCCAGTGACCAGTCTGCTTGCAGTAGAAGCACTCAGTTTCAGGCTTAGGTTTAGACTTGGGTTTCTTCTCTTGAGCAGCAACTTGCTTGCCGTTCTTTTTGAAGTTCCCCTTTTTCTTCCCTTTGCCCTTTTTCTTGAAACTAGTGGTCTTGTTTAACCATCAACACTTGATGCTCCTTCTTGATTTCTACCTCCGCAGCTTTCAGCATTGCGAAGAGCTCGGGAATAGTCTTGTTCATCCCTTGCATATTATAGTTCATCACGAAGCTCTTGTAGCTTGGTGGCAGTGATTGGAGAATTCTGTCAATGACGCAATCATCTGGAAGATTAACTCCCAATTGAATCAAATGATTATTATACCCAGACATTTTGAGTATATGCTCACTGACAGAACTGTTCTCTTCCATCTTGCAGCTATAGAACTTATTGGAGACTTCATATCTCTCAATCCGGGCATTTGCTTGAAATATTAACTTCAACTCCTGGAGCATCTCATATGCTCCATGACGTTCAAAACGTCGTTGAAGTCCCGATTCTAAGCCGTAAAGCATGGCACACTGAACTATCGAGTAGTCATCAGCTTTGCTCTGCCAGACGTTCATAACATCTGGCGTTGCTCCAGCAGCAGGCCTGGCACCCAGCGGTGCTTCCAGGACGTAATTCTTCTGTGCAGCAATGAGGATAATCCTCAAGTTACGGACCCAGTCCGTGTAATTGCTACCATCATCTTTCAACTTTGCTTTCTCAAGGAACGCATTAAAATTTAACGGAACAACAGCACGAGCCATCTATCTACAATCAACATAAACAAGCAAGATACTATCAGGGACTAAGTTCATGATAAATTTTAAGTTCAATTAATCATATTATTAAAGAACTCCCACTTAGATAGACATCCCTCTAATCCTCTAAGTGATCACGTGATCCAAATCAACTAAACCATGTCCGATCATCACGTGAGATGGAGTAGTTTCATCGGTGAACATCATTATGTTGATCATATCTACTATATGATTCACGCTCGACCTTTCGGTCTCCGTGTTCCGAGGCCATATCTGCATATGCTAGGCTCGTCAAGTTTAACCTGAGTATTCTGCGTGCGCAACTGTTTTGCACCCGTTGTATTTGAACGTAGAGCCTATCACACCCGATCATCACGTGGTGTCTCAGCACGAAGAACTTTTGCAACGGTGCATACTCAGGGAGAACACTTCTTGATAATTTAGTGAGAGATCATCTTATAATGCTACCGTCAATCAAAGCAAGATAAGATGCATAAAAAGATAAACATCACATGCAATCAATATAAGTGATATGATATGGCCATCATCATCTTGTGCTTGTGATCTCCATCTCCGAAGCACCGTCATGATCACCATCGTCACCGGCGCGACACCTTGATCTCCATCGTAGCATCGTTGTCGTCTCGCCAATCTTATGCTTCCACGACTATCACTACCGTTTAGTAATAAAGTAAAGCATTACATCGCGATTGCATTGCATACAATAAAGCGACAACCATATGGCTCCTGCCAGTTGCCGATAACTTGGTTACAAAACATGATCATCTCATACAATAAAATTCAGCATCATGCCTTGACCATATCACATCACAACATGCCCTGCAAAAACCAGTTAGACGTCCTCTACTTTGTTGTTGCATGTTTTACGTGGCTGCTACGGGCTTAAGTAAGAACCAATCTCACCTACGCATCAAAACCACAACGATAGTTTGTCAAATAGACTCCGTTTTAACCTTCGCAAGGACCGGGCGTAGCCATACTTGGTTCAACTAAAGTTGGAGAGGCAGTCGCCCGCAAGCCATCTCTGTGCAAAGCACATCGAGGGAACCAGTCTCGCGTAAGCGTACGCGTAAGGTTGGTCCGGGTCGTCTCGTCCAACAATACCGCTGAACCAAAATATGACATGCTGGTAGGCAGTATGACTTGTATCGTCCACAACTCACTTGTGTTCTACTCGTGCATATAACATCAACATCATTAACCTAGGCTCTGATACCACTGTTGGGTTTCGTAGTAATTTCAAAAATTTTCCTACGCGCACACAGGATCATGTGATGCATAGCAACGAGAGGAGAGTGTTGTCTACGTACCCAACGCAGACCGACTGCGGAAGCGATGACACGACGTAGAGGAAGTAGTCGTACGTCTTCACGATCCAACCGATCAAGCACCGAAACTACGGCACCTCCGAGTTCGAGCACACGTTCAGCTCGATGACGATCCCCGGACTCCGATCCAGCAAAGTGTCGGGGAAGAGTTTCATCAGCACGACGGCGTGGTGACGATCTTGATGAACTACAGCAGCAGGGCTTCGCCTAAACTCCGCTACAGTATTATCGAGGAATATGGTGGCAGGGGGCACCGCACACGGCTAAGGAATCGATCACGTGGATCAACTTGTGTCAACTTGTGTGTTTAGAGGTGCCCCTGCCTCCGTATATAAAGGAGGAGAGGAGGGGAGGCTGGCCGGCCAAAGAGGGAGGCGCAGGAGAGTCCTACTCCCTCTGGGAGTAGGATTCCTCCCCCCAATCCTAGTCCAACTAGGATTCCTCGGAGGGGAAGGGAGAGAGGGGGGCCGGCCACCTTCTCCTAGTCCTAATAGGACTAGGGGAGGGGAAAGAGGCGCAGCCACCTTGGGCTGCCCCTTTCTCCTTTCCACTAAGGCCCATGATGGCCCATATGGCTCCCGGGGGGTTCCGGTAACCTCCCGGTAACCCGGTAAAATCCCGATTTCACCCGGAACACTTCCGATGTCCAAACATAGGCTTCCAATATATCAATCTTTACGTCTCGACCATTTCGAGACTCCTCGTCATGTCCGTGATCACATCCGGGACTCCGAACAACCTTCGGTACATCAAAATGCATAAACTCATAATATAACTGTCATCGTAACCTTAAGCGTGCGGACCCTACGGGTTCGAGAACAATGTAGACATGACCGAGACATGTCTCTGGTCAATAACCAATAGCGGGACCTGGATGCCCATATTGGCTCCTACATATTCTACGAAGATCTTTATCGGTCAGACCGCATAACAACATACGTTGTTCCCTTTGTCATCGGTATGTTACTTGCCCGAGATTCGATCGTCGGTATCCAATACCTAGTTCAATCTCGTTAACGGCAAGTCTCTTTACTCGTTCCGTAATACATCATCTCACAACTAACATATTAGTTGTAATGCTTGCAAGGCTTATGTGATGTGTATTACCGAGAGGGCCCAGAGATACCTCTCCGACAATCGGAGTGACAAATCCTAATCTCGAAATACGCCAACCCAACATCGACCATTGGAGACACCTGTAGTACTCCTTTATAATCACCCATTTACGTTGTGACGTTTGGTAGTACCCAAAGTGTTCCTCCGGTAAACGGGAGTTGCATAATCTCATAGTCGTAGGAACATGTATAAGTCATGAAGAAAGCAATAGCAACATACTAAACGATCAGGTGCTAAGCTAATGGAATGGGTCATGTCAATCAGATCATTCTACTAATGATGTGACCTCGTTAATCAAATAACAACTCATTGTTCATGGTTAGGAAACATAACCATCTTTGATTAATGAGCTAGTCAAGTAGAGGCATACTAGTGACACTCTGTTTGTCTATGTATTCACACATGTATTATGTTTCCTGAAAATACAATTCTAGCATGAATAATAAACATTTATCATGATTATAAGGAAATAAATAATAACTTTATTATTGCCTCTAGGGCATATTTCCTTCACCGGCAACACGGGTCTCGTAGGAGGTGAAGTCAGTATTTGGCTCTATCGCCGCTGAGTGTGCGGCCTCTGGGGCGGGGTCCATCCACCCGTCCTCAGACAGCGCGATCTGCTCCGGATCAAGGGCCGAAGTCGCCACGGGTGTGATATCCCGAACACTGTCTGGCGGTAGAGCTAAGTCCTGCCCGTCGTGACTGTGCGGCGTACCTGACGCGGGCTCGAATCCGTCGAAGATCAAGTCTCCGCGGATGTCGGTAGTATAGTTCAAACTTCCAAACCTAACCTGATGGCCAGGGGCGTAGCTTTTGATCTGCTCCGGATGGCCAAGCGAGTTGGCCCGCAGTGCGAAGCCGCCGGATACAAAGATCTGTCCGAGGAGAAAAACATCACCCTGGATCGCATAGTTGCCAATGATCGAAGGAGCCATCGAGCCTTGTGGTGACGACACAGTGGAACTCTCAATGAAAGCACCAATGTCGGTGTCAAAACCGGCGGATCTTGGGTAGGGGGTCTCGAACTGTGCATCTAAGGCGGATGGTAACAAGAGGCAGGGGACACAATGTTTACCCAGGTTCGGGCCCTCTCGATGGAGGTAATACCCTACTTCCTGCTTAATTGATCTTGATGATATGAGTATTACAGGAGTTGATCTACCACGAGGTCGGAGAGGCTAAACCCTAGAAGCTAGCCTATGGTATGATTGTTGTTGTCCTACGGACTAAAACCCTCCAGTTTATATAGACACCGGAGGGAGCTAGGGTTACACAGAGTCGGTTACAAGGGAGGAGATCTACATATCTGAACGGCCAAGCTTGCCTTCCACGCAAGGAGAGTCCCACCCGGACACGGGACGAAGTCTTCAATCTTGTATCTTCATAGTCCAACAGTCCGACCAAGGGATATAATCCAGCTGTCCGAGGACCCCCTAATCCAGGATCCTTCAATGACCTCTCCAAATCCACTTTCATAATTATCACAATAAGATTCAACATCCTCCAAAATAGTGGGATCATTACTTCCTAAAGTTGACACTCTTCCAAACCCACTTTCATTGATATAATCATCATAAGTAGGAGGCATGCTATCATCATAACAAATTTGCATATCAAAACTTGAGAGGCTAGAAATATCATCTTTAGTAAACATAGCATCCCCAAGCTTGGGACAAACATTAATTGCAGCAAATATATTCTCAAACATGTCATTCTCATCAAACATAGCATCCCCAAGCATGGGCCTTTTCATATCATAAGCATAATCATTCTCATCATTAATAGTATGAATAGCACCGATAGTATAGCAATTATCATCATCACAATGAGTAATAGGAGCAACATCATTTGGGAGGGATACATTTTTACCTTTGCTTCTCCGTCTTTTCTTTTTCTTCTTCACATCATGTGTGGGTTCAACCCTGTTTTTGGAGCTCCTTATTAATGAGATTGGTTGAATAGAAGGCTCCTCCTCGTTACCTGATTCATCATAAGAAATAATAGGAGGATATTGGGAAGTCTCTTCCCTTTCATTAGTATTCTCTTCATCTTCTATTTGTTTTCTTTTCTTTATGTAATTGGCAATATAAGGATTTTCAATACAATTCACCGCACAATACATATACATTTCCTCTATATCAAAATCAAGAAGTTTATCATGGGCAAATACTGGAAGATAGTTAGTTATACGTTTCATTTCTTCATAACCCATAAGCAAACAAAGTTCATTATGATGTGCAAGGGAAATCAAGTCATCACAATTTTTGGAAACGATTAGATCATGAAACAATTTGCATCGGATAGTTAAATGACCACGTTCATTGCAAAGTTCGCAAGTGCGACTAAGAAAATTTAAATTTTCAGCACAAACATCTAGCCTTTCTTGCAACCATTTAGTTTCTAAGTACTTATGCCTCTTACAAAATCTATCTTCCCTTTTTGGTATGTACTTGCAAACTCTATGCACTCCACAAAAATAGACATGCTTATACGAGATATTTTCATCATGACTAGTGCAATCATCATTAGTACTATGGATATTCAAAGTGTTCATACTAATAACATTGAAATCATGCTCATCATTCAAAGATTTAGTGCCAAGCATTTTAATGCATTCTTCTTCTAACACTTTGGCACAAATTTCCTTTCCATCATACTCACGGAAGATATTAAAAAGATGAAGCGCATGAGGCAAACTCAAATCCATTTTTTGTAGTTTTCTTTTATAAACTAAACTAGTGATAAAAGAAGAAACTAAAAGATTCAATTGTAATATCTAAACATATACCTTCAAGTGCTAACCTCCCCGGCAACGACGCCAGAAATGAGCTTGATGTCCACTACACAACCTTCTTCTTGTAGACGTTGTTGGGCCTCCAAGTGCAGAGGTTTGTAGGACAATAGCAAATCTCCCTCAAGTGGATGAAGGTTTATCAGTCCGTAGGAGGCGAAGGATGAAGATGGTCTCTCTCAAGCAACCGTGCAACCAAATGACAAAGAGTCTCTTGTGTCCCCAACACACCCAATACAACGGTAAATTGTATAGGTGCACTAGTTCGGCGAAGAGATGGTGATACAAGTGGTATATGGATGGTAGATAAAGGTTTTTGTAATCTGAAAATATAAAAACAGAAAGGTAACTAATGATAAAAGTGAGCACAAGCGGTATTGCAATGCTAGGAAACAAGGCCTAGGGTTCATACTTTCGCTAGTGCAAGTTCTCTCAACAATAATAACATAATTGGATCATATAACTATCCCTCAACATGCAACAAAGAGTCACTCCAAAGTCACTAATAGCGGAGAACAAACAAAGAGATTATGGTAGGGTACGAAACCACCTCAAAGTTATTCTTTCTGATCGATCTATTCAAGAGTCCGTAGTAAAATAACACGAAGCTATTCTTTCCGTTCAATCTATCCTAGAGTTCGTACTAGAATAACACCTTAAGACACAAATAAACCAAAACCCTAATGTCACCTAGATACTCCAATGTCACCTCAAGTATCCGTGGGTATGATTATACGATATGCATCACACAATCTCAGATTCATCTATTCAAACCAACACAAAGTACTTCATAGAGTGCCCCAAAGATTCTACCGGAGAGTCAAGACGAAAACGTGTGTCAACCCCAATGCATAGGTTCATGGGTGGAACCCGCAAGTTGATCACCAAAACATACATCAAGTGGATCAATAGAATACCCCATTTTCACCACGGGTATCCCAAGCAAGACATACATCAAGTGTTCTCAAATCCTTAAAGACTCAATCCGATAAGATAACTTCAAAGGGAAAACTCTATCCATTACAAGAGAGTAGAGGGGGAGAAACATCATAAGATCCAACTATATTAGCAAAGCTCGCGATACATCAAGATCGTGCCACCTCAAGAACACGAGAGAGAGAGAGAGAGAGATATCAAATACATAGCTACTGGTACATACCCTCATCCCCCGAGGGTGAACTACTCCCTCCTCGTCATGGAGAGCACCGGGATGATGAAGATGGCCACCGAAGAGGGATTCCCCCTTCGGCAGGGTGGCAGAACGGGTCTAGATTGGTTTTCGGTGGCTACGGAGGCTTCTGGCGGTGGAACTCCCGATCTATTGTGCTCCTCGAAGTTTTTAGGGTATATGGATATATATAGGAGGAAGAAGTATGTCGTTGGATCTCCGGGCTGTCCACGAGGCAGGGGGCGCGCCCCCACCCTTGTGGGCAGCCCGGGACTCTCCTGGTCCATCTCCGATACTCCGTGGGCTTCTTTTGGTCCAAAAATAAGTTCTGTGAAGTTTCAGGTCAATTGGACTCTGTTTGATTTTCCTTTTCTGCGATACTCTAAAACAAGGAAAAAACAGAAACTGGCACTGGGCTCTGGGTTAATAGGTTAGTCCCGAAAATAATGTAAAAGTGCATAATAAAGCCCATAAACATCCAAAACAGATAATATAATAGCATGGAACAATCAAAAATTATAGATACGTTGGAGACGTATCAATCATTATGACATATTCATCATACCCTTAGGTTTTAGACCTCAACATACGATCTTGCGGTAGATCAACTCTATACTTGATACTTCATTCATATAAACAAGAGCAGGACATAGGGTTTTACCTCCATCAAGAGGGCCCAAACCTGGGTAAAACATCGTCTCCTTCGTTCCTGTTACAATTAGTTCAAGAATCCACAACTCGGGACCCCCTACCCCGAGATCTTCCGGTTTCGACACCGACATCAGTCCCGACCAAACTATGGAATACGTACCGCGTGTACATAACTATGCACTAAAAATACCATGGGAAAAGACGGAGGCATAACTCGATCATGGTCCACAATACGGCTCGGCCGTATCCGGGTACTCATACTTTCCCTTTTTCTTTTTATCCATTTTCAGGTTTCTTTTCCACATGCCCCTCACGATGGCCTCATCATCGATCCTTTCGAAGGATAAACATACCAAGGAGGCAAGCAACATAGACGTGTGGAACAAGCATCTAGATAATCTTCTTGACGATCACTTCGCCTGATTGTAGGACCCGCACACAGCTTCCCCTTGGCCCCGGCATGTTAAATAGCCCGGTTGCTTACCGCATTATTTGTACAAATACGCTTTGACGTATCAATCAGATTATAATGGAAACAGTTTGCGGCCCAACATATGTGGCATTCGCTTACTCCTTTATTATATTTAAACTAATTTTATCAATTGCACCCATACACTTTGGTACGACTTAACTCGCCAGGGGCTCCATTGCGCTCCATATGTTGGCAACAAGTCTGAACACTTTTTACAGTACAATTCGGCACCCCTATTGCATTATATGCATCGGCTCCGAATCATGTCTTTGGTCAATAGTTGGTTTGCCCGGCTCCTGTTCTTGCTACCTTACCTTTCGTTTTATTGGCTAGGGTAGTAAAGGGAGAACTACTGCGATTGTGTTTTTGGTTCATTCGGATAAACACCTCAGTAGAGAAAGCCGAAATCTGACTGTCATGATGCGGCGAGAGCTGGTCAGATATTCGGTGGCTAAAATCTCTTGCGATTTTTTCCGCATTATGCGACGGATCAGCTTCCACCCGATCAGGTGTTTACAGCCCCTAGTCCGGATAAACAAACTAGGGGCTACGCCTATGGTCCTATTTATCAAACTCCTATGGCTAAGTGAGGGTGATAAATCCACATAGTCTGATTGCCTGGTTCGATGCACTGAACACCTCCTTCAAGGACCAAACTCTTGGGTCAAGTGTGTTTAGGTTCGAATCCGAACACCCCCGTACTATCTACGTGGGGGCTGAAGCCGACGACTGGCCAACTCTCAGATCTAAATAAATGGCCGCACAGGAGGAAATATTTTCTAAAAACAACAAGCAATATATTACATGTAGGCTTTGTTCCATAATACAGGACTGGATAAACACGAATACATTCATTCAAAAACAATGTCCTTCGCACACTGGCCCGCTACAATGCGCGATCCTTCCAGGACGTCATCAAAATAGCGCACGAGCATGCAGTGCTCTTTGCCCTCAGGCGGCCCCTTGGTCGCAAGCTTGATGGCGTTCATCTTGGCCCACTGTACCTTGACACGGGCGAAGGCCATCCGCGCATCTTCGATGTAGGCCGATCGCTTTATGGCATCAAGCCGAGGGTAGGCATCGACCAGCCGCTTCACGAGCCCGAAGTGGCTGCTGGGTACGGCTTCAGCAGGCCATAGACGGATTATTAAATCCTTCATGGCCAGTCCGGCCACCCTATGCAGTTCAGACAGTTGATCGCTGAGGGCCACAGGATGCTCTGGCGCAAGGTATTGCGACCAGAACAGCTTCTCCGATGAGCTCCCCTCTTTGGCTCGGAAGAACTCCGCAGCATCAGCCACTCTGCGAGGTAGTCCGGAAACGCTCCTGGAGAACTCCAAATCCGGGTCAGTAAGAGGTACCTTTTCTCCACAAATTTGTTGTGCATAATAAAGGTCTTACCCGCCGCAATTTTCTTGGCCTCCTGGACTTCCCGGAGGGTGCCCTGGGCTTCAACCCGGGCCTCTTGTGCGCTTTGGCAGGCCTTAGCAAGTTCGGAATCTTGGTCCGCAATCTTGCGCTCCAAGGACTCACATTTATTTATGGCGTCCTCGAGCTCTCGCTGAACCTCCCCGACCCTTGACTCGTGTTTCTTGCAGGCGGCTTATTCCTTCTCCGCTTTCTTCTGGGCCTCGCTCAGAGTTTTTTGGAGGGACTCCACCTCGGCTGCAGCTCCTATGAAGCATCATATTAACATGATCAACACAAACAATTCTTATCATTTTAAGATCCGAATAGGCCATTGCGTACCTTGTTTGTCCTCAAGTTGTTTTTTGACACGGCCGAGCTCTTCATCGGCCTGCTCCAGCCTCTGCTTCAGTTTGGATACTTCGGCAGAATGGGAGGTCACAGCCAGCATCGACGCCAGCTTATTCACATAGACATATATGATTAGTTTCCCGTGAAAATTATTCGGTCCTCCGTCTGGCCTTTCTTTTCGAATACCGGACAAAGTCTTAGGGGCTATTGTCTGTACTACGGCGTTATTTTTGCATAATTGCGTCACGTACCTCAAAGCCTATTAGAAGGCTGGCGCAGGCTTCGGTCAGTCCGCTCTTAGCGGACTGAACCCTCTCAACCACCCTACCCATAAGGATACGGTGTTCTTCTATAATGGAAGCAGCTTGGAGCGCTTCCAGTTGAGGGAGTCATGGACTAAGGGGTCCTCGGGCGTCCGGCCTGTTGGACATGAGCCAGACTGATGGGCTATGAAGATACAAGACCGAAGACTCCTGCTCGTGTCTGGATGGGACTCTCCTTGGCGTGGATGGCAAGCTTGGCATTCGGATATGAAGATTCCTTTCTATGTAACCGACTTTGTATAACCCTAGTCCCCTCCGGCGTGTATATAAACCGGAGGGTTTAGTCCGTAGAGACAATCATAATCACATAGGCTAGACTTCTAGGGTTTTAGCCATTACGATCTCGTGGTAGATCAACTCTTGTAATACTCATTCATCAAGATCAATCAAGCAGGAAGTAGGGTATTACCTCCATAGAGAGGGCCCGAACCTGGGTAAACAATGTGTCCCCTTTCTCTTGTTACCATCAACCTTCGACGCACAGTTCGGGACCCCCTACCCGAGATCCGCCGGTTTTGACACCGACATTAGTGCTTTCATTGAGAGTTCCACTGTGCTGTCATTAAAAGGTTCCATGGCTCCATCCATCATCTACAACAATGCTGCCTGGGGGGATGTCTTTCTCCCTGGTTAGATCTTCGTATTCGGCGGCTTCGCACTGCGGGCCAACTCGCTTGGCCATCTAGAGCAGATTGACAGCAATGCCCCTGGCCGTCAGGTCAGGTTTGGAAGCTTGAACTACGTCGTTGATATCCGCGGAGACTTGATCTTCGACGGATTTGAGACCATGACAGCCGCTCCCTGCCATCGCGATGAACATGACCCAGATCTGTCATTGGACTATACCCAGGAGATTGCGCCTATAAGCACTCTGGCCCTAGATCCAGAGCAGCTCGCGCCATCCAAAGATGAGAGGCTTGACCCTGCCACGGAAGCCGCGGACTCAGCGGCGTTGGAGCCACACACAGACCCAACCTCGAGCGGAATCTACATCACCGGACCCCCGGATTCATCTCCGGTCACTGGCTCCAAACTGCGTGCATCCGCGTCTGCCGAGCCTTACCCGGTGCTGATCGTCGAATTCAGTTCCGCGAACATCTTCTGGCACTCACCTCTAGGCGATGTGCTAAACTCACTAAAAACCCTCTCTTTAGCAGGGGACTCACAGCCGAATTATATCCGGTCTGAACTGGGGGATGATGACGGGGAATTTCGCTTCCCACCCACCTCCCACTTAATAGCCACTGTCGAAGATCTAACCGACATGCTCGACTACGACCCCGGAGACATCGACGGTATGGACGATGATGCCGAATAGGAGCAGGCCCAAAACCCGCCATTTACCGGGCGCTGGACGGCCACTTCCTCCTACGACGTATACATGGTGGATACACCCGAGGAAGTTAACGGTGATGACAAAGAAGACCCAGTGGAAGATAAACCCCCTGCGATACAGCCAAAGTGCCGACGACAGCAGTGCCGCTCCAAGTCACGCCGTGAAAAAGACAGCAATACCGGCACAGGAGAAAACAATACTCTAGACGATGCCGGAGACAATGAAGACCCCGCTGAGCCAGCTTCCGAACAGGCCGAGCGGGAAGATGGGTGAGTTAGCCCTAACGAATAGGTTGCAAACGAAGACTCGGAGGACAGGACTTATCTTCCACCCTACGAGGACGAGGTGAGCCTCGGCGGCGAAGACTTTATCATGCCTGAGGAACCTCTCGAGCAGGAGCGCTTTAAGCAACAGCTAATAGCCACTCCAAGGAGCCTAAAGAAGAAGCAGCAACATCTTCAAGTTGATCGAGATCTGCTCAATGATAGATGGACCGATGTCCTCGCAGCAGAAGAATACGACCTCGAGCGCCCAACCAAAAGTTACCCGAAGCGTAAAACTGCTACCCCAATTTGATTACGAGGCACTTGAGCCTATAACATCAGTGCATAACGCGACTGATCGACCACCACGCGGCCGGGACAAAATGGCAACTCACCCGAACAACGGCCTGTCCTACCTCGCCATAAGGGTGGAGACAAAACTGCTCAGGAATACACATATGATCTCTGGCTGGGCCTGAAGAATAAATAAGGCCCGGCCAGATCAATTTACGGATCATGGGGGCGTGCCCCGACGCGCTACGACAGCCAGCAAGCCAAACATGGCAAGCACAATTACATCTAAGCTGAAAAACATAGACGAGCTCCATCCAAACTACGTCGTGACCTGGCCTGATATAGAGGCGCTGCACACCCGCTTTGCTTCACTGATGAAGTGATGGAGCATGAATTTCCAGAAGGGTTCAAACCCATGAACATCGAATCATACAACGGAACAACAGATCATGCGGTATGGATCAAAGATTTTCTTCTCCATATCCACATGGCCCGCGGTGATGACCTCCACACTATCAAATACCTCCCACTAAAATTAAAGGGACCAGCGCGGCAGTGGCTAAATAGCCTGATAAGTCTCCAATGTATCTATAATTTTTGATTGCTCCATGCTATATTATCTACTGTTTTGGACATTATTGGGCTTTATTATCCACTTTTATATTATTTTTGGGACTAACCTATTAACCGGAGGCCCAGCCCAGAATTGTTGTTTTTTGCCTGTTTTAGGGTTTTGAAGAAAAGGAATATCAAACGGAGTCCAAATGGAATGAAACCTTCGGGAACGTGATTTTCTCAATGAACAAGACCCGGGAGACTTGGATCCTACGTCAAGAAAGAAAACAGGAGGCCATGAGGTAGGGGGCGCGCCTACCCCCCCCCCCCTCCAGGCGCGCCCTCCACCCTCGTGGGCCCCCTGTTGCTCCACTGACGTACTCCTTCCTCCTATATATACCTACGTACCCCCAAATGATCGGATACGGAGCCAAAACCCTAATTCCACCGCCGTAACTTTCTATATCAATGAGATCCCATCTTGGGGCCTGTTCCGGAGCTCCGCCGGAGGGGGCATCGATCACGGAGAGCTTCTACATCAACACCATAGCCCCTCCGATGAAGTGTGAGTAGTTTACCTCAGACCTACGTGTCCATAGTTAGTAGCTAGATGGCTTCTTCTCTCTTTTTGGATCTCAATACAATGTTCTCCCCCTCTCTTGTGGAGATCTATTTGATGCAATCTTCTTTTTGCGGTGTGTTTGTTGAGACCGATGAATTGTGGGTTTATGATCAAGTCTATCTATGAATAATATTTGAATCTTCTCTGAATTCTTTTATGTATGATTGGTTATCTTTGCAAGTCTCTTCGAATTATCAGTTTGGTTTGGCCTACTAGATTGATCTTTCTTGCAATGGGAGAAGTGCTTAGCTTTGGGTTCAATCTTGCGGTGTCCTTTCCCAGTGACAGTAGAGCCAGCAAGGCATGTATTGTATTGTTGCCATCGAGGATAACAAGATGGGGTTTTCATCATATTGCGTGAGTCTATCCCTCGAAATCATGTCATCTTGCTTAAGGCGTTACTCTGTTTTTAACTTAATACTCTAGATGCATGCTGGATAGCGGTCGATGAGTGGAGTAATAGTAGTACATGCAGGCAGGAGTCGGTCTACTTGTCTCGGACGTGATGCCTATATACATGATCATACCTAGATATTCTCATAACTATGCTCAATTCTATCAATTGCTCAACAGTAATTTGTTCATCCACCGTAGAATACTTATGCTCTCGAGAGAAGCCACTAGTGAAACCTATGGCCCCCAGGTCTATCTTTATCATATTAATCTCCTACTACTTAGTTATTTCATTTTGCTTTTACTTTGCCTTTATTTTACTTTGCATCTTTATCACAAAAATACCAAAATTATTATCTTATCATATCTATCAGATCTCACTCTCGTAAGTGGCCTTATAGGGATTGACATCCCCTATTTGCGTTGGTTGTGAGGATTTATTTGTTTTGTGCAGGTACGAGGGACTCACCGTAGCCTCCTACTGGATTGATACCTTGGTTCTAAAAAAATTGAGCGAAATACTTACGCTACTTTGCTGCATCATCCCCTCCTCTTCGGGGAAAACCAACGCAGTGCTCAAGAGGTAGCAAGAAGGATTTCTAGCACCGTTGCCAGGGAGGTCTAAGCAAAAGTCAACATACCAAGTACCCATCACATACCCTTATCTCCCGCATTACATTATTTGCCATTTGCCTCTCATTTTCCTCTCCCCCACTTCACCCTTGCCGTTTTATTTGCCCTCTCTGTCTATCCTCCCTCTTTCGCCATTTTCCTCTTTTGCCCGCTTGCTTTTTGTTTGCTTGTGTGTTAGTTTGCTTGCTTGTCACAATGGCTCAAGATAATACTAAATTGTGTGACTTCACCAATACCAACAACAATGATTTTATTAGCACTCTGATTGCTCCTCTTACCGATGCTGAATCTTGTGAAATTAATGCTGCTTTGCTAAATCTTGCCATGAAAGATCCGTTTTCCGGCCTTCCTAGTGAAGATGCCGCTACCCATCTAAATAGCTTCGTTGATTTGTGTGACATGCAAAAGAAGAAAGATGTGGATAATGATATTATTAAATTGAAGCTATTTCCTTTTTCGCTTAGAGATCGTGCTAAATCTTGGTTTTCGTCTTTGCCTAAAAATAGTATTGATTCATGGAATAAGTGCAAAGATGCTTTTATCTCTAAGTATTTTCCTCCCGCTAAGATCATCTCTCTTAGAAATGATATTATTAATTTTAAGCAACTTGATCATGAACATGTTGCACAAGGTTGGGAGAGAATGAATTAATGATACGTAATTGTCCTACTCATGGTTTAAATTTGTGGATGATTGTTTAGAATTTTTATGCCGGATTAAATTTTGCTTCTAGAAATCTTTTAGATTCGGCCGCGGGAGGCACTTTTATGGAAATCACTTTAGGAGAAGCTACTAAACTCCTAGATAATATTATGGTTAATTATTCTCAATGGCATACTGAAACATCTACTAATAAAAAGGTGCATGCGATAGAAGAAATTAATGTTTTGAGTGGAAAGATGGATGAACTTATGAAATTATTTGCTAATAAGAGTGTTTCTTCTGATCCTAATGATATGCCCTTGTCTACTTTGATTGAGAATAATAATGAATCTACGGATGTGAATTTTGTTGGTAGGAACAATTTTGGTAACAACGCGTATAGAGGAAATTTTAATCCTAGGCCTTATCCTAGTAATCCCTCTAATAATTATGGTAATTCCTACAACAATTCTTATGGAAATTATAATAAGATGCCCTCTGATTTTGAATCTAATATTAAAGAATTTATTACTTCGCAAAAAAATTTAACGCTATGATTGAATAAAAATTGCTTAAGATTGATGATTTGGCTAGGAACGTTGATAGAATTTCTCTTGATGTTGATTCTTTGAAACTTAGATCTATTCCGCCTAAGCATGATATCAATGAGTCCATCAAAGCCATGAGAATTTCCATCGATGAGTGCAAAGAAAGAACCGCTAGGATGCGTGCTAAGAAAGATGCCTTTATAAGAACGTGTTCTAATTCCTATGAAAATAAAGATGAAGATCTAAAAGTTATTGATGTGTCCCCTATTAAATCTTTGTTTTGCAATATCAATCTTGATAATGATGGGACTGAATATGATCCAACTTTACCTAGAAGGCATTCCAAGAATTCAGAATTTTTTGATCTTGATGCTAAAATTGATAAAAGTGGGATTGAAGAAATTAAAACCCTAGATGTTGCTAAACCCACTATTATGGATTTCAAGGAATTTAACTATGAAAATTGCTCTTTGATTGATTGTATTTCCTTGTTGCAATCCGTGCTAAATTCTGCTCACGCTTATAGTCAAAATAAAGCGTTTACTGAACATATCGTTGATGCCTTGATGCAATCTTATGAAGAAAAACTTGAATTGGAAGTTTCTATCCCTAGAAAACTTTTATGATGAGTGGGAACCAACTATTAAAATTAAAATTAAATATCATGAATGCTATGCTTTATGTGATTTGGGTGCTAGTGTTTCCACGCTTCCAAAGACTTTGTGTGATTTGTTAGGTTTCCGTGATTTTGATGATTGCTCTCTAAACTTGCACCTTGCGGATTACACTATTAAGAAACCTATGGGAAGAATTAATGATGTTCTTATTGTTCCAAATAGGAATTATGTGCCCGTAGATTTTATTCTTCTTGACATAGATTGCAATCCTTCATGTCCTATTATTCTTGGTAGACCTTTCCTTAGAACGATTGGTGCAATTATTGATATGAAGGAAGGAAATATTAGATTCCAATTTCCATTAAGGAAAGGCACGGAACACTTTCCTAGAAAGAAAATTAAATTACCTTATGAATCTATTATGAGAGCCACTTATGGATTGCCTACCAAAGATGGCAATACCTAGATCTATTCTTGCTTGTTATGCCTAGCTAGGGGCGTTAAACGATAGCGCTTGTTGGGAGTCAACCCAATTTTATTTTTATTCCTTGCTTTTTGATCCTGTTTAGTAATAAATAATTTATCTAGTCTCTGTTTTGCTTGTGTTTTTTGTGTTTAATTAGTGTTTGTGCCAAGTATAACCGTTGGGAAGACTTGGGGAAAGTCTTGTTGAACTTGCTGTAAAAAAACAGAAACTTTAGCGCTCACGAGAACTGCTGTAATTTTTATTTGGAAAGTGATATTTAGTTAATTCTTTTTGCAGATGATTAATAGATAAATTCTTCACGTCCAGAAATTTATTTTAGAATTTTTGGGATCCCATATGTTGAGCTAGCTACAGATTACTACAGACTGTTCTGTTTTTGATAGATTCTGTTTTTCGTGTGTTGTTTGCTTATTTTGATGAATCTATGGCTAGTAAAATAGTTTATAAACCATATATAAGTTGGAATACAGTAGGTATAACACCAATATACATAAAGAATGAGTTCATTACAGTACCTTGAAGTGGTCTTTTGTTTTCTTTCGCTAACAGAGCTCACGAGATTTTGTACTTTAAGTTTTGTGTTGTGAAGTTTTCAAGTTTTGGGTAAAGATTTGATGGATTATGGAACAAGGAGTGGCAAGAGCCTAATATTGGGGATTCCCATGGCACCCCCAAGATAATCTAAGGACAACTAAAATCCAAAGCTTGGGGATGCCCCGGAAGGCATCCCCTTTTTCGTCTACTTCTATCGGTAACTTTACTTGGAGCTATATTTTTATTCGCCACATGATATGTGTTTCACTTGGAGCGTCTTGTATGATTTGAGTCTTTGCTTGTTAGTTTACCACAATCATCCTTGCTGTACACACCTTTTTAGAGAGCCATACATGATTTGGAATTTGTTGGAATACTCTATGTGCTTCGCTTATATCTTTTGAGTTATATAATTTTTGCTCTAGTACTTCACTTATATCTTTTAGAGCACGGTGGTGGATTTGTTTTATAGAAACTATTGATATCTCATGCTTCACTTAGATTATTTTGAGAGTCTTAATAGCATGGTAATTTTCTTAAAATCCTAATATGCTAGGTATTCAAAGTTAGTAAAATTTTCCTAGGAGTGTTTTGAATACTAAGAGAAGTTTGATGCTTGATGATTGTTTTGAGATATGGAGGTAATAATATCAAAGCCGTGCTAGTCCAGTAGTTGTGAAATTGAGAAATACTTGTGTTGAAGTTTGCAAGTCCCGTAGCATGCACGTATGGTAAACGTTATGCAACAAATTTGAAACATGAGGTGTTATTTGATTGTCTTCCTTATGAGTGGCGGTCGGGGACGAGCGATGGTCTTTTCCTACCAATCTATCCCCCTAGGAGCATGCGCGTAGTACCGAGGTTTTTGATGACTTGTAGATTTTTGCAATAAGTATGTGAGTTCTTTATGACTAATGTTGAGTCCATGGATTATACGCACTCTCACCCTTCCATCCTTGCTAGCCTCTTTGGTACCGTGCATTGCCCTTTCTCACATTGGGAGTTGGCGCAAACTTCGCCGGTGCATCCAAACCCCATGATATGATACACTCTTTCACACATAAACCTCCTTATATCTTCCTCAAAACAGCCACCATACCTACCTATTATGGCATTTCCATAGCCATTCTGAGATATATTGCCATGCAACTTTCCATCATTCCGTTCATCATGACACATTCATTACTGTCATATTGCTTAACATGATCATGTAGTTGACATAGTATTTGTGGCAAAGCCACTGTTCATAATTCTTTCATACATGTCACTCTTGGTCCATTACATATCCCGGTACACCGCCGGAGGCATTCATATAGAGTCATCTTTTGTTCTAGTATTGAGTTGTAATCATTGAGTTGTAAATAAATAGAAGTGTGATGATCATCATTTTCTAGAGCATTGTCCCAAGTGAGGAAAAAAATTAAAAAAAAAGAAAAGGCCATAAAAAAGAGAGGGCCCAAAAAAAAGAAAAAAATAATAATGAGAGAAAAAGAGAGAAGGGACAATGTTACTATCCTTTGCCACAGTTGTGCTTCAAAGTAGCAATTTAATCTTCATGTTAGGGAGTCTCTTGTTTTGTCACTTTCATATACTAGTGGGAATTTTTCATTATATAACATGGCTTGTATATTCCAACAATGGGCCTCCTCAAGTGCCCTAGGACTTCGTGAGCAAGCAGGTTGGATGGACACCCACTAGTTTATTTTGTTGAGCTTTCATACATTTATAGCTCTAGTGCATCTGTTGCATGGCAATCCCTACTCCTTGCATTAATATCAATCGATGGGCATCTCCATAGCCCATTGATTAGCCTCGTTGTAACACCCCGTATGTAACCTGCCATATTTGTATTCCAACTCTTGCCTTTTTCGGCATTAAGTTATGATATTTCCTCGTTGTCGGGTTTTTGTCTTCGTGTTGCTTTTGTCTTTGTCATGCATCTCATATCATGTCATTATGTGCACCGCATTTGCATATGTGCTTGTCTCATGCATCCAAGCATTTTTCCCCGTTGTCCGTTTTGCATTCCGGCGCTCCTATGTCCTCCGGTGTCCCCTTTTACCTCTTTTCGTGTGCGGGTGTTAAACGTTTTCAGATTGGACCGAGACTTGCCAAGCGTCCTTGGTTTACTACCGGTAGACCGCATGTCAAGTTTCGTGCCATTTGGACTTCGTTTGATACTCCAACGGTTAACTGGGGAGCCGTAAAGGCCTCGTGTGTGTTGCAGCCCAACACCTTTCCAATGTGGCCCAAAACCCACCTAAACCCCCTCCATCATCTAGGTCGTTCGATCACGATCGCGTGGCCGAAAACCGTGCTAAATTTGGAGCCTCCTAGCTCCCTCTACCTATAAAAAGGCCCTTTCATTCCAAATCACGAATCAAACCCTAGACCCTGCCCTCTCCTCGCGCCACCAGACAAAAACCGGCCGGCCGGACACGTCCGCCCCGCTCCCCCGGCCAACCACCGCTCGCCACGTGTCCTCCGCGGAGCCCCACTTTGCCGCCACCCACCGCGGCCCGGAGAGCCCGCGTCCGGCCCTCCGAGCCCGCGCGCCGCCCGCGCCTTCCTCCCTCGCCGCGCGCCCGCCTCCTCCTTGCCGGCGTCGGTGACTGCCGCCCCGCTCTGGCTCGTCGCCGGCGGCCGTCGCACGCACCTCGCCGCCCGCGCCGCCCCGAACCGGCGCCGCCGCCGCCGCCATCGCCTCGCCGCCGTCCGGCCTCGCCGGCCTCTCCGTCGTCCTCCTCCCGGCCGGATTCGGCGATCCCCAAGTCTGGCCACCACGTTCAACTACTCCGGCGAGCTCCCCGACGATCTTCGGTTCGCACGCCGCTACAGTAAACCCTAGATCCGGATCTGAGAGGGTTGACTTTTGCCCCGTTCCAATATTTTTTTAGCGTTTTTCATCGCATCATAACTCTGCATCCGTAGCTCCGTTTGGGCGTGTAGCATATCAAATTGTTCGTCTCGACGAGTACTTCATTTAATTCCATTGCACCATGTTCATTTGAGTTCATCTTGATGCCCTAAATGTTGTTGCAAGAGTGCTATGCAATGTTAGTTTCAGATTCTTATCAGGATTTGGACATTTGTCATTTTTTCCATGATTAATGTGTGCCTCCTATGATCTTGAGCCCTACATGTGTTTTGAAGTATGGCATGCCATCTTTACAGGGGTGTATGCCATGTATGTTTGTGATCTTTGTGGTGACTAGCACAAGCATGCAAAGTAGCTCTCGTAATGTTGCTGATTTCAGGGACTTAGAAATCTACTAAGTCATTTTTCTCATTCTATTTTTATGCCATGTATTCTTGTTGCTATAGAGTGATCCATGCCTCTTTTGAGCATGATCAGTAAGGATGTTTTGTAGATATTGTTATGCTCTTTCCATCCGTGTCTTTGTTTGCAATTATGGAGCACCCTAGCTTGACTCAATCGAGCTCTACTTTTACTATAAAATGTTCCTGGCAGAATGTTTACGTGTTAAGCATTTTTGCCGAGCTTGTTGTAGTTGATCCATGCATGCTATGAGGTTGTTCTTGCCATGTTTAGCTTCTATGTCATGTCTACTTGCTGGGTGTATGCTTAGTTTGCCATGCAATGCCTTGTGGTGAGTGCATCGAGCTCACAAACATGCCTACTTAATATCTGTTTTGCCATGCTCCAGTTTTCTTCTAAGTCTGAATCTGTTAACGAAAGTTGCTATGTTCACATGGTTGCCATTGTATTTTATAATCCCTTTTGGCTTATGCTCAGTAAGGGACTTTTGTTGTGTGTTTTGAGTAGCTTCATGCAATGCCTTGCTTTGCCATGATATGTTCCTGTAGCATGTTATTATCTTGCTCTAAACATTGCTTCCTGATGTTAAATTCCTGACATCTTGTTAAATTTCACTAAGTCTGTAACCTGTTATCTTTTGCACTTTTGCCATGCTTGTTTGGACCTGCTATTGAGTGAATTATCCGTAGCTCAGTGTTCATGTTTTGTCAAGCATCTTGAGTGGATCACTGCCATGTGTTTTGTTGTTATGTTAGAGTGCAGTAGCTTGTTGTTCTTGATGCATTTAGATGGCCTCGTGCTGTTAATCGCAGACCGGTGCCATATTTGTTTTGCACGTCATTTACAAACCGTACATCCGATTCCGGTGATATTTATATCGATTTCGACCGAAATAAACTCATCTTTCCAGTGGCACTCTTGTTTTCCAAGTTGAAGCTAGTTTCAATCTTTCCTTTCCGAAACATGCAAATGCATCGCATACCACGTCCCGCATATCATGCCATGTTTTGCATCATGTTGCTTGTGCATTGCACGTGGTTGATTGTGTCTCCCTTTGCTTGTGTTCTTGCTTTGGATAGAGCCGAGATGCGAGTACGTGATCGAGGAACCCGTTGAGTACGCTTACGAGGATCAAGCTAACGTCAACTCGGAGAACTTTGCAGGCAAGATGACCATACCCTCGAAATCACTTCTATCTTTGCTTGCTAGATGCTCGCTCTTTTGTTATGCCTATGCTACGATATCTACCACCTTTCTTATCATGCCTCCCATATTTCCATGTCAAACCTCTAACCCACCTTGTCCTAGCAAAACCGTTGTTTGGCTATGTTACCGCTTTGCTCAGCCCCTCTTATAGCGTTGCTAGTTGCAGGTGAAGATTGGAGTTTGTTCCTTGTTGGAACATGTTTATTGTTGGGATATCAGTATTATATCTTGTCTACTTTAATGCACCTATATACTTGGTAAAGGGTGGAAGGCTCGACCTTATGCCTGGTGTTTTGTTCCACTCTTGCCGCCCTAGTTTCCGTCATACCGGTGTTATGTTCCTTGATTTTGCGTTCCTTACACGGTTGGGTTATAATGGGAACCCCTTGACAGTTCGCCTTGAATAAAACTCTTCCAGCAATGCCCAACATTGGTTTTACCATTTGCCACCTAGCCTCTTTTCCCTTGGGTTCCGCGGACTCAAGGGTCATCTTTATTTTAACCCCCGGGCCAGTGCTCCTCTGAGTGTTGGTCCAATTTGTCAGCCGCCGGTGGCCACCAGGGGCAACCCTGGGCTGGCCTACCGGAAGTTTGGACAATCCGGTGTGCCCTGAGAACGAGATATGTGCAGCTCCTATCGGGATTTGTCGGCACATTCGGGTGGCTTTGCTGGTTTAGTTTTACCATTGTCGAGATGTCTTGTAACCGAGATTCCGAGTCTGATCGGGTTGTCTTGGGAGAAGGAATATCCTTCGTTGACCGTGAGAGCTTGTGATGGGATAAGTTGGGACACCCCCTGCAGGGATTTGAACTTTCGAAAGCCGTGCCCGCGGTTATGGGCAGATGGGAATTTGTTAATGTCCGGTTGTAGAAAACCTGAAACTTAACTTCATTAAAATGAATCAACAGAGTGTGTGGCCGTGATGGTCTCTTTTCGGCAGAGTCCGAGAAGAGAACACGATCTCGTGTTATGCTTGAACGTAGGTTGTTCTAGGATCACTTCTTGATCATAGTTTATCGACCGTGCCTTTGCCTTCTCTTCTCGCTCTCATTTGCGTATGCTAGCCACCATATATGCTACTGCTTGCTGCAGCTCCACCTCATACCTTTTACCTACATATAAGCTTAAATAGTCTTGATTGCGAGGGTGTGAGATTGTTGAGTCCCCGTGACTCACAGATTACTTCAAAACCAGATGCAAGGACCGATGATACCGCTCCAGGAGATTCGACTGAGCTCAAGTGGGAGTTTAATGAGGACTCAGGACAATACTATGTTTCTTTTCCAGACGATCAGTAGTGGAGCCCAGTTGGGGCGATCGGGGACTTTGTTGCAATTGGGGTTATCTTTATTTTGGTTCCGTAGTCGGACCTTGATTGTATTTGGATGAATGTAATGATATTTATGCTTGTGTGACGTGGCGAGTGTAAGCCAACTATGTACCTCTTTTCCTTATTCGTTACATGGGTTGTGTGAAGATTACCCCACTTGCGACATTGCTTACAATGCGGTTATGCCTCTAAGTCGTGCTTCGACACGTGGGAGATATAGCCGCATCGTGGGTGTTACACTCATTGATGTGAGACTTTCTCCTTTTTGTCTTCTCCACATAACCCCCCTCATTATATTCTATTCCACCCATAGTGCTATGTCCATGGCTCGCGCTCATATATTGCGTGAAAGTTTATAGGTTTGAGATTACTAAAGTATGAAACAATTGCTTGGCTTGTCATCAGGGTTGTGCATGATGAGAGCATTCTTGTGTGACGAAAATGAAACATGACTAAACCATA
Organism: Triticum aestivum; assembly: GCF_018294505.1. Classification (NCBI taxonomy): domain Eukaryota; kingdom Viridiplantae; phylum Streptophyta; class Magnoliopsida; order Poales; family Poaceae; genus Triticum; species Triticum aestivum. Next base: position 32,308,340 of record NC_057803.1, read on the forward strand.
TGATTTTGTAGGGATGAACTTTCTTTGGCCATGTTATTTTGAGAAGACATAATTGCGTAGTTAGTATGCTTGAAGTATTATTATTTTTATGTCGATATGAACTTTTGTCTTGAATCTTTCGGATCTGAATATTCATACCACAATTAAGAAGTATTACATTAAAATTATGCCAAGTAGCACTCCGCATCAAAAATTCTATTTTTATCATTTACCTACTCGAGGACGAGAAGGAATTAAGCTTGGGGATGCTTGATACATCTCCAACGTATCTATAATTTTTGATTGCTCCATGCTATATTATCTACTGTTTTGGACATTATTGGGCTTTATTATCCACTTTTATATTATTTTTGGGACTAACCTATTAACCGGAGGCCCAGCCCAGAATTGCTGTTTTTGCCTGTTTTAGGGTTTCGAAGAAAAGGAATATCAAACGGAGTCCAAACGGAATGAAACCTTCAGGAACGTGATTTTCTCAACGAACAAGACCCCGAAGACTTGGACCCTACGTCAAGAAAGAAAACAGGAGGCCACGAGGTAGGGGGCGCGCCTACCCCCCCCCCCCAGGCGTGCCCTCCACCCTCGTGGGCCCCCTGTTGCTCCACCGACGTACTCCTTCCTCCTATATATACCTACGTACCCCCAAACGATCAGATATGGAGCCAAAACCCTAATTCCACCGCCGTAACTTTTTGTATCCATGAGATCCCATCTTGGGGCCTATTACGGAGCTCCACCGGAGGGGGCATCATTCACGGAGGGATTCTACATCAACACCATAGCCCCTCCAATGAAGTGTGAGTAGTTTACCTCAGACCTACGGGTCCATAGTTATTAGCTAGATGGTTTCTTCTCTCTTTTTGGATCTCAATACAATGTTCTCCCCCTCTCTTGTGGAGATCTATTCGATGTAATCTTCTTTTTGCGGTGTGTTTGTTGAGACCGATGAATTGTGGGTTTATGATCAAGTCTATCTATGAATAATATTTGAATCTTCTCTGAATTCTTTTATGTATGATTGGTTATCTTTGCAAGTCTCTTCGAATTATCAGTTTGGTTTGGCCTACTAGATTGATCTTTCTTGCAATGGGAGAAGTGCTTAGCTTTGGGTTCAATCTTGTGGTGTCCTTTCCCAGTGACAGTAGGGGCAGCACGGCACGTATTGTATTGTTGCCATTGAGGATAACAAGATGGGGTTTTCATCATATTGCATGAGTTTATCCCTCTACATCATGCCATCTTGCTTAAGGCGTTACTCTGTTTCTAACTTAATACTCTAGATGCATGCTGGATAGCGGTCGATGAGTGGAGTAATAGTAGTAGATGCAGGCAGGAGTCGGTCTACTTGTCTCGTACGTGATGCCTATATACATGATCATACCTAGATATTCTCATAACTATGCTCAATTCTGTCAATTACTCAACAGTAATTTGTTCACCCACTGTAGAATACTTATGCTCTCGAGAGAAGCCACTAGTGAAACCTATGGCCCCCGGGTCTATCTTTATCATATTAATCTCCTACTACTTAGTTATTTCCTTTTGCTTTTACTTTGCCTTTATTTTACTTTGCATCTTTATCACAAAAATACCAAAAGTATTATCTTATCAGATCTATCAGATCTCACTCTCGTAAGTGGCCTTATAGGGATTGACAACCCCTATTTGCGTTGGTTGCGAGGATTTATTTGTTTTGTGCAGGTACGAGGGACTCACGCGTAGCCTCCTACTGGATTGATACCTTGGTTCTCAAAAACTGAGGAAAATACTTACGCTACTTTGCTGCATCATCCATTCCTCTTCGGGGAAAACCAACGCAGTGCTCAAGAGGTAGCACAACCTTCCATAGAACTCCGCTGGCAATTGGGAAGACCTGGAAGACGCCATTCGCAATATCTTCCTAGGTACATATGTCCGGCCTCCAGATGCTGATGACTGAAGTCACATCATCCAGCAGCCCAGAGAGTCAGCCAAGAAGCTCTAGACCAGGTTCCTAATTAAAAAGAACCAAATTGTCGAGTGTCCGGACACCGAAGCCCTCGCGGCCTTTAAACACAACATCCGGGATGAGTGGCTCGCCTGCCACCTCGGTCAAGAAAAACCAAAATCCATGGCAGCCCTTACCGCTCTAATGACCCGCTTTTGCGCGGGAGAAAACAGCTGGTTGGCTCGTAGAAGCAACAGCGCCAGCGATCCGGGCACTTCCGAAGTCCGGGACGGGAACGGCAAGCCACGATGCAATAAACACAAACATCGCAATGACAATGAAAGAGCACAAAGCACGGCGGTCAATGCCGGATTCAGAGGCTCCAAACCCGGTCAACTGAAAAAGCCATTCAAGGAAAATAGAGACAGACCATCCAATCTAGACAAAGTATTGGATCGGCCCTGCCAGATTCACGGCACCCCCGATAAACCAGCTACTCACACCAACTGAAGTTGTTGGGTCTTCAAACAAGTCGGCAAGCTTAATTCCGAACACAAAGGGAAGGGGCCGCCCAGCAACAACGATGGCGAAGAGACTCGCCAGCTGAATACCGGGGGTCAGAAGCAATCCCCCCCCCCCCGAAGTAAAAACCGTAAACATGGTATATGTGACGCACACCTTTATAGGGTAGGGATGGCAATGGGTCGGGTTTGGGGCAGGTGGAGCTGGTCCAAATCCAACCCGTGACCCATCTTCCTACCCTCTGCCCATCCACCAAATTATCCATAGGCACAACTTGTGCCCATGCCCAAACCGCTGGATACCCACATACCCATGGAGCTCCATGGGCATAGAAAAGTCAGCATGAAGCCTTCCCAAAGATCAAATTAGCTCATTGCCATTCACTCAAAAATGATAACATAAGCTACATGCACAAGTAGGCAACAAGTAATACGATGAGTCCTTAAGTGTGACATACTAGAGGTTGATTCTGCAGCATATAGCTTATGGCACCAGTTGCATATTGCCAGCCTTTTCCCATTGATTCACTCTTTCTACTATCACTGGCATATGGCCTCACATGACGTACGGGTATCCATTGGATATCCATGGAGCACAAACTATAACCGTGCCCAACCCGGCTATTCGTGGGTATCCATATCCACGGACCCATGGGCAGAAATGTGCTCCATACCCTTGCCCAACCGAGTCGGGTATCCAGATCCATGGATAAAATTGCCATCCCTATTGTAGGGGAACGCAGGCGTGCACTACAGGATGCATATGCCATAGGGTCGTCCTCCCCCCAAATTTCGCCATATCCATCCCGATGGTTCGGCGACCATAGTCGAAGTACCAAGAGGACTCATCAAGCCGCATTACTAATCGACCATTTCAACCGCCGACCTCTATTAACGGGGACCGATCAATCTCAGAGCCGGATTAGCAGTTCGGCCTTCATCGTTCGCCCCATATACCCGCGAAGTTTGTACCGCGCGTACATAATTGGGTACTTAGAATACCCTGGTCATCGGCAAAGGCACAATACGGACAGGCCTACAAGCTCTCTCATAGCCTTCTCTTCTTTTCTTTTCTAACCTTTTTTATTATCTTTCATCACAGGTGGTTCAAAGACCAGTCATCTCACAGAATCTGTCGGAGTTCGGCTTTGTTCACCTACCCAAAGGATATTCCTATTGAGGAGTCCTTTCACCGAGGCAAGGTGGGGCAGACGTGGGACATGAGGTCCAAGTAACTTTCAGTAGACCGCACTCTCTATTTAGAGCCTGTAAAGTGCCTTCTCCCTCAGCCATCGACCACCGGCATGTCAAATAGCCTGGGTCATGGCATTATTATCTATAAAATGGCAATTGAAGCATCAATCAAGGGCTCAATACGGGAACAAATAAATTGCCGGCAAGTCCGAACAGCTTTATAGCACACTTCGACGTCACGAGTTCGGCCTTATATGCATCAGCTCCGAATCATGTCTTTGGTCAATAGTTGGGTTGCCCGGCTCTTGTGCTTACTACCTTACGTTCCGCTCTATCGGCTAGGGTAGAAAGGGAGAACTACTGTGATTGTGTCCTGGTTTACCCAGATGAGCACCTCATTAGAGAAAGCCGAAAACTGACTGTCATGATGCAGCGAGGGCTGGTTAACCACTCGATGACTTATCAGAATCTTTCGCGATTCCTCCCGTATTACATGAAGGACCGTTCTTGCGGTCACCTATGTAAGGCACCGTATTCGGATAGCTGTGTACATACCAGGGGTTATATCGTAGACCCATCATCAAACTCCTATGGCTAAGTGAAAGTATTAAAGCCCTATAGTCCGATTGCCTAGTTCGCCGCATTGACACCTGTTGGGGATCGTAGCAGAAATTTAAATTTTTCTACACATCACCAAGATCAATCTATGGAGTAATCTAGCAACGAGGGGAAGGAGAGTGCATCTACATACCCTTGTAGATCGCTAAGCGGAAGCATTCAAGTGAACGGGGTTGATGGATTCGTACTCGTCGTGATCCAAATCACCGATGATCCTAGTGCCGAATGGACGGCACCTCCGCGTTCAACACCCGTACAGCCCGGTGACGTCTCCTACACCTTGATCCAGCAAGGGGAGAAGGAGAGGTTGGGGAAGACTCCATCCAGCAGCAGCACGACGGCATGGTGGTGAAGGAGGAGCGTGGTAATCCTGCAGGGCTTCGCCAAGCACCGTAGGAGAAGAGGAGGACTTGGGAGAGGGGGAGGGCTACGCCAGAACTTTTGTGCGGCTTCCCTCCCAACCCCCACATATATATAGGGGCAAGGGAGAGGGGGCTGGCCCCCTCAGATCCAATCTGAGGAGGGGGGCGGCGGCCAAGGGGGGTTGCCTTGCCCCCCAAGGCAAGGGGGGCGCCCCCCTTTAGGGTTCCCCCAAACCCTAGGCGCATGGGCCCTAGGGGGGAGGCGCCCAGCCCACTAAGGGGCTTGTCCCTCTCCACATACAGCCCATAGGGTCCTCCGGGGCAGGTGGACCCTCCCGGTGGACCCCCGGAACCCCTCCGGTGGTCCCGGTACAATACCGGTAACCCCCGAATTTTTCCGGTGACCGTATGATGACTTCCCATATATAAATCTTTACCTCCGGACCATTCTGGAACTCCTCGTGACATCTGGGATCTCATCCGGGACTCCGAACAACATTCGGTAACCACGTACATCTATTCCCTATAACCCTAGCGTCATCGAACCTTAAGTGTGTAGACCCTACGGGCTCGGGAGTCATGCAGACATGGCCGAGACAACTCTCCGGTCAATAACCAACAGCGGGATCTGGATACCCATGTTGGCTCCCGCATGCTCCACGATGATCTCATCAGATGAACCACGATGTCAAGGATTCAATCAATCCCGTATACAATTCCCTTTGTCCATCGGTACGATACTTGCCCGAGATTCGATCGTCGGTACCCCGATACCTTGTTCAATCTCGTTACCGGCAAGTATCTTTACTCGTTCCGTAAAAAATCATCCCGTGATCAACTCCTTGATCACATTGTGCACATTATGATGATGTCCTACTGAGTGGGCCCAGAGATACCTCTCCGTTTACACAGAGTGACAAATCCCAGTCCCGATTCGTGCCAACCCAACAGACACTTTCGGAGATACCTGTAGTGAACCTTTATAGCCACCCAGTTACGTTGTGACGTTTGGTACACCCAAAGCATTCCTACGGTATCTGGGAGTTGCACAATCTCATGGTCTAAGGAAATGATACTTGACATTAGAAAAGCTTTAGCATACGAACTACACGATCTTTGTGCTAGGCTTAGGATTGGGTCTTGTCCATCACATCATTCTCCTAATGATGTGATCCCGTTATCAATGACATCCAATGTCCATGGTCAGGAAACCGTAACCATCTATTGACCAACGAGCTAGTCAACTAGAGGCTTACTAGGGACATGGTGTTGTCTATGTATCCACACATGTATCTGAGTTTCCTATCAATACAATTCTAGCATGGATAATAAATGATTATCATGAACAATGAAATATAATATAATAATAACTAATTTATTATTGCCTCTAGGGCATATTTCCAACAGTCTCCCACTTGCACTAGAGTCAATAATCTAGTTCACATCGCCATGTGATTAACACTCACAGGTCACATCGCCATGTGACCAACATCCAAGAGTCTACTAGACTCAATGATCTAGTTCACATCACTATGTGATAAACACTCAAAGAGTTCTGGGTTTGATCATGTTATGCTTGTGAGAGAGGTTGTAGTCAACGGGTCTTGCCATATTCAGATCCCTATGTATTTCGCAAAACTTTATATCGTAGATGCTGCTGCCACGTTCCACTTGGAGCTATTCCAAATTGTTGCTCCATTATACGTATCCGGTATCTCTACTCAGAGCTATCCGGATAGGTGTTAAGCTTGCATCGACGTAACTCTTTACGTCGAACTCTTTATCACCTCCATAACCGAGAAACATTTCCTTATTCCTCTAAGGATAATTTTGACCGCTATCTGGTGATCTACTCCTAGATCACCTTTGTACCCTCCTGCCAGACATGTGGCAAGGCACACATCAGGTGCGGTACTTCAGCATGGCATACCGTATAGAGCCTATGACAAAAGCATAGGGGACGACCTTCGTCCTTTCTCTTTCTTATGCCGTGGTCAAGCTTTGAGTCTTACTCAACTTCACACCTTACAACTCAGGTAAGAACCCTTCTTTGACTGATCTATTTTGAACTCCTTCAAAAACATGTCAAGGTGTGCGTTCTTTGAAAGTACCATCAGGCGTCTTGATCCATCTCTATAGATCTTGATGCCCAATATGTAAGCAGCTTTATCCAGGTCTTCCTTTGAAAAACACTCTTCAAACAACCGTTTATGCTTTCCAGAAATTCTACATTATTTCGGATCAACAATATGTCATCCACATATACTTATCAGAAATGTTGTAGTGCTCCCACTCACTTTCTTGTAAATACAAGTTTCTAGCAAACATTGTATAAACCTAAAAGCTTTGATCACTCCATCAAAACATATATTCCGATTCCGAGATGCTTGCTCTAGTCCATAGAAGGATTGCTGGAGCCAGCATACCTTTTAGCATCCTTAGGATCGACAAAACCTTTTATTGTATCACATACAACTTTTCTTACGAAAACTGGTAAGAAAACTTGTTTTGACATCCATCTGTAAGATTTCATAATCGAAAAATACAGCTAATGCTATCATGATTCCGACGGACTTAAGCATCGCTACGGGTGAGAAATTCTCATCGTAGTCAACTCCTTGAACTTGTGAAAAGACTCTTTCCCACAAGTCGAGCTTCATAGACGGTAACATTACCGCCCACGTCCGTCTTCTTCTTAAAGATCCATTTATCTCAATGGCTTGCCGATCATCGGGCAAGTCCACCAAAGTTCATACTTTGTTCTGATATATGGATCCTATCTCGGATTTCATGGCTTCTAACCATTTGTCGGAATACGGGCCCACCATCGCTTCTCCATAGCTCGTAGGTTCATTGTTGTCTAACAACATGATATCTAAGACAGGATTACCGTACCACTTAGGAGTAGTACATATCCTTGTCGACCTACGAGGTTCGATAGCAACTTGATCCGAAGCTTCATGATCACTATCATTAACTTCCTATTCAACAGACGTAGGCGCCATAGAAAACATCTTTCTGTGTTGCATCACTCTCTGGTTGAAGTAAAGGTTCAACAACCTCATCATCAAGTTCTATCTTCCTCCCACTCAATTCTTTCGAGAGAAACTCCTTCTCGAGAAAGGACCCATTCTTAGCGACAAACAATTTGCCCTCGAATCTGAGATAGAAGGTATACCCTACTATCACCTTTGGGTATCCTATGAAGATGTGTTTGTCCGCTTTGGGTTCGAGCTTCTCCGGCTGAAGCCTTAAGCATCGCAGCCCCAAACATTATGAAACGACAACTTTGGTTTCTTGCCAAACCAATGTTCATACGACGCCGTCTCAACGGACTTCGATGGTGTCCTATCTAAAGTGAATGTAGCTGTCTCTAACGCATAACCTCAAAATGAAAACGGTAGATTGATAAGAGACACCATAGATCGCACCATATCTTATAAGGTTCGATTACGACGTCCGAACACACCATAACCCAGTGGTGTTCCAGGTGGCTTCAACTGTGAAACAATTCCACAATGTCTTAAGTGTTTGCCAAACTCATAACTCAGATATTCTCATTGATCAGATCGTAGGAATTTGATCTTCTTGTTATGATGATTCTTAACTTCACTCTGAAATCGCTTGAACTTTTCAAACGTTTGCAGACTTGTGCTTCATTAAGTAAATATACCTATATCTACTCAAATCGTCAGTGAAGATGAGAAAATAGCGATATCCACCGCACGCTTCAATTCTCATTGGATCACACGCATCAGCATGTATGATTTCCAACAAGTCACTTGCCCGTTTCATTGTACCTGAAAGCGGGGTCTTAGTCATCCTGCCCATGAGGCATGGCTCGCATGTGTCAAGCGATTCAAAATCAAGTGACTCCAAACATCCATCGACATGGAGTTTCTTCATGCATCTTACGCCAATATGACCTAAGCGGCAGTGCCACGAGAAAGTGGTACTATCATTATTAACTCTACATCTTTTGGCGTGAACATGTGTATTACCACGACCGAGATTCAATGAACCATTCACATAGGGTGCATGACCATGAAAGGTATCATTCATGTAAACAGAATAACCATTATTCTCTAACTTAAATGAATGACCGTATTGCAATGAACATGATCTAATCATATTCATGCTCAACGTAGACACCTGATAACATTTATCTAGGTTCAATACTAATCCCGAAGGCAGATGGAGCGTGCGATGGTGATCTCATCAACTTTGGAAACACTTCCAACACACATCGTCACCTCGCCCTTAGCCAGTCTCCGTTTAGTCCGTAGCTTTTGCTTCAAGTCACCAGTAATAGCAACTGAACCGGTATCCAATACCCAGGTGCTACCAGGAGTACTAGCGAGGTACACATTAATAACACGTATATACTTTGTTGAAGTTGCCAGCCTTCTTATCTACCATGCATTTGGGGTAATTCCGCTACCAGTGACCGTTCCCCTTACAATAGAAGCACTTAGTCTCGGGTTTGGGTTCAACCTTGGGTTCCTTTACTGGAGCGGCAACTGGTTTGCCATCCATGAAGTTTCCCTTCTAGCCCTTGCCCTTCTTGAAACCAGTGGTCTTGTTAAACCATCGACACTTGATGCTCCTTCTTGATTTCTACCTTTTACGGTCTTAAGCATCGCGAACAGCTCCGGGATCAACTCCATCCCTTGCATGTCATAGTTCATCACGAAGATCTAGCAGCTTAGTGATAGTGGCTAGAGAACTCTATCAATCACTATCTTATCTGGAAGTTTAACTCCCACTTGATTTAAGTGATTGTAGCACCCAGACATTCTGAGCACATGCTCACTAGCTGAGCTATTCTCCTCCATCTTGTTGGCTAAAGAACTTGTCAGAGGTCTCACACCTCTCAACACGGGCATGAGCCTGAAATCCCAATTTCAGCTCTTGGAACATCTCATATGTCTTATGGCGTTCAAAACGTCATTGGAATCCCGATTCTAAGCCGTAAAGTATGGTGCACTAAACTATCAAGTAGTCATCAGGATGTGTCTGTCAGGTGTTCACAACATCCACAGATGACGTTGTAGGGGTTTGCACATCGAGCGGTGCATCAAAGACATAAGCCTTCTGTGTAGCAGTGAGGACACTCCTCGGACTACGGACCTAGTCCGCATCATTGCTTACAATATCTTTCAACTTAATCTTTCTCTAGGAACGTATTGAAACAGGGAGCTACAACGTGAGCTATTTATCTACAACATATTTGCAAAGACAATTTAGACTATGTTCATGATAATTGAGTTCATCTAATCAAATTATTTAATGAACTCCCACTCAAATAGACATCCCTCTAGTCATCTAAGTGAAACATGATCCGAATCGACTAGGCCGTGTCCGATCATCATGTGAGACGGACTAGTCATCAACGGTGAACATCTCATGTTGATCGTATCTTCTATACGACTCATGTTCGACCTTTCGGTCTTCCGTGTTCCGAGGCCATGTCTGTACATGCTAGGCTCGTCAAGTCAACCTAAGTGTATTGCGTGTGTAAATCTGGCTTACACCCGTTGTATTCGAATGTTAGAATCTATCACACCCGATCATCACGTGGTGCTTCGAAACGACGAACCTTCGCAACGGTGCACAGTTAGGGGGAACACTTTCTTGAAATTTTAGTGAGGGGTCATCTTATTTAAGCTACTGTCGTTCTAAGCAAATAAGATGTAAAACATGATAAACATCACATGCAATCAAATAGTGACATGATATGGCCAATATCATTTTGCTCCTTTTGATCTCCATCTTCGGGGCTCCATGATCATCGTTGTCACCGGCATGACACCATGATCTCCATCATCGTGTCTTCTTGAAGTTGTCTCGCCATCTATTACTTCTACTACTATGGCTAACGCTTTAGTAATAAAGTAAAGTAATTACATGACGTTTATGTTGACACGCAGGTCATAAATAAATTAAGACAACTCCTATGGCTCCTGCCGGTTGTCATACTCATCGACATGCAAGGCGTGATTCCTATTACAAGAACATGATCAATCTCATACATCACATATATCATTCATCACATCCTTTTGGCCATATCACATCACAAGGCATATGCTGCAAAAACAAGTTAGACGTCCTCTAATTGTTGTTGCAAGTTTTTACGTGGCTGCTATAGGTTTCTAGCAAGAACGTTTCTTACTTACGCCAAAACCACAACGTGATATGCCAATTTCTATTTACCCTTCATAAGGACCCTTTTCGTCGAATCCGATCCGACTAAAGTGGGAGAGACAGACACCCGCTAGCCACCTTATGCAACTAGTGCATGTCAGTCGGTGGAACCAGTCTCACGTAAGAGTACGTGTAAGGTCGGTCCGGGCCGCTTCGTCCCACGATGCCGCCGAATCAAGATAAGACTAGTAACGGCAAGTAAATTGACAAAATCAACGCCCACAACTGCTTTGTGTTCTACTCGTGCATAGAAACTACGCATAGACCTAGCTCATGATGCCACGATTGGGGAACGTAGCAGAAATTTAAAATTTTCTACGCATCACCAAGATAAATCTATGGAGTAATCTAGCAACGAGGGGAAGGGGAGTGCATCTACATACCCTTGTAGATCGCTAAGCAGAAGCGTTCAAGTGAACGGGGTTGATGGAGTCGTACTCGTCGTGATCCAAATCACCGATGATCCTAGTGCTGAACGGACGGCACCTCCGCGTTCAACACACGTACAGCCCGGTGACGTCTCCTACGCCTTGATCCAGCAAGGGGAGAAGGAGAGGTAGGGGAAGACTCCATCCAGCAGCAGCACGACGGCATGATGGTGAAGGAGGAGCGTGGTAATCCTGTAGGGCTTCGCCAAGCACCGTAGGAGAAGAGGAGGACTTGGGAGAGGGGGAGGGCTGCGCCAGAACTTGGGTGCGGCTGCCCTCCTAATCTCCACATATATATAGGGGCAAGGGAGAGGGGGGCCGGCCCCCTCAGATCCAATCTGAGGAGGGGGCGGCGGCCAAGGGGGTTGCCTTGCCCCCCCCAAGGCAAGGGGGCGCCCCCCCTTTAGGGTTCCCCCAAACCCTAGGCGCATGGGCCCTAGGGGGGAGGCGCCCAGCCCACTAAGGGGCTGGTCCCTCTCCACATACAGCCCATAGGGCCCTCCGGGGCAGGTGGACCCTCCCGGTGGACCCCCGGAACCCCTCCGGTGGTCCCGGTACAATACCGGTAACCCCCGAATTGTTTCGGTGACCGTATGATGACTTCCCATATATAAATCTTTACCTCCGGACCATTCCGGAACTCCTCGTGACGTCCGGGATCTCATCCGGGACTCCGAACAACATTCGGTAACCACGTACATCTATTCCCTATAACCCTAGCGTCATCGAACCTTAAGTGTGTAGACCCTACGGGCTCGGGAGTCATGCAGACATGGCCGAGACAACTCTCCGGTCAATAACCAACAGCGGGATCTGGATACCCATGTTGGCTCCCACATGCTCCACGATGATCTCATCGGATGAACCACGATGTCAAGGATTCAATCAATCCCATATACAATTCCCTTTGTCCATCGGTACGATACTTGCCCGAGATTCGATCGTCGGTACCCCGATACCTTGTTCAATCTCGTTACCGGCAAGTATCTTTACTCGTTCCGTAACACATCATCCCGTGATCAACTCCTTGATCACATTGTGCACATTATGATGATGTCCTACCGAGTGGGCCCGAAGATACCTCTCCGTTTACACGGAGTGACAAATCCCAGTCTCGATTCGTGCCAACCCAACAGACACTTTCGGAGATACCTGTACTGAATCTTTATAGCCACCCAGTTACGTTGTGACGTTTGGTACACCCAAAGCATTCCTACGGTATCCGGGAGTTGCACAATCTCATGGTCTAAGGAAATGATACTTGACATTAGAAAAGCTTTAGCATACGAACTACACGATCTTTGTGCTAGGCTTAGGATTGGGTCTTGTCCATCACATCATTCTCCTAATGATGTGATCCCGTTATCAGCGACATCCAATGTCCATGGTCAGGTAACCGTAACCATCTATTGATCAATGAGCTATTCAACTAGAGGCTTACTAGGGACATGGTGTTGTCTATGTATCCACACATGTATCTGAGTTTCCTATCAATACAATTCTAGCATGGATAATAAACGATTATCATGAACAATGAAATATAATATAATAATAACTAATTTATTATTGCCTCTAGGGCATATTTCCAACAACACCTCCTTCACGGACCAAGATGTTGGGTCAAGAGTGATCAAGTGCTTTTTGAACACCCCCGTATTTTATGCGAGGGGGTTGAAGCCAACGACTGGAAAACTTTCAGATTATACAAAAACGGCCGCATAAGAGGAGCTAAAACTTTTAAGCATAGCCTTAAAATATCATAATATTGATTTTAAAAATTTGGTAATTCACTCGAAGACCATATCCTTTGAGCATTGAACCTCTATCAAGCGGGCACCCTCTAGGATGTCATCAAAATAATGCTCCGGCGGGTGTTTGTCCTTGCCCCCGGGCGGACTCTTCGCTGTAACATCAGCGGCATTCATCTTCGCCCAATACGTTTTGACACGGGCAAAGGCCATCCATGCACCTTCAATGCACGATGATCGCTTCACGGCATCGACACGCGGCACCACATCCATAAGGCGCTACACCAAACTGAAATAACTATTCGGAATTGGCTCAGTCGGCCACAGCAGGACCACGACATCCTTCATGGCAAAACCGGATATCTTGTGGAGTTCGGCCCACTAGGACATCTGTTCGTTCAACAACAGTGGGCGCTTTGGCATACCGAATTGCGTCCAAAAAAGCCTCTCCATTGCTTACCCTTCTTGCGCTTGGTAAAATTGCGTTGAATCAAAGGTGCTCTTCGGCAAGTCCAAGAATGCGTCTGGAGAACTCCACATTCGATTAAGCGGGGCATACTTCGGATCGCCCAATTTAGTCTGTAATAAGAAAGGCTTACCAGCTACTATCTCCCATCTTGCCGGATCTCCTCCCGAGCCTCGCTAAACTCGGATCGTGCTTCCCTCGCCTCTTGTACGGCATTATCGAGATCGGCCATTTTGGCTTTGTTATCCCCCTCAAGGAATTCGCACCGGACATTGGCTTCCTTTAGCTCGCGCGCCATGATAGACATTCTCTCCTCGCACTGGCGCCGAGCAGCCTGTTCGGCTTTTAACTATGAGCTGCCTTGTCAGCAGCCACATTACTCATCCGGGCTTGCTCCTTGGCTCGGACAAGTTCAGCCCGAAGGGCCTCCACCGCGGCAGCACTATCTGCAATTATACACATCTCAGTACATAATAATTAGCTTCGTGCTCATATTATTATACATACATACACTGACCGCCTTGGAACATACCTCGCGCCTCGTCGAGCCGCCTGTTAATAAGCACGATGTCGTCATCCGCCACATTAAGCTTCTGCTCCAGATCTGCAACCTCTGCAGCACGGGCAGTCACCGTGGATGTAACCGCCCGTGTTCCAATTAATTCGATTATTTCCTGGGCATATCTTTTTCGATCATCTGATTGCCTTCCTTCAGACGCCAACCAGAGTCTCAGGGGCTACTATCCATACACACGTGCATTTTGCGTACAAAGCACAATCAAAAACATTACATTACAGTACGTACCTCGAAACCACCGTACCCATTAAGGTGCGATGTTCCTCTGAGACGGACGAATATCGCAACATGTCCATCAGAGTATCCGGCGCCTCCGGATCCCGGGGAGGAGCTGTGGGAGTATGGACTCCCTTTGAGAGGATATGTTTGTCCGACCCTAGAGTCGTCTTCGGCTGTCCGGATAGTCCGGGGCCTTTATTGTTGGCCCCCGTAGGGACCATTATTTCCCGGACCCTGGTTGACCAAAGTTTCACCTTGGGGTGTTGTCTTCATTATCCCCTGCACTACTTGTTGATTGGGAGAGATCCTCCGGGACGACACCTCGAAGTCGTCCGCTCTATTGGGCGAGGAATCCTGTGGAGGCTTTTCGCTTTCCATCATTTCGAAAGAATATCCCCCGAAGAGGATTGTTGAGGAAGACTGCGTGTCAGACTGCAAAAACATGTATTCTAGATGTTACCCTTGTAACGGGAAAAGGAATGGGATATGTTTCAAACACCCTTGTTCACTTATGATTCGGCTAAAGGCCCGTCCTTGTGGAGGAACTGCGCGACAACATCGTCTTCCGAGCCCGAAGCGCCTGATAGGAGCGTCTTACCTCACTTAGGAGCCTTTACCTCCCAACCTTCGGAGGCGGCCCTTTTCTTACCATGGGGAGAAAGGATGTCTGTTTCTTTTTCTATTTTATCTTCGAAAGAGGGAATATTAATCCCCCCGGACACAGTATTTGGTGTGCCTTTGGAATGGAGGCCGCCTTTGGCCTTCCTGCTCTCCTCGTTGCCCTTTTTCACTGGCACCTGGAATGGTGCCGGGACTAGCATCCTTGTCAACACAGGACTAGCTAGGTCTTCGGGAAGGGGGGCCGAACACCTAATTCACTCTGCCTTCTTCGTCCAGCCCTGGAAAAAGATGGTTTTCTCAGTGCCTTATCACTGGATACTTAATTAAGCTATGTTCGGAAGTTGAATGCTTACCGAGGTATCCGGATGGTTGCAGTCGAGGCCGAGGTCCTCGGTAGTGTCCGGCCACTGTTTTCATGTCCCAAAAAATAACTTCCACATTCCTTTGTGCGTCGTGCCAAAGAAGTGTTGAAGGGTTCGTGGTCATTCTAGATTGAACTCCCACATGCGGAGGGGCCGTCGCTGGCATGGGAGGACCCGGCGGACTAACATTACTTGAATCATGTCGATGAGATCAGTGACCTTCTCAAGGAGGCTCCGGATGCGGCTCTGTAGAGTCTGCACTTCGTCGA
Organism: Triticum aestivum; assembly: GCF_018294505.1. NCBI lineage: Eukaryota > Viridiplantae > Streptophyta > Magnoliopsida > Poales > Poaceae > Triticum > Triticum aestivum. Next base: position 32,323,856 of record NC_057803.1, read on the forward strand.
TTTATCCCCAGTCTAGCCCCTTGTTGATCCATGAGGCGAGCTGAATTGGAGGGCCGGATCGGAATGTAGGTATAGCTGCCCACTTGGTACCACGGGGTTTAGTGATGTAAAACCACTCCCTCCGCCATAAGTTGGAAGATTCTGTGAAGGATCCTTTTAACCAAAGAGCATTGGTGAGCTTGCTCACCATGGCGCCACCACACTCCGCTTGCTTCCCTTCGATCACCTTCGGCTTCAAATTAAAGGTCTTAAGTCATAAGCCGAAGTGTGGGGGAATATGAAGAAAAGCCTCGCACACAACGATGAACGCCGAGATGAGAAGAAAAGAGTCCGAGGCCAGGTCGTGAAAATCTAGCCCATAATAGAACATGATCCCTCGAACAAAGGGGTGAAGAGCGAACCCTAGCCCTCAGAGGAAGTGGGAGATGAATACGACCCTCTCGCCGAATCTGGGAGTAGGAATAACTTGCCCGTGAGTAGGAAGCCTGTGGGGGACTTCCCGTCCAGGTACCGTGTCGCCCGGAGCTTCGCAATATCCTCCTTTGTGACAGAGGAAGCCTTCCACCGGCCTTGAGAATTAGGCTCAGACATGATTGGGTAGCTTGAAGCAGTTAAGGTGAACCTCGGGTGCTGGAACTCGAGGTCGAAGAGGTTGAGGAAAGGGTCGGCGTAAAAAAGAAAGCCAGGTCGTAACCCCTTTATAAAGACAATGAATATCGAACGTCTCCACCTAGGCCTAAAAACCTTCCTATTCCTAAGGAATCATAGCAACAGAACGGTTGGGATACCCATGCCCGTATTGATGAGAATCCCATAATAAAGGGACACGATCTCTTCTTCGACAAGACGTGCCAATAAAACCGCGTCTCGAAACGTGAAGCGAGAGGTTAAAAGAAAAAAAACGGTTTGAAATAATAACCGGGTAGGGACGTGATGTCACGTTACAAAAAGTTGTCAGCGAATTGGACTCGTGAAATATTATACTCTCTACGGTGGTGTGTGCTACTTGTTTTGCGGATTTGGACGCGTTCGTTGTGTTCGACGACTGTGTTGGAGTATTCGGAAGAGGAACCCTCCTTGCCATGCGGAAGACAATCTGCACACCGGACACCTCGTCATTGAAGCCTGGTTCAGGGGCTACTGAGGGAGTCCTGGACTAAGGGGTCCTCGGGCGTCTGTCCTGTTGGACATGGGCCGGACTGATGGGCTATGAAGATACAAGACCGAAGACTCTCGCTCGTGTCCGGATGGGACTCTCCTTGGCGTGGATGGAAAGCTTGGCGTTCGGATATGAAGATTCCTTTCAATGTAACTGACTTTGTATAACCCTAGTCCCCTCCGGTGTCTAAATAAACCGGAGGGTTTAGTCCGTAGAGACAATCATAATCACATAGGCTAGACTTCTAGGGCTTTAGCCATTACGATCTCGTGGTAGATCAACTCTTGTAATACTCATATTCATCAAGATCAATCAAGCAGGAAGTAGGGTATTACCTCCATAGAGAGGGCCCGAACCTGAGTAAACATTGTGTCCCTATCTCCTGTTACCATCAACCTCCGATGCACAGTTCGGGACCCCCTACCCGAGATCCGCCGGTTTTGACACTGACACCAGTAGAGTATCCGGTGCCTCCGGATGGATAGAGGTCACCGGCGGAATAGGTGCACCTCCTTCTTTCGAAAGAGGTTGCTTACGTGATTCTGGAGCCGTACGGGCCTCTGGAATAGTATTCGGCTGGGGGCCGAATTGGATATGGCCCCCATCACTAGTCTCCAGGGTGGTCTGCTCCCCCATGTATCCGGCAACCAAGGTATCACCCTCTTGCGCCCCCACGGTGGCCTCTTGTACCTCTTCCTGGCCTAGGAGGGTCCTTCGGGACAACACTTCGGCGTCGTCCGTAGTCTTGGGGGAGGAGGCCGGCGGAAGCGACCCGTTGTCCATCACCTTTGGATCTAGCGAATTCCGCGAAGATGAGGATCGTTGGAGGTGGGTGAGAGCTAGACTACAACGCATGATTCAACATATTAAAGCCATGAAGTAAAGGAGCTTCATATATATATATATGTGTGTAAGTGCCTTTGAGTACTTACGATCTGGCCAGGGGCTTCTTCCTGGGACGCCACTCAGGCCTGCTATCGGTGTCTGATTCGGAATCGTCCGCAAGGGAGACTCTCCCTTTCTTGGACGCCTCCGCCTCTGCCTCCAGATCCGTGGAGGCCGCCCTTTTCTTCCTTCCCCAATCGGGGGGAGAATTGCTTTCCTACTCCTCCTCGCCGTTTTCGGCGGGGGAGGGGTGGGTTTTGGCGTCTTCGGATGTTGCGTCCGAAGTGCCTTTATGGTGGAAGCCGCTTATTTTCTCCTGGACCTTCTTCTTGGCCTTCTTATCCCGCGCCTGGTAGGGCGCCAGAACCAGCATTTTTGTCAGGAGTGGGATAGCTGGGTTTTTGGGCAGCGGAGTTGGACACTGGATCCTCTCCGCCTTCTTTATCCAGCTTTGAAAAGACAAATGGAGAAACTTAGACATCTTCCTTGAATGCACAGGAAGAGATACACCTTGAAGTATGAAGAACTTACCCAACTGGCTAGATAGGTCAGGTCGTATCCGCGGTCCTCGGACGTCTGCGGCCACGTCTGATTGGCATTGAAAAGCACCTTCCAGATACCTTCGTGCATGGAGCCGAAGAACTGTCGTAAGGTCTGGTGCTTGGCTGGATCGAACTCCCACAAATGGCAAGTCCGGCTTTGGCAGGGAAGGATCCGGCGAAAAAGCATCACCTGGATCACATTGACGAGCTTGATGTTCTTGTCCACCATGCTCTTGATGCGCGCCTGCAGCGCTGATATCTCGTATGACGACGACCAGTCCAGGCCCTTTTTAGCCAGGAGGTAAGCCACATTGGGGGCCCGGACTTGAATTCAGGAGCCGCGACCCACGTGGTGTTGCAGGGCTTAGTGACATAGAACCACTGCTGCTGCCACCCCTTGACGGTTTGACAGTTTGCTCACCATGGTACCTCCACACTCTGCATGTTGACCATCCACCACTTTTGGCTTCACATTAAAGATCTTTAGCAATAATCCAAAGTGGGGTGGGATGCGGAGGAAGGCCTCACACACGACAATGAATGCCGAGATGTTGAGGAAAGAATTCGGGGCTAGATCGTGGAAATCTAGCCCATAGTAGAACATGAGTCCGCGGACAAAGCGGTGGAGGGGAAATCGTAACCCGCGGATGAAGTGGGGGATGAATACCACCCTCTCATTGGGCTTCGGGGTGGGGACGATCTGACCCTGGCCGGAAGCCGGTGGGCGATTCCCTGGGCCAAGTACCCTGCTTCCCAGAGCTCCGCGATGTTCCCCTCCGTGACGGAGGAGGCCATCCACTTGCCCTGTGTTCCAGATCCGGATATGGCTGGAGTGCTTTTTGGAGGCGGAAAGGATGGAAGCTTGGGCCCTGGAGCTCGAGAACGGATGGGCAGAGAGGAAGAAGGCGTGGGTGAAAGAGTGGATCCTTATCCTCTTATAAAGGCAGTGAATATCAAGCGCCTCCCCACTCGCCTTAAAACTCGCTTATTACCCAAGGGTCATGCGGACGGCGCGGTTGGATTACCCACGCCCGTATTGATGAGGATCCCATGATAAGGGGACATGATCTCTGCTTCGACAAGACGTGCCAATGAAAACCGCACCTCGAAACATGGAGCGTGAGGCTAAAAAATGGTTCAAAATAATGACCAGGCGGGGATGTAACGTCTCACTACAAAAAGTTGTCGGTAGATGGGACTTGTGAAATATTATACTCTTTGCGGCTATGTTTGGAGCCCGTCTTGCAGAGCCGAACATGTTTTATGTGTTCGAGGACTACTTTGAAGTATTCGGAGGAGGAACCCGCCTTGCAATGCTGAAGACGATTTGCACGCCGGACACATCATCATTGAAGCCTGGTTCAGGGGCTACTGAGGGAGTCTTGGATTAAGGGGTCCTTGGGCGTCCGGGCTATGTGACGTGGGCCGGACTGATGGGCCATGAAGATACAAGACAGAAGACTTCCTCCCGTGTCCGGATGGGACTCTCCTTTGAGTGGATGGCAAGCTTGGCGTTCGGATATGAAGATTCCTTTCTCTGTAAACTGACTCTGTACAACCTAGCCCCCTCCGGTGTCTATATAAAACCGGAGGGTTCAGTCCGTAGAGGCAATCATAATCATATAGGCTAGACAATTAGGGTTTAGCCATTACGATCTCGTGGTAGATCAACTCTTGTAACCCCTGTACTCATCAAAGTCAATAAAGCAGGATGTAGAATATTACCTCCATCAAGAGGGCCCGAACCTGGGAAAAACATTGTGTCCCTTGTCTCCTGTTACCATCAATCCTTAGACGCATAGTTCGGGACCCCCTACCCGAGATCTGCCGGTTTTGACACCGACATGAACCCTATGGGTTCAAGAACTATGTAGACATGACCGAGACAAATCTTCGGTTAATAACCAATAGCGGAACCTGGATGCTCATATTGGCTCCTAAATATTCTACGAAGATCTTTATCGGTCAAACCGCATAACAACATACGTTGTTCCCTTTGTCATCGGTATGTTACTTGCCCGAGATTCAATCGTTGGTATCATCATACCTAGTTCAATCTCATTACCGGCAAGTCTCTTTACTCGTTCCGCAATGCATCATCCCGCAACTAACTCATTAGTCACATTGCTTGCAAGGCTTATAATGATGTGCATTACCGAGAGGGCCCAGATACCTCTCCGATACACGGAGTGACAAATCTTAATCTCGATCTATGCCAACTCAACAAACACCACCGGAGACACTTGTAGAGCATCTTTATAATCACCCGATTACGTTGTGATGTTTGATAGCACACAAGGTGTTCCTTCGGTATTCAGGAGTTGCATAATGTCATAGTCAGAGGAACATGTATAAGTCATGATGAAAGCAATAGCAATAAAACTAAACGATCATTTATGCTAAGCTAACGGATGAGTCATGTCCATCACATCATTCTCTAATGATGTGATCCCGTTCATCAAATGACAACACATGTCTATGGTTAGGAAACTTAACCATCTTTGATTAACGAGCTAGTCAAGTAGAGGCATACTAGGGACACTCTGTTTGTCTATGTATTCACACATGTACTAAGTTTCTGGTTAATACAATTCTAGCATGAATAATAAACATTTATCATGATATAAGAAAATATAAATAACAACTTTATTATTGCCTCTAGGGCATATTTTTAGTCTCGCACTTGCACTAGAGTCAATAATCTAGTTCGCATCGCCATGTGATTTAACACCAACAGTTCACATCGTCATGTGATTTAACACTCTATAGTTCACATTGCTATGTGACCAATACCCAAAGGGTTTACTAGAGTCGATAATATAGTTCACATCGCCATGTGATTAACACCCAAAGATTACTAAGGTGTGATCATGTTTTGCTTGTGAGAGAAGTTTAGTCAATGGGTCTACCACATTCAGATCCGTATGTATTTTGCAAATTTCCATGTCTACAATGCTCTACACAGAGCTACTCTAGATATGCTCCCACTTTCAATATGTATCTAGATCGAGACATAGAGTCATCCAGATCGGTGTCAAAGCTTGCATCAACGTAACTCTTTACAACGAACTCTTTGTCACCTCCATAACCGAGAAACATTTCCTTATTCCACTAAGGATAATTTTGACCGTTTTCCAGTGATCCACTCCTGGATCACTATTGTACCTTCTTGCCAAACTCATGGTGAGGTACATAATAGGCATGGTACACAGCATAGCATACTTTATAGAACCTATGACTGAGGCATAGGGAATGACTTTTCATTCTCTTTCTATTTTCTTCCGTGGTCGGGTTTTGAGTCTTTACTTACCTTCATACCTTGCAACACGGGCAAGAATTCCTTTGACTGTTCCATTTTGAACTACTTCAAAAACTTGTCAAGGTATGTACTCATTAAAAAATTTATCAATTGTCTTGATCTATCTCTATAGATCTTGATGCTATTTATGTAAGCAGCTTCAGCGAGTTCTTTCTTTGAAAAACTCCTTTCAAATGCTCCTTTTTGCTTTCTTGAAAATTCTACATTATTTCCGATCAATAATATGCCATTCACATATACTTATCAGAAAGGCTGTAGTGCTCCCACTCACTTTCTTGTAAATATAGGCTTCACCACAAGTCTGTATAAAACTATATGCTTTGATCAACTTAGCAAAGCGTAAATTCCACCTCTAAGATGCTTGCACCAGTCCATAGATGGGTCGCTGGAGCTTGCACATTTTGTTAGCACCTTTAGGATTGACAAAACCTTCTGGTTGCATCATATACAATTCTTCTTTAAGATATCCATTAAGGAATGTAATTTTGACATCCATTCGCCACATTTCATAAAATGTGGCACTTGCTAACGTGATTCGGACAGACTTTAAGCATCGATACGAGCGAGAAAATGTCATCGTAGTCAACATCTTGAACTTGTAAAAACCCTTTTCGACAAGTCGATCTTTGTAGATAGGAACATAACTACCAGCGTCCGTCTTCCTCTTGAAGATCCATTTATTCTCAATGGCTCGCCAATCATCGGGCAAGCCAATCAAAGCCCATACTTTGTTCTCATCCATGGATCCCATCTTAGATTTCATGGCCTCAAGCCATTTTGCGGAATCTAGGCTCATCATCGCTTCCTCATTGTTCATTGGTTCGTCATGGTCTAGTAACATGGCTTCCAGAAAAGGATTACCGTACCACTCTAGTCCGTAACGTACTCTGGTTGACCTATGAGGTTCGGTAGTAACTTGATCTAAAGTTTCATGATCATCATCATTAACTTCCTCACTAATTGGTGTAGGCATCACTAGAACTGATTTATGTGATGAACCATTTTCCAATTCGGGAGAAGGTACAACTACCTCATCAAGTTCTACTTTGCTCCCTCTCACTTCTTTTGAGAGAAACCCCTTCTCTAGAAAGGATCCATTCTTAGCAACAGATAAATTGCCTTCAGATATGTGATAGAAGGTGTACCCAACAGTTTCCTTTGGGTATCCTATGAAGACACATTTCTTCGATTTGGGTTCGAGATTATTAGGTTGAAGCTTTTTCACATAAGCATCGCAACCCCAAACTTTAAGAAACGACAACTTAGGTTTCTTGCCAAACCACAATTCATATGGTGTCGTCTCAACGGATTTATATGGTGCCCTATTTAACGTGAATGTGGATGTCTCTAATGCATAACCCCAAAACGATAGTAGTAATTTGGTAAGAGACATCATAGATCGCACCATATCTAATAAAGTATGGTTATGATGTCCGGACACACCATTATGCTGTGGTGTTCCAAGTGGCATGAGTTTGTGAAACTATTCCACATTGTTTTAATTGAAGGCCAAACTCATAACTCAAATATTCGCCTCTGCGACCAGATCATAGGAACTTTATTTTCTTGTTACGATGATTCTCTACTTCACTCTGAAATTCTTTGAACTTTTCAAATGTTTCAGACTTGTGTTTCATCAAGTAGATATACCCATATATGCTCAAATCATCTATGAAGGTCAGAAAATAATGATACCCGCCGCGAGCCTTAACACTCATCGGACCGCATACATCGGTATGTATTATTTCTGATAAGTTAGTGGCTCTCTCAATTGTTCGGGAGAACGGGGTTTTAATCATCTTGCCCATGAGGCATGGTTCGCAAGCATCAAGAGATTCCAAACATCAGCATGGAGTTTCTTCATGCGCTTTACACCAATATGACCTAAACGGCAGTGCCACAAATATGTTGCACTATCATTATCAACTTTGCATCTTTTGGCATCAATATTATGAATATGTGTATCACTACGATCGTGATTCAATAAACCATTTATTTTGAGTGCATGACCATAGAAGGTTTTATTCATGTAAATAGAAGAACAATTATTCTTTGACTTAAATGAATAACTGTATTGCAATAAACATGATCCAATCATATTAATGCTCAATGCAAACTCCAAATAACATTTATTTTAGGTTCAACACTAATCCCGAAGGTAAAGGGAGTGTGCGAAGGTGATCTTATCATCCTTGGAATCATTTCCAACACACATCGTCACCTCACCCTTAACTAGTCTCTATTAATTTTGCAACCCTTGTTTCGAGTTACTACTCTTAGCAACTGAACCAGTATCATATATCGAGGGGTTGCTATAAACACTAGTAAAATACACATCAATAACATGTATATCAAATATACCTTTGTTCACTTTGCCATCCTTATTATCCACCAAGTATTTGGGGGTAGTTCCACTTCCAGTGACCATTCCCTTTGTAGTAGAAGCACTCAGTTTCAGGCTGAGGTCTAGCTTTGGGTTTCGTCACGGGAGTGGCAACTTTCTTGCCATTCTTTCTTGAAGTTCCCTTTCTTTTCATTTGCCCCTTTTCTTGAAAGTAGTGGTATTGTTAACCATCAACACTTGATGCTCTTTCTTGATTTCTACCTTCGCTGACTTTATCATCGTGAAGAGCTCGAGAATCATTTTCGTCATCCCTTGCATATTATCGTTCATCACGAAGTTCCAGTAACTTGGTGATAGTGACTAGAGAACTCTATCAATCGCTATCTTATCTGGAAGATTAACTCCCACTTGATTCAAGTGATTGTAATACTCGGACATTTTGAGCACATGATCACTGGTTGAGCTATTCTCCTCCATATTGTAGGCAAAGTACTTATCAGAGGTCTCATACCTCTCGACTCGGGCATGAGTCTGAAATACTAATTTCAGGTCTTGGAACATCTTATATGCTCTGTGGCATTCAAAACGTTTTTGAAGTCCCAGTTCTAAGCCGTAAAACATGGCGCACTAAACTATCAAGTAGTCATCATACCGAGCTTGCCAAACGTTCATAACGTCTGCATCTGCTCCTGCAATAGGTCCGTCACCTAGCGATGCATCAAGGACATAATTCTTCTATGCAGCAATGAGGATAATCCTTAGATCATGGACCCAGTCTGCATCATTGCTACTATCATCTTTCAACTCATTTTTCTCTAGGAACATATCAAAATAAACGGGGAGCTACATCGCAAGCTATTGTTCTACAACATAGATATGAAAATACTATCAGGACTAAGTTCATGATAAATTAAAGTTCAATTAATCATATTACTTAAGAACTCCCACTTAGATAGACATCCCTCTACTCGTCTAACTGATCATGTGATCCAAATCAACTAAACCATGTCTGATCATCACGTGAGATGGAGTAGCTTTCAATGGTGAACATCACTATGTTGATCATATCTACTATATGATTCACGCTCGGCCTTTTGGTCTCAGTGTTCTGAGGCCATATCTGCATATGCTAGGCTTGTCAAGTTTAACCCGAGTATTCTATGTGTGCAAAACTGGCTTGCACCCATTGTATGTGAACGTAGAGATTATCACACCCGATCATCACGTGGTGTCTCGGCACGACGAACTGTAGCAACGGTGCATACTTAGGGAGAACACTTATACCTTGAAATTTAGTGATAGATCGTCTTATAATGCTACCGCCGTACTAAGTAAAATAAGATGCACAAAAGATAAACAGCACATGGAATCAAAATATCTGAAATGATATGGCCATCATCATCTTGTGCCTTTTACCTCCATCTCCAAAGTAGCATCATGATCTCCGTCGTCGCTGGCAAGACACCATGATCTCCATTATCTTGATCTTTATCAGCATGTCGTCACATGGGCGTCTCGCCAACTATTTCTTTTGCAACTATTGCTATGCTATGCGATAATGTAAAGCAATTATATGGCGCTTGCATCTTATGCAATAAAGAGACAACCGCAAGGTTCCTGCCAGTTGTCGATAACTTTAACAAAACATGATCATCTCATACAACAATTTATATCTCATTGCATCTTGACCATATCACATCACAACATGCCCTGCAAAAACAAGTTAGACGTCCTCTACTTTGTTGTTGCAACTTTTACGTGGCTACTATGGGCTTCTAGCAAGAACCGTTCTTACCTACGCATCAAAACCACAACGATTTTTCGTCAAGTGTGTTGTTTTAACCTTCAACAAGGACCGGGCGTAGTCAAACTCGATTCAACTAAACTTGGAGAAATAGACACCCGCCAGCCACCTGTGTGCAAAGCATGTCAGTAGAACCAGTCTAATGAACATGGTCATGTAATGTCGGTCCGGGCCGCTTCATCCAACAATATCGCCGAATTAAAGTAAGACGTTGGTGGTAAGCAGTATGACTATTATTGCCCACAACTCTTTGTGTTCTACTCGTGCACATAACATCTACGCATAGACCTGGCTCTGATGCCACTGTTGGGGAACGTAGTATTCCAAAAATTTCCTACGATCACGCAAGATCTATCTAGGAGAAGCATAGAACGAGCGAGGAGAGTGTGTCCACGTACCCTCGTAGACCGAAAGCGGAAGCATTTAGTAACACAGTTGATGTAGTCGAACGTCTTCGCGATCCAACCGATCCAAGTACCAAACGCACGTCACCTCCACGATCTTCACACGTTCAGCTCGGTGACGTCTCTAGAACTCTTGATCTAGTTGAGGCCAAGGGAGAGTTTCGTCGGCATGACGGCGTGGTGACAGTGATGATAATGTTACCGATGCAGGGCTTTGCCTAAGCACTACAATGATATGACCGAGGTGTTAACTATGGAGGGGGGCACCGCACACGGCTAGGAACAATTGATGTGTGTTCTAGGGGTGCCCTCCCCACATATATAAAGGAGAGAGAGGGAGGGAGGCAGTTGATACATCTCCAACGTATCTATAATTGTTTATTGTTCCATGTTATTATATTATATGTTTTGGATGTTTAATGGTCTTTAATATGCTCTTCTATATTATTTTTTGGACTAACCTATTAACCGGAGGCCTAGTGCCAGTTTTTGTTTTTTGCCTATTTCAGTGTTTCGCAGAAAAGGAATATCAAATGGAATCCAAACGGAACGAAACCTTTGCGACGATCTTTCCTAGAACAAACGCAACCCAGGAGACTTGGAGTGGAAGTCAGAGACGCAACAAGGCGGCCACGAGGCAGGAGGGCACGCCCAGGGGGGTAGATGCGCCCCCAACCTCGTGGGCCCCTCGTAGCTCCACCGACGTACTTCTTTCACCTATATATACTCTTATACCCTAAAAACATCCAGGGGAGCCACGAAACCACTTTTCCACCGCCTCAACCTTCTGTACCCGTGAGATCCCATCTGGGGCCTTTTCCGGCGATCTGTCGGAGGGGGAATCGATCACGGAGGGCTTCTACATCAACGCCATAGCCTCTCCGATGATGTGTGAGTAGTTTACCACAGACCTTCGGGTCCATAGTTATTAGCTAGATGGCTTCTTCTCTCTCTTTGGTTCTCAATACAAAGTTCTCCTTGATGTTCTTGGAGATCTATTCGATGTAATATTCTTTTGTGGTGTGTTTGCCGAGATCTGATGAATTGTGGATCTATGATCAAGTTTATCTATGAACAATATTTGGTTCTTCTCTGAATTCTTATATGCATGATTTGATATCTTTGCAAGTCTCTTCGAATTATCGGTTTAGTTTGGCCTACTAGATTGATCTTTCTTGCAATGGGAGAAGTGCTTAGCTTTGGGTTCAATCTTGCGGTGTCCTTTGCTAGTGACAGTAGGGGCAGCAAGGCACGTATTGTATTGTTGCCATCGAGGATAAAAAGATGGGGTTTATATCATATTGCTTGAGTTTATCCCTCTACATCATGTCATCTTGCCTAATGCATTACTCTGTTTTTATGAACTTAATACTCTAGATGCATGCTGGATAGCGGTCGATGTGTGGAGTAATAGTTGTAGATGCAGAATCGTTTCGGTCTACTTGACACGGATGTGATGCCTATGTTCATGATCATGCCTAGATATTCTCATAACTATGCGCTTTTCTATCAATTGCTCGGCAGTAATTTGTCCACCCAGCGTAATACATGCTATCATGAGAGAAGCCACTAGTGAAACCTATGGCCCCCGGGTCTCTTTCTTATCATATTGCATCTCTTTTATTATCGCATCTCGTTTACTATTTTGCAATCTTTACTTTTCAATCTATACAACAAAAATACCAAAAAAATATTTATCTTATTATCTTTATCAGATCTCACTTTTGCAAGTGGTCGTGAAGGGATTGACAACCCCTTTATCGCGTTGGTTGCAAGGTTCTTGATTGTTTGTGCAGGTACTAGGCAACTTGCGTGTAATCTCCTACTGGATTGATACCTTGGTTCTCAAAAACTGAGGGAAATACTTATGCTACTTTGCTGCATCACCCTTTCCTCTTCAAGGGAAAACCAACACATGCTCAAGAGGTAGCAAGAAGGATTTTTGGCGCCATTGCCGGGAAGATCTACGCTCAACTCAAGACATACCAAGTACCCATCACAAACTCTTCTCCCTCGCATTACATTATTTGCCATTTGCCTCTCATTTTTCTCTCCCCCACTTCACCTTTGCCGTTTTATTCGCACCTTTTTCCATTCGCCTCTTTTCGCTCGCTTCTTGTGTGATTATGTGTTGGATTGATTGTTTGTCACGATGGCTCAAGATAATACTAAATTATGTGACTTTTCCAATACCAACAACAATGATTTTATTAGCACTCTGATTGCTCCTATTACCGATGCTGAATCTTGTTAAATTAATGCTGCTTTGTTGAATCTTGTCAAGAAAGTTCAATTTTTTGGCCTTCCTAGTGAAGATGCCGCTACCCATCTAAACAACTTTGTTGATTTGTGTGCTATGCAAAAGAAGAAAGATATGGATAATGATATTGTTAAATTGAAGCTATTTCTATTTTCTCTTAGAGATCGTGCTAAAACTTGGTTCTCTTCTTTGCCTAAAAATAGTATTGATTCATGGAATACGTGCAAAGATGCTTTATCTCTAAGTATTTTCCTCCTGCTAAGATCATCTCTCTTAGAAACGATATTATGAATTTTAAGCAACTTGATCATGAGCTTGTTACACAAGCCTTGGGAGAGGATGAAATTAATGATACGTAATTGCCCTACACATGGTTCGAATTTATGGATGATTATACAAAAATTTTATGCCGGATTGAATTTTGCTTCTAGAAATCTTTTAGATTCGGCCGCGGGAGGCACTTTTATGGAAATCACTTTAGGAGAAGCTACTAAACTCCTAGATAATATTATGGTTAATTATTCTCAATAGCATACTGAAAGATCCACTAGTAAAAAGGTTCATGCGATTGAAGAGATTAATGTTTTGAGTGGAAAGATGGATGAACTTATGAAATTGTTTGCTAATAGGAGTGTTTATTCTGATCCTAATGATATGCCTTTGTCCACTTTGATTAACAATAATAATGAATCTATGGATGTGAATTTTGTTGGTAGGAACAATTTTGGTAACAACGCTTATAGAGGAAACTTTAATTCTAGACCGTTCCCTAGTAATTCCTCTAATAATTTTGGTAATTCCTACAACAACTCTTATGGAAATTTTAATAAGATGCCATCTGATTTTGACACTAGTGTTAAAGAATTTCTGAATTCACAAAAGAATTTCAATGCTTTGATTGAAGAAAAATTGCTTAAGATTGATGAGTTGGCTAGGAACGTGGATATAATTTCTCTTGATGTTGATTCTTTGAAACTTAGATCTATTCCACCTAAGCATGATATCAATGAGTCTCTCAAGGCCATGACAATTTCCATTGATGAGTACAAATAAAGAACCGCTAGGATGCGTGCTAAAAAAGATTGCTTTGTGAAAGTGTGTTCTTCTAGTTTTCATGATAATAAAGATGTAGATCTAAAAGTGATTGATGTGTCTCCTATTAAATCTTTTTTTCCAATGTGAATCTTGATAAAGATGGGACTGGATATGAGTCAACTTTAGTTAAAGGGTGTCCCAATGATTCGGAGTTTTTAGATCTTGATGCTAAAATTAATAAAAGTGGGATTGAAGAGGTCAAAACTTTACATAGACCCACTATTTTGGCTTTCATGAAATTTAATTATGATAATTTCTCTTTGATAGATTGTATTTCCTTGTTGCAATCCGTGTTAAATTCTCCTCATGCTTAAGATCAAAATAAGGCTTTTACTAAACATATCGCCGATGCTTTAATGCAATCTTATGAAGAAAATCTTGAACTAGAAGTTTCTATCCCTACAAAACTTTATGATGTGTGGGAACCTACTATTAAAATTAAGATCAAAGATCATGAATGCTATGCTTTATGTGATTTGGGTGCTAGTGTTTCCACAATTCCAAAAACTTTGTGTGATGTGTTAGGTTTCCGTGAATTTGATAATTGTTCTTTAAATTTGCACCTTGCGGATTCCACCATTAAGAAACCTATGGGAAGGAGTAATGATGTTCTTATTGTTGCAAATAGGAATCATGTGCCCGTAGATTTCATTGTTCTTGATATAGATTGCAATCCTACATGTCCTATTATTCTTGGTAAACCCTTAGAACGATTGGTGCGATTATCGACATGAAAGAAGGAAATATTAGATTCCAATTTCTGTTAAGGAAAGGCATGGAACACTTTCCTAGAAATAAAATTAAAATAACTTATGAATCTATTATGAGATCCACTTATGGATTGCATACCAAAGATGACAATACCTAGATCTATTCTTGCTTTTATGCCTAGCTAGGGGCGTTAAACGATAGCGCTTGTTGGGAGGCAACCGAATATCATTTTTGTTCTTTTACCTTTTGTTCCTGTTTAGTAATAAATAAATCATCTATCCTCTGTTATAATTGTGTTTTTTATGTTTTAATTAGTGTTTGTGCCAAGTAAAGCCTTTAGGATCTTTTTGGGTGATTGTTGTTTGATCTTGCTGATAAAAACAGAAAGTATGCACTCACGAAAATAATTTACTTTTTTTACCATAGACCGATAAAATATCAAATCCAACTGTAGTAGATCAATATACAAATTATTTAGGTCGTCCTAATTTTTTTAGAATTTTTGGAGTTACAGAAGTATTCGAAACCTCCAGATTGCTACAGGCTGTTCTGTTTTTGACAGATTTCGTTTTTCGTGTGTTGTTTGCTTATTTTGATGAATCTATGGCTAGTATCGGGGGGTGTCGTGGTGGGCGCACGTCAGATTCCATGGGATGGCTAAAGAGAGGAGGAGGCTCGAGGGCACTGGTGGGCTCCGGAGGCGAGGCTGTTATGAGCGAGCGCGGGACGCAAGGCATACCCAGGTTCGGGGCACTCCGGAGATAACACCCCTAGTCTTGCCGAGTGTGGTTTATGTGTTACAGTACAAAGTTGCTCCTCGAGCTGTGTCGGGGAGGAAGAAAGGCATGCCGAGGCTTGGGCTGCTCTCTCCCGGTATGTGGGTGTTCTACTACTGTGTTTCTCACCCCACTTGCATGGAGGCCTCCTGGGGGGTTTTATAGGTCAACCCCCTGGGGTACAATGGCAATGTTACAAGGCCACGGGGCCGAGTTGTCAGTGTCTGGGGACCCGGTGCTGGGACCCGCCGGGTACCAGGTCTCGCCGGGTTTGCCGGGCGCGAGGCCCGCCAGGTACGGTGGCATTGTTAACCCTCTTGTCGATCATCACGGCCTGGCCGAGTCGAGTCGGCTACTGTGGCGCTCCGTCAGGTCGCCGCTTGATGGCGTCATGGGTGACAACGGGTGCACTGTTTCCATGCCGAGCTTGGTCAGCGGGTAGGTGGGGGCACTGTTGCCTCGTCCGACTGACCAAAGGCATGGGCAGGTTACTGTGGCTTCGGTCATTAGTTGGTGGCGACTCGTCCCATCGTACGGCTAGGATGGGACGGCCGCTGACCCTTGGCCGGGTTGGAGTACACGCCAAAGGGGTGTCGGCTTGTTGGGTAAGTCTTGGTGCGTCGGGCTCGGCCGCTCTGGGCTAGCTTGTTGGAGAAGTCTCGCGGATTAGGCCGGGTTGAGGGGCTTGGCCGAGTCGAGCGACTCGGCCAAGCGCGAGCTGTCTTGAGGGGCGATGACGGCCCCGTTGTTTTTTCAAGGGATCGGGGTTCCTTTGCCTGCCCGGGGTCCATCCCCCCGATAGTAGTCCCCGAAGCTGTGAAGGTCCACCGTCTTCGGGTGGAAGGGCCTTCGCAGTTTCCCCCTTGATGGAGGTGAATCTTGAGGCCGCCGGGTCCGGCAACACCCACTGTGCGCCGGCTTCCGGAAGCCGGATCGCGTCATCTTGATAGTGGTGGGAAACTGAGGAGTCCGCCGATTCTTGGAGGCAATCTTTCCGGTCTCGCGCGGGCGCCACGCGGCGTCCGGAAGCCGGAGGGGCCTCACAGGACACGCGCGCGATAGGACAGGGCAACGTATAGTGGCCCGGGGCCACGCGCCGACAGCCCACGCGCGTGGATTTATTGCAGCGTCCGTGAGTTGGTTGCCATTCTTGGGGCAGTTACTCGCATGTATGTGCGCAATTATTGTGGGGAAGTGGGGGAGGCGAGCGCAAACGATCCCACTTCCCCACATTTTTAACTGTGGCTTATAAATTGGGGCGAGTAGGGGGCGGAGGAAACCATTCGCACCCGCGCCCTCCTGCCATCGTCTTCCTTCATCTGCTGCTTGCGAACGCCGCGCGCTGCGACACCCGCTGCCTCGAGCAGAGCCTTGTGGTCGCCTTCTTCTTGCTTCTTCGTCGATGGCACTGCCGTCGAGCTCATGGATGGGCTTGACCGTCACCTTCGAGGACATCGCCCAGCTTCGTTCCACCAGGCGCCTGCCGTCGGAGACGCAGGTCGCCGCGTGCCCGCCACGGGGCGAGCGGGAGCCGCGGCCCGAGGGCATGGAGCGGGTCGTCTTCCTCCCGTACTTCGAGCACGGGTTCGGGCTTCCCGCGGGCAGCTTCTTCCGCAACTTCCTGGAGTTCTTTGGGCTCCAGCCTCATCATCTGGGCGCTGGCGCCATTGGGCAGCTGTCCGGCTTCGTAACCCTCTGCAAGGGGTACCTGGGGGTCGAAACTTCGATCGACCTCTGGGTACGCTTCTTTTCCTTGAAGCAGCAGGGGCCGAGGGCCGGGGAGATGTCGGAGTACGGGGCCGCCGTCATCTCGAAGCGGTCGGGCGCTGACTGCCCGAAGATGCCGCTGGAGGACTCTGCCAAGAAAAGGCAGAACTCTTTCTTCTACGTCCGCAAACTTGGCGCGGACCGCATCAACCTGCCTCCCTTCGTCAACTTGCCGCCGAAGGAGAAGCAGAACTGGGGATACTACCCCAAACGCCCGTCACAGGAGGAGCTCAACCTGTGCGAGCGGGTATCGGTGATGAAGGAGCGGGAGGGGCTCACAGGCACCGACCTCATCGCTGCCTTCATCGTTCGCCGGGTCTCGCCGCTACAGCATCACAGCCATCTCATCGGTCAGATGACCGGCCTCCAGGATCCCAACTGCATAGCGAGAACGCGGCTGGGCACGGACCTGGTCGCGCGCCGGGTCAACGACATCTCCAAGGCCAATCTCCAAGGCGACTAGGAGTTCAGGAAGGCCCTGTATAGTCGCGTGAACCGGCACCCGGTGAGTCCTTGATCTCCATTCTTCGCTGGCGCTTATCTTCTTGTCCATCCCAACGCAACACGGGAAGTGCTTCTGAATGCCATCCGGCATCCTTAAGACCGGGCGCGGGCGCAGGTGGTGCGCATTGCCTCGGAGGAGCCCGAGGCCCACAACGGAGGGGAGGAGGCGGCACCCGACACGGGCCCGTGGCGCCAAGCTGGTAAGCCTTGAGTGCTCTTGTGTTTTATTTTGAATCACCGAGTTGCCGGGTCGAGACGCTGGCATGGGCCGTTGATGTAGTGGCGCCGAGTGGAGGAGGTGGCGGTGTGGTTGGGGTCGGGTTGCCTCGGGGAGCACCGGCGGCGAGGCGGCCGCACAGGAAGGACAACGTTGCGCCGTGAACCCTGGCTACGAAGCGCGCAGCGGACCCGGCTGGGGCGTCGAAGTCAGCCGCTAAGAGGAGGCGCACCGCGCAGCAGGAGAGGGCAGCGAGACCTGCCGTCCCAGTGGTGCCGGGGTAAGCTTTTCTTCTAACTCGGTCCGAGTCGTAGAGCAGCTTTGCTTATCTTGTATTTACTTCATCTTGCGTTTCAGGTCGCCAATCTCGCTGGCGGTGGCGGCGGCGGACGCGACGTCTGCCGAGGGCGTCGTGTTCCGGAGGAGGCGGTCCGGCACCATCGAGCGGGATGAGGAGGAGGAGGGGCGGGCGGATTCGGACCTTGGTCTGGACCCGTCCGATGTCGAAGGCCTGGCCCGGCGGGACCGGAAACGGGCCGAGGCGAGGCTGGAGGCGGCGTCGACCCAGGCTTGGGTTAGCACCATGGCGGCGTGGGCGGGAGCTGGCAAGGAACCAGTGTGGCCGGAGATGCTGGCGGGGACGGTGGTGGTGGAGACAGCCTTTGTGCCATCGTTGGAGGGGGAGCGCGGCCACGGTGGCCGCGTCGACGCGATGGACCTCGACAGGGAGGTCGCGGTTGCTGGGGACGGCATCCCGCCACGGACCGATGCGGTCTATCGGGCGGGAGCCGGCGGAAGTGGCGGAGGCACCGTCTTGGGGGAGGCATCACGGACGACGCCGGCTGGAGCGGCCTGGGCGCCGGCGAGCGAGATACCGCTAGTGGTGGAGCCACGGGCCAGTCGGCCCACGGAGCCGGCACCGGAAAAGGCCCTGGTGCTCAAGCCCGAGGGCCGCCGGGCTGCCGGGTCGCAGCCGGTGCGGAGCGGAACTGGCGAGGTCTTCTTTGGACCCCCGACCTAGGAGGAGGCGGTGATGAACACCATGACCCGGAGCCTGCGAGGGCGGGCGAACCGTGTTGGGGAACGTTGCAGAAAACAAAAAAAATTCCTACGTTTCACCAAGATCAATCTATGGAGTCAACTAGCAACGACAGGATAGTGCATCTACATACCCTTGTAGATCGCGAGCGGAAGCGTTCAAGAGAACGGGGATGATGGAGTCGTACTCGCCGTGATCCAAATCACCGATGACCAAGTGCCGAACGGACGACACCTCCGCGTTCAACACACGTACGGAGCGGATGACGTCTCCTCCTTCTTGATCTAGCAAGGGTGGAGGAGAGGTTGATGAAGATCCAGCAGCACGACGGCGTGGTGGTAGATGCAGCAGTGATCGCAGCAGGGCTTCACTGAGCTTCTGCGAGAGGGCGAGGTGTAGCAGGGGAGAGGGAGGCGCCAAGGCTTGAGGTGGTTCTGCCCTCCCTCCCCCCCCCTTATATAGGCCCCCTAGGGGGTGCGCCGGCCCTAGGAGATGGGATCTCCTAGGGGGCGGCGGCCAAGGGGTGGAGTACCCCCCAAGGCAAGTGGAGGCGCCCCCTCCCCTAGGGTTCCCAACCCTAGGCGCATGGGGGGCCCAAGGGGGGGCGCACCAGCCCACTATGGGCTGGTTCCCCTCCCCACTTCAGCCCATGGGGCCCTCCAGGTTGGGTGGCCCCACCCGGTGGACCCCCGGGACCCATCCGGTGGTCCCGGTACAATATCGGTGACCCCAAAACTTTCCTGATGGTCGAAACTACACTTCCTATATATAATTCTTCACCTCCGGACAATTCCGGAACTCCTCGTGACGTCCAGGATCTCATCCGGGACTCCGAACAACTTTCGGATTACTGCATACTCATATCTATACAACCCTAGCGTCACCGAACCTTAAGTGTGTAGACCCTACGGGTTCGGGAGACAAGCAGACATGATCGAGACGACTCTCTGGTCAATAACCAACAGCGGGATCTGGATACCCATGTTGGCTCCCACATGCTCCTCGATGATCTCATCGGATGAACCACGATGTCGAGGACCTAATCAATCCCGTACTCAATTCCCTTTGTCAATCGGTACGTTACTTGCCCGAGACTCGATCGTCGGTATCCCAATACCTTGTTCAGTCTCGTTACCGGCAAGTCACTTTACTCGTACCGTAATGCATGATCCCGTGATCAACCACTTGATCACATTGAGCTCATTATGATGATGCATTACCGAGTGGGCCCAGAGATACCTCTCCGTCATACGGAGTGACAAATCCCAGTCTCGATTCGTGCCAACCCAACAGACACTTTCGGAGATACCTGTAATGTACCTTTATAGTCACCCAGTTACGTTGTGACGTTTGGCACACCCAAGGCACTCCTACGGTATCCGGGAGTTGCACAATCTCATGGTCTAAGGAAATGATACTTGACATCCAGAAAAGCTACAGCAAACGAACTACACGATCTTTGTGCTATGCTTAGGTTTGGGTCTTGTCCATCACATCATTCTCCTAATGATGTGATCCCGTTATCAATGACATCCCCATGTCCATAGCCAGGAAACCATGACTATCTGTTGATCAACGAGCTAGTCAACTAGAGGCTCACTAGGGACACATTGTGGTCTATGTATTCACACATGTATTACGATTTCCGGATAATACAATTATAGCATGAATAATAGACAATTATCATGAACAAGGAAATATAATAATCATTTTATTATTGCCTCTAGGGCATATTTCCAACAGTCTCCCACTTGCACTAGAGTCAATCATCTAGTTACATTGTGAT
Source organism: Triticum aestivum (assembly GCF_018294505.1). Lineage (NCBI taxonomy): Eukaryota > Viridiplantae > Streptophyta > Magnoliopsida > Poales > Poaceae > Triticum > Triticum aestivum. The sequence continues at coordinate 32,344,468 of NC_057803.1, forward strand.
GAATCGAACACCCATGGAATTCTGGTGTTGATCATGTTTTGCTCTAGGGAGAGGTTTAGTCAACGGATCTGCTACATTCAGGTCCGTATGTACTTTACAAATCTCTATGTCTCCATTTTGAACACTTTCACGAATGGAGTTGAAGCGACGCTTGATATGCCTGGTCTTCCTGTGAAACCTGGGCTCCTTGGCAAGGGCAATAGCTCCAGTGTTGTCACAGAAGAGAGTCATCGGGCCCGACGCATTGGGTATGACTCCTAGGTCGGTAATGAACTCCTTCACCCAGACTGCTTCGTGTGCTGCCTCCGAGGCTGCCATGTACTCCGCTTCACATGTAGATCCCGCCACAACGCTTTGCTTGCAACTGCACCAGCTTACTGCCCCACCATTCAAAATATACACGTATCCGGTTTGTGACTTAGAGTCATCCAGATCTGTGTCGAAGCTAGCATCGACGTAACCCTTTACGACGAGCTCTTCGTCACCTCCATAAACGAGAAACATTTCCTTAGTCCTTTTCAGGTACTTCAGGATATTTTTGACCGCTGTCCAGTGTTCCATGCCGGGATTACTTTGGTACCTTCCTACCAAACTCACGGCAAGGTTTACATCAGGTCTGGTACACAGCATAGCATACATGATAGACCCTATGGCCGAGGCATAGGGGACGACACTCATCTTTTCTCTATCTTCTGCCGTGGTCGGGCATTGAGCCAAGCTCAATCTCGTACCTTGCAATACAGGCAAGAACCCCTTCTTTGACTGATCCATTTTGAACTTCTTCAAATCTTGTCAAGGTACGTACTCTGTGAAAGACCAATGAGGCGTCTCGATCTATCTCTATAGATCTTGATGCCTAATATATAAGCAGCTTCTCCAAGGTCCTTCATTGAAAAACACTTGTTCAAATAGGCCTTTATGCTTTCCAAGAATTCTATATCATTTCCCATCAACAGTATGTCATCCACATACAATATGAGAAATGCTACAGAGCTCCCACTCACTTTCTTGTAAATGCAGGCTTCTCCATAAGTCTGCATAAACCCAAACGCTTTGATCATCTCATCAAAGCGAATGTTCCAACTCCGAGATGCTTGCACCAGCCCATAAATCGAGCGTTGGAGCTTGCACACCTTGTCAGCATTCTTAGGATCGACAAAACCTTCCGGCTGCATCATATACAATTCTTCCTTAAGGAAACCATTAAGGAATGCCGTTTTGACGTCCATTTGCCATATCTCATAATCATAGAATGCGGCAATTGCTAACATGATTCGGACGGACTTCAGCTTCGCTACGGGTGAGAAAGTCTCATCGTAGTCAACCCCTTGAACTTGTCGATAACCCTTAGCGACAAGCCGAGCTTTATAGATGGTCACATTACCATCCGCGTCTGTCTTCTTCTTAAAGATCCATTTATTTTCTATGGCTCGCCGATCAACGGGCAAGTCAGTCAAAGTCCATACTTCGTTTTCATACATGGATCCTATCTCGGATTTCATGGCTTCCAGCCATTTGTCGGAATCCGGGCCCGCCATCGCTTCTTCATAGTTCGAAGGTTCACCGTTGTCTAACAACATGATTTCCAAGACAGGGTTGCCGTACCACTCTGGTGCGGAACGTGTCCTTGTGGACCTACGAAGTTCAGTAGCAACTTGATCTGAAGTTTCATGATCATCATCATCAACTTCCTCTCTAGTCGGTGCAGGCACCTCAGGAACATTTTCTTGAGCTGCGCCACTTACCGGTTCAAGAGGTAATACTTCATCAAGTTCTACCTTCCTCCCACTTATTTCTTTCGAGAGAAACTCTTCTCTAGAAAGGACCCATTCTTGGCAACAAAGATCTTGCCTTCGGATCTGAGGTAGAAGGTATACCCAACAGTTTCTTTAGGGTATCCTATGAAGACGCATTTTTCCGACTTGGGTTCGAGCTTTTCAGGTTGAAGTTTCTTGACATAAGCATCGCATCCCCAAACTTTTAGAAACGACAGCTTAGGTTTCTTCCCAAACCATAATTCATACGGTGTCGTCTCAACGGATTTCGACGGAGCCCTATTTAAAGTGAATGCGGCAGTCTCTAAAGCATAGCCCCAAAATGATAGCGGTAAATCGGTAAGAGACATCATAGATCGCACCATATCTAATAGAGTGCGATTACGACGTTCGGACACACCATTACGCTGAGGTGTTCCAGGCGGCGTGAGTTGTGAAACTATTCCACATTTTCTTAAGTGTGTGCCAAATTCGTGACTCAAGTATTCTCCCCCACGATCTGATCGCAAGAACTTGATTTTCCTGTCACGTTGATTCTCAACCTCACTCTGAAATTCCTTGAACTTTTCAAAGGTCTCAGACTTGTGTTTCATTAAGTAGACATACCCATATCTACTCAAGTCATCAGTGAGGGTGAGAACATAACGATAGCCACCGCGAGCCTCAACACTCATTGGACCGCACACATCAGTATGTATGATTTCCAATAAGTTGGTTGCTCGCTCCATTGTTCCTGAGAACGGAGTCTTGGTCATTTTACCCATGAGGCATGGTTCGCACGTGTCAAATGATTCGTAATCAAGAGACTCTAAAAGTCCATCTGCATGGAGCTTCTTCATGCGTTTGACACCTATGTGACCAAGGCGGCAGTGCCACAAGTATGTGGGACTATCATTATCAACCTTACATCTTTTGGTATTCACACTATGAATATGTGTAGCATTACGCTCGAGATTCATTAAGAATAAACCATTCACCATCGGAGCATGACCATAAAACATATCTCTCATATAAATAGAACAACCATTATTCTCGGATTTAAATGAGTAGCCATCTCGTATTAAACGAGATCCTGATACAATGTTCATGCTCAAAGCTGGCACTAAATAACAATTATTGAGGTTTAAAACTAATCCCGTAGGTAAATGTAGAGGTAGCGTGCCGACGGCGATCACATCGACCTTGGAACCATTCCCGACGCGCATCGTCACCTCGTCCTTCGCCAGTCTCCGCTTATTCCGCAGCTCCTGCTTTGAGTTACAAATGTGAGCAACCGCACCGGTATCAAATACCCAGGAGCTACTACGAGTACTGGTAAGGTACACATCAATTACATGTATATCACATATACCTTTTGTGATGCCGGCCTTCTTGTCCGCTAAGTATTTGGGGCAGTTCCGCTTCCAGTGACCACTTCCCTTGCAATAAAAGCACTCAGTCTCGGGCTTGGGTCCATTCTTTGGCTTCTTCCCGGCAGCTTGCTTACCGGGCGCGGCAACTCCCTTGCCGTCCTTCTTGAAGTTCTTCTTACCCTTGCCTTTCTTGAACTTAGTGGTTTTATTCACCATCAACACTTGATGTTCCTTTTTGACTTCTACCTCTGCTGATTTCAGCATTGCAAATACTTCAGGAATGGTCTTTTCCATCCCCTGCATATTGAAGTTCATCACAAAGCTCTTGTAGCTTGGTGGAAGCGACTGAAGGATTCTGTCAATGACCGCGTCATCCGGGAGATTAACTCCCAGCTGAGTCAAGCGGTTATGCAACCCAGACATTTTGAGTATGTGCTCACTGACAGAACTATTTTCCTCCATCTTACAGCTGAAGAACTTGTCGGAGACTTCATATCTCTCGACCCGGGCATGAGCTTGGAAAACCATTTTCAGCTCTTCGAACATCTCATATGCTCCGTGTCGCTCAAAACGCTTTTGGAGCCCCGGTTCTAAGCTGTAAAGCATGCCGCACTGAACGAGGGAGTAATCATCAGCACGTGTCTGCCAAGCGTTCATAACGTCTTGGTTCTGTGGGACGGGTGCGTCACCTAGCGGTGCTTCTAGGACATAATCTTTCTTGGCAGCTATGAGGATGATCCTCAGGTTCCGGACCCAGTCCGTATAGTTGCTGCCATCGTCTTTCAGCTTGGTTTTCTCTAGGAACGCGTTGAAGTTGAGGACAACGTTGGCCATTTGATCTACAAGACATATTGTAAAGATTTTAGACTAAGTTCATGATAATTAAGTTCATCTAATCAAATTATTCAATGAACTCCCACTTAGATAGACATCCCTCCAGTCATCTAAGTATAACATGATCCGAGTTGACTAGGCCGTGTCCGATCATCACGTGAGACGGACTAGTCAACATCGGTGAACATCTTCATGTTGATCGTATCTTCTATACGACTCATGCTCGACCTTTCGGTCTTCTGTGTTCCGAGGCCATGTCTGTACATGCTAGGCTCGTCAAGTCAACCTAAGTGTATTGCGTGTGTAAATCTGTCTTACACCCGTTGTATGTGAACGTTGGAATCTATCACACCCGATCATCACGTGGTGCTTCGAAACAACGAACTGTCGCAACGGCGCACAGTTAGGGGGAACACTTTCTTAAAATTATTATGAGGGATCATCTTATTTACTACCGTCGTTCTAAGTAAACAAGATGCAAAAACATGATAAACATCACATGCAATCAAATAATAGTGACATGATATGGCCAATATCATATAGCTCCTTTGATCTCCATCTTGGGGCTCCATGATCATCTTGTCACCGGCATGACACCATGATCTCCATCATCATGATCTCCATCATTGTGTCTCCATGAAGTTGCTCGCCAACTATTACTTCTACTACTATGGCTAATGCTTTAGCAATAAAGTAAAGTAATTACATGACGTTTATGTTGACACGCAGGTCATACAAAAATAAAGACAACTCCTATGGCTCCTGCCGGTTGTCATACTCATCGACATGCAAGTCGTGATTCCTATTACAAGAACATGATCAATCTCATACATCACATATATCATTCATCATTCATCACAACCTTTGGCCATATCACATCACAAAACACTTGCTGCAAAAACAAGTTAGACGTCCTCTAATTGTTGTTGCAAGTTTTTACGTGGCTGCTATAGGTTTCTAGCAAGAACGTTTCTTACCTACGCCAAAACCACAACGTGAATTGCCAATTTCTATTTACCCTTCATAAGGACCCTGTTCATCGAATCCGATCCGACTAAAGTGGGAGAGACAGACACCCGCCAGCCACCTTATGCAACTAGTGCATGTCAGTCGGTGGAACCGGTCTCACGTAAGCGTACGTGTAAGGTTGGTCCGGGCCGCTTCATCCCACGATGCCGCCGAATCAAGATAAGACTAGTAACGGCAAGCAAATTGACAATATCGACGCCCACAACTACTTTGTGTTCTACTCGTGCATAGTAACTACGCATAGACCTAGCTCATGATGCCACTGTTGGGGAACGTTGCAGAAAACAAAAAAATTCCTACGTTTCACCAAGATCAATCTATGGAGTCAACTAGCAACGAGAGGAGAGTGCATCTACATACCCTTGTAGATCGCGAGCGGAAGCGTTCAAGAGAACGGGGATGATGGAGTCGTACTCGCCGTGATCCAAATCACCGATGACCAAGTGCCGAACGGACGGCACCTCCGCGTTCAACACACGTACGGAGCGGATGACGTCTCCTCCTTCTTGATCCAGCAAGGGGGAAGGAGAGGTTGATGAAGATCCAGCAGCACGACGGCGTGGTGGTGGATGCAGCAGTGATCGCAGCAGGGCTTCGCCGAGCTTCTGCGAGAGGGAGAGGTGTAGCAGGGGAGAGGGAGGCGCCAAGGCTTGAGGTGCGGCTGCCCTCCCTCCCCCCTTTATATAGGCCCCCTAGGGGGTGCGCCGGCCCTAGGAGATGGGATCTCCTAGGGGGGGGCGGCCAAGGGGGTGGAGTACCCCCCAAGGCAAGTGGAGGCGCCCCCTCCCCTAGGGTTCCCAACCCTAGGCGCATGGGGGGCCCAAGGGGGGGGCGCACCAGCCCACTATGGGCTGGTTCCCCTCCCCACTTCAGCCCATGGGGCCCTCCGGGATGGGTGGCCCCACCCGGTGGACCCCCGGGACCCATCCGGTGGTCCCGGTACAATACCGGTGACCCCGAAACTTTCCCGATGGCCGAAACTACACTTCCTATGTATAATTCTTCACCTCCGGACAATTCCGGAACTCCTCGTGACGTCCAGGATCTCATCCGGGACTCCGAACAACTTTCAGATTACTGCATACTCATATCTATACAACCCTAGCGTCACCGAACCTTAAGTGTGTAGACCCTACGGGTTCGGGAGACAAGCAGACATGACCGAGACGACTCTCTGGTCAATAACCAACAGCGGGATCTGGATACCCATGTTGGCTCCCACATGCTCCTCGATGATCTCATCGGATGAACCACGATGTCGAGGACCTAATCAATCCCGTACTCAATTCCCTTTGTCAATCGGTACGTTACTTGCCCGAGACTCGATCGTCGGTATCCCAATACCTTGTTCAGTCTCGTTACCGGCAAGTCACTTTACTCGTACCGTAATGCATGATCCCGTGATCAACCACTTGATCACATTGAGCTCATTATGATGATGCATTACCGAGTGGGCCCAGAGATACCTCTCCGTCATACGGAGTGACAAATCCCAGTCTCGATTCGTGCCAACCCAACAGACACTTTCGGAGATACCTGTAATGTACCTTTATAGTCACCCAGTTACGTTGTGACGTTTGGCACACCCAAGGCACTCCTACGGTATCCGGGAGTTGCACAATCTCATGGTCTAAGGAAATGATACTTGACATCCAGAAAAGCTACAGCAAATGAACTACACGATCTTTGTGCTATGCTTAGGTTTGGGTCTTGTCCATCACATCATTCTCCTAATGATGTGATCCCGTTATCAATGACATCCCCATGTCCATAGCCAGGAAACCATGACTATCTGTTGATCAACGAGCTAGTCAACTAGAGGCTCACTAGGGACACATTGTGGTCTATGTATTCACACATGTATTACGATTTCCAGATAATACAATTATAGCATGAATAATAGACAATTATCATGAACAAGGAAATATAATAATCATTTTATTATTGCCTCTAGGGCATATTTCAAACAGACCGGAGTCCCAGGCCGAGATCAAGGCGACGTAGGACCTGGAGTGCGCCATGCTTGTGAGTTCCTTGTGCATTATTCTTTGCCTTTTATTGCTTTTACTTCGTGGGGCGCGCCAGCACACCCACTAGGTGTAGGTCCGAGATTCGGGCCAACTGCGCAGCAGTTGGGTCGAATCTTATCTTGATGTCTTGTATTGATCACTTCTTTTTGTAGCAACTGTACGCCTATCGGGTTAGTGTCTTCAACCGGCTCCTTGAGACGCACCATCAAGCGCAGCAACTGGACGCCTACCGGGTTAGTGTCATCAACAACGAGCTCGTCAAGCGCAGCTCCACTGGCTTGTTCCAACGCTGCGTCGAGCAGGACAAGGGTATTAAGATCCTCCTCGACATACACCAGGGTGAGTGTGGGCACCACGCTGCCTCGCGGTCCCTGGTGGCCAAGGCCTTCCGCCATGGTTTCTACTGGCCCACGGCCCTCGAAGACGCAGAGTCACTCGTCAACATGTGCAAGGGATGCCAGTGCTTCAGCAAGCGCAACCACCAGCCTGCGTCAGCACACCGGACCATCCCGATCGTCTGGCCCTTCGCGGTCTAGGGACTCGACATGGTGGGGCCCTTCAAGACCGCCTGAGGTGGCATGACGCATTTGCTGGTGGCGGTAGGCGTCCAGTTGCTGCGCTTGACGGTGCGTCTCAAGGAGCCGGTTGAAGACACTAACCCGGTAGGCGTCCAGTTGCTGCAGAAAGAAGTGATCAATAGAAGACATCAAGATAAGATTCGACCCAACTGCTGCGCAGTTGGCCCGAATCTCGGGGGCTCACCCAGTGGGTGCGCTGGCGTGCCACCGCAAAGTAAAAGCAATAGAAGGGAAAGAAGAATGCAAAAGGAACTCACAAGCACGGCGCGCTCCAGGTCCTGCGTCGCCTCGACCTTGGCCTGGGCGAAGGCCTGGATCCGGTCCGCACGCCCTCGCAAGCGCCGGGTCACGGCGTTCATCGCCGCCTCCTCCTGGGTCAGGGGCCCGAAGAAGACCTCGCCGGTTCCGCTCCGCGCCGGCTGCGACCTGGCAGCCTGGCGCCCCCTGGGCTTGAGCACCATGGCGTTTTCCGATGCCGGCTCCGTGGGCCGACTGGCCCGCGGCTCCACCACCAGCGGTGTCCCGCTCGCTGGTGCCTGGGCCGCTCCCGCCAGCGTCGTCTGTGACGCCTCCCCCAAGACGGCGCCTCCGCCGCTTCCACCGGCTCTTGCCCGCTCGACCACGTTGGTCTGTGGCGGGACGCCGTCCCCAGCAACCGCGACCTCCCGGTCGAGGTCCATCGAGTCAATGCGGCCACCGTGGCCATGCTCCCCCTCTGAGGATGGTAGAAAGGCTGTCTCCACCACCACCATCCCCGCCGGCATCTCCGGCCACGCCGGTTCCTCGCCGGCTCCTGCCCACGCCGCCACGGCCCTAACCCAATCCTAGGTCGACGCCGCCTCCAGCTTCGCCTCGGCCCGGTTTCGGTCCCGCCAGGCCAGGCCTTCGGCATCGCATGGGTCCAGACCAAGGTTCGGATCCGCCCGCCCCTCCTCCTCCTTGTCCCGGTCGACAGTGCCGGACTGGCTCCTACGGAACGTGGCGCCCTCGGCGGACTCCGCGTCCACCGCCGCCACCGCCAGCGAGATCGGCGACCTAAAACGCAAGATGAAGTAAATACAAGACAAGCAAAGCTGCCCGATGACTCGGTCCGAGTTAGAAGAAAAGCTTATCCTGGCACCACCAGGACGACGGGTCTCGTTGCCCTCTCCTTCGGCGTGGCGCGCCTCCTCTTAGCGGCCGGCTTCCACGGCCCGGTTGGGTCCGCTGCGTGCTTTGCGGCCGAGGCTCGCGGCGCAATGTTGTCCTTCCCGTGCGGCCGCCTCGCCGCCGGCGCTCCCAGAGGCAACCCGGCCCCAACCACACCGCCACCTCCTCCACTCGGCACCACTGCATCAACGGCCCATGTCGGCGTCTAGACCCAGCAACCCGGCGATTCAAAAGAAAACACAAAAGTTCTCAAGGCTTACCATCTTGGCGCCACGCGCCCGCGTCGGGTGCCACCTCCTCCCCTCCGCCATGGGCCTCGGGCTCCTCCGAGGCAGCGCGCACCACCTGCGCCCGCGCTCGGTCATAAGGATGTCGGATGGCATTCAGAAGCACTTCCCGCGTTGCGTCAGGACAGACAAGAAGATAAGCGCCAGCAAAGAATGGAGACCAAGGACTCACCGCGGGTGCCGGGTTCACACGACTATATGGGGCCTTCCCGAACTCCCAGTCGCCTTGGAGATGTCGTTGACCCAGCGCACGACCAGGTCCGTGCCCAGCCACGTGCTCGCCATGCGGTTGGGATCCTGGAGGCCGATCATCTCCCCGATGAGATGGTTGCGCTGCAGCAGCAGCGAGACCTGGCGAACGATGAAGACAGCGATGAGGTCGGTGTCGGTGAGCCCCTCTCGCTCCTTCATCACCGATACCCGCTCGCACAGGTTGAGCACCTCCTGCGACGGACGTTTGGGGTAGTATCCCCAGTTCTGCTTCTCCTTCGGCGGCAAGTTGACGAAGGGAGGCAGGTTGATGCGGTCCGCGCCAAGGTTGCGGACGTAGAAGAAAGAGTTCTGCCATTTCTTGGCAGAGTCCTTCAGCGGCATCTTCAGGCAGTCAGCGCGCGACCGCTTCAAGATGATGGCGGCCCCGCACTCCGACATCTCCCCGGCCCTCGGCCCCTGCTGCTTCAAGGAAAAGAAGCAAACCCAGAGGTCAATCGAAGGTTCGACCCCCAGGTACCCCTCGCAGAGGGTTACGAAGCCGGACAGCTACACAATGGCGCCGACGCCCAGATGATGAGGCTGGAGCCCGAGGAACTCCAAGAAGTCGCAGAAGAAGACGCTCGCGGGAAGCCCGAACCCGCGCTCGAAGTGCGGGAGGAAGATGACCCGCTCCATGCCCTCGGGCCGCGACTCCTACTCGCCCCGCGGCGGGCACGCGGTGACCTCCGTCTCCGATGGCAGGCGCTGAGGGAGTCCTGGACTAAGGGGTCCTTGGGCATCCGGCCTGTTATCCATGGGCCGGACTGATGGGTTGTGAAGACATGAAGGTCGAAGACTGTACCTGTGTCCTGATTGGACTCTCCTTGGCGTGGAAGGCAAGCTTGGCGACCGACTATGAAGATTCCTTCTTATGTAACCGACTCTATGTAACCCTAGATTCCCCCCCCCCCCCCCCGTGTCCATATAAACCGGAGGGGTTAGTACGGAAAGTATATACTCACTACCATAGTCATACATGCTAGGCTTCTAGGGTTTAGCCATCACGATCTCGTGGTAGATCAACTATTGTAATACTCATATTCATCAAGATCAATCAAGCAGGAAGTAGGGTATTACCTCCATAGAGAGGGCCCGAACCTGGGTAAACATCGTGTCCCCCGTTTCCTGTTACCATCAATCCTAGACGCATAGTTCGGGACCCCCTACCCGAGATCCGCCGGTTTTGGAACCGACAAGCGCCTGGTGGCGCGAAGCTGGGCGATGTCCTCGAGGGTGCCGGTCGAGCCCGTCCACGAGTCCGACGAGAGCGCCATCAACGAAGAAGCAAGAAGAGAAGAAGAAGGCGACCGCAAGGCTCTGCTCGAGGCAGCGGGTGTTGCAGTGCGCGACGTTCGCAAGCAGCAGAAGAAGGAAGATGATGGCACGAGGGCGCGGGTGCGAATGGTTTCCGCCGCCCCCTCCTCGCCCCAATTTATAAGCCATGGTTCAAAACGTGGGGAAGTGGGATCGTTTGCGCTCGCCTCCCCCACTTCCCCGCAATAACTGCGCACGTACACGCGCAGTAATTGCCTCGAGAATGGAAACCAACTCGCGGACGCTGCAATAAATCCGCGCGCGTGGGCCATGGGTGCGTGGCCCCGGGCTAGTGTGCATCGCTCTGTCGTATCGCGCACGTGGCCTGTCCGGCCCCTCCGGCTCCCGGACGCCACGTGGTGCCCGTGCGAGGCCCGAAAGATTGCCTCCAAGGTTCGGCTGAGTCCTCGATTTCCCGCCACTATCAAGATGACGCGATCCGGCTTCCGGAAGCCGCCGCACAATGGGTGCTGCCAGACCCGGCGGCCTCAAGATTCACCTCCATCAAGGGGGAAACTGTGAAGGCCCTTCCACCCGAAGACGGCAGACCTTCACAGCTTTGGGGACTACTATCGAGGGGATGGACCCCGGGCAGGCAACGGAACCTAGATCGCTTGAAAAAACAATGGGGTCGGCATCGCCCCTCAAGGCAGCTCGCGCTCGGCCCAGTCACTTGACTCAGCCAAGCCCCCTCAACCCGTCCTAATCCGCAAGACTTCTCCAACAAGCTAACCCAGAGCGGCCGAGCCCGGCGCACCAAGACTTACCCAACAAGCCGACACCCCTTGGCGTGTACTCCAACCCGGCCAAGGGTCAGCGGCCGCCCCATCCCAGCCGTATGATGGGACGAGTCGCCACCAACTAATGACCAAAGCCACAGTATCATGCCCATGCCTTTGGTCAGCCGGACGAGGCAACAGTGCCCCCACCTAGCTGCTGACCAAGCTCGGCATGGCAACAGTGCACCCGTCGTCACCCATGACGCCAGCAAGCGGCGACCTGACGGAGCGCCACTATAGCCGACTCGACTCGGCCGCGCCCTGACGATCGACAAGACGGCCAACAGTGCCACCGTACCTGGTGGGCCCCGCGCCCGGCGAATCCGGCGAGACCTGGTACCCGGCGGGTCCCAGCACCGGGTCCCCAAACACTGACAACCCGGCCCCGTGGCCCTGTAACATTACCATTGTACCCCTGGGGGGTTGGCCTATAAAACCTCCCCACGAGGCCTCCATGCACGGGGGGTGAGAAACACAGTAGTAGAACACCCACATACCGGGAGAGAGCAGCCCAAGCCTCAGCCTGCCTTTCATCCTCCCCGACACAGCTCGAGGAGCAACTTTGTACTGTAATACATAAACCACACTCGACAGGACTAGGGGTGTTATCTCTCCGGAGGGCCCCGAACCTGGGTATGTCCTGCAACCCGCGCTCGCTCATGCCAACCTCACCTCCAGAGCCCACCAGTTCCCTCGAGCCTCCTCCTCTCTTTAGCCATCCCATGGCATCTGCTGTGCGCCCACCACGACAGGGGGTATGAACCATAGAGAAGTTGGAGTACATTAGGTTTAACACCAATATAAATAAATAATGAGTTCATTACAATACCTTAAAGTGGTGGTTTGTTTTCTTATACTAATGGAACTCATGAGATTTCCTGTTGAGTTTTGTGTTGTGAAGTTTTCAAGTTTTCGGGTAAAGATTTGATGGATTTTGGAATAAGGAGTGGCAAGAGCCTAAGCTAGGGTATTCCCAAGGCACCCCAAGGTAAAATTCAAGGAGAACCAAAAGCCTAAGCTTGGGGATGCCTCGGAAGGCATCCCCTCTTTCGTCTTCATCTATCGGTAACTTTACTTGAGGCTATATTTTTATTCACCGCATGATATGTGTTTTGCTTGGAGCGTCTTGTATGATTTGAGTCTTTCCTTTTTAGTTTACCACAGTCATCCTTTCTATACACACCTTTTGGGAGAGACACACATGAATCGGAATTTATTAGACTACTCTATGTGCTTCACTTATATCTTTTGAGCTAGATAATTTTGCTCTAGTGCTTCACTTATGTCTTTTTAGAGCATGGTGATAGTTTTATTTTATAGAAATTATTGATCTCTCATGCTTAACTTATATTATTTTGAGAGTCATTTAGAACAACATGGTAATTTGCTTTGGTTATGAAATTAATCCTAATAAGATAGGCATCCAAGATGGGTATAATAAAAACTTTCATATAGAGTGCATTGAATACTATGAGAAGTTTGATACTTGATGATTGTTTTGAGATATGAAGATGGTGATATTAGAGTCATGCTAGTTGAGTATTTGTGAATTTTATAAATACTTGTGTTGAGGTTTGCAAGTCCCATAGCATGCACATATGGTAACTGTTGTGTAACAAATTTGAAACATGGGGTGTTTCTTTGATTGTCCTCCTTATGAGTGGCGGCCGGGGACGAGCGATGGTCTTTTCCTACCAATCTATCCCCCTAGGAGCATGCGCATAGTGCTTGGTTTTGATGACTTGTAGATTTTTGCAATAAGTATGTGAGATCTTTATGACTAATGTTGAGTCCATGGATTATACACACTCTCGCCCTTCCATCATTGCTAGCATCTTAGGTACCGTGCATTGCCCTTTCTCACCTCGAGAGTTGGTGCAAACTTCGCCGGTGCATCCAAACCCCGTGATATGATACGCTCTATCACACATAAGCCTCCTTATATCTTCCTCAAAATAGCCACCATACCTACCTATTATGGTATTTCCATAGCCATTCCGAGATATATATTGCCATGCAACTTTCCACCGTTCCATTTATTATGACACGTTTCATCATTGTCATATTGCCTTGCATGATCATGTAGTTGACATCGTATTTGTGGCAAAGCCACTGCTCATAATTTTTTATACATGTCACTCTTGAATCATTGCACATCCCAGTACACCGCCAGAGGCATTCATATAGAGTCATATTTTGGTCTAGTATCGAGTTGTAATTTTGGAGTTGTAAATAAATAGAAGTGTGATGATCATCATTATTAGAGCATTGTCCCATGCGAGGAAATAAAAAAATGGAGAAAGGCCAAATAAAAAAGAGAAGGCCCAAAAAAATGAGAGAAAAAGAGAGAAGGGACAATGTTACTATCCTTTTTCCACACTTGTGCTTCAAAGTAGCACCATGATCTTCATGATAGAGAGTTGCTTATTTTGTCACTTTCATATACTAGTTGGAATTTTCATTGTAGAACTTGGCTTGTATATCCCAACAATGGGCTTCCTCAAAATGCCCTAGATCTTCGTGAGCAAGCAAGTTGGATGCACACCCACTTAGTTTCTTTTGTTGAGCTTTCATAAATTTATAGCTCTAGTGCATCCGTTGCATGGCAATCCCTACTCCTTGCATTGACATCAATTGATAGGCATCTCCATAGCCCGTCGATTAGCCTCGTCGATGTGAGACTTTCTCTTTTTTTTCTTCTCCACACAACCTCCATCATCATATTCTGTTCCACCTATAGTGCTATGTCCATGGCTCACGCTCGTGTATTGCGTGAAAGTTGAAAAAGTTTGAGAATACTAAAGTATGAAACAATTGCTTGGCTTGTCATCGGGGTTGTGCATGATGGGAGCATTTTGTTTGACGAAAATGAACCATGGCCAAACTATATGATTTTGTAGGGATGAGCTTTCTTTGGCTATGTTATTTTGAGAAGACATAATTGCTTGGCTAGTATGCTTGAGGTATTATTATTTTTATGTCAATATTAAAATTTTCTCTTGAATCTTTCAGATCTGAATATTCATGCCACAATAAAGAAAATTACATTGAAAATTATGTTAGGAAGCATTCCACATCAAAAATACTATTTTTATCATTTACCTACTCGAGGACAAGCAGGAATTAAGCTTGGGGATGCTGATACGTCTCCAACATATCTATAATTTTTTATTGTTCCATGCTATTATATTATCTGTTTTGGATGTTTAACGGGCTTTAATATGCTCTTTTATATTATTTTTGGGACTAACCTATTAACCGGAGGCCCAGTGCCAGTTTCTGTTTTTGCCTATTTCAGTGTTTTGCAGAAAAGGAATATCGAACGGAATCCAAACGGAACGAAACCTTCACGAGGATCTTTCTTGGAACAAACGCAACCCAAGAGAATTGGAGTGGAAGTTAGAGACACAATGAGGCGGCCACGAGGTAGGAGGGTGCGCCCCCCACCCTCATGGGCCCCTCGTAGCTCCACCGGCGTACTTCTTTCGCCTATATATACTCTTATACCCTAAAAACATCCAGGGGAGCCACGAAACCACTTTTCCACCGCCGCAACCTTCTGTACCCGTGAGATCCCATATGGGGCCTTTTTCGGCGATCTGCCGGAGGGGGATCGATCATGGAGGGCTTCTACATCAACACCATAGCCTCTCCGATGATGTGTGAGTAGTTTACCACAGACCTTCGGGTCCATTGTTATTATCTAGATGGCTTCTTCTCTCTCTTTGGTTCTCAATACAAAGTTTTCCTTGATGTTCTTGGAGATCTATTCGATGTAATATTCTTTTGTGGTGTATTTGCCGAGATCCAATGAATTGTGGATTTATGATCAAGTTTATCTATGAACAATATTTGGTTCTTCTCTGAATTCTTATATGCATGATTTGATATCTTTGCAAGTCTCTTCGAATTATCAGTTTAGTTTGGCCTACTAGATTGATCTTTCTTGCAATGGGAGAAGTGCTTAGCTTTGGGTTCAATCTTGCGGTGTCCTTTGCTAGTGATAGTAGGGGCAGCAAGGCACGTATTGTACTGTTGTCATCGAGGATAAAAAGATGGGGTTTATATAATATTGCTTGAGTTTATCCCTCTACATCATGTCATCTTGCCTAATGTGTTTCTCTATTCTTATGAACTTAATACTCTAGATGCATGCTGGATAGCGGTCGTTGTGTGGAGTAATAGTAGTAGATGCAGAATCGTTTCGTTCTACTTGACACGGACGTGATGCCTATGTTCATGATCATGCCTAGATATTCACATAACTATGCACTTTTCTATAAATTTGTTGGTAGTAATTTTTTCACCCACCGTAATACATGCTAACATGAGAGAAGCCACTAGTGAAACCTGTGGCCCCCGGGTCTCTTTCTTATCATATTGCATCTCTTTTATTATCGCATCTCGTTTACTATTTTGCAATCTTTACTTTTCAATCTATACAACAAAAGTACCAAAAAATATTTATCTTATTATCTTTATCAGATCACAATTTTGCAAGTGGTCGTGAAGGGATTGACAACCCCTTTATCGCGTTGGTTGCAAGGTTCTTGATTGTTTGTGCAGGTACTAGGCGACTTGTGTGTAATCTCCTACTGGATTGATACCTTGGTTCCCAAAAACTGAGGGAAATACTTATGCTACTTTGTTGCATCACCCTTTCCTCTTCAAGGGAAAACCAACGCATGCTCAAGAGGTAGTAGCAGTGTAGGGCACGCCCAAGTAGGAGGAATCCTACTTGGGCCCCTAGTCCAATTCGGCCCCCTTACCATATTTGGACAAGGGGGAAAGGAAGGAGGGGGGGGAGGAAGTAGGAGTCCTACTTCATACTTTCCTTTTTCTCCTCTCCTTTTCATTTCTCCCCACGTGGCTGGCCCTATAGGGAGCGCACCAGCCCCTTGTGGGTTGGTGTGTTCCCTTACTTGGCCCATTAAGCCCATATCTTTGCTAGGGGTTGCCCGGAACCCCCTCCAGTGACCCGGTATCACCCGGAACACTTCCGGTGTCTGAATATAGCCTTCCAATATATGAATCTTTACTCTCGACCATTTAGAGACTCCTCGTCATGTCCGTGATCTCATCTGGGACTCTGAACAAACTTCGATACATCAAATCACATAACTCATAATACAAATCGTCATCGAACGTTAAGCGTGCGGACCCTACGGGTTCGAGAACTATGTAGACATGACCGAGACACATCTCCAGTCAATAACTAATAGCGGAACCTGGATGCTCATATTGGCTCCTAGATATTCTACGAAGATCTTTATCGGTCAAACCGCATAACAACATACGTTGTTCCCTTTGTCATCAGTATGTTACTTGCCCGAGATTCGATCGTCAGTATCATCATACCTAGTTCAATCTCGTTACCGGCAAGTCTCTTTACTTGTTCTGCAATGCATCATCCCGCAGCTAACTCATTAGTCACATTGCTTGCAAGGCTTATGGTGATGTGCATTACTGAGAGGGCCCAGAGATACCTCTCCGATACACGGAGTGACAAATCCTAATCTCGATCTATGCCAACTCAACAAACACCATCGGAGACACCTGTAGAGCATCTTTGTAATCACCCAGTTATGTTGTGACGTTTGATAGCACGCAAGGTGTTCCTTCGGTATTCGGGAGTTGCATAATCTCATAGTCAGAGGAACATGTATAAGTCATGATGAAAGCAACAGCAATAAAACTAAACGATCATTTATGCTAAGATAACGGATGGGTCATGTCCATCACATCATTCTCTAATGATGTGATCCTGTTCATCAAATGACAACACATGTTTATGGTTAGGAAACTTAACCATCTTTGATTAACGAGCTAGTCAAGTAGAGGCATACTAGGGACACTCTGTTTGTCTATGTATTCACACATGTACTAAGTTTCCGGTTAATACAATTCTAGCATGAATAATAAACATTTATCATGACATAAGGAAATATAAATAACAACTTTATTATTACCTCTAGGGCATATTTCCTTCAGCTACCCCCATACTAAGGAAAATAAGATGCATAAAGGATAAACATCACATGCAATCAAAATATGTGACATGATATGGCCATCATCACCTTGTGCCTTTGATCTCCATCTCCAAAGCACCGTCATGATCTCCATCGTCACCGGCTTGACACCTTGATCTCCAACATAGCATCGTTGTCGTCTCGCCAACTATTACTTCTATGACTATCGCTACCGCTTAGTGATAAAGTAAACCAATTACGTGGCGATTGCATTTCATACAATAAAGCGACAACCATAAGGCTCCTGCGAGTTGCCGATAACTTTTACAGAAGATGATCATCTCATACAACAATTTATATCTCATCACGTCTTGACCATATCACATCACAACATGCCCTGCAAAAACAAGTTAGACGTCCTCTACTTTGTTGTTGCAAGTTTTATGTGGCTGCTACGGGCTTCTAGCAAGAACCGTTCTTACCTGCACATCAAAACCACAACCATTTTTCATCAAGTGTGTTGTTTTAACCTTCAACAAGGACCGACCGTAGTCAAACTTGATTCAACTAAAGTTGGAGAAACAGACACACGCCAGCCACCTATGTGCGAAGCATGTCGGTAGAACCAGTCTCATGAACGCGGTCATGTAATGTCGGTCCGGGCCACTTCATCCAACAATACCGCCGAATCAAAGTAAGACGTTGGTGGTAAGTAGTATGACTATTATCGCCCACAACTCTTTGTGTTCTATTCGTGCATATAACATCTATGCATAGACCTGGCTCAGATGCCACTGTTGGGGAATGTAGCATGCAATTTCAAAAAAATTCCTACAATCACACAATATCTATCTAGGAGATGCATAGAAACGAAAGGGGAGAGTGTGTCTATGTACCCTTGTAGACCGAAAGCGGAAGCGTTTAGTAACGCGGTTGATGTAGTCAAACGTCTTCATGATCGAACCGATCCTAGCACTGAACATACGGCACCTTCGTGTTCAGCACACGTTCAGCACGATGACGTCCCTCGATCTCTTGATCTAGTTGAGGACGAGGGAGAGTTCCGTCAGCACGACGGCATGGCGATGGTGATGATGAAGCTACCGGCGCAGGGCTTCGCCTAAGCACTATGACGATATGACTGAGGTGGTAAACTATGGAGGGGGGCACCGCACACGGCTAAGAGATGTTTGTTGTGATTTTGGGGTGCCCCCCCCCCCGCCTCCGTATATAAAAGGGGGAGGAGAGGAGGCCGGCCATAGGGGGGCTCGCTCCATAGGGGAGTCCAACTAGGATTCCCAATCCTAGTTGGAGTCCCCTTCCTTTCCAAGAGAGGGAAAGAGGGAAGGAGGAGGAAGGGAGAAGGAAAGAAGGGGGCGACACCCCCTCCCTAGTCCAATTTGGACTGGCCATGGGGGGGGTGCACGGCCTCCCTTGCGACCCTTCTCTCTTTTCCACTAAGGCCCATGAAGGCCCATTAACTTCCCGGTGGGTCCGGTAACCCCCGATACTCCGAAACTTCCCGAAACCATTCCGGTGTCCGAATGTAACCTTCCAATATATGAATATTTACCTCTAGATCATTTCGAGACTCCTCGTCATGTACGTGATCTCATCCGGAACTCTGAACAAACTTCGGTCATCAAATCACACAACTAATAATACAAATCATCATCGAACGTTAAGCGTGCGGACCCTATGGGTTCGAGAACTATGTAGACATGACCGAGACACATCTCCAGTCAATAACCAATAGCAGAACCTGGATGCTCATATTGGCTCCTACATATTCTACGAAGATCTTTATCGGTCAAACCACATAACAACATATGTTGTTCCCTTTGTCATCGGTATGTTACTTGCCCGAGATTCGATCATCAGTATCATCATACCTAGTTCAATCTCATTACCGGCAAGTCTCTTTACTCATTCCGTAATACATCATCATGTAACTAACTCATTAGTCACATTGCTTGCAAGGCTCATAGTGATGTGCATTACCGAGAGGGCCCAGAGATACCTCTCCGATACACGGAGTGACAAATCCTAATCTCGATCTATGCCAACTCAACAAACACCATCGGAGACACTTGTAGAGCATCTTTATAATCAGCCAGTTACGTTGTGACGTTTGATAGCACACAAGGTGTTCCTCCGGTATTCGGAAGTTGCATAATCTCATAGTCAGAGGAACATGTATAAGTCATGAAGAAAGCAATAGCAATAAAACTAAACGATCATTATGATAAGCTAACGGATGGGTCTTGTCCATCACATCATTCTCTAATGATGTGATCCCATTCATTGAATGACAACACATGTCTATGGTCAGGAAACTTAACCATCTTTGATTAACGAGCTAGTCTAGTAGAGGCATACTAGGGACACTCTGTTTGTCTATGCATTCACACATGTACTAAGTTTCTGGTTAATACAATTCTAGCATGAATAATAAACATTTATCATGATATAAGGAAATGTAAAAAACAACTTTATTATTGCCTCTAGGGCATATTTCCTTCACGAGGAAGAAGAAGATATCCTTAGACCTTACTATGATTGTCTCACCCCCACGGAGATTGATGCCTTTCGGATCATCGAAACGTTCGTGTGCAAAATAAATATCTCACTCGTGAAAATATTCTGTTGCAAAAGCACATCATCGCCCTCCAGAGCGTAATCCGTAGATTGGAGAATCTCTTGATCATGAAGGACAAGATCGCTACCACTTTATCACCACCACCTCCTTCTTCATCACCAAAAGAAAATTGAGTATCGGGTATGGCACTCCCCTTGGCTTTTGCCAAGCTTGGGGGAGGTGCCCCGGTATCGTATCACCTCCACTATCTTTTGCCTTTATTTACCTTAGTTCGACCCATAGTTATCTTTTGCTTTAGATGAATAAAAGTTTAGTTCGATCCTTTCTTTTTGAGAGTTTGCTTAGTGATCTATATTTGTAATCGTATGCAAGATATATAATAAAGTTTAGTTGGAGTTTTGTTTTCTTTACTTTCATGTTCAACAAAAAAGAAAGGAAATAAATGAAAAAGATCATATGCTAATCTTATGGTAAGTAATGACATCACATAAGGAAAAGTATTAGTAGAAAATTTTATTGGAGATTGAAAAACATAGCATTGGTTAATGATGCAATTCATGAAAGAATTAATAAGGGAAGAGAAGATTCACATGCAAATACACTATCTTGGAAATCTTTTGTGACTGTGAGCCCCCATCAAAATATTATATGCCAAAATTGTTCACGTCGGACAAGGAAGACAATGCAATGATTTATGTTTGTTCATATTCACATAGGAGTTATATTGTCATAGATCCTTCAACATGTGGTGCTTGCGCCCCATCTTTGCTAGACAAAAACTCTGCACCAAGTAGAGATACTACTTGTGCATCCAAAAACCCTTAAACCCAAATCTTATTTTCAAGAGTCCACCATACCTACCTAAGGATTGAGTAATATCCTTCAAGTAAGTTGCCATCGGTGCAATAAGGCAATAAAAATTGCTTCTAAAAGTGTTAGATCATTTAGGTAAGAGAAAATTGAGCGTTGTACGAACTTGTGATGGCGAAGAATAAAAGCGACAAAATGCATAATAAAGGTTGCTCTCAGAAGGGGCAATATAACGTGGCGTTCTTTTGCACTAAGGTATTGAGCATACAAACAAAAAGTGGATGGCAACCTCTGCTTCCCTCTGTGAAGGGCCTATCTTTTACTTTTATGTATTTACTTTCATGCAAGAGTCAAAGTTTTTCTCTCTATTCCTTTTTATTTTTCTCTTTTGGAAAGCATCATGTGGTGAGGAAAGATCTAGGCACATATATCCAGTTGGATACGGGTAGAATGAGTTATTATTGTTGACATCACCCTTGAGGTGAATACATTGGGAGGCGAAATTATAAGCCCCTATCTTTCTATGTGTTTGGTTGAAACATTTTGCTCATGTGTATGCGGTGAGTGTTAGCAATCATAGAAGACTATATGATGGTTGAGTATGTGGGATTGCCTAAAGGCTCCGATACATGACTCTTCCTGAAAAGATGATGAATTGTACTTGCAAAGTTGACTGCGAACATAGTTTGTTGGTTTCCAATAGAGTTTATGCTTTATACTTCGATGTTGTGATGAATTGTTACTTATTCGTGAGAATTCTATGATAAAAGTTTTATTTTTAATTTTGTGGCTATTATAATAATTTACATGATGCTTCTATGTCTGTATTTTGTTTTTATCGACACCTCTCTCTCTAAGCATGTGGACATGTTTTTCGATTACGGTTTTCGCTTGAGGACAAGCGAGGTCTAAGCTTGGGGGAGTTGATACGTCCATTTTGCATCATGTTTAACTACTGTTATTTATAATGTTTTTATGCATAATAATGCTTTTTGGAGTAATTCTAATGCCTTTCCTCTCATAATATGCAAGCTACACACAAAGAGCGAGAATTCCGCCAGCTGGAAATCTGGACCTGAAAAAGCTATGTCAGGCTACCTATTCTGCACAACTCCGAATGAGCTGAAACTTCACGAGGAATTTTTATGGAATAAATAAGAATTATTGGAGTGAATAACTACCAGAGGGACCCCACCAGGTGGGCACAACCCACCTAGGCGCGCCAGGGAGCCCAGGCGCGCCCTGGTGGGTTGTGACCTCCTCGGCCCACCTCTGGTGCCCATCTTCTGGTATATAAGTCATTTTGACCTAGAAAAAAAATAAGGA
Source organism: Triticum aestivum (assembly GCF_018294505.1). Classification (NCBI taxonomy): domain Eukaryota; kingdom Viridiplantae; phylum Streptophyta; class Magnoliopsida; order Poales; family Poaceae; genus Triticum; species Triticum aestivum. The sequence continues at coordinate 32,366,551 of NC_057803.1, forward strand.
GAGGACTTTCGGGACAGGGCGCCGCCTTCTCGAGGCGGAACTTGGGCAGGAGCACTTTTGCCCTCCGGCGGAGCGATTCCGCGGGGGAGACTTCCCTCACGGAGGGGGAAATCATCATCATGATCATCACCAACAACCCTCTCATCTTGGGGATGCCAATCTTCATCAATATCTTCACCATCACCATCTTCTCTCAAACCCTAGTTCATCTCTTGTGTTCAATCTTTGTACCGAAACCTCAGATTGGTACATATGGTGACTAGTAGTGTTGATTACATCTTGTAGTTGATCACTATATGGTTTATTTGGTGGAAGATTATATGTTCAGATCCATTATGCTATTTGATACCCCTCTGATCATGAACATGTTTATCACTTGTGAGTAGTTACTTTTGTTCTTGAGGTCACGGGAGAAATCATGTTGCAAGTAATCATGTGAACTTGAGATGTGTTTGATATTTTGATAATATGTATGTTGTGATTCCCTTAGTGGTGTCATCTGAACATCGACTACATGACACTTCACCATATTTGGGCCTAAGGGAATGCATTGTGGAGTAGTTATTAGATGATGGGTTGCTAGAGTGACAGAATCTTAAACCCTAGTTTATGCGCTACATCGTAAGGGGGCCGATTTGGATCCAAAAGTTTAATGCTATGGTTAGATTCCGTCTTAATACTTTTCTCATATTTGCGGATGCGTGTGAGGGGGTTCATCATAAGTAGGAGGTTTGTTCAAGTAAGAACAACACCTAAGCACCGATCCACCCACATATCAAATTATCAAAGTAGTGAACACAAATCAAGCTAATATGGTGAAAGAGACTAGATGAATTTCCCGTGTGCCCTCAAGAACATTTTGCTTATTATAAGAAACTGTTTTAGCCTGTCCTTTGCCACAAAAGGATTGGGCTATCTTGCTGCATATTATTTGCCGTTACCATTACGTGCTCGTTACAAATTATCCCACCACCAAATTATCTGTTACTTACAATTTCAGCGCTTGCAGACATTACCTTGCTGAAAACCACTTGCCATTTCCTTCTGCTCCTCGTTGGGTTTGACACTTACTTATCGAAAGGACTGCGGTTGATCCCCTATACTTGTGGGTCATCATGCACCCCTACTTGATAGTTCCTTGAATCAAAGGCATGATTGCAATGATGTTATTATAAATTCTATTAATGTCAATTATGCTAATAATATGCAAAACCCCAAGCTTGGGGATGCTAGTTTTGCTATGTTCGCTACTTATTGCAATCATCATGATTGGGGTGATAATGCTTCTTATGATCTTGAAAATTTATTTAAGCCTCATGGTGAATATGTTTGCTATAATATTGAAAGTGGGTTTGGAAGAGTGTCAACTTTAGGAAATAATGACCCCACTACTTTGGAGATTGATAAGTCCTATGAAATTTTGGATAAAAGCGGGTTTGGAGAGGTCATGGCTTTATTTGATGATAATCCCACTATTTGGAAGAGTGTCAACTTTGCATGCATGTGGATCATGTTGAGAATGTTTTACATGATAGTTATATTGTTGAATTTGATTATGATCCTACATGTAATTATTATGAGAGAGGAAAATGTGATTGTAGAAATTTTCATGTTACTAAATTACCTCTCGTTACGTTGAGATTGCTATCGTTTCTTCCTTATTCCTTGCATATGCTAGTTTTTGCTTGTCTTCATAATTTGTTTGCTTATAAAATGCCTATGCATAGGAAGTATGTTAGACTAAATCTTGTTTTTCACATGCTACATGATGCTCTCTTCATGTTTCAATTGCTATATTTTATGTGACCATCATTAAAATTATCAATGCCTGGCTAAAAGGCTTTAAAGAAAAGCGTTTGTTGGGAGACAACCTAATGTTTTTATTTTCTGTTTTTATGAGATTCGCATTATTACTTTTGTAGTAATTGTGTTTTGGTGTTTTAATTAGTGTTTGAGCCAAGCAAGACCTTTGGGATGGCTTACGATGATAGTTGATTTGATCTTGCTGAAAAATAGAAACTTCTGCGCCTAGTAAAATAATTTTCGTTTATCACATAAGCGTGATAAAATCCTGATTCTTTTTGCACAAGATTGATCTAAAAATTTACCAGGTTGTCCTAATTTTTCAGGATGTTTGGAGTTATAGAAGTATTCGAAGTTTCCAGATTGCTACATGCTGTTTTGTTTTTGACAGATTCTGTTTTCTTTGTGTTGCTTGCTTATTTTGATGAATCCATGGGTAGTATCGGGGGGTATGAACCATGGTGAAGTTGGAATAAGTAGATATTACACCAATATAAATAAAGCATGAGTTCACAACAGTACCAAAAGGGGTGATTTATTTTCTTATACTAATGAATCTCATGAGTTTTCTGTTGAGTTTTGTGTTGTGAAGTTTTCAAGTTTTGGGAAAAGATTTGATGGACTATGGAATAAGGAGTGGCAAGATCTTAAGCTTGGGGATGCCCAAGGCACCCCAAGGTAATATTCAAGGACAACCGAGCATCTAATCTTGGGGATTCCCCAGATGGCATCCCCTCTTTCGTCTTCGTCTATTGGTAAATTTACTTGAGGCTATATTTTTATTCACCAAATGATATGTGTTTTGCTTGGAGCGTCTTGTATGATATGAGTCTTTGCTTTTTAGTTTGCCAGAATCATCTTTGTTATACACACTGATGTCTACTATGCAACTTTATCTTGTAGACGTTGTTGGGCCTCCAAGTGCAGAGTTTTGTAGGACAGCAGCAAATTTCCCTCAAGTGGATGACCTAAGGTTTATTAATCTGTGGGATGCATAGGATGAAGATGGTCTCTCTCAAACAATCCTGCAACCAAATAACAAAGAGTCTCTTGTGTCCCCAACACACCCAATACAATGGTAAATTGTATAGGTGCACTAGTTCGACAAAAAGATGGTGATACAAGTGCAATATGGATGGTAGATATAGGTTTATATAATCTAAAAATATAAAAACATCAAGGTAACTAATGGTAAGAGTGAGCGAAAACGGTATTGCAATGCTTGGAAACAAGGCCTAGGGTTCATACTTTCACTAGTGCAAGTTCTCTAAAAATGATAACATAATTAGATCATATAAAAATCCCTCAACGTGCAACAAAGAGTCACTCCAAAGTCACTAATAGCGGAGAACAAACGAAGAGATTATTGTAGGGTATGAAACCACCTTAAAGTTATTCTTTCTGATTGATCTATTGGGCTATTCCTATAAGTGTCACAAACAGCCCTAGAGTTCGTAGTAAAATAACACCTTAAGACACACATCAACCAAAACCCTAATGTCACCTAGATACTCCAATGTCACCACAAGTATCCGCGGGTTTGATTATATGATATGCATCACACAATCTCAGATTCATCTATTTAAACCAACACAAAGAACTTCAAAGAGTGCCCCAAAGTTTCTACCGGAGAGTCAAGACAAAATGTGTGCCAACCCCTATGCATAAGTTCACAAGGTCACAGAACCCACAAGTGATCACAAAAACATACATCAAGTAGATCATGTGAATATCCCATTGTCACCACAGATAAGCACATGCGAGACATACATCAAGTGTTCTCAAATCCTTAAAGACTCAATCCGATGAGATAACTTCAAAGGGAAAACTCAATCCATTAGAAGAAGGTAGAGGGGAAGAAACATTATAAGATCCAACTATAATAGCAAAGCTCACGATACATCAAGATCGTGCCAAATCAAGAACACGAGAGAGAGAGAGAGAGAGAGAGAGAGAGATCAAACACATAGCTACTGATACATACCCTTAGCCCTGAGGGTGAACTACTCCCTCCTCGTCATGGAGAGCATCGGGATGATGAAGATGGCCACCAGTGATGATTTCCCCCTTCGGCAAGGTGCCTAAACAGCGTCCCGATTGGTTTTTGGTGGCTACAGAGGCTTGCGGCGGCGGAACTCCTGATATAGGTTCTGTTATGGAGGTTTGGGGATATATAAGAGGTGTTGGCGTCGAGAACAAGTCATAGGGGGTCCACGAGTCAACCACATGGTCGGAGGGCGTGCCCTAGGGGGTGGGGAGCCCTCCACCCATGTGGATTACTCGGGACTCTTCTGGCCCAACTCTGGTACTCTGTGGGCTTCTTTTGGTCCAAAAACAATTGTCGAAAAGTTTTAGCTCAATTGGACTCCGTTTGATATTCCTTTTTGCGGAACTCAAAAACAAGGAAAAAACAAAAACTGGCAATGGTCTCTAGGTTAATAGGTTAGTCCAAAAATTCATATAAAATAGCATATAAAACATCCAAGATGGATAATATAATAGCATGGAACAATCAAAAATTATAGATACGTTGTAGACGTATCAAGCACCTCCAAGCTTAATTCCTGCTCGTCCTCGAGTAGGTAAATGATAAAAACGGAATTTTTGATGTGGAATGCTACCTAACATATTTATCCATGTAATTTTCTTCATTGTGGCAAGAATATTCAGATCCATAAGATCCAAAACAAAAGTTTAATACTGACATAAAAACAATAATACTTCAAGCATACTAATAAAGCAATCATGTCTTCTCAAAATAACAAGGCCAAAGAAAGTTATCCCTACAAAATCATATAGACTGGCTATGCTCCATCTTCATCACACAAAATATTCAAATCATGCACAACCCCGATGACAAGCCAAGCAAATGTTTCATGCTTTTGATGTTCTCAAACTTTTTCAACTTTCACGCAATACATGAGCGTGAGCCATGGACATAGCACTAGGTGGGATAGAAGGTGGTTGTGGAGAAGACAAAAAAGAAGGAGATAGTCTCACATCAACTAGGTGTATCAATGGGCTATGGAGATGCCCATCAATAGATATCAATGTGAGTGAGTAGGGATTTCCATGCAATGGATGCACTAGAGCTATAAGTTTATGAAAGCTCAAAAAGAAAACTAAGTGGGTGTGCATCCAACTTGCTAGCTCACGAAGACCTTGGGCAATTTGAGGAAGCCCATCATTGGAATATACAAGCCAAGTTCTATAATGAAAATTCCCACTAGTATATGAAAGTGACAACATAGGAGACTCTCTATCATGAAGATCATGGTGCTACTTTGAAGCACAAGTGTGGTAAAAGGATAGCAGCATTGCCCCTTCTCTCTTTTCTCTCATTTTTTTGTTTTTTTGGGCCTTCTCTTTTTTTGGCCTCTTTTTTATATTTTTATTTTATTTTTCGTCCGGAGTCTCATCCCGACTTGTGGGGGAATCATAGTCTCCATCATCCTTTCCTCACATGGGACAATGCTCTAATAATGAAAATCATCACACTTTCATTTACTTACAACTCAAGAATTATAACTCGATACTTAGAATAAAATATGACTCTATATGAATGCCTCCGGCGGTGTACCAGGGTGTGCAATGAATCAAGAGTGACATGTATGAAATAATTATGAACGGTGGCTTTGCCACAAATACGATGTCAACTACATGATCATGCAAAGCAATATGACAATGATGGAACGTGTCATAATAAACGGAACGGTGGAATGTTGCATGGCAATATATCTCGGAATGGCTATGGAAATGCCATAATAGGTAGGTATGGTGGCTATTTTGAGGAAGATATATGGTGCATGTATGGCACCGGCGAAAGTTGCGCGGTACTAGAGAGGCTAGCAATGGTGGAAGGGTGAGAGTGTGTATAATCCATGGACTCAACATTAGTCATGAACTCACATATTTATTGCAAAAATCTATTAGTCATCGAAACAAAGTATTACGCGCATGCTCCTATGGGGATAGATTGGTAGGAGAAGACCATCGCTCGTCCCCGACCGCCACTCATAAGGAAGGCAATCAATAAATAAATCATGCTCTGGCTTCATCACATAACGATTCACCATACGTGCATGCTACGGGAATCACAAACTTTAACACAAGTATTTCTACAATCCATAATTACTCACTAGCATGACTCTAGTATCACCATCTTCATATCTCAAAACAATCATAAGGAATCAAACTTGTCATAGTATTCAATGCACTTTATATGAAAGTTTTTATTATATCCCTCTTAGATGCCCATCATATTAGGACTAAATTCATAACCAAAGCAAATTACCATGTTGTTAGAGACTCTCAAAATGATATAAGTGAAGCATGAGAGTTCAACAATTTCTTCAAAATAAAACTCCCACCGTTCTCTAAAAAGATATAAGTGAAGCACTAGAGCAAATGACAAACTACTCCAAAAGATATAAGTGAAGATCAATGAGTAGTTGAATAATTATGTAACTATGTGAAGACTCCTTCTCATAAATAAAATTTCAGATCTTAAGTACTTTATTCAAACAAGAAGCAAAACAAAATAAGATGGTATTGCAAGGATAGCACATATCATGTGAAGAAGCAGAAACTTAGGTTCAACCAAACAGACCGATCATTGTTGAAGAACAAAGGTGGGATGCCAACCGGGGCATCCCAAGCTTAGATGCTTGATACTTTTTGGAATATTAACTAGGGATTCCTTGGGCATCCCCAAGCCTGAGCTTTTGTGTCTCCTTAATTCCTCTCATATCATGGTTTCCCTAGTACTTAAAAACAATGAATGAAGATGAAAGAGGGGATGCCATCCAGGGCATCCCCAAGCTTAGGATCTTGGTTGTCCTTGAATATTACCTTGGGGTGCCTTGGGAATCCCCAAGCTTAGGCTCTTACAACTCCTTATTCTGTAGTCCATCAAAACTTTACCCAAATCTTGAAAACTTCACAACACAAAACTCAACAGAAAACTCATAAGCTCTGTTAGTATAAGAAAGCAAATCACCACTTAGGTACTGTCAATAAAAGATTCATATTTTTTCTCACATGATGCCTACTGTACCACATAATTTCTACAATTTATATTAAGCAATATAATCCATAGAAACTAAAAACAAGCAAACTATGCATCGAAAACGGAATCTGTCAAAAACATAACAGTCTGTAGTAATCTGTAACTCTTGAATACTTCTATAACTCCAAAAATCCTAAGAAATTAGGAAGTCATGCGCAATTTGTTTATTAATCCTCTGCAAGAAGAATCAGTATTTTATTGCGCTTCTATTAAAAATGAAACTAATCTCCTGGGCACAAAAGTTTCCGTTTTTCAGCAAGATCAAATCAACTATCACCATAGATCATCCCAAAGGTCTTACTTGGCACTTTATTGAAACAAAAGCTATAAAACATGATTACTACAATAGCATAATCATGTGAACACACAAAAATAGTAGGTATAAATGTTGGGTTGTCTCCCAACAAGCGAATTTCTTTAATGCCTTTCTAGCTAGGCATGATGATTTCAATGATGCTCACATAAAAGATAAGAATTGAAACATAACGGGAGCATCATGAAGCATATGACTAGCACATTTAAGTCTAACCCACTTCCTATGCATAGGGATTTTGTGAGCAAACAACTTATGAGAACAAGAATCAACTTGCATAGGAAGGTAAAACAACCATAACTTCAAGATTTTCAACATGTAGGGAGGAAATTTGATATTATTGAGATACGTAGAAGCATATGTTCCTCCCTCATAATAATTTTCAGTAGCATCATGAATGAATTCAACAATATAACCATCACATAAAGCATTATTTTCATGATGCACAAGCATAGAGATTTTACTACTCTCCACATAAGCAAAATTCTCCTCATTCATAGTAGTGGGAGCAAATTCAACAAAATAACTATCATGGGAGGCATAATCCAATTGAAAACTAAAATCATGGTGACAAGTTTCATGATTATCATTATTCTTTATAGCATACATGTCATCACAATAATCATCATAGATAGCAACTTTGTTCTCATAATCAACTTGAACCTCTTCCGAAATAGTGGATTCATCACTAAATAAAGTCATGACCTCTCCAAATCCACTTTCATAAATATTATAAGATTCAATACCCTCCAAAATAGTGGGATAATTACCTAGAGTTGACACTATTCCAAACCAACTTTCATCAATATAATCATCATAAATAGGAGGCATGCTATCATAATAATAAATTAGCTCATAAAAACTTGGGGGACTAAAAATATCATCTTCATCAAACATAGCATCCCCAAGCTTGTGGATTCGCATATCATTAGCATCACGGATATTCAAAGAATTAATACTAACAACATTGCAATCATGCTCATCATAAAAATATTTAGTGCCAAACATTTTAATGCATTCTTCTTTTAACACTTTGGCACAATTATCGAAATACTTATTTTCATGAAATACATTAAAAAGATGAAGCATATGAGGCAACCTCAATTCCATTTTTTTGTAATTTTTTTATAAACTAAACTAGTGATAAAACAAGAAACTAAAAGATTCGATTGCAAGATCTAAAGATATACCTTCAAGCGCTAACCTCCCCGGCAATGGCGCCAGAAAAGAGCTTGATGTCTACTGTGCAACTTTATCCTTGTAAACGTTGTTGGGCCTCCAAGTGCAGAGTTTTGTAGGAGAACAGCAAATTTCCCTCAAGTGGATAACCTAAGGTTTATTAATCCGTGGGAGGCGTAGGATGAAGATGGTCTCTCTCAAATAACCCTGCAACCAAATAACAAAGAGTCTCTTGTGTCCCCAACACACCCAATACAATGGTAAATTGTATAGGTGCACTAGTTCGGCGAAGAGATGGTGATACAAGTGCAATATGGATGGTAGATATAGGTTTATGTAATCTAAAAATATAAAAACATCAAGGTAACTAATGGTAAAAGTGAGCGAAAACGGTATTGCAATGCTTGGAAACAAGGCATGGGCTTCATACTTTCACTAGTGCAAGTTCTCTCAACAATGATAACATAATTAGATCATATAAAAATCCCTCAACTGCAACAAAGAGTCACTCCAAAGTCACTAATAGCGGAGAACAAACAAAGAGATTATTGCAGGGTACGAAACCACCTTAAATTTATTCTTTCTGATCGATCTATTGGGCTATTCCTATAAGTGTCACAAACAGCCCTAGAGTTCGTACTAAAATAACACCTTAAGACACACATCAACCAAAACCGTAATGTCACCTACATACTCCAATGTCACCACAAGTATCCGTGGGTTTGATTATACGATATGCATCACACAATCTCATATTCATCTATTCAAACCAACACAAAGAACTTCAAAGAGTGCCCCAAAGTTTCTACCGGAGAGTCAAGACGAAAACGTGTGCCAACCCCTATGCATAAGTTCACAAGGTCACAGAACCCGCAAGTTGATCACCAAAACATACATCAAGTAGACGACGTGAATATCCCATTGTCACCACAAATAAGCACATGCAAGACATACATCAAGTGTCCTCAAATCCTTAAAGACTCAATCCGATAAGACAACTTCAAAGGGAAAACTCAATCCATTACAAGGTGGAGGGGGAGAAACATTATAAGATCCAACTATAATAGCAAAGCACACGGTACATCAAGATCGTGCCAAATCAAGAGCACGAGAGAGAGAGAGAGAGATCAAACACATAGCTACTGGTACATACCCTCAGCCCCGAGGGTGAACTACTCCCTCCTCGTCATGGAGAATGCCAGGATGATGAAGGTGGCCACCGGTGATGATTTCCCTCTCCGGCACGGTGCCGGAACATGGTCCCGATTGGTTTTTGGTGGCTACAGAGGCTTGCGGCAGCGGAACTCTCGATCTAGGTTATGTTATGGAGGTTTGGGGATATATAAGAGGTGTTGGTGTCGAGAACAAGTTAGGGGGTCCATGAGTCAACCACAAGGTCGGAGAGCACGACCTAGGGGGGTGGGGGCGCCCGCCACCCTTGTGGATGACTCGGGACTCTTCTGGCCCAACTCCGGTACTCCATGGGCTTATTTTGGTCCAAAAACAATCGTCAAAAAGTTTCAGCTCAATTGGACTCCGTTTGATATTCCTTTTCTGCGAAACTCAAAAACAAGGAAAAAACTGAAACTGGCACTGGGCTCTAGGTTAATAGGTTAGTCCCAAAAATCATATAAAATAGCATATAAATGCATATAAAACATCCAAGATGGATAATATAATAGCATGGAACAATCAAAAATTATAGATATGCTGGAGACGTATCACACACCTTTTGAGAGGGACAAACATGAATCATGAATTTATTAGAATACTCTATGTGCTTCACTTATATCTTTTGAGCTAGGCAATATGCTCTAGTTCTTCACTTATATCTTTTTAGAGCACGGTGGTGGCTTTATTTTATAGAAATTGTTGAACTATCATGCTTCACTTATATTATTGCGAGTCTCTCTAAACAGCATGGTAATTTGCTTTGGTTATGAATTTAGTCCTAATATGATGGGCATCCAAGAGGGATATAATAAAAACTTTCATATAAAGTGCAATGAATACTATGAGAAGTTTGATTCCTTATGATTGTTTTGAGATATAAAGATGGTGATATTAGAGTCATGCTAGTGAGTAATTGTGGATTGGTAGAAATATTTGTGTTAAAGTTTGTGATTCCCGTAGCATGCACATATGGTAAACCGTTATGTGATGAAGTCGAAGCATGATTTATTTATTGATTGTCTTTCTTATGAGTGGCGGTCGGGGACGAGCGATGATCTTTTCCTACCAATCTATCCCCCTAGGAGCATGCGCGTAGTACTTTGTTACGATAACTAATAATTTTTTGCAATAAGTATTATAGTTCTTTATGACTAATGTTGAGTCCATGGATTATATGCACTCTCACCCTTCCACCATTGCTAGCCTCTCTAGTATCGCACAACTTTCACGGGTGCATTAAACCCACCCTTTACCCTTCCTCAAAACAGCCACCATACCTACCTATTATGGCATTTCCTTATCCATTCTGAGATAAATTGCCATGCAACTTCCACATTTCCATTTATTATGACACGCACCATCATTGTCATATTGCTTTGCATGATCGCAAGAGAGCTAGTATGATGTTTTCATGGCTTGTCCATTTTTTGATGGCATTTGCTACGCTATATCATTGCACATCCATGTACTCCGCCGGAGGCATTCATATAGAGTCATATTTTGTTCTAAGTATCGAGTTGTAATTTTTAAGTTGTAAGTAAATAAAAGTGTGATGGTCATCATTATTAGAGCATTGTCCCAAGTGAGGAAAGGATGATGAAAGCTATGATTCTATCACAAGTTGGGATGAGTCTCCAGACTTTACAAAAATAAGAGGCCAAAGAAGCCCACCAAAAAAAGAAAAAAATGAGAGAAAAGAGAGAAGGGGCAATGCTACTATCCTTTTTCCACACTTGTGCTTCAAAGTAGCACCATGATCTTCATGATAGAGAGTCTCCTATGTTGTCACTTTCATATACTAGTTGGAATTTTTCATTATAGAACTTGGCTTGTATATTCCAATGATGAACTTCCTCAAATTTCCCTAGGTCTTCATGAGCAAGCGAGTTGGATGCATACCCACTTAGTTTCTTTTGAGATTTCATAAACTTATAGCTCTAGTGCATCTGTTGCATGGCAATCCCTACTCACTCGCATTGATATCTATTGATGGGCATCTCCATAGCCCATTGATACGCCTAGTTGATGTGATACTATCTCCTTCTTTTTGTCTTCTCCACAACCACCATATTCTATTCCACCTATAGTGCTGTATCCATGGCTCACGCTCATATATTGCGTGAAGGTTGAAAAAGTTTGAGAACATCAAAAGTATGAAACAATTGCTTGGCTTGTCATCGGAGTTGTGCATGATTTAATACTTTGTGTGATGAAGATGGAGCATAGCCAGACTATATGATTTTGTAGGGATAACTTTCTTTGGTCATGTTATTTTGATAAGACATGATTGCTTTATTAGTATGCTTGAAGTATTATTGTTTTTATTATGTCAACATTAAACTTTTGTTTTGAATCTTATGGATCTGAATATTCATGCCACAATAAAGAAAATTACTTGGATAAATATGTTAGGTAGCATTCCACATCAAAAATTCTGTTTTTATCATTTACCTACTCAAGGACGAGCAGAAATTAAGCTTGGGGATGCTTGATATGTCTCCAATGTATCTATAATTTTTGATTGTTCCATGCTATTATATTATCTGTTTTTGATGTTTTATATGCATTAATATGCTATTTTATATTATTTTTGGCACTAACTTATTAACCCAGAGCCTAGTGCCAGTTTATGTTTTTTCCTTGTTTTTGAGTTTAATGGGAAAGGAATATCAAACGGAGTCCAAACGGTATAAAACTTTACGATGATTTTTCTTGGACCAGAAGACACACGTAGGACTTGGAGACGAAGTTAGAAGAGTCCCGAGGGCTCCACAAGCCCTCAGGACGGACTCTAGGCCCTAGCTTGTGGGCCCCACAGGACCCCTCCAACCATAATCTTTGGCCTATAAATTCCCAAATATTCCCAAATGACCAGAAGCATCCACCAAAATACTTTTCTGCTGTTGTAACCTTCTGTGCCCGTGAGATCCCATCTTAGGACCTTTTCTGGCACCCTGTCTGAGGGGGATTCGATCACGGAGGGCTTCTACATCAACTCTATTGCCCTTTCGATGAAGCGTGAGTAGTTTACCATAGACCTACGGGTCTATAGCAAGTAGCTAGATGGCTTCTTCTCTCTCTTTGATCCTCAATACCATGTTATCCTTGATGTTCTTCGAGATCTATCCGATGTAATCTTCTTTTGCGGTGTGTTTGTCGAGATCCAATGAATTGTGGATTTATGATCAGCTTATCTATGAATATTATTTGAATATTCTTTGAATTCTTATATGCATGATTTGATATCTTTTTCTTTCTCTTCGAATTATCGGTTTGGTTTGTCCAGCTAGATTGGTTTTTCTTGCAATGGGAGAGGTGCTTAGTTTTGTATTCAATCTTGTGGTGTCCTCACCCAATGACAAAGTAGGGATAGTGAGGCACGTATTTGTATTGTTGCCATCAAGGGTAAAAAGATGGGATTTTCATCATATTGCTTGAGTTTATCCCTCTACATCATGTCATCTTGCTTAAGGCGTTACTCCGTTCTTATGAACTTAATACTCTAGATGCATGATGGATAGCGGTCGATGTGTGGAGTAATAGTAGTAGATGCAGGCAGGAGTTGGTCTACTTGACACGGACGTGATGCCTATATTCATAATCATTGCCTTGGATATCATCATAACTTTGCGCTTTTCTATCAATTGCTCGATAGTAATTTGTTCACCCACCGTATTATTTGCCTTCAAGAGAGAAGCCTCTAGTGAAACCTATGGCCCCTGGGTCTATTTTCCATCATATATTTTCAGATTTATAAACCAAAAAACCAAAAAATATCTCGCTATAATTTATTTACTTTTATTTTGTTTTATGTTTTAGTAATCTTTTATATCTATCTCAATCAGATCTCACCTTTGCAAGTGACCGTGAATGGATTGACAACCCCTTTATCGTGTTGGGTGCAAGTGTTTGATCGTTTGTGCATGTGCACAGATTGGGGACTTGCTTGTATCACCTACTAGATCGATACCTTGGTTCTTAACTGAGGGAAATACTTGTCTCTACTTTGCTGCGTCACCCTTTCCTCTTCAAGGGAAAAGCCAACGCAAGCTCAAGAAGTAGTAGCATGTCGCCCTATGTCTCTAACGAACACGCACGCATACTCTCTCTCTCCCCCCATATCAATCCCACACTCAAGCACCACACCCTTTCCCCCTCTCTATCAATATCCGACCTCTCTTGTATGTGGTTCGTCTTTCCATGCATGATATGTCTAGCCCCATTGCACCATTGGCACCTCATGTTGGTCCTCGTCCTTGTGGACTTATTGCTTTGTGAGAGAATGGCTCGACTGCGACAACTTCATTGCATGAGTCCTTGATTACAAGTCTGGTGGCACATGCCATCGCGAGCACCCCGATTTGTTTCGTCATGTTGGCTCCATGGACGACACTCTAGTTCTCGACTTATGGCTGAAGGAAATATGCCCTAGAGGCAATAATAAAGTTATTATTTATTTCCTTATTTCATGATAAATGTTTATTATTCATGCTAGAATTGTATTAACTGGAAACATAATACATGTGTGAATACATAGACAAACAGAGTGTCACTAGTATGCCTCTACTTGACTAGCTCGTTAATCAAAGATGGTATGTTTCCTAACCATAGACAAAGAGTTGTTATTTGATTAACGGGATCACATCATTAGGAGAATGATGTGATTGACTTGACCCATTCCGTTAGCTTAGCACTCAATCGTTTAGTATGTTGCTATTGCTTTCTTCATGACTTATACATGTTCCTATGACTATGAGATTATGCAACTCCCGTTTACCGGAGGAACACTTTGTGTGCTACCAAACGTCACAACGTAACTGGGTGATTATAAAGGAGCTCTACAGGTGTCTCCAAAGGTAAATGTTCGGTTGGCGTATTTCGAGATTAGGATTTGTTACTCCGATTGTCGGAGAGGTATCTCTGGGCCCTCTCGGTAATGCACATCACCTAAGCCTTGCAAGCAATGCAACTAAATGAGTTAGTTGCGAGATGATGTATTACGGAACGAGTAAAGAGACTTGCCGGTAACGAGATTGAACTAGGTATTGATATACCGACGATCGAATCTCGGGCAAGTAACATACCGATGACAAAGGGAACAACGTATGTTGTTATGCGGTCTGACCGATAAAGATCTTCGTAGAATATGTGGGAGCCAATATGAGCATCCAGGTTCCGCTATTGGTTATTGACCGGAGACATGTCTCGGTCATGTCTACATTGTTCTCGAACCCGTAAGGTCCGCACGCTTAAGGTTTCGATGACAGTTATATTATGAGTTTATGAGTTTTGATGTACCGAAGTTGGTTCGGAGTCCCGGATATGATCGCGGACATAACGAGGAGTCTCGAAATGGTCGAGACATAAATATTGATATATTGGACGGCTATATTCGGACACCGGAAGTGTTCCGGGGAAGTTTCGGATAAAACCGGAGTACCGGGGGGTTACCGGAACCCCCCAGGGGGTTAATGGGCCTCATGCCCCCCCCCTTTCCTTCCTCTCCTCTCTCCCTTCCTTCCCCCTCTCCTACTTGGACAAGGAAAGGGAGGGGAGTCCTACTCCAGGTAGGAGTAGGACTCCTCCTGCGCGCCTCCTACTAGGGCCGGCCGCACCCCCCCCCCTTGGCTCCTTTATATACGGAGGCAGGGGGCACCCCTAGACACACAAGTTGATCCACGTGATCGTTTTCTTAGCCGTTTGCGGTGCCCCCTTCCACCATAATCCTCGATAATATTGTAGTGGTGCTTAGGCGAAGCCCTGCGACAGTTGAACATCAAGATCGTCACCACGCCATCGTGCTGACGGAACTCTTCCCTGACACTTTGCTGGATCGGAGTCCGGGGATCGTCATCGAGCTGAACGTGTGCTGAAACTCGGAGGTGCCGTAGTTTTGGTGCTTGGATCGGTCGGATTGTGAAGACGTACGACTACATCAACTGCGTTAATATAACGCTTCCGCTGTCGGTCTACAAGGGTACGTAGATCACACTCTCCCCTCGTTGCTATGCATCACCATGATCTTGCATGTGCGTAGGAATTTTTTTGAAATTACTACGTTCCCCAACAGTGGCATCCGAGCCAGTTTTTATGTGTTGATGTTATATGCACGAGTAGAACACAAGTGAGTTGTGGGCGATATAAGTCATACTGCTTACCAGCATGTCATACTTTGGTTCGGCGGTATTGTTGGACGAAGCGGCCCGGACCGACATTACGCGTACGCTTACGTGAGACCGGTTCTCCCGACGTGCTTTGCACAAAGGTGGCTAGCGGGTGTCAGTTTCTCCAACTTTAGTTGAACCGAGTGTGGCTACGCCCGGTCCTTGCGAAGGTTAAAACAGCACCAACTTGACAAACTATCGTTGTGGTTTTGATGCGTAGGTAAGATTGGTTCTTGCTTAAGCCTGTAGCAACCACGTAAAACTTGCAACAACAAAGTAGAGGACGTCTAACTTGTTTTTGCAGGGCGTGTTGTGATGTGATATGGTCAAGACATGATACTAAATTTTATTGTATGAGATGATCATGTTTTGTAACCGAGTTATCGGCAACTGGCAGGAGCCATATGGTTGTCGCTTTATTGTATGCAATGCAACTGCGATGTAATGCTTTACTTTATCACTAAGCGGTAGCGATAGTTGTGGAAGCATAAGATTGGCGAGACGACAATGATGCTACGATGGTGATCAAGGTGTCGCGCCGGTGGCGATGGTGATCATGACGGTACTTCGGAGATGGAGATCACAAGTACAAGAAGATGATGGCCATATCATATCACTTATATTGATTGCATGTGATGTTTATCTTTTATGCATCTTATCTTGCTTTGATTGACGGTAGCATTATAAGATGATCTCTCACTAAATTTCAAGATAAAAGTGTTCTCCCTGAGTATGCACCGTTGCCAAAGTTCGTCGTGCCCAGACACCACGTGATGATCGGGTGTGATAAGCTCTACGTCCATCTACAACGGGTGCAAGCCAGTTTTGCACACGCAGAATACTCAGGTTAAACTTGACGAGCCTAGCATATGCAGATATGGCCTCGGAACACTGAGACCGAAAGGTCGAGCGTGAATCATATAGTAGATATGATCAACATAGCGATGTTCACCATTGAAAACTACTCCATTTCACGTGATGATCGGTTATGGTTTAGTTGATTTGGATCACGTAATCACTTAGAAGATTAGAGGGATGTCTTTCTAAGTGGGAGTTCTTAAGTAATATGATTAATTGAACTTAAATTTATCATGAACTTAGTACCTGATAGTATCTTGCTTGTTTATGTTTGATTGTAGATAGATGGCCCGTGTTGTTGTTCCGTTGAATTTTAATGCGTTCCTTGAGAAAGCAAAGTTGAAAGATGATGGTAGCAATTACACGGACTAGGTCTGTAACTTGAGGATTATCCTCATTGCTGCACAGAAGAATTACGTCCTGGAAGCACCGCTGGGTGCCAGGCCTGCTGCTGGAGCAACACCAGATGTTATGAACGTCTGGCAGAGCAAAGCTGATGACTACTCGATAGTTCAGTGTGCCATGCTTTACGGCTTAGAATCGGGACTTCAACGACATTTTGAACGTCATGGAGCATATGAGATGTTCCAGGAGTTGAAGTTAATATTTCAAGCAAATGCCCGGATTGAGAGATATGAAGTCTCCAATAAGTTCTATAGCTGCAAGATGGAGGAGAACAGTTCTGTCAGTGAGCATATACTCAAAATGTCTGGGTATAATAATCACTTGATTCAATTGGGAGTTAATCTTCCAGATGATTGCGTCATTGACAGAATTCTCCAATCACTGCCACCTAGCTACAAGAGCTTCGTGATGAACTATAATATGCAAGGGATGAATAAGACTATTCTCGAGCTCTTCACAATGCTAAAAGCTGCGGAGGTAGAAATCAAAAAGGAGCATCAAGTGTTGATGGTCAACAAAGACCACTGGTTTCAAGAAAAAGGGCAAAGGGAAGAAGAAGGGGAACTTCAAAAAGAACAGCAAGCAAGTTGCTGCTCAAGAGAAGAAACCCAAATCTGGACCTAAGCCTGAAACTGAGTGCTTCTACTGCAAGCAGACTGGTCACTGGAAGCGGAACTGCCCGAAGTATTTGGCGGATAAGAAGGATGGCAAGGTGAACAAAGGTATATGTGATATACATGTTATTGATGTGTACCTTACTAGAGCTCGCAGTAGCACCTGGGTATTTGATACTGGTTCTGTTGCTAATATTTGCAACTCGAAACAGGGACTACGGATTAAGCGAACACTGGCGAAGGACGAGGTGACGATGCGCGTGGGAAATGGTTCCAAAGTCGATGTGATCGCGGTCGGCACGCTACCTCTACATCTACCATCGGGATTAGTATTAGACCTAAATAATTGTTATTTGGTGCCAGCGTTGAGCATGAACATTATATCTGGATCTTGTTTGATGCGAGACGGTTATTCATTTAAATCAGAGAATAATGGTTGTTCTATTTATATGAGTAATATCTTTTATGGTCATGCACCCTTGAAGAGTGGTCTATTTTTGATGAATCTCGATAGTAGTGATACACATATTCATAATGTTGAAGCCAAAAGATGCAGAGTTGATAATGATAGTGCAACTTATTTGTGGCACTGCCGTTTAGGTCATATCGGTGTAAAACGCATGAAGAAACTCCATACTGATGGACTTTTGGAACCACTTGATTATGAATCACTTGGTACTTGCGAACCGTGCCTCATGGGCAAGATGACTAAAACACCGTTCTCCGGTACTATGGAGAGAGCAACAGATTTGTTGGAAATCATACATACAGATGTATGTGGTCCAATGAATGTTGAAGCTCGTGGCGGATATCGTTATTTTCTCACCTTCACAGATGATTTAAGCAGATATGGGTATATCTACTTAATGAAACATAAGTCTGAAACATTTGAAAAGTTCAAAGAATTTCAGAGTGAAGTTGAAAATCATCGTAACAAGAAAATAAAGTTTCTACGATCTGATCGTGGAGGAGAATATTTGAGTTATGAGTTTGGTCTACATTTGAAACAATGCGGAATAGTTTCGCAACTCACGCCACCTGGAACACCACAGCGTAATGGTGTGTCCGAACGTCGTAATCGTACTTTACTTGATATGGTGCGATCTATGATGTCTCTTACAGATTTACCGCTATCGTTTTGGGGTTATGCTCTAGAGACAGCCGCATTCACGTTAAATAGGGCACCATCAAAATCCGTTGAGATGACGCCTTATGAACTGTGGTTTGGCAAGAAACCAAAGTTGTCGTTTCTAAAAGTTTGGGGCTGCGATGCTTATGTGAAGAAACTTCAACCTGATAAGCTCGAACCCAAATCGGAGAAATGTGTCTTCATAGGATACCCAAAAGAGACTGTTGGGTACACCTTCTATCACAGATCCGAAGGCAAGACATTTGTCGCTAAGAATGGATCCTTTCTGGAGAAGGAGTTTCTCTCGAAAGAAGTGAGTGGGAGGAAAGTAGAACTTGATGAGGTAACTGTACCTGCTCCCTTATTGGAAAGTAGTACATCGCAGAAACAGGTTTCTGTGACACCTACACCAATTAGTGAGGAAGCTAATGATAATGATCATGAAACTTCAGAACAAGTTACTACTGAACCTCGTAGATCAACCAGAGTAAGATCCGCACCAGAGTGGTACGGTAATCCTGTTCTGGAAGTCATGCTACTAGATCATGATGAACCTACGAACTATGAAGAAGCGATGGTGAGCCCAGATTCCGCAAAATGGCTCGAAGCCATGAAATCTGAGATGGGATCCATGTATGAAAACAAAGTATGGACTTTGGTTGACTTGCCCAATGATCGGCAAGCAATTGAGAATAAATGGATCTTCAAGAAGAAGACTGACGCTGACGGTAATGTTACTGTCTACAAAGCTCGACTTGTCGCAAAAGGTTTTCGACAAGTTCAAGGGATTGACTATGATGAGACCTTCTCACCCGTAGCGATGCTTAAGTCTGTCCGAATCATGTTAGCAATTGCCGCATTTTATGATTATGAAATTTGGCAGATGGATGTCAAAACTGCATTCCTGAATGGATTTCTGGAAGAAGAGTTGTATATGATGCAGCCGGAAGGTTTTGTCGATCCAAAGGGAGCTAACAAAGTGTGCAAGCTCCAGCGATCCATTTATGGACTGGTGCAAGCCTCTCGGAGTTGGAATAAACGCTTTGATAGTGTGATCAAAGCATTTGGTTTTGTACAGACTTTTGGAGAAGCCTGTATTTACAAGAAAGTGAGTGGGAGCTCTGTAGCATTTCTGATATTATATGTAGATGACATATTACTAATCGGAAATGATATAGAATTTCTGGATAGCATAAAGGGATACTTGAATAAGAGTTTTTCAATGAAAGACCTCGGTGAAGCTGCTTACATATTAGGCATTAAGATCTATAGAGATAGATCAAGACGCTTAATTGGACTTTCACAAAGCACATACCTTGACAAAATTTTGAAAAAATTCAAAATGGATCAAGCAAAGAAAGGATTCTTGCCTGTGTTACAAGGTGTGAAATTGAGTAAGACTCAATGCCCGACCAATGCAGAAGATAGAGAGAAAATGAAAGATGTTCCCTATGCTTCAGCCATAGGCTCTATCATGTATGCAATGCTGTGTACCAGACCTGATGTGTATCTTGCTATAAGTCTAGCAGGGAGGTACCAAAGTAATCCAGGAGTGGATCACTGGACAGCGGTCAAGAACATCCTGAAATACCTGAAAAGGACTAAGGATATGTTTCTCATATATGGAGGTGAAAAAGAGCTCATCGTAAATGGTTACATTGATGCAAGCTTTGACACTGATCCGGACGATTCTAAATCGCAAACCGGATACGTATTTACATTAAACGGTGGAGCTGTCAGTTGGTGCAGTTCTAAACAAAGCGTTGTGGTGGGATCTACATGTGAAGCGGAGTACATAGCTGCTTCGGAAGCAGCAAACGAAGGAGTCTGGATGAAGGAGTTCATATCCGATCTAGGTGTCATACCTAGTGCATCGGGTCCAATGAAAATCTTTTGTGACAATACTGGTGCAATTGCTTTGGCAAAGGAATCCAGATTTCACAAGAGAACCAAGCACATCAAGAGACGCTTCAATTCCATCCGGGATCTAGTCCAGGTGGGAGACATAGAGATTTGCAAGATACATACGGATCTGAATGTTGCAGACCCATTGACTAAGCCTCTTCCACGAGCAAAACATGATCAGCACCAAAGCTCCATGGGTGTTAGAATCATTACTGTGTAATCTAGATTATTGATTCTAGTGCAAGTGGGAGACTGAAGGAAATATGCCCTAGAGGCAATAATAAAGCTATTATTTATTTCCTTATTTCATGATAAATGTTTATTATTCATGCTAGAATTGTATTAACCGGAAACATAATACATGTGTGAATACATAGACAAACAGAGTGTCACTAGTATGCCTCTACTTGACTAGCTCGTTAATCAAAGATGGTTATGTTTCCTAACCATAGACAAAGAATTGTTATTTGATTAACGGGATCACATCATTAAGAGAATGATGTGATTGACTTGACCCATTCCGTTAGCTTAGCACTCGATCATTTAGTATATTGCTATTGCTTTCTTCATGACTTATACATTTTCCTATGACTATGAGATTATGCAACTCCCATTTACCAGAGGAACACTTTGTGTGCTACCAAACGTCACAACGTAACTGGGTGATTATAAAGGAGCTCTACAGGTGTCTCCAAAGGTACATGTTGGGTTGGCGTATTTCGAGATTAGGATTTGTCACTCCGGTTGTCGGAGAGGTATCTCTGGGCCCTCTCGGTAATGCACATCACCTAAGCCTTGCAAGCAATGCAACTAAATGAGTTAGTTGTGAGATGATGTATTACGGAACGAGTAAAGAGACTTGCCGGTAACGAGATTGAACTAGGTATTGATATACCGACGATCGAATCTCGGGCAAGTAACATACCGATGACAAAGGGAACAACGTATCTTGTTATGCGGTCTGACCGATAAAGATCTTCGTAGAATATGTGGGAGCCAATATGAGCATCCAGGTTCCGCTATTGGTTATTGACTGGAGACATGTCTCGGTCATGTCTACATTGTTCTCGAACCCGTAGGGTCCGCACGCTTAAGGTTTCGATGACAGTTATATTATGAGTTTATGAGTTTTGATGTACCGAAGTTGGTTCGGAGTCCCGGATATGATCGCGGACATAACGAGGAGTCTCGAAATGGTTGAGACATAAAGATTAATATATTGGACGGCTATATTCGGACACCGGAAGTGTTCCGGGGAAGTTTCGGGTAAAAGCGGAGTACCGGGGGGTTACCGGAACCCTCGGGGGGTTAATAGGCCTCATGGGCCTAAAGTGGAGAAGAGGAGGGGCTGCCAGGGCAGGCCGCGTGCCCCCTCTCCCCCTAGTCCGAATTGGACAAGGAGGGAGGGGCGGCGCCCCCCCTTTCCTTCCTCTCCTCTCTCCCTTCCTCCCCCTCTCCAACTTGGACAAGGAAAGGGAGGGGAGTCCTACTCCCTGTAGGAGTAGGACTCCTCCTGCGCGCCTCCTACTAGGGCCGACCGCACCCCCCTTGGCTCCTTTATATACGGAGGCAGGGGGCACCCCTAGACACACAAGTTGATCCACGTGATCGTTTTCTTAGCCGTGTGCGGTGCCCCCTTCCACCATAATCCTCGATAATATTGTAGTGGTGCTTAGGCGAAGCCCTGCGACAGTTGAACATCAAGATCGTCACCACGCCATCGTGCTGACGAAACTCTTCCCTGACACTTTGCTGGATCGGAGTCCGGGGATCGTCATCGAGCTGAACGTGTGCTGAAACTCGGAGGTGCCGTAGTTTTGGTGCTTGGATCGGTCGGATCGTGAAGACGTACGACTACATCAACAGCGTTAATATAACGCTTCTGCTGTCGGTCTACAAGGGTACGTAGATCACACTCTCCCCTTGTTGCTATGCATCACCATGATCTTGCGTGTGCGTAGGAATTTTTTTGAAATTACTACGTTCCCCAACAATGGCATCATCATCCTCTAAATTCCAACCGCATCTGTGGATCACCGCCCTCTGGTGCCATCGGCGGCTCTCGGTGTCGTGATTGTGACCACGAAGGCGAGATTCCCTTTGAAGCTGGACGTGACTCTCCTAGTTCTGCAAGGTGTGTAGTGATCGTTGGGCAAGCGGCTGACATTTTCTCCATGCAATCTCGGTGGTGTGATTCTTTTTATTGATCTAGCAACACTCCTTGCTCTTTTTGGTCTATTTACATGGTGCTATGTGCTAAGTATAAGTTCCTTTTTCTTTCATTTTTTGTCGGTTCAGTGCAATTTTTCAATCTCCAGCAGCCGTGGTACTATCGAAGGAAGAAGATGGTGAGAATGATTTTCAAAGTATTTTTTTTGCTGCTAGTGAACCGCCAATTTTTCTGGTCACCACCAGCATTCTAGACATTTGCATTAATATTCCAATCAAATACATTATTTAGGGTAACATCAACATCTTTTATCCATAATAAGCCTAAACTACCACTTATCCATCACTGCTTAGATGCAGACATCCACTAAAAGCCAAACAAGTTCTCAAATCTGCAAGTCCATTACCCTCGACCTTCATCCACACAAAGGGTGGGTGCCTCCAACCTCAAATTATCTTATGGAACTCTCAAAGTGTCTTTGGGTTCCCAAGCCCACGACAGTTCAAACCCTAGAAATTCGTTAATTGTTCTCGGCGATGGTGCACACCTTTTCTTCGAGTCTCTATTATCTCCCATCTCATTAGACACTCATCTTCATTGTTCCTTTTCTTTTGTAGGTACTACTAGTGTACCAACATCAGTTGAGAAGTAGCAACACCTCCCTTTGCATTCGTATCCACTCATCGGTATACTTGGTTGTTGTTCCTTCCTCTTCCTCCATTTCCAATATCTCCTCGACCAGCTAGCCACCTCGGACATTGAACTTATAGACAACATCTCAAACCACCCCCTGCCCTGACTTGATCGATGATGTAGCCTCTTCTCCTGTAACACCCCGGATGTAATTTTCCCAATTTGTACTCCAACTCTTGTCGTTTCCGGCATTAAGTTATATTTATTTCTTGGGTTCGGGTCTTTCTCTCCGTGTGTTGTTTTTCGTTGTCATGCATCTCTTATCATGTCATCATGTGCATTGCATTTGCATACGTGTTCATCTCATGCATCCGAGCATTTTCACCGTTGTCCGTTTTGCATTCCGGCGTTTCGTTCTCCTCCGGTGATCTTTTCTAGCTTTCTTTCGCGTGTGGGGATTAAACATTTCCGGATTGGACCGAGACTTGCCAAGCGGCCTTGGTTTACTACCGATAGACCGCCTGTCAAGTTTCGTGCCATTTGGACTTCGTTTGATACTCCAACGGTTAACCGAGGGACCGAAAAGGCCTCGTGTGTGTTGCAGCCCAACACCCCTTCAATTTGGCCCAAAACCCACCAAACTCTGCTCCATGTCCTAGAGCGTTCGATCACGATCGCGTGGCCGAAAACCGCACCTCATTTGGACTCTCCTAGCTCCACTTATGCCTATAAATAGCCCCCCTCCATTTTCGGATCTCTCTCTCCCCGAAACCCTAGTCTAAAAAAAAGGATCCCGCCGCCGCCGGACGTGTCCGCCGCCGCCCGCGCCCAACCGGGCGTTGCCACGTGGCCACCGCCACCTACCGCGCTGCCGGCCCGGGAGGCCCACGCCCGGCCCTCGCGAGCCCGCACCGCTCGCCGCCGCCTGCCTCAAGCCGTGCCGCCGCCGCCCGCCTCTTCCCCGACTCCGGCAACCGGCGCCGCCGCCCGCGCCTCCACGCCGCCATCGCCGCCGGCCGCGCGCCGGCCGGCCGCGTTCGCCCCGCCCGCGGCCGCCGCCTCCTCCACCAGCGTCCTTCGGCCTCCTCCACCCCGGCCTCTCCTTCCCCGCGGCAAGTCCGGCGATGAAACTCCGGCGAGCTACTGTTCCGGCGAACCTCGTTCCGCGTGCATCTCAGATCTGAGATCTGGAAAACCCTAACGGTTGACTTTTCTCTCCCGAACCCTGATTTTTGTGCATACTTTGACCGGTGATATCTCCGCATTCGTAGCTCCGATTTGGACATATAGTACATCGAGATGTTCGTCTCGACGAGTACATCATTTCATTCCATTGCATCATTTTCATTTGAGTGCATCTTGATGCCCGAAATGCTGTTAGAAGAGGGCTTCGTGAGTTAATTGTCAGATCTGCTAGTTCACCTTAGTATTTTGTCATTTTTGCCATGATTATTGTGTGCATCTATGCCTGTGAGTCCTTCATATGTTTTGTTAAGCATCTTGTCATCTTTCCGGAGGTGCAACCCATGCATTTTTAGGATGTGTGTGGTGACTTGTGCAAGCTTGCAAAGTGAGGCACCCGGTAAATCAGTTTTCAGGGACTTAGTAGTTTTCACTAAGTCTGGGATTATTTACTTCATGATGCCATATGTTCAGCTTGTTTCCTAGTGATCTGTGCCTCTTTTGAGGATGATCAGTAAAGGAGTTTTGTTAATCATGTTATGCTCTATCCATCCATGTCTTTGTTTGCAATTATGGAGCACCCTAGCTTGAGTCAATCGAGCTCTACTTTTGCTTCGTTGTGAATCTGGGTAGATCGTCAACTCGTTTGTGATTTTGCCGGCGTTGTTGTAGTTGATCCGTGCATGCTATGCCATTGTTCTTGCCATGTCTAGCTAGAATTTTGTGCCTTATTAATGAATGTATGCTTGCCTTGCCATGAATTGCACCGTGGTGAGTGCATCGAGCTAGTTTACATGCCTTCGTGAGTTATATTTCAGCATGTCTCAGTTTTCACTAAGTCTGAAAACTGATTATGTTTTTGCTATGTTCGTGTGCCCGTTAGTATATTTTGTGATCCCTTTTGGCCCCAGGTCACTTAGGGACTTTTGTTAAGCTTGTTGAGTAGCTCCATGCCATGTTCTTACTTGTCTTAATCAGGTCATGTATCATGTTGTTTTGCTGCTCCGAAGAGGGCTTCGTGATCTGAAATTTCAGACAAGTGTTAATTTCACCAAGTCTGGAATGTGTTTTGCATTTGCGTTTTTGCCATGCTTGTTTGAACCTCATAATGGATGAATTGGCCGTGGCTCAGTGCTAGTCTTTTGTTAAGCATCTTGTGTGCATCCCTGCCATGTATTTTTTTGTCATGTTTGGTGGATGTAGCATGTTCATTGCATTGCATTTAGATGCCTACTTGCTGTAAATCGCAGACCGGTGTCATTTTTGAAACGCTTGCCATTTCCAAACCGTAACTCCGATTCCGGCGTTCTTTATATCGTTTTCAAGCGATTTCATCTCATCTTTCCAGTGGCACCCTTGGAATTCCAAGTTGAGGCCAGGTTCATGCATTTACTGTCATATCTTGCACTTTTGCATCCCGCATCACATCCCGCATAGCATTTCATCATTGCATCGTATCGCTTGATCCTTGCACGTGGTTGATTGTATCCTTGTTGCTTGTTTATCTTGTTTGGGTAGATCCGGGAGACGATTTCGCTATCGAGGAGCCCGTTGAGTTTGCTTGTGAGGATCCAGTCAACTCTGACAACTGTGCAGGCAAGATGATCATACCCTCGAAATCACTACTATCTTTGCTATGCTAGTTTGCTCGCTCTTTGCTATGCCAATGCTACGATGCCTACCTTTTGCTTGTCAGCCTCCTAATTGCCATGTCAAACCTCAAACCCACCTTGTCCTAGCAAACCTTTGATTGGCTATGTTACCGCTTTGCTCAGCCCCTCTTATAGTGTTGCTAGTTGCAGGTGAAGATTGGAGGTGTTCCTTGTTGGAACATTTATTTACTTGTTGGGATATCATTATATTGCTATGTTATCTTAATGCATCTATATACTTGGTGAAGGGTGGAAGGCTCGGCCTCTCGCCCAGTGTTTTGTTCCACTCTTGCCGCCCTAGTTTTCGTCATATCGGTGTTATGTTCCCAGAATTTTGCGTTCCTTACGCGGTTGGGTTATAATGGGAACCCCTTGACAGTCCGCCTTGAATAAAACTCCTCCAGCAATGCCCAACCTTGGTTTTACCGTTTGCTGTTGGAAATATGCCCTAGAGGCAATAATAAAAGTATTATTATATTTCATTGTTCATGATAATTGTCTTTTATTCATGCTATAACTGTATTATCCGGAAATCGTAATACACGTGTGAATACTTAGACCACACTATGTCCCTGGTAAGCCTCTAGTTGACCAGCTCGTTGTGATCAACAGATAGTCATGGTTTCCTGACTATGGACATTGGATGTCGTTGATAACGGGATCACATCATTAGGAGAATGATGTGATGGACAAGACCCAATCCTAAGCATAGCATAAAAGATCGTGTAGTTCGTTTTGCTAGAGCTTTGCAAGTGTCAAGTATCTCTTCCTTCGACCATGAGATCGTGTAACTCCCGGATACCGTAAGAGTGCCTTGGGTGTATCAAACGTCACAACGTAACTGGGTGACTATAAAGGTGCATTACAGGTATCTCTGAAAGTAGCTGTTGGGTTGACACGGATCGAGACTGGGATTTGTCACTCCGTATGACGGAGAGGTATCTCTGGGCCCACTCGGTAATGCATCATCATATTGAGCTCAATGTGACCAAGGTGTTGGACACGGGATCATGCATTACAGTACGAGTAAAGTGACTTGCCGGTAACGAGACTGAACAAGGTATTGGGATACCGACGATCGAGTCTCGGGCAAGTAACGTACCGATTGACAAAGGGAATTGCATACAGGGTTTGATCGAATCCTCGACATCATGGTTCATCCGATGACAACATCGAGGAGCATGTGGGAGCCATCATGGGTATCCAGATCCCGCTGATGGTTATTGACTGAGAGCGTCTCGGTCATGTCTGCATGTCTCCCGAACCCGTAGGGTCTACACTTAAGGTTCGGTGACGCTAGGGTTATGAAGATATGTATATGCAGAAACCCGAATGTTGTTCGGAGTCCCGGATGAGATCCCGGACGTCACGAGGAGTTCCGGAATGGTCCGGAGGTAAAGAATTATATATAGGAAGTGCTATTTCGGGCATCGGGACAAGTTTCGGGGTTATCGGTATTGTACCGGGACCACCAGAAGGGTCCCGGGGGTCCACCGGGTGGGGCCACCTGTCCCGGGGGGCCACATGGGCTGTAGGGGGTGCGCCTTGGCCATCATGGGCCAAGGGCACCAGCCCCTATAGGCCCATGCGCCTAGGGTTTCCCCCTAGGAGGAGTCCTAGTGGTGGAAGGCACCCCTAGGTGCCTTGGGGGGAGGGAAACCTCCCCTAGGCCACCGCCCCCCTAGTAGATCTCATCTACTAGGGCCGGCGCCCCCCCTGGCACCCCTATATATAGTGGGGGAGAGGAGGGACTTCAAACACCAGCCCCTGGCGCCTCCACCTCCCCCCGTTACGTCTCTCCCTCGTAGTCTCGGCGAAGCCCTGCTGCTGTGACGCCCTGCATCCACCACCACGCCGTCATGCTGCTGGATCTTCATCAACCTCTCCTTCCCCCTTGCTGGATCAAGAAGGAGGAGACGTCTCCCGTCCCGTACGTGTGTTGAACGCAGAGGTGCCGTCCGTTCGGCGCTGGTCATCGGTGATTTGGATCACGTCGAGTACGACTACATCATCACCTTGCAAGCTTCCGCACGCGATCTACAAGTGGTATGTAGATGCAAACTCTCTCCCTAGACTCGTTGCTTAGATGAACTCATAGATGGATCTTGGTGAAACCGTAGGAAAAAATTTAATTTTCTGCAACGTTCCCCAACAGTGGCATCATGAGCTAGGTCTAT
This sequence comes from Triticum aestivum, assembly GCF_018294505.1. NCBI lineage: Eukaryota > Viridiplantae > Streptophyta > Magnoliopsida > Poales > Poaceae > Triticum > Triticum aestivum. The sequence goes on from NC_057803.1 coordinate 32,394,976, forward strand.
GCGTAGTTCTCTTTGCACGAGTAGAACACAACTTTGTTGTGGGCGTGGATTTTGTCATCTTACTTGCCTCTACTAGTCTTTTCTTGCTCAACGGTATTGTGGGATGAAGCGGCCCGGACCAACCTTACACGTACACTTACGTGAGACCGGTTCCACCGACTGACATGCACAAGTTGCATAAGGTGGCTGGCGGGTGTCTGTCTCTCCCACCTTAGTTGGAGCGGAATCGATGAACAGGGCCCTTATGAAGGGTAAATAGAAGTTGACAAAATCACGTTGTGGTGATTCGTAGGTAAGAAAACGTTCTTGCTAGAACCCAATTGCAGCCACGTAAAAGATGCAACAACAATTAGAGGACGTCTAACTTGTTTTTGCAGCGATTGATCATGTGATGTGATATGGCCAGAAGTTGTGATGAATGATGAATTGTGATGTATGAGATCATGTTCTTTGTAATAGGATTCACGACTTGCATGTCTATGAGTATGACAACCGGCAGGAGCCATAGGAGTTGTCATTATTTTTTGTATGACCTGCGTGTCATTGAATAACGTCATGTAAACTACTTTACTTTATTGCTAAACGTTAGTCATAGAAGTAGAAGTAGTCGTTGGCGTGACAACTTCATGAAGACACGGTGATGGAGATCATGATGATGGAGATCATGGTGTCAAGCCGGTGACAAGATGATCATGGAGCCCCGAAGATGAAGATCAATGGAGCTATATGATATTGGCCATATCATGTCACAACTATATAATTGCATGTGATGTTTATTATGTATTATGCATCTTGTTTACTTAGGACGACGGTAGTAAATAAGATGATCCCTTATAAAATTTTAAGAAGTGTTCTCCCCTAACTGTGCACCGTTGCTACAGTTCGTCACTTCTAAGCACCACGTGATGATCGGGTGTGATGGATTCTTACGTTCACATACAACGGGTGTAAGACAGTTTTACACAGCGAAAACACTTAGGGTTAACTTGACGAGCCTAGCATGTGCAGACATGGCCTCGGAACACGGAGACCGAAAGGTCGAACACGAGTCGTATGGAAGATACGATCAACATGAAAATGTTCACCGACGATGACTAGTCCGTCTCACGTGATGATCGGACACGGGCTAGTCGACTCGGATCGTGTAACACTTAGATGACTAAAGGGATGTCTAATCTAAGTGGGAGTTCATAATTTGATTAGAACTTTATTATCATGAACTTAGTCTAAAACCTTTGCAAATATGTCTTGTAGATCAATGGCCAACGCTAATGTCAACATGAACTTCAACGCGTTCCTAGAGAAAACCAAGCTGAAAGATGATGGCAGCAACTATACGGACTGGGTCCGGGACCTGAGGATCATCCTCATAGCTGCCAGGAAACAATATGTCCTAGAAGGACCGCTAGGTGACGCTCCCGTCCCAGAGAACCAAGACATTATGAATGCTTGGCAAACTCGCGCTGATGATTACTCCCTCGTTCAGTGCGGCATGCTTTACAGCTTAGAACCGGGGCTCCAAAAGTGTTTTGAGCATCACGGAGCATATGAGATGTTCGAAGAGCTGAAACTAGTTTTCCAAGCTCATGCCCGGGTCGAGAGATATGATGTCTCCGACAAGTTCTACAGTTGTAAGATGGAGGAAAACAGTTCTGTCAGTGAGCACATCCTGAAGATGTCTGGGTTGCACAACCGTATGACCCAGCTGAACATTAACCTCCCAGATGAGGCGGTCATTGACAGAATCCTCCAGTCACTCCCACCAAGCTACAAGAGCTTTGTGATGAACTACAACATGCAGGGAATGGAAAAGACCATTCCTGAAGTGTTCTCGATGCTGAAGTCAGCAGAGGCTGAAATCAAGAAAGAACATCAAGTGTTGATGGTCAATAAGACCACTAAGTTCAAGAAGGGCAAGGGTAAGAAGAACTTCAAGAAGGACGGCAAAGATGTTGCCGCGCCTGGTAAGCCAGTTACCGGGAAGAAGTCAAAGAATGGACCCAAGCCTGAGACTGGGTGCTTTTATTGCAAGGAGAAGGGTCACTGGAAGCGGAACTGCCCCAAATACTTAGCGGATAAGAAGGCCGGCAACACCAAAGGTATATTTGATATACATGTGATTGATGTGTACCTTACCAGTAATCGTAGTAACTCCTGGGTATTTGATACCGGTGCCGTTGCTCATATTTGTAACTCACAGCAGGAGCTGCGGAATAAACGGAGACTGGCGAAGGACGAGGTGACGATGCGCGTCGGGAATGGTTCCAGAGTCGATGTGATCGCCGTCGGCACGCTGCCTCTACATTTACCTACGGGATTAATTTTGAACCTTAATAATTGTTATTTAGTGCCAAGTTTGAGCATGAACATTGTATCAGGATCTCGTTTAATACGAGATGGCTACTCATTTAAGTCTGAGAATAATGGTTGTTCGATTTATATGAGAGATATGTTTTATGGTCATGCTCCGATGGTCAATGGTTTATTCTTAATGAATCTCGAGCGTAATATTACACATGTTCATAGTGTAGATGCCAAAAGATTTAAAGTTGATAACGATAGTCCCACATACTTGTGGCACTGCCGCCTTGGTCACATTGGTGTCAAGCGCATGAAGAAGCTCCATGCCGATGGACTTTTAGAGTCTCTTGATTATGAATCGTTTGACACGTGCGAACCATGCCTCTTGGGAAAATGACCAAGACTCCGTTCTCCGGAACAATGGAGCGAGCAACCAACTTGTTGGAAATCATACATACCGATGTGTGCGGTCCAATGAGCGTTGAGGCTCGCGGAGGATATCGTTATGTTCTCACTCTCACAGATGACTTGAGTAGATATGGGTATGTCTACTTAATGAAACACAAGTCTGAGACCTTTGAAAAGTTCAAGGAATTTCAAAATGAGGTGGAGAATCAACGTGACCGAAAGATAAAATTCTTACGATCAGATCGTGGAGGAGAATACTTAAGTCACGAATTTGGTACACACTTAAAGAAATGTGGAATCGTTTCACAGCTCACGCCGCCTGGAACACCTCAGCGAAACGGTGTGTCCGAACATCGTAATCGCACTCTATTGGATATGGTGCGGTCTATGATGTCTCTTACCGATTTACCGCTATCATTTTGGGGATACGCTCTAGAGACAGCTACATTCACTTTAAATAGGGCACCGTCTAAATCCGTTGAGACGACACCGTATGAATTATGGTTTGGAAAGAAACCTAAGCTGTCGTTTCTAAAAGTTTGGGGATGCGAAGCTTATGTCAAGAAACTTCAACCTGAAAAGCTTGAACCCAAGTCGAAAAAATGCGTATTCATAGGATACCCTAAGGAAACTGTAGGGTATACCTTCTACTTAAGATCCGAAGGCAAGATCTTTGTTGCCAAGAACGGATGCTTTCTGGAAAAAGAGTTTCTCTCGAAAGAAGTAAGTGGGAGGAAAGTAGAACTCGATGAAGTACTACCTCTTGAGCGGGATAGTGACGCAGCACAGGAAACCATTCCTGTGATGCCCACACCAACTGAAGAGGAAAACCATGATAATGATCAAGGTACTTCGGATCAAGTTACTGCTGAACTTCGTAGGTCCACAAGGACACGTTCCGCACCAGAGTGGTACGGCAACCCTGTCCTCGAAATCATGTTGTTAGACAACATTGAACCTTCGAACTATGAAGAAGCAATGGCGGGCCCGGATTCCAACAAATGGCTTGAAGCCATGAAATCCGAGATAGAATCCATGTATGAAAACAAAGTATGGACTTTGACAGACTTGCCCGATGATCGGCGAGCGATAGAAAACAAATGGATCTTTAAGAAGAAGACGGACGCGGATGGTAATGTTACCATCTATAAAGCTCGACTTGTCGCTAAGGGTTATCGACAGGTTCAAGGGATTGACTACGACGAGACATTCTCTCCCGTAGCGAAGCTAAAGTCCGTCCGAATCATGTTAGCAATTGCCGCATACTATGATTATGAGATATGGCAGATGGACGTCAAAACAGCATTCCTTAACGGGCATCTTAAGGAAGAACTGTATATGATGCAGCCGGAAGGTTTTGTCGATCCTCGGAATGCTAACAAAGTATGCAAGCTCCAGCGATCCATTTATGGACTGGTGCAAGCATCTCAGAGTTGGAACATTCGCTTTGATGAGATGATCAAAGCGTTTGGGTTTATGCAGACTTATGGAGAAGCCTGCGTTTACAAGAAAGTGAGTGGGAGCTCTGTAGCATTTCTCATATTATATGTAGATGACATACTCCTGATGGGAAATAATATAGAATTTCTGGACAGCATTAAGGCCTACTTGAATAAGTGTTTTTCAATGAAGGACCTTGGAGAAGCTGCTTATATATTAGGCATCAAGATCTATAGAGATAGATCGAGACGCCTCATAGGTCTTTCACAAAGCACATACCTTGATAAGATTTTGAAGAGATTCAGAATGGATCAGTCCAAGAAGGGGTTCTTGCCTATGTTACAAGGTATGAGACTGAGCTCAGCTCAGTCACCGACCACGGCAAAAGATAAAGAAGAGATGAGTGTCATCCCCTATGCTTCAGCCATAGGATCTATTATGTATGCCATGCTGTGTACCAGACCCGATGTAAACCTTGCCGTAAGTTTGGTAGCAAGATACCAAAGTAATCCCGGCAAGGAACACTGGACAGCGGTCAAGAATATCCTGAAGTACCTGAAAAGGACGAAGGACATGTTTCTCGTTTATGGAGGAGACGAAGAGCTCGTCGTAAAGGGTTACGTCGACGCTAGCTTCGACTCAGATCTGGATGACTCTAAGTCACAAACCGGATACGTGTATATGTTGAATGGTGGAGCGGTAAGCTGGTGCAGCTGCAAGCAGAGCGTCGTGGCGGGATCTACGTGTGAAGCGGAGTACATGGCAGCCTCGGAGGCAGCACATGAAGCGATTTGGGTGAAGGAGTTCATCACCGACCTAGGAGTCATACCCAATGCGTTGGGGCCGATCAAACTCTTCTGTGACAACACTGGAGCTATTGCCCTCGCCAAGGAGCCCAGGTTTCACAAGAAGACCAGGCACATCAAGCGTCGTTTCAACTCCATCCGTGAAAATGTTCAAGATGGAGACATAGAGATTTGCAAAGTACATACGGATCTGAATGTCGCAGATCCGCTGACTAAACCTCTCTCGCGTGCAAAACATGATCAACACCAGAACTCTATGGGTGTTCGATTCATCACAATGTAACTAGATTGGTGACTCTAGTGCAAGTGGGAGACTGTTGGAAATATGCCCTAGAGGCAATAATAAAAGTATTATTATATTTCATTGTTCATGATAATTGTCTTTTATTCATGCTATAACTGTATTATCCGGAAATCGTAATACACGTGTGAATACTTAGACCACACTATGTCCCTGGTAAGCCTCTAGTTGACCAGCTCGTTGTGATCAACAGATAGTCATGGTTTCCTAACTATGGACATTGGATGTCGTTGATAACGGGATCACATCATTAGGAGAATGATGTGATGGACAAGACCCAATCCTAAGCATAGCATAAAAGATCGTGTAGTTCGTTTTGCTAGAGCTTTGCAAGTGTCAAGTATCTCTTCCTTCGACCATGAGATCGTGTAACTCCCGGATACCGTAAGAGTGCCTTGGGTGTATCAAACGTCACAACGTAACTGGGTGACTATAAAGGTGCATTACAGGTATCTCCGAAAGTAGCTGTTGGGTTGACACGGATCGAGACTGGGATTTGTCACTCCGTATGACGGAGAGGTATCTCTGGGCCCACTCGGTAATGCATCATCATATTGAGCTCAATGTGACCAAGGTGTTGGACACGGGATCATGCATTACGGTACGAGTAAAGTGACTTGCCGGTAACGAGACTGAACAAGGTATTGGGATACCGACGATCGAGTCTCGGGCAAGTAACGTACCGATTGACAAAGGGAATTGCATACAGGGTTTGATCGAATCCTCGACATCGTGGTTCATCCGATGACAACATCGAGGAGCATGTGGGAGCCATCATGGGTATCCAGATCCCGCTGATGGTTATTGACTGAGAGCGTCTCGGTCATGTCTGCATGTCTCCCGAACCCGTAGGGTCTACACACTTAAGGTTCGGTGACGCTAGGGTTATGAAGATATGTATATGCAGAAACCCGAATGTTGTTCGGAGTCCCGGATGAGATCCCGGACGTCACGAGGAGTTCCGGAATGGTCCGGAGGTAAAGAATTATATATAGGAAGTGCTATTTCGGGCATCGGGACAAGTTTCGGGGTTATCGGTATTGTACCGGGACCACCGGAAGGGTCCCGGGGGTCCACCGGGTGGGGCCACTTGTCCCGGGGGGCCACATGGGCTGTAGGGGGTGCGCCTTGGCCATCATGGGCCAAGGACACCAGCCCCTATAGGCCCATGCGCCTAGGGTTTCCCCCTAGGAGGAGTCCTAGTGGTGGAAGGCACCCCTAGGTGCCTTGGGGGGGAGGGAAACCTCCCCTAGGCCGCCGCCCCCCCTAGTAGATCTCATCTACTAGGGCCGGCGCCCCCCTGGCACCCCTATATATAGTGGGGGAGAGGAGGGACTTCAAACACCAGCCCCTGGCGCCTCCACCTCCCCCCGTTACGTCTCTCCCTCGTAGTCTCGGCGAAGCCCTGCTGCTGTGACGCCCTGCATCCACCACCACGCCGTCGTGCTGCTGGATCTTCATCAACCTCTCCTTCCCCCTTGCTGGATCAAGAAGGAGGAGACGTCTCCCGTCCCGTACGTGTGTTGAACGCGGAGGTGCCGTCCGTTCGGCGCTGGTCATCGGTGATTTGGATCACGTCGAGTACGACTACATCATCACCTTGCAAGCTTCCGCACGCGATCTACAAGTGGTATGTAGATGCAAACTCTCTCCCTAAACTCGTTGCTTAGATGAACTCATAGATGGATCTTGGTGAAACCGTAGGAAATTTTTTAATTTTCTGCAACGTTCCCCAACATTTGCCACCTAGCCCCTTTTTCCCTTGGGTTTCGCGGACTCAAGGGTCATCTTATTTTACCCCCCCCCCCCCCCCGGGGCCAGTGCTCCTCTGAGTGTTAGTCCAACCTAGAGCACCGTGTGGGGACGTCCCTCGGCAACTTGGGTTACGTTGGCTCCCGTACGCTTAGCTTATCCGGTGTGCCCTGAGAACGAGATATGTGCAGCTCCTATCGGGATTTGTCGGCACAGCGGGTGGTGTTGCTGGACTTGTTTTACCATTGTCGGAGTTGTCTTGTTGTACCGGGATGCCGAGCCTGATCGGAATGTCTCGGGTGGAGGTCTATTCCTTCGTTGACCGTGAGAGCTTGTCATGGGCTAAGTTGGGACTCCCCTGCAGGGAATGAACTTTCGAAAGCCGTGCCCGCGGTTATGGGCAGATGGGAATTTGTTAATGTCCGGTTGTAGATAACTTGAACCTTAATTAATTAAAATGAATCAACTGAGTGTGTTACCGTGATGGCCTCTTCTCGGCGGAGTCCGGGAAGTGGACACAGTGTTGGAGTTATGCTTGCGCAGGTTGCTCTCTAGTTTCTCGCTCGTGCTTTGCCTCCTCTTCTCGCTCTCTTTTGCGAATAAGATAGCCACCATATATGCTAGTCGCTTGCTTCAGCTCCACATATATTTGCCTTACCCATTTTCCTATGAGCTTAAATAGTCTTGATCGCGAGGGTGCGAGATTGCTGAGTCCCTGTGGCTCATAGATTACTATAACTCCAGATGCAGGTCCAGGTGATTCCGCTCCAGGTGACGAGTATGAGCTCAAGTGGGAGTTCGACGAGGACTCTCAGCGTTACTACGTTTCTTTTCCCGATGATCAGTAGTGGTCCCAGTTGGGGGTGATTGGGACCGTGTCGCATGTTGGGTTTTTTCTTCTATTTTGGCGCCGTAGTCGGGCCATGAGTGTATGGATGATGTATGTTATTTATGTACTCTGATGTGACGTGGCGAGTGTAAGCCAACTATGCTCTCCCCTTTATTATTCATATTACATGGGATGTTGTGAAGATTGCCTAACTTGCGACATATGCCTTCAATGCGATTATGTCTCTAAGTCATGCCTCGACACGTGGGAGCTATAGTCGCATCGAGGGTGTTACAAGTTGGTAATCAGAGCCTTCCCCGACCTTAGGAGCCCCATTGCTTGATTGTTTTAGCAGCCGAGTTGTGTCTAGAAAAATGTTTTGAGTCATTTAGGAATTATATATCGGAGAGCTTAGGAATTCTTTTTACTTCCCAGTCTCCTCATCGCTCTGGTAAGGCATCCTGACGTAGAGTTTTGACTCTTCTCTTCTCAAATTTCACTAAAAAAAATTTAGGATCACGCGAGTATCTTGGAATCGTTCCGATGGCTTATGATGAGAACATTGACTTGGTGCCTCCTGTCAGGGGTTTAGTGGAAGTGTCCCGGGGAGTTGAGCTCTGAGGTGTTGTCATCATAATTTTATCGTTGCAATTCTGGAATACTTGAGATATGTTCGCCAACAACGAAAATCTCTTTTATGCAGTTCATTGGTGAGATAACCTCGACGCCACCCAGTACTGGGGCGGGAGTTCGGGAGTATCGCCATAACTTGTATAATGGATGCTTTTCGAAGGTTGAGGTAGATGGTTTCCGAAGTTTTCTCGGTTATGTGTTGAAGGATGGATACAGCTGGATGTAGGATTTGCTAGTTTGGGTGAGATATTATGCTTCCCCTGTATCCCCAACACCTGATTGCATAACCGGAAAGGTTCGGGAGTTTCATAGGTGGGAATTCTAGTCGCTCTAGTTCTTCTTCCACGGATATTGGTTTGAGATTAGGATTTCTTACCGATTATTCGTTCTTGATCCGTACCTTGTTGATTTATTTCTCTACCTTAATTCTACGTGGCTTCTCAATTTATGGATATGTGACCATTTGAAGAGGAATGCATTCGTTCATTTTGTTTGGATGTGAAGACTATATGTTGCAATTTTCATTCCGTTGGATTCAACTTCAATATTTATCTGTCAATGTGCTAATGGTGGTCAACCTCTTCAGGATGGCTCCTCCAACGCGCACGACTCCGAATCCTGATCCGCCACCACCTCCACCTCCTTCAGAGGCATGGCAAGCTGTGATGGCCGCAACCAATGCAAACACTCAGCTGATCATGCAAATTCTCCAAGAGCGCAATCAAGGCAGTCAAGGGAATCAAGGCAGCAATCAGAGTCACTTTGCTACACTCAACCAGTTCCTTGCTAACGGGCCAAAGACTTTCAGCAATTGTGTTGAGGCAACCGATGCTGACGATTGGCTTGTGGATTTGTGCAAGCATTTCGAGTGCAGTAACGTCAGGCCTGAGGACTTTGTCAAGTTCGCTTCCTTCCAACTCAAAGATCAAGCTGCAGAATGGTTCCAGCAGTACAAGGACTCCAGAGGTGGACGTGTTATCACTTGGGATGATTTCCGTCGAGATTTCCGAGCTCATCATATTCCGTAGAGCGTGGTTGAAAGCAAGCGTGAGGAATTCCGCAATCTGAAGCAAGGCTCTTTGTCTATCTATGACTACAACAAATTGTTCCAGAAGCTTGCCCGCTTTGCCAAGCAGGACGTGCTTGATGAGAAGAGCATGATATATCAGTTCAGGGGTGGTCTTAGAGAAGATATTCAGGTCGCTCTTGTTCTCTTTGAGCCCTTGAGGTACGATGAGTTCTACAACATGGCACTGAAGCAAGAGGCTGCTCAGTTGAGGTGTGATGCTTCCAGGAAGCGAGTCAGAGATGTTACTCCTTCTTCCTCTACTCAAGTGGCCAAGCAGCAGAAGTTTTGGCTTCCTCCTCCTTCATTTCGTCAGCCGTATCAGCAGAAGAGCAAAGGTGGCAGTGGTTCTTCCCACCCACCCAACCCTGGCTTTCAGAACAAGACTTCGTCTCAAGCTCCAAGATCGAGTGCTCCGTATCACCGTCCGCTTTTAGAGGTCACGTGCAACAAGTGCCAACAGAAGGGTCACTATGCCAACAAGTGTTTCAACCAGAGGCGTCTTCCTCCTCCTCTTGTCAGATCGGCAAGTACAGCTGTGGTCAAGCATAACCCCAAGCATGCCAAGGTGAATTTGATGAATGCAGCTCAGGCAGAGGACTCGTCAGATGTGATCATGGGTAACTTTCCAGTTAACTCTTTTCCAGCAAAAGTTCTTTTTGACACTGGTGCATCGCATTGTTTCATGTCAAGATCATTTGTTTCCAAGCATGACTTCGTTTCACAAATGTTGGGTAAACCTATGGGAGTGGTTTCTCCGGCTAAGTCTATGAGGGCTACTTCAATAGTTTCGGATGTTTCTATCATGATGGGTGATTTCAAGTTTCTGGCTTCTCCAATGGTTCTTGGTAACTCGGATATTGATCTTATTCTCGGGATGGATTGGCTTTCTAAGCACAAGGCTCAGCTTGATTGTGCAGCCAGGCAGATTCAATTGACTCATTCGTCTGAGGATGTAATTGTCTTTGCCGCTCGTGATGATACTATCCGTCTGTTTTCTCTCAATGAGAAGGGTGAATTGGATGCCATCTCGCAAATTCCAGTCGTTTGCGAATATCAAGATGTCTTTCCAGAAGAGCTCCCAGGAATGCCTCCGCACCGGCCAGTTGAATTCGTTATTGAACTTGAGCCTGGCACGGAACCTGTGTGCAAACGTCCTTACAAGCTCGGTCCTGAAGAGTTGAAGGAGCTGAAGAAGCAACTCGATGAGCAAGAAAGAATGGGTCTCATCCGGCCTAGTTCTTCTCCATGGGGTTGTGGTGTTCTTTTTGTGAAGAAGAAGGATGGAACGGACCGACTTTGTGTTGATTATCGTCCAGTGAACAAGAAGACCATCAAGAACAAATACCCACTTCCCAACATCAATGAGCTGTTCGAACAACTCAAAGGTGCCCAAGTATTCTCCAAGCTTGATCTTCGTATGGGTTATCACCAGATTCGCATTCGTGAAGAAGATATTCCCAAGACAGCATTCAGAACAAGCTTTGGTTCATATGAATACACTGTCATGTCTTTTGGCCTCGCCAGCGCTCCTTCGACATTCTCTCGCATGATGAACTTCATTTTCAACGCCTACACCAATGACTTCGTTTTGGTCTATCTCGACGACATTCTGGTTTTCTCGAAGAACAAGGAAGATCATGCCAAGCATTTGCGTTTGGTTCTTGATAAGCTCAGGGAACATCAGTTCTACGCCAAGTTCTCCAAGTGTGAATTTTGGCTCGATGAGGTTCTGTATCTTGGTCATATCATCTCTGCCAAGGGCATTGCCGTGAATCCTGAGAAGGTGTCTGCGATTGTGAATTGGGAACCTCCTCAGAACGTGAAGCAACTCCGCAGTTTTCTCGGTCTCGCAAGCTATTGCCGAAGATTCGTTGAAAACTTTTCCAAGATCGCGAAGCCTCTCTCTAATCTTCTGCAGAAGCACATCAAGTACGTTTGGTATCCGGAGTGTGATATTGCTTTCAACACTTTGAAAGAGAAATTGATCACTGCTCTAGTTCTGACTCCGCCTGATGAATCCAAGCCATACGAGGTCTTTTGTGATGCCTCTCTCCAAGGTCTTGGCGCAGTATTGATGTAAGAGAAGAAATTTGTTGTGTATACATCTCGCCAGTTGAAGCCTAATGAGAAGAATGTAACGCCCCGAGACCGATGTGCCAGGTGTCGTGCAGTTATTCACTGTTGTTGCGTTGTCATTGCTTGCGTGTCATGCATCTCATATCATGTCATCATGCGCATTTCATTTGCATACATGTTCGTCTCATGCATCCGAGCATTTTCCCCGTTGTCCGTTTTGCAATCCGGCGCTTCGTTCTCCTCCGGTGGTCATTTCTACCTTTCTTTCTTGTGTGGGGATTAAACATTTCCGGATTGGACCGAGACTTGTCATGCGGCCTTGGTTTACTACCGGTAGACCGCCTGTCAAGTTTCGTATCATTTGGACTTCGTTTGATACTCCAACGGTTAACCGAGGGACCGAGAAGGCCTCGTGTGTGTTGCAGCCCAACACCCTTCCATTTTGGCCCAAAACCCACCAAACCCTGCTCCATGTCCTAGATCATTCGATCACGACCGCGTGGGCGAAAACCACACCTCATTTGGACTCTCCTAGCTCCACTTATGCCTATATATACACCCCCCATTCCAAATCTCAGATTTCTCCCCGTCCTCCTCCTAAAAAAAACATCTCCTCGCCAGATCCGCCGCCGACGGACGTGTCCGGGCGAGCCGGACAACGTCCGCCGCCGCGCCCAGCCAGCCGCCAACCGCCACGTGGCCCTCCTGCCACCGCGCCCGCGCCCACATCGCCGGCCCGCGAGGGCCCGGGGCCGGCCCTCCCCGCCGACCGCTCGGGCCAGAGGCGCCCGCACGCCGCCGCCCTTCTTCTCCTCCTCCGGCCGCTGCCCCGCCGCTGCTCGTCGCCTCGCCGGGCCGCCGCAAGCCGGCCGCCGCCGCCCGCTACCGGCCGGCGCCGCCCCGGACGCCGCCGCCCGCGGTCGCCGCCTCCTCCTCCGGCGCCGCCCGACCTCCTCTTCCTCACCCCGGCCTCCTCTTCCCCCACTCCGGCCGGCACCGACGAGCTCCGGCGCTGGTTATCCTCGGGAAACGCGCAGGTGAACAGTACCCGGATCCAGATCTGGATCTCGGGTTGACTTTTTACCTCTAACCCTAATTTTTCGTGCTACCTTTGACTGCTTGTATCTCCGCAACCGTAGCTCCGTTTTGGGCGTATGATATATCAAAATCTTCGCCTCGACATGTACATCATTTCATTCCATTGCATCATTTGCATTTGAGTTCATATTGATGCCCAAAATGCTGTTAGAAGGAGGCTTCGTGAGTTAAATTGCAGATCCGTTAGTTCATCATGCACTTTTGTCATTTTTGCCATGTTTAATTCGTGCATGATATGCCTGTGCCCCTTTGGGATGAATTGTTAAGCATTTTGTCTTCTTTCCAGAGGTGCCACCCATGCATTTTTAGGATGTGTGTGTTGTCTTGTGCAAGCTTGCGAAGAGAGGTGCCACCCATGCTACCGTTAGTGTTCCATGCATGCTATGCCTTCGTTCTTGCCATGTGTAGCTAGCACTTTATGCCTTCTTGCTGGTTATATGCTTTCCTTGCCATGACTTGCACCGTAGTGAGTGCATCGAGCTCGTTTACATGCCTTCGTGAGTTATATTTCAGCATGTCTCAGTTTTCACTAAGTCTGAAAACTGATTGTGTTCGAGCTATATTCGTGAGCTCGGTAGAGTATTTTGTGAACCCTTTTGGCCCCAGGTCACTTTGGGTGTTTTGTTAAGCTTGTTGAGTAGCTCCATGACATGTTCTTACTTGTCATGTTCAGGTTTTCTATCATGTTGTTTTGCTGCTCCGAAGAGAGCATCGTGATCTGAAATTTCAGACTAGTGTTAATTTCACTAAGTCTGAAATCTGTTTTGCATTTGCGTTTTAGCCATGCTTGTTTGAACCTCTTAATGGATGTATTTGCCTATGTCTCAGTGCTAGTGTTTTGTCAACCATCTTGTGTACATCATTGCCATGTATTTTGTTTTCATGTTTGGTGGCTGTAGCATGTTCTTTTCGTTGCATTTAGATGCCTACTTGCTGTAAATCGCAGACCGGTGTCGTATCTTAAAACGCTTGCCATTTCCAAACCGTAGCTCCGATTCCAATGATCTTTATATCGTTTTCAATCGATTTCATCCCCTCTATCCAGTGGCACCCTTGGAATTCCAAGTTGAGGCCAGGTTCATGCATTTCCTGTCATATCTCGCATTTCGCATCCCGCATCGCATCCCGCATAGCATATCATCATTTCATCATATTGCTTGGTCTTGCACGTGGTTGATTGTATCCTTGTTGCTTATTTGTCTTTGGGTAGAGCCGGGAGACGAGTTTGCTACCGAGGAGCCCGTTGAGTTTGCTTGTGAGGATCCAGCCAACTCTAACAACTGTGCAGGCAAGATGATCATACCCTCGAAATCACTACTATCTTTGCTATGCTAGTTTGCTCGCTCTTTTGCTTTGCCACTGCTACGATGCCTACCTTTTGCTTGTCAGCCTCCCAATTGCCATGTCAAACCTCTAACCCACCATGTCCTAGCAAACCGTTGATTGGCTGTGTTACCGCTTTGCTCAGCCCCTCTTATAGCGTTGTTAGTTGCAGGTGAAGACTGAAGTTTGTTCCTTGTTGGAACATGGAGATGTTGTTCCTTGTTGGAACATTTATTTACTTGTTGGGATATCACAATATATCTTACTTAATTAATGCATCTATATACTTGGTAAAGGGTGGAAGGCTCGGCCTTATGCCTGGTGTTTTGTTCCACTCTTGCCGCCCTAGTTTCCGTCATATCGGTGTTATGTTCCCGGATTTTGCGTCCCCTACGCGGTTGGGCTATAATGGGAACCCCTTGACAGTTCGCCTTAAGTAAAGCTCTTCCAGCAATGCCCAACATTGGTTTTACCATTCGCCACCTAGCCTCTTTTTCCCTTGGGTTTCGCGGACTCAAGGGTCATCATTATTTTACCCCCCCCCCCGGGCCAGTGCTCCTCTGAGTGTTGGTCCGAACTGAGATGCCTGCGGGGCCACCTCGGGGAAACTTGAGGGTTGGTTTTACTCGTAGCTAGTCTCATCTGAGTGTGCCCTGAGAAAGAGATATGTGCAGCTCCTATCGGGATTTGTCGGCACATTCGGGCGGTGTTGCTGGTTTAGTTTTACCCTGTCGAAATGTCTTGTTGTACCGGGATACCGAGTCTGATCGGAACGTCTCGGGTGGAGGTCTATTCCTTCGTTGACCGTGAGAGCTTGTCATGGGCTAAGTTGGGACACCCCTGCAGGGATTTGAACTTTCGAAAGCCGTGCCCGCGGTTATGGGCAGATGGGAATTTGTTAACGTCCGGTTGTAGAAAACCCGAAGTTGACCTTAATTAAAATACATCAACCGCGTGTGTAACCGTGATGGTCTCTTTCCGGCGGAGTCCGGGAAGTGAACACGGTGTTGGAGTTATGTTTGACGTAGGTTGCTATAGGATCACTTCTTGATCATACTTTTATCGACCGTGCTTTGCCTTCTCTTCTCGCTCTCATTTGCGTATGTTAGCCACCATATATGCTAGTCGCTTGCTGCAGCTCCACCTCATTACTCCATCCTTCCTATAAGCTTAAATAGTCTTGATCTCGCGGGTGCGAGATTGCTGAGTCCCTGTGGCTCACAGATACTTCCAAAACCAGTTTGCAGGTGCCTATGTTACCGAGCAGGTGACGCAACCAAGCTCAGGAGGAGCTCGATGAAGATCTTGTCCTTTGTGTTGTTTCCGTTCTAGTTGATCAGTAGTGGAGCCCAGTTGGGGTCGATCGGGGACCTTTGTCGCATTTGGGGTTCTTCTTTTATTTTGGTTCCGTAGTCGGACCTTGATTGTATCTGGATGATGTAATGCTTTATTCATGTAATTGTGTGAAGTGGCGATTGTAAGCCAACTATGTATCTCTTTCCCTTATGTATTGCATGGGTTGTGTGAAGATTACCTCACTTGCGACATTGCTTTCAATGCGGTTATGCCTCTAAGTCGTGCTTCGACACGTGGGAGATATAGCCGCATCGAGGGCGTTACAAAGAACTACCCCACTCATGATCTCGAGTTGGTGGCAGTTGTGCATGCTCTTTTGACTTGGAGACATCTTCTATTGGGAAGAAAAGTGGACATTTTCACTGATCACAAGAGTCTCAAGTACATTTTCACTCAGCCTAATCTCAACCTAAGGCAAACTCGATGGGTCGAAATGATTCAAGAGTATAATCCGAGTATCGAGTATACTCCGGGCAAGGCCAATGTGATTGCTGACGCATTGAGCAGGAAGGCTTACTGCAACAGTCTGATTATCAAGCCTTATCAACCCGAGCTTTGTGAAGCTTTCCGTAAACTTAATCTGCAAGTTGTCCCTCAAGGTTTCCTTGCCAACCTTCAAGTCTCTCCTACCTTACAAGACCAGATTCGCCAAGCCCAGCTTCTTGATGCTATGGTGAAAAAGGTGAAGATTGGGATTGCCAAGAGTCAGTCCAAGTACAAGTGCTACCGCCTTGATGACAAGGACACTCTCTTCTTCGAGGATCGTATTGTTGTGCCCAAAGGTGACCTCCGTAAAGTGATCATGAACGAGGCTCACAATTCTCTCCTCTCCATCCACCCTGGGAGCATGAAGATGTATCAGGACCTCAAGCAAGCTTATTGGTGGACTCGAATGAAGCGCGAGATTGCTCAATTCGTGAATGAATGTGATGTCTGCAGAAGAGTGAAGGCAGAACACCAAAGGCCAGCTGGTCTCCTCCAACCTCTAGCCATTCCAGAATGGAAGTTTGACCACATTGAAATGGACTTCGTGACTGGGTTTCCAAAGTCCAAGCGTGGCAATGATGCTATATTTGTTGTCATCGACAAACTCACCAAAGTGGCTCACTTTCTGCCTATCAAAGAGTCGATCACCGCAGCTCAATTGGCGGAACTCTATACCTCTCGAATTGTCTCTCTGCACGGTATTCCTCAAGTGATATCTTCAGACCGTGGCAGTATCTTTACCTCGAAGTTTTGGGATTCTTTCCAGAAGACCATGGGCACCAACATCCGCTTCAGCACTGCTTTCCATCCTCAAACAAGCGGTCAAGTCGAGCGTGTCAACCAGATTCTTGAAGATATGCTCAGGGCTTGTGTGATCTCATTCGGCATGAAGTGGGAGGATTGTCTTCCTTATGCTGAATTCTCCTACAACAATAGTTTTCAAGCAAGTTCGGGCAAGGCCCCTTTTGAAATTCTGTATGGCAGGAAGTGCCGTACCCCTCTCAACTGGTCTGAAACCAGTGAACGTCAGCTGCTGGGTAATGACTTAATCACAGAAGCAGAAGAAATGTGCAAAGTCATTCGTGATAACCTCAAAGCAGCCCAATCCCACCAGAAGAGCTACTATGATAGTAAGCACCATGATTTGACTTTCGAGATCGGAGATCATGTTTACCTCCGTGTCTCTCCTATGAAAGGTACTCGTCGCTTCGGTATCAAAGGGAAGCTTGCCCCTAGATATGTGGGACCTTTCAAGATTGTCAGCAAGAGAGGCGACCTCGCCTATCAACTCAAGCTTCCTTCAAACTTTGCAAATGTTCATGACATGTTCCATGTCTCTCAGCTTCGAAAGTGCTTCAAGACTCCTGACCGCACAGTCAACTTCGAGGACATTGAGCTCCAAGAAGATCTCTCTTATCGTGAGCACGCAGTTGCTATTCTTGAAGAGACTGAACGCAAGACTCACAACAAGACAATCAAATTTCTCAAAGTCAAGTGGTCACACCATTCCGACTGTGAAGCTACCTGGGAACGCGAGGATCACCTCCGTTCTGAGTACCCGGAGTTCTTTCAGTCCTAGATCTCAGGACAAGATCTTTTCGTAGTGGTGGAGTGTTGTAACACCCCGGATGTAATTTTCCCAATTTGTACTCCAACTCTTGCCGTTTCCGGCATAAAGTTATATTTATTTCTCGGGTTCGGGTCTTTGTCTCCGTGTGTTGTTTTTCGTTGTCATGCATCTCTTATCATGTCATCATGTGCATTGCATTTGCATACGTGTTCATCTCATGCATCCGAGCATTTTCCCCGTTGTCTGTTTTGCATTCCGGCGCTTCGTTCTCCTCCGGTGGTCTTTTCTAGCTTTCTTTCGTGTGTGGGGATTAAACATTTCCGGATTGGACCTAGACTTGCCAAGCGGCCTTGGTTTACTACCGGTAGACCGCCTGTCAAGTTTCGTGCCATTTGGACTTCGTTTGATACTCCAACGGTTAACCGAGGGACCGAAAAGGCCTCGTGTGTGTTGCAGCCCAACACCCCTTCAATTTGGCCCAAAACCCACCAAACTCTGCTCCATGTCCTAGAGCGTTCGATCACGATCGCGTGGCCGAAAACCGCACCTCATTTGGACTCTCCTAGCTCCACTTATGCCTATAAATAGCCCCCCTCCATTTTCGGATCTCTCTCTCCCCAAAACCCTAGTCTAAAAAAAAAGATCCCGCCGCCGCCGGACGTGTCCGCCGCCGGCCGGACAGCGTCCGCCGCCGCCCGCGCCCAATCGGGCGTTGCCATGTAGCCACCGCCACCTACCGCGCAGCCGGCCCGGGAGGCCCACGCCCGGCCCCCGCGAGCCCGCACCGCTCGCCGCCGCCTGCCTCAAGCCGCGCCGCCGCCGCCCGCCTCTTCCCCGACTCCGGCAGCCGGCGCCGCCGCCCGCGCCTCCACGCCGCCATCGCCGCCCGCCGCGTGCCGGCCGGCCGCGCCTCGCCCCGCCCGCGGCCGCCGCCTCCTCCACCGGCGTCCTTCGGCCTCCTCCACCCCGACCTCTCCTTCCCCGCGGCAAGTCCGGCGATGAAACTCCGGCGAGCTACTGTTCCGGCGAACCTCGTTCCGCGTGCATCTCAGATCTGAGATCTGCAAAACCCTAACGGTTGACTTTTCTCTCCCGAACCCTGATTTTTGTGCATATTTTGACCGGTGATATCTCCGCATCCATAGCTTTGATTTGGACATATAGTATATCGAAATGTCCGTCTCGACGAGTACATCATTTAATTCCATTGCATCATTTTCATTTGAGTGCACCTTGATGCCCGAAATGTTGTTAGAAGAGGGCTTCATGAGTTAATTGTCAGATCTGCTAGTTCACCTTAGACTTTTGTCATTTTTGCCATGATTATTGTGTGCATGCTATGCCTGTGAGTCCTTCATATGTTTTGTTAAGCATCTTGTCATCTTTCCAGAGGTGCAACCCATGCATTTTTAGGATGTGTGTGGTGATTTGTGCAAGCTTGCAAAGTGAGGCACCCGGTAAATCATTTTTCACGGACTTCGTAGTTTTCACTAAGTCTGGGATTATTTAGTTCATGATGCCATATGTTCAGTTTGTTTCCTAGTGATCCGTGCCTTTTTTGAGGATGATCAGTAAAGGAGTTTTGTTAATCATGTTATGCTCTATCCATCCATGTCTTTGTTTGCAATTATGGAGCACCCTAGCTTGAGTCAATCGAGCTCTACTTTTGCTTCGTTGTGAATCTGGGCAGATCGTCAACTCGTTTGCGATTTTGCCGGTGTTGTTGTAGTTGATCCGTACGTGCCATGCCATTGTTCTTGCCATGTATAACTAGCATTTTGTACCTTATTAATGAATGTATGCTTGCCTTGCCACGACTTGCACCGTGGTGAGTGCATCGAACTAGTTTACATGCCTTCGTGAGTTATATTTCAGCATGTCTCAGTTTTCACTAAGTCTGAAAACTGATTATGTTTTTCCTATGTTCGTGTGCCCGTTAGTATATTTTGTGATCCCTTTTGGCCCCAGGTCACTTAGGGACTTTTGTTAAGCTTGTTGAGTAGCTCCATGCCATGTTCTTACTTGTCTTAATCAGGTCATGTATCATGTTGTTTTGCTGCTCCGAAGAGGGCTTCGTGATCTGAAATTTCAGACAAGTGTTAATTTCACTAAGTCTGGAATCTGTTTTGCATTTGCGTTTTTGCCATGCTTGTTTGAACCTCATAATGGATGAATTGGCCGTGGCTCGGTGCTAGTCTTTTGTTAAGCATCTTGTGTGCATCCCTGCCATGTATTTTGTTGTCATGTTTGGTGGCTGCAGCATGTTCATTGCATTGCATTTAGATGCCTACTTGCTGTAAATCGCAGACCGGTGTCATTTTTGAAACGCTTGCCATTTCCAAACCGTAACTCCGATTCCGGTGTTCTTTATATCGTTTTCAAGCGATTTCATCTCATCTTTCTAGTGGCACCCTTGGAATTCCAAGTTGAGGCCAGGTTCATGCATTTCCTGTCATATCTTGCATTTTGCATCCCGCATCGCATCCCGCATAGCATTTCATCATTGCATCGTATCGCTTGATCCTTGCACGTGGTTGATTGTATCCTTGTTGCTTGTTTGTCTTGTTTGGGTAGAGTCGGGAGACGAGTTCGCTACCGAGGAGCCCGTTGAGTTTGCTTGTGAGGATCCAGTCAACTTTGACAACTGTGCAGGCAAGATGATCATACCCTCGAAATCACTACTATCTTTGATATGCTAGTTTGCTCGCTCTTTGCTATAATAATGCTACGATGCCTACCTTTTGCTTGTCAGCCTCCTAATTGCCATGTCAAACCTCTAACCCACCTTGTCCTAGCAAACCGTTGATTGGCTATGTTACCGCTTTGCTCAGCCCCTCTTATAGCGTTGCTAGTTGCAGGTGAAGATTGGAGGTGTTCCTTGTTGGAACATTTATTTACTTGTTGGGATATCATTATATTGCTATGTTATCTTAATGCATCTATATACTTGGTGAAGGGTGGAAGGCTCGGCCTCTCGCCCAGTGTTTTGTTCCACTCTTGCTGCCCTAGTTTCCGTCATATCGGTGTTATATTCCCGGAATTTTGCATTCCTTACGTGGTTGGGTTATAATGGGAACCCCTTGACAGTCCGCCTTGAATAAAACTCCTCCAGCAATGTCCAACCTTGGTTTTACCATTTGCCACCTAGCCCCTTTTTCCCTTGGGTTTCGCAGACTCAAGGGTCATCTTACTTCCCCCCCCCCCCCGGGCCAGTGCTCCTCTGAGTGTTGGTCCAACCTAGAGCACCGTGCGGGGCCGTCCCTCGGCAACTTGGGTTACGTTGGCTCCCGTACGCTTAGCTTATCCGGTGTGCCCTGAGAATGAGATATGTGCAGCTCCTATCGGGATTTGTCGGCACAGCGGGTGGTGTTGCTGGACTTGTTTTACCATTGTCGGAGTTGTCTTGTTGTACCGGGATGCCGAGCCTGATCGGAATGTCTCGGGTGGAGGTCTATTCCTTCGTTGACCGTGAGAGCTTGTCATGGGCTAAGTTGGGACTCCCCTACAGGGAATGAACTTTCGAAAGCCGTGCCCGCGGTTATGGGCAGATGGGAATTTGTTAATGTTCGGTTGTAGATAACTTGAATCTTAATTAATTAAAATGAATCAACTGAGTGTGTTACCGTGATGGCCTCTTCTCGGCGGAGTCCGGGAAGTGGACACGGTGTTGGAGTTATGCTTGCGCAGGTTGCTCTCTAGTTTCTCGCTCGTGCTTTGCCTCCTCTTCTCGCTCTCTTTTGCGAATAAGATAGCCACCATATATGCTAGTCGCTTGCTGCAGCTCCACATATATTTGCCTTACCCATTTTCCTATGAGCTTAAATAGTCTTGATCGCGAGGGTGCGAGATTGCTGAGTCCATGTGGCTCACAGATTACTATAACTCCAGATGCAGGTCCAGGTGATTCCGCTCCAGGTGACGAGTATGAGCTCAAGTGGGAGTTCGACGAGGACTCTCAGCGTTACTACGTTTCTTTTCCCGATGATCAGTAGTGGTGCCCAGTTGGGGGTGATTGGGACCGTGTCGCATGTTGGGTTTTTTCTTCTATTTTGGCGCCGTAGTCGGGCCATGAGTGTATGGATGATGTATGTTATTTATGTACTCTGATGTGACGTGGCGAGTGTAAGCCAACTATGCTCTCCCCTTTATTATTCATATTACATGGGATATTGTGAAGATTGCCTAACTTGCGACATATGCCTTCAATGCGATTATGTCTCTAAGTCGTGCCTCGACACGTGGAAGCTATAGTCGCATCGAGGGTGTTACATCTCCATCCTCTACTTCATTCGGCACACCATCTTCAGTTAGCTATATGCGCCGAAAGTCTCTCCCTAACTCCTTTAGTTATTCACCCGACTACGCCTATTGCTGGGCCACCTTATATTTTACTTGGACGCTATATGCACCGAAAGGCTCTCTGTGACTCCTCTGGTTTTTGCCCCATCCGCACCTAACGATGAGCCACCATATATTTTGCCTGAACAAAAGACAAGGATGACTATCGCGCTCCGCGGGAGTCACACCATACAAATATCCCAATGAGCCACATGAAAAGCAAAAACCGACAAGATCATAAAAAGATTGTCTCTTCTATGCTAGTCGATTCCAGTTGTACCCACCGCATTAACAGTTGTACCCACCGCTTTGGGTCGCCCAGGAAATGCAAACGCTCGCTTGCGCGGTCGCTCCCCACCACCCGCGATACGTTAGATCGGTTGACTGGGCCACCGGTTGTCCTTTGAATATGAGACCGTTGACCTTTCTTTCTAAAAAAGTTCATGAAATTTAAAAAATCACATTTTTAAAAAAAGATCACATTAGTATGGAAAAAGTTCCACGAATTTGGAAAAAAAGTTCATGGATCTGAAAAATATTCAAAAAATCCGGGAAAAGTTCATAATTTTGGAAAAAGTTCAAAAATATTGGAAAACTTCACGAATTTGAGAATAGTTCATGGGTTTGAAAAAGAAGTTCACGAATTATTGAATAGTTCATGAGTTTGAAAAAGTTTGCAAATCTGAAACACATTCACAAATTCGAAAAAAATGAAAATTAAGAAAAAAAATAAAAATAAAAATAAAACTAAAACTAAACAGAAAAAATAAACAGGAAAATACCACGACCTGAAAAAACAGAAAACGAAAAAAAGAAGGAAAAAACGCTCAAAAGGTCTAGAAGCTTCCCAATAACTAAAACGGATGCATAAGTCAGTTGATGTTGTTTTCTACATCTAAACACATCCCCTTTTATTCATTTTGATGACAAATATTTTCGGACGGAGGTAGTACTAATCATCAATAAGTTTTAATTAGCTGAAATTGTATTAGCGGGGATAGCTCAGTTGGGAGAGCGTCAGACTGAAGGTCGCGTGTTCGATCCACGCTCACCGCAAAATAATTTTTGGAATCCCTCGGCTCCAAGGCGTTTTTACTCTTCTGTATTTTTGAAGTGTATATTTAATTATTTATTTAAACAGCGGGGATAGCTCAGTTGGGAGAGCGTCAGACTGAAGATCTGAAGGTCGCGTGTTCGACCACGCTCACCGCACAAACATTTTTTCAATGCGTCGGCCCAGGTTTTTTTATTCCTTTGTAGTATTCCCAGGTATTTTTGTTTCATGCAGCCCAACCCAGAGCAGCAGCAACACGGTGTGGGCCTCCGCACCAAACTAGGCCTCGGCCCTTCAAACAAGATTTAACGGTTGGACCAAAGCCGATGAACGCCGAATGCAGACAGCGCTCAGAACACGCGACCTCAAAAAAGAAAACTGTGTTGTCTCAAAAAAAAAACTGTGGAGGCCTGCGGCGGCGCCGCGTGTAGAGCTCGTCCCCGTCCTTGTTGCCGGCGTGCCAATCTTTGATCAGATAATAAATAAACTGACGAATGTTGAATACTGCAGTATATGTGAGAACTGAGAAAAAAGATCACCCATTTTATTACAAGTGTTCTGTAGTGACTGCTACACTACACACCGCTGACGCGTTCTCTTGAAGGCAAAATACCGCATCCTGCAGGTAGGCCATCGTGCTTCTGTTTGTTGCGAAATGCGAATGATCCACATGATTAGAGGAGAACGGACTCCCATTCCTTGCTTGGAGGATTTGCAGGTGCTCTCATTTCAATAAATACGAGGGAATGTGTATATGCACCATATTCACATATCGAATATTTCAATTTTCTCCGGTATTTCGGAATCTCTAGAAACACTTTTGCTTTATTCATGGATATTCACACTTTACTCTTTGAACATGTGTCGGAACTAGAAACCAATGTGGTGGGTATTTCACAATTGGTCTGTGTTCCAAAATTTTAAAAGATGAGCCCTCAGACATATTGGCTATCAAAAACATGGATCGTGGATTCTAGAAAGAAAAAAAGATCAACACATCATAATTTCTCGTGTTCTAGTCTTCCAAATATTCAATGAAAACTTTTAGACTAATCTGACATAAGGTTCCAACAAGTCTGATTCAGAAATCTGAACCTCTAGAAAATCACATGACAACTTTCCTATTAACGCTTCTCTTGCTCTGATGCCCCTAGTCACTGCACTTCTGCTCCCTCCGTTCCGAATTATTTGTCGCAAGTATGGATGTATCTAAATGTATTTTAGTTTTAGATACATCCATTTTTGTGACGAGTAATTTGAAACGGAGAGAGTATTATCTTTGCCGAAACTGAAGGTTTTTTTTATACGGGACTAGCTACGGGGTAGTTGCCTGATTTTAGGATTTGGGTCAATCGATTTCTAACAAATCGACCGAACCAAAACATGCTTCGGTCAATTTCAGTGTTATAGCACAACTTAAGCCTTTTTCCGTACAAAACCAACAGAAGCCCACAACACTTCTTGGGCCAGCACAAAACAACAACCCGTTGATGAACAGGAAGAAAAAAAAAGTTTTCTAATTGGAAACGAAATAGTTAATGCACAAAATAATAAAAATTGCACACAATTTACACAAAATTGCGCATTTGTGCAAGAATACACATATAGGAGTGGAATTTAAGGAAAAAAATTCCTAGGCAGGAATGTATTAGTGGCATTCATATTTAAGAAGAAAGAAAATAAAATATTAAAACAAATTCCCACAATTTACACATAAAATGTTTTATTATAATATGCAAAAATAAGCACTTAATAGTGAAATTTATGCAAAAAAGATGTTTTCTTCCTTGCAGAATATTATGCAAGGGTAAGGTCGTCTAGAAATTCCCTTCCCCAGACCCACCTTGTGTGAGAGATTTCGGCACTATGTACGCCTAATGGATTAGTGACATCGGTATTACCCTTACAAAAGAAAACAAAATGGAAAGTAAAACAAAACAAGAAAATGGAATAAAATCTAATATTAAATAACAGAATTATTTTTTCTAAAAAAGTGTGAATTTGTGGCATTGGTATTACCCTTTTAGAAAAATAAAATAAAAACTAAAAGAAAATAAAATAGTGTAGTTTTTTAAGAAAGAATGAAATCCTTTAAGAAGATATAAAAAATAAAAACTTGCACACAACTTTGCACAGAAATTAATATTTCTGAAATATACAAATAATAAGCTTATGATAGTGCAATTTTCGCATTCTACTATAATTTACACACATATTATTTAGTATGTGCATTTATACTTACACACAAAAAAATATATTTTCTAAGAAGTAATGAATTAGTGGTATTTATATTACCATTTTAATGAGAAAGAAAGTGAAAACAATAAAATAAAATAATGATAAAATTTGCACAGTATGTACACAAAAAAATGCTTTTCTACAATATGCAAGAATAAGAATATAATAGTGAAATATCACAAAAAAGATGTTTACTAAGATGTAATGAAAATTAGTTAAATTGGTATTACCCTATAAGAAGAAAGAAAATGAAAAATGAAACAAACTAAAAATATTTAAATTTTCTAAATAAGAACGAATTAGTGGCATTGATATTACAATTTAAGAAGAAAGAAAATGAAAAAAATTCTAAAGGAAACAATGACTAAATTTGCACAAACTATACATAACAATTGTGGATTTTTGAAATATGCAAAAATAATCATATAAAAGTGATTTTTCTCAAAAAAACAATACCGAAGTACGGATAATTATTGGCATTGGTATTTACTCTTAAAATAGAATGGGAATGAACTAAAAACCAAAACAGATTCAAAATAATGAAGTTTCGTAATAAATAATGAATTAGTGGCGTTGGTAAATCCCTTTAAGAAGAAAGAAATGAAAAAATAACTTGCACACAATTTTGCAACGAAATTGCACTTTCTGTAATAGGCAAAGAATAATCATATAGTATTGAAATTTCGGCACATATTATATAGTATTTGTATGTATATATTTATGCTCACCTAACATCCTAAAAATACCCACAAAGAAAATAAAGACCAACTAGTAAATACAAGGGGAAAATGCATAAAATAGAAAAACAGAAAAAACAAAGCAGAAAGAGGAAGGCTATGTCACATTGGAATGGGTTTCGGGCCATTAAAGAATTTACTGACCCAAATATGTGGTCAGTAAAAAAACTGCCCAAAACAACACACAGACCAACCTAGAAAAAAGGTAGACAAATCTTAAAGAAGAAATCATTGGCCCAAAATTTACTGACCCAAAATTAATTTTTGATTGACTTAAATATAGTTAAAGTGTATTTACATACTCTTTGCACTATTTTTTTTGGCAACCTAGTTAATTGCATGTGCATTTTATTGGGACATATACATTCTTGTAGATTAATATCAACCATGTCTAATATATCATTTAGAATCCTCAAAGCATATTAGACAATAATGTCGACTTTTTATTACCGTTGAACACTCTTTCACCCACTATCGCCGCCCTCTCCGCCGTTGTCAATGGCGCATATGGCTTGCGACCCCCCACCCCCACACCTACTTGGAAGTCTCCAACAGGCGGGGTACTATCGAAGGAAGAAGATGCTCTTTGGGTGTCTTTTAAAAAAGTAAGATTTTGTTGGGTTGTCTAACCATAGCATGTTTACCGGCATCTCTCGATTTTCCTTATAATCTCTAGTGTAAGTACCATGTTTTACATTGTGTAGTTGTTGTATCATATGATATGATGATTCTTTCATTATTTATTTTTCTAAAGTGAAGCCAAAATATTTGTCTCATCAATCAATTAAGAAGAAGAGAAGTTCTCGGTTTATTTATGGAACTCAGGTGAAAACCATCACAACATTTTCGAACCATGTGGACTACTCCCAAATAATGGGTCCGCGAGACCACGAAGGCAGACTGAAGAACACACCCAATACAACACCACTACAACCTTCCAACACTTGGGGTCAGAACATTACCAGTAAAATCCATTGTCTTACTGTAACATGAGAAGAACACATCAACAAAAACAACTGACACGTTCGAGCCCATGCTTGCAACCTAGAACGCCGCAGCATGAAACCATCACATAAACCCGCTATAGTTCGCCTACATAGTTTTGATGTTCTGGGCGAGCGGCCACGGGGGTACGACGCTGGCGCACAAGGGGCTCGGGTGTTGCGGTTCTGGTGTTGAGTGGAGGCCCAAGTTGGCAATGAAGGGCGCCTCTGGCTATGGATGCGGCAGATCTGGTATTCGGAAACCGCGGTGGCGTGCGTCGGGCATGTAGGTGCATCTGAGGCTTGGCCACGGCTCAGAACCAGCTTGGCCACTGCTCGGAACCATGGTGGTTCTTGGCCTCGGGCGGCGCTCTTTGGTCTGCTGTCGGCATGGTACTCGGCAGGAAACAGTGGCTCGCGCTGCGTCCAGTGATTCTATGTTCGGACGACTGTGGATGGACCTGGCGCCTTGTGGTGGAGGTTGGCTGTTGGTGGTCTCCGCATGGTGCGATTGGTTGCAGCGGATCTCGATGCTTCTTCATCGATGGGCAGCTCAGATGGTGTGACAGTGATTGGTGGGCTTGTCGGCGCCGGTGCGGGATGATGTGCAACCGAGGTGGTGACGGAGATTGGGTGAGAACCCTGTCTCGGCCTTGTGTCGTGACCAACAATGGTGGCAGGCCGTAGTCGACCTTCTTGGAGGCATTGTTGCATTTCTTCCGCACCCCTCCTACACGGATCCGGCCATCACGGCCTCTCCAGGGAAAACCCTTGATCTTGTGTGATCGGACGATGGCGGCGCCTTGGTGTCGGTCTTCTCTCTTGGGGGCTTCGTTTCGGAGCTCGGCATCAGCAAGCGGGATAGGTGAATGACGGCGATTGTGGTATTCAGGCTTTTGTGGCAATGATGGTGATGGGAGTGATGTCGGCAACGCGACACTGGTTGAGGTAGTCGGCTCTTCTTCGGCGTGTTCGCGAAATTACATCGGTTTGTTTGATGCCGAGAAGTTGAAGCTGCGGTGGCGGAGCCTCTGTGGTATACGATGATTGGCTGTAGGAGATCTGTTCGGCGATCTTCTGCGGCGCCAGCCGTTCCTGGTTTTGTCCTTCATGGCTCCATCAGAGTCAGAGCTGCGCTATCTGGTCGCAGGTGGCTGAGTTTTGGCGCGGATCTTCATACATCTTCACATGGACTTTGCAGTGTGTGTTGGGTCGACGACCGCCTATGGTGAAGTCGGAGTCATTTGCTCAAGGTTTAGGTATGGCGACGACGCCTCTAGGGGAGGAGTGATGACGATGACGCTTGCCCGCTGTCTCGACGAGGTTCTAATTGAAGTGGTGTGCGTGGGGTTTCATGTGTGTGCCGCTCAGCAGTTGTGATGGTTTTCGCTCGGGTTTCCATAATCAATTGGGCAATCTGGTTTTCGCTCAATTTTCTCTAATTAACTGAGCAACTCTTTTCATCTTAATGAATGCATGATAACTTCCATTTCAAACAAAAACAAATTTGAGAAAGTAATCGACTGAACGATACACATGTGCATTATAAGTGAGTGTGATGCGTGCTTGATCATTTCAGATCGATATATAGCAAGGTCTGCTCTTCTTTTTTTTTCGAAACGGAGGCAAAAGAATTGCCTCGTCGATTAATTAAGAAGAAGAGAATTGCCCGGTTAATGTACGGAAAACCGGGCTAAAACCGATACAATCAGACCATAATTGGGTTACTCACCAATCATGACCCCACAAGCACTCGTGCAACCCGCCAAACCCTCCTAACACGCAATAACTCCTCACGCTTGTACACCACAATTTTGAACCCGACAAGAACATCCCAACAAAAGATAGTGGACCACGCCGAAACCACATATGACGACCCAAACCATGAGGATGAGCCGAGGGACCGAGAATCATCCATTAAGCAGCTGCGGGCGTGGCGCCACTCTTTTTGCCTTTGCACCTTGGTGGCTTCTCCTTCACTATACCAGACTGAGGGCAATCACTCGCCTTCTTGTATTTGCCCTTGTATGTCGTTCCCGTCAGGATGCAAGCAATCGCCCTTCCAGTTCCAGGGCTAACAGTCTCCACGCTAGCGAGCAAGTCACAAAGCTCTTTTGCAAGAGAGCATTGGAATTATCCGTCGGCGGGGGTGGAATGGGTGCAGAAGCCACATGTGAGTGCGCGACCGAGTTCACCTCACTCGACTCACATGTCAAGGTTGAATCATGTCCCTCACACGTGGTTGCTTGCGTGTCCACCATCATATGCTCCACTGATAGAGGTGAATCAGAGCTCGCACATAACACTTGAAGCTCGGGCATCACCTGCAGCACCGGAGGCACAACCACGGGAATGCTCCCGCCCTCAATGGTAGACATCACAGTGGGCAAGGCAGATGGTGATAATGAGTTGTCCATAACTCTAGGGGAGAAACAACCATAGAGCTCCCCAACTCTGTTCTCCACTGAGCCACCAACATCAACCTCGCTAGGAGGATGTGGCGCAGGAGCGGATTGCAACACAGCCGGCACAAGAGAGAGCTTTCCCAGAGCAGCCTCCGCTCGCTCCAGAAACCTCCCAACGCGCACCAGGAGTTCAGCCTGGGTAGCTAGAGTGGACTGGAGCAGCATATCAGATGGGGTTGCCGACTTAGCGTGAGCGGAAACGACCGATGCCCAGGACCTGCGGTGAAGCACCTTGGAGGGGAGCTGGGATACCATCGGACCATCACAAGGAGTTGGAGCTCGGTAATGCTCGGTGTCGAGGCGAGACCGTGGCGGCATGGGAAGGCATGCAAGTGAGCTGAATGGACGCCAAGCATTGCGACACCCACGCGCCCAGTGGTCGTTCTCCAAACAGCGGCAGCACCTCAAGGGATCTGTGCAATCAGCGGCTCGATGACCAGGAGCAAGGCATCTGCAACACCTACCAAAGAGCCAAGCCGGAATGGGACGAGGGGGTAATGCCGGAGTTGGCGACTCTAGACGGCGCCGGCCACGCCGAGGCAGCACATCTTGCCATCCTCCAGTTGCCTCCCTCTCGGGCATCACACACTGATCAGCATGCTGAGCTGCCGGGACAGAGCTTTTGGCAGCCGATGGCGTCAATGGGGCCAACTCCTCCTCTTCCTCATCGTCAACATTCTCGTCACTAAGGGAAGCCCAGGACACATGCCGCCCCATGCCTAAGTCGGTCGGGGACGGGTCGGCGGGCGCTGCTGGAGACGAAGCGGGAGCGGAGGGCTCTGTCGAAGCCGAAGATGTCGTCGCCTCCTCCCCGAGGAGCGTACGTGCCACCCTCCGCCCTTGGACGGTTGGGTCGGCGCGGCGGGAGGCCAGGACGGACGCGGCGAGAGCTGACGCGGGAGCTGGAGCGGGAGGCGGCGGGCAGCCGGCGCTCAGCACGGCAGGAGTGGCGGCCGCCGTCGGGACCGACGCGGATGCGGGCCGAGGTCGTGGGTCGGGGCGGCGAGAGGCGAGGGCGGTCGCGGGAACTGGAGCAGCGGGCGGCGAGGAGCCGGCGCTCGGCACGGCCGGAGTGGCCGCCGCCGTCGCGGCCGACGCAGGCGCGGGTCGAGATCGTGGATGAGCACCCATGGCGTCACCCCGCGAGGAGAAGCACGTAGGCTGCAAGAGGGCGTCGAGAGAATGCCGGATCTGGACCGGGCAGGTGCAGGGGAGGCCGGAGAAGAGAGATCAGGGCGGCGGCGCCGCCAGCGCAGGCGGGCTCGCGAAAGCCATGTGCGCTCGAACTTTATTTTTTACGGCGGGTTACCCTATTTATTTATGCAAGGTCTGCTCTGAAGTTCATACTCTGAACTAGCTAACTCTAGATGAAAATCAAATCGAAAAGAACCTCGCTACACGTACGACATTCTCTGTACGATTTCAATACAAACAAATTTTATCAGCCTTCCATCACATCACTTCCATGGGTCATGAGTCATGACTAATTTATTCACAACCCTAAACCCGGAAAAGGTATCTCGGTTGCACACTAAACCCTCTTTACATCCTCTGTCCACTAAACATTGAGAAAGCAAATTCGACAAGCTTGGATTAATAAATATCAAATTATGATGCAAATATAGCACTGAAGCATACAACACACACACACATAGAATTACTCCCTGTCCCACAAGGAGGACATGCTTGTGCCAGAGTCGAAATCGGAAACAACAAATCATCAAATATGATAGAAATATCCCCGCAAAAAATGGTAGAAATACAACCTTGAATACATTTGGTGATCCAACAAAGAGGACAGAAGCGCACACCAACCGACCATATAGCAAGGACACTCTGCTCATTGTTTCACCAAAAATACTTTCTCAACCAAAATAACCCCTTTATTGATTCTTACTAATTAAAGCATTAAAGATTAAAATGGTAGAAATAAAAGAGGACTGACCTTATAACTTGTAATAGGGGAACCGACATCTGAGATTGACTAATTGCAGTTGGTTTCAAGGCTTTGCATCACCGTATCCAGATCCACCACCTTTGCTGCCACCGCTCCCGCCATTCTGACCATTGCCTTGGCCGCCACCATTACCATTGGCATTCGCTTCCCAAGAACTGATCTGATAGCTTGTGCCGGAACTAGTACCAGAGCCAGAGCCAACACCGGTCCCATTGCTGTTGGATCTTGGGTTACCTCTGGCTTGTCCGCCGCTGCCACCTCCGCCATTGCCGCCTGCCGCAACGTATCCATGATAAAGATAACTCTTCTCGGTAGATCCTGAGCTTTTACCGGATCCACGGCAATATCCACTTCCACTGTTTGGTCCACCATCACCGCCGGCTCCACCACCTCCAACGACTGCATGTGGACCCTCTGTCGGGGCCTTTCTCGACGGACCCGGTGCTACTCCATGAACTCCCACCTCCGCTATTCACGAACACGCCATCCTTCGCCTCTCCCTCACCACTTCCCTCGGCATTGGCCTTTGCTGGACCCGCGCTCGTCAAGCCAATGCTTAGGAGAACTACGAGGAGGCTAAGCGTTGCTAATCTAGTCCTATCCATGGTGACTAACTGAGCTTCCGTAGTGAGTTATGGTGAGATGAATGCATCCTCAGGGTAATTTATAAGGCTTTTTATTTGTACAAGAAACGAGACTTGGGGACTCTCCGTCCTTCTTTAGGTGTCTCTAGTTTATTTGACAAGAGATCTTGATCCATTCAATGCAAGAATCTTGATTAACTAGCTATCTCCTGGTTCCTTCCAAGGCCTTTCCCCGTGACATGCAATATGGTGGCTAAATTTTTCACCTACAAAGAAACGAGACTTGGATCCTTTCTTGCCCTCTTTAGCTAGGCCTTCTTAGTTTGTTTGACGTGAGACCTTCGTCCATGGAAGAATCTTGATTAATTAGGTGCCTCCTAGTTTCATTCGAGGCCTTTCTTGGGATCTACAAATAGCTAGAAGACTTTGATAATGAGACACTGGATGCCTTCTACTTAACTCTTAACAACATGCAGCATCTTAAGGTGTCTTCGTGTCATCGATGTACAAGAAACGGAGGAAAAGAATGAGTGTGGCTACAACTCAGTTGAGTGACATCGACGTAATTGTGTGCTACGAGCGACATAGTTAGATACTAAAAACGTCGACGACAAATGTTGCAAGCAGTTTTGCAAGCAAAAACACGGACGTTGCAACCGGTGTGACTACATGCTACAACTATCAATGGCGGATGTTGCGACCGGTGAGACCTAATACGTCTCTAATGTATTTATAATTTTTGATTGTTCCATGTTGTTATATTATCAATCTCGAATGTCTTATAATTATTTTATAGTCATTTTATATCATTTTTTGGTACTAACCTATTGACATAGTGCCAAGTGCCAGTTGTTGTTTTTTGCATGTTTTTTATATCGTAGAACATCAATACCAAACGGAGTCCAAATGCCACGAAACTTTACGGAGATTTTTTATGGACCAGAAGACACCTAATGGGCCAAGGCAGCGTCTGGGGGTGCTTCGAGGAGAGCACAATCCAACAGGGTGCGCCAGGAGGCCCAAGCGTGCCCTTGTGGGTTGTGCCCACCTCGGGTGCCCCCCGGACCGCCTCTTTGCTCTATAAATATCCCAATATTTCAGAAACCCTAGGGGAGTCGACGAAAATCAATTCCAGCCGCCGCAGAGTCCATAACCACCAGATCCAATCTAGACACCATCACAGATGGGGTTCACCACCTCCATTGGTGCCTCTCCGATGATGCGTGAGTAGTTCTTTCTAGACCTTCGGGTCCGTAGTTAGTAGCTAGATGGCTTCCTCTCTCTCGTTTGATTCTCAATACAATGGTCTCTTGGAGATCCATATGATGTAACTCTTTTTGCGGTGTGTTTGTTGGGATCCGATGAACTTTGAGTTTATGATCGGATCTATCTTTTCATATCCATGAAAGTATTTGAGTTTATTTGATCTCTTTTATGCATGATTGCTTATAGCCTCGTATTTCTTCTCCGATATTTTGGTTTTGTTTGGCCAACTTGACCTATTTATCTTGCAATGGGAAGAGGTGCTTTGTAGTGGGTTCGATCTTACGGTGCTTGATCCCAGTAACAGAAGGGAACCGACATGTATGTATCGTTGCTACCAAGGATAAAACGATGGGGTCATCTCTACATAGATAGATCTTGTCTACATCATGTCATCATTCTTATTGCATTACTCCGTTTCTCCATGAACTTAATACACTAGATGCATGCTGGATAGCGGTCGATGTGTGGAGTAATAGTAGTAGATGCAGGCAGGAGTCGGTCTACTAATCTTAGACGTGATGCCTATGTAATGATCGTTGCCTGGATATCGTCATGAGTATTTGAAGTTTTATCAATTGCCCAACAGTAATTTGTTTTCCCACCATTTTCTATTTTTCTCAAGAGAAGCCACTAGTGAAACCTACGGCCCACGGGTCTCTTTCTCATATTATTTGCCTTTGCGATCTATTTTCCTTTGTTTTTATTTTCGGATCTACTAAACCAAAAAATACAAAAATACCTTGCTGCAATTTATTTTATTTGGCGTTCTATCTATCAATATTTACAACTCTCTCACGTCCGTTTGCCCATCTTGGGCCCTGCTACTCGAAAGGGATTGACAACCCCTTTTACACGTCGGGTTGCGAGTAGTTGTTATTTGTGTGCAGGTGTTGTTTACGTTTTGTTGCTTGGTTCTCCTACTGGTTCGATAACATTGGTTTCACATCTGAAGGAAATACGTACTGCCGCTGGGCTGCATCATCCCTTCCTTTTTGGGGAAATACTGACGTAGCTTCAAGCGACATCAAGACCACGTGCTACGAACAAGGAAGGAAGATGTTGTGAATGGTGAGAGGACATGCTACAACCAGCAATGACAGATGTTGCAACAAGTATGACAACATATTGCAAACGATGGGACAAAATGCTCAGTCCAGCACAAATTTGCATGCAAAAGATTCAACGGTTGAGCAGTCGGCTGAGACTTGGTTAATTCTTAGTCGGCTGTTTTAGCAAACCCGGAAATAAATAGTTATTGTCCATGAACCGGTAATTTGCTTGGCACTATAGCATGCTTGTGCATGGGTATTCAAATGGAGTTCTAACTTTCTAAAAATGTGTGCTACTATAGATACGCTCATTGCAAACAGGGCTAGCCAATGTCCTTCACAAACAGCTTATTGCTTATGTGAGGATCGCATCCTAAACTGAGTGTCAACTCTGTGTGATGTTGGGTCACGATGTACACAACTTTTTCGGAAGCTCCGTTGCGACGGGGGTCCAATCCTTCATGACATTGGCAAAACGATCGTGTGTGTTGCACCACATCGCCTACAATTGATTAGCTTCAAATCATGCGCTTTGTGCCCCTACATTGCACATGTTTTTTCCGCTTTAACTATGTATGATGTAGGTCACATTTTGTGTGCCAATGCAATGGCAGAAACATTCATACATACGGCAATGATTTATAGCCATTTGTGCATATATATCAACAATATGTAAAATTAACAGAGAACAACATCATAAAAAGGTAGCACCAAGTACCCCTAGCGGCGTTCCCTAGATGACACCAGGGGCCAACCCTAGCGCCCCATAGCCAACACCGACATGACTCCTACCTCTGTTATTGTTGCCATCTTGTACCGTGGTGGCGGCCGACCCTACTACTGGGCGGTGGGGGGGGGGTCTTTTCAATGGTGGTGTCGTGTGGGGCGACGGCGGCCCGGAATATGGAAGTCGAGGTAGCGTGATGTGGTTGTCTCCCCTTGCGGCAAATGACGTATGGGTGGCTACCTAGCCAGCAATAGCAACAGTTGCAGTCAGGGCATGGCAGCGGTGCTTGGCCATATACGATCAGGTCATTGACGGCTCCACTATGGGCGCCATCGGTGGTGGTATAGATTTGCCTTTCATGCTCTAATTACGATAATGGTGGCCATTGGGCCTGGCTAGGTCTCTCTCCGATGAGGTGGTAGTTAGCGTGGTGTGCTACGCCTTCAGTGTTGGTCCTTGTGGTGACCACTTTGGCTTGTGGCAGCAGCCTCGCTGCCAATTGCGTGCCACCAAAACATCTTCGAGAGGGTTCCTCTCTCCAGATCCGATGGTTGACTTCGACAATGAGATGCAAACTATGGACGATGGCTTCAATCGACTGGATGGTTGCAGCGGTGGCAGTCGCACCTTGCATGTAGTTGTTGGGATCGCAGAGAAATGGTGGCGACAAACACATGAGTTACTGTTGGGGAACGCATTATTTCAAAAAAATTCCTACGATCACGCAAGATCTATCTAGGGATGCATAGCAACGAGAGGGGAAAGTGTGTCTACGTACCCTCGTAGACCAAAAGCGGAAGCGTTAAGTAACGCGGTTGATGTAGTTGAATGTCTTCGCGATCCAATCGATCAAGTACCGAACGCACGACACCTCCGCGATCTGCACACGTTCATCTCGGTGATGTCCCTCGAACTCTAGATCCATCTGAGGCCGAGGGAGAGTTTCGTCAGCACGACGGCGTGTTGACGGTGATGATGAAGTGACGCAGGGCTTCGCCTAAGCACTACGACAATATGACCGAGGTGGAAATCTATGGAGGGGGGCACCGCACACGGCTAAGAGATCAACTTATGTGTCTATGGGGTGCCCCCTCCCCCGTAAATAAAGGAGTGGAGGAGGGAAGGGCTGGACTCCTATGGTGCGCCCCAAGGGGGGATTCCTACTCCTAGTAGGAGTAGGTTTCCCCCTTCCCTAGTTGGAGAAGGAGAAGAAGGAAGAGGGAGAGGGAGAGAAGGAAAGGGGGCCGGCCCCCTCCCAATTCGGATTGGGCTTGGGGGGCGGGCGCCTCCCACTTGGCTGCCTCCTCCTCTCTCCCACCATGGCCCATTAAGGCCCATTAACTCCCTGGGGGGTTCCGGTAACCCCTCGGTACTTCAGAAAATGCCCGAACCTATCCGAAACCTTTCCGGTGTCCAAACATAGCCTTCCAATATATCAATCTTTATGTCTCAACCATTTCAAGACTCCTCGTCATGTCCGTGATCACATCTGGGACTCTAAACTATCTTCGGTACATCAAATCACATAACTCATAATACATATCATCATCGAACGTTAAGCGTGCGGACCCTACGGGTTCGAGAACTATGTAGACATGACCGAGACTAATCTCCGGCCAATAAACAATAGCGGAACCTGGATGCTCATATTGTTTCCTACATATACTACGAAGATCTTTATCGGTCAAACCGCATAACAACATACGTTTGTTCCCTTTGTCATCGGCATGTTACTTGCCCGAGATTCGATCGTCGGTATCATCATACCTAGTTCAATCTCGTTACCAGCAAGTCTCTTTACTCTTTCCGTAATGCAACATCATACAACTAACTCATTAGTCACATTGCTTCCAAGGCTTATAGTGATGTGCATTACCGAGAGAGCCCAGAGATACCTCTCCGACAATCGGAGTGACAAATCCTAATCTCGATCTATGCCAACTCAACAAACACCGTCGGAGACACCTGTAGAGCATCTTTATAATCACGCAGTTACGTTGTGACGTTTGATAGCACACTAAGTGTTCCTCCGGTATTCGGGAGTTGCATAATCTCATAGTCATAGGAACATGTATAAGTTATGGAGAAAGTAATAGCAATAAACTAAACGATCATAGTGCTAAGCTAACGGATGGGTCAAGTCAATCACATCATTATCTAATGATGTGATCCCGTTCATCAAATGACAACTCATGTCTATGGTTAGGAAACTTAAGCATCTTTGATTAACGAGCTAGTCAATGTAGAGGCATACTAGTGACACTCTGTTTGTCTATGTATTCAGACATGTACTAAGTTTCCGGTTAATACAATTCTAGCATGAATAATAAACATTTATCATGATATAAGGAAATATAAATAACAACTTTATTATTGCCTCTAGGGCATATTTCCTTCAGTGTCCCACTTGCACTAGAGTCAATAACCTAGATTGCATTGTAATGATTCTAACACCCATGGAGTCTTGGTGCTGATCATGTTTTGCTCGCGAGAGAGGCTTAGTCAACGGGTCTGCAACATTCAGATTCGTATGTATCTTGCAAATCTCTATGTCTCCCTCCTTGACTTGATCGCGGATGGAATTGAAGTGTCTCTTGATGTGCTTGGTTCTCTTGTGAAATCTGGATTCCTTTGCCAAGGCAATTGAACCAGTATTGTCACAAAAGATTTTCATTGGACCCGATGCACTAGGTATGACACCTAGATCGGATATGAACTCCTTCATCCAAACTCCTTCATTTGCTGCTTCCGAAGCAGCTATGTATTCTGCTTCACACGTAGATCCCGCCACGACGCTTTGCTTAGAACTGCACCAACTGACAGCTCCATCATTCAATAAAAATGTGTATCCTGTTTGTGACTTAGAGTCAACTGGATCAGTGTCAAAGCTTGCATTGACGTAACCGTTTACGACGAGCTCTTTTTCACCTCCATAAACGAGAAACATATCCTTAGTCCTTTTCAGGTATTTCAGGATATTCTTAACCGTTGTCCAGTGATCTGCTCCTAGATTACTTTGGTACCTCCCTGCTAAACTAATAGGAAGGCACACATCAGGTGTGGTACACATCATTGCATACATGATAGAACCTATGGCTGAAGCATAGGGAATGACTTTCATTTTTCCTCTATCTTCTGCAGTGGCCGGGCATTGAGTCTGACTCAACTTCACACCTTGTAACACAGGCAAGAACCCTTTTTTTGCTTGATCCATTTTGAACTTCTTCAAAACTTTATCAAGGTATGTGCTATGTGAAAGTCCAATTAAGCGCCTTGATCTATCTCTATAGATCTAGATGCCCAATATATACGCAGCTTCACCGAGGTCTTTCATTGAAAAATTCTTATTCAACTATCCTTTTATGCTATTCAGAAATTTAGTATCATTTCCAATCAGCAATATGCCATCCACATATAATATCAGAAATGCTACAGACCTCCCACTCACTTTCTTGTAAATACAGACTTCTCCAAAAGTCTGTATAAAACCATATGCTTTGATCACACTATCAAAGCATGTATTCCAACTCCGAGATGCTTGCACCAGTCCATAAATGGATTGCTGGAGCTTACACACTTTGTTAGCACCTTTTGGATCGACAAAACCTTCTGGTTACATCATATACAACTCTACTTTAAAATATCCATTAAGGAATGTAGTTTTGACATCCATTAACCAAATTTCATAATCATAAAATGCGGCAATTGTTAACATGATTCGGATGGACTTAAGCATCGCTACGGTGAGAAGGTCTTATCGTAGTCAATTCCTTGAACTTGTCGAAAACCTTTCGCAACAAGTTAAGCTTTGTAGACAGTAACATTACCATCATCGTCAGTCTTCTTCTTGAAGATCCATTTATTCTCTATGGCTTGCCCATCATCGGGCAAGTCAACCAAAGTCCACACTTCGTTCTCATACATGGATCACATCTTAGATTTTCATGGCCTCAAGCCATTTTGCGGAATCTAGGCTCATCATCGCTTCCCCATAGTTTGTAGGTTCGTCATGGTCAAGTAACATGACCTCTAGAATAGGATTACCGTACCACTCTGGTGCGGATCTTACTCTGGTTGACCTATGAGGTTCGGTAGTAACTTGATCAGAAGTGTTGGAGATATAGCTATCAGGTATGACCCGCCCAGGAGGGGCCGGGTCAACCCCAATGGCGGGTTAAAAAAGGAAGCCCAGTGATATTCAAGATGATAGTTAATTAAGACTTGTAGAAGGCCTAAGCCCAGAGACGGCTTAAGGCTCAATATTATAAACCGCCATATGTAAAAAAAGACTTGTAAAGAAAGGCATATAAAAGAAGTCACCGAGCCGGACACGTTTTATGAGCCGGCCGGGACTCTATAGACCGCCAGGCGTCAACCCGTGTATATAAGGGTACGACCCGGCGGAGACTTAGGACAAGAAACAAGAGATCGATAGCCAAGCTAGCAATTCGCTCTTTGGTCATCGAAACCTAGCAATACAACATCAACTGAGTTAATTGCAAGGAAGTACCACACTTGGGGCAGTTGTAACGGATCAGTATCATTATTCAGATTTTTTGCAAGTCAGTACCACGTTTGAGGCTAATTGTTGCAAAATGGGCTAAGCGCCGTATTGACGCTGTATCTGACCTAGCGGCCCCACCTGTCAGGTGATACGTGGCATATTGTTTTTGCAGATAAGACCTCCGCATTGCACTTAATCACGCAAATGCCCCCGCAAAGTTAAAAAAGAAAATTGCGCGCGGCTGGGATTCAAACCCGTGCCCTCCCGGTTACGACGGAGACGCCCAACCACTACGCTAGGCCATGTTAGCTGTTGTAATAGTATAGTACATTCATATATTATTTTAATGTTAAATAAATTAAACAAACGGTAAAATTTCGTGTTTGAGCTGTTTCGAACCTGCACCTCCGAGTGAAAGAAAGAGCGCGACAACCACTACACTGGAGAGATGCGCACGTTAGTCTAGTGGCATTCCTATATTTATCTAGTTTGCACACGTCCTGGCCTTTTTTCAGTTTTTATTATGCTTTGTTTCGCATTTCTTTTTTATATAGGTTTAGTATATGCCCGCGTTAGACTACGGTTTATTAGTATATTTTTTGTAAATACAAACTAAACATTATTATATAAATACACACTGAACATTCTTGTATAATGTACGATGAACAATTTTGTTATACACACTGAACATAAATATACGATGAACTTTTTAAAAAATGCATAAATTCTTTTTTTGTACGTGTTTTTTTGTTTCTGATTGCTTTTATCTTTTTTAGATCTTTGGTATTCTTTGGATTTTCATGTTTTCAATTTTTTACAGTTTTTATATAGGTTTAGTATGCAAAAAAGGTTGTAAATACACACTGAACATTATACTATAAAAATACATTGAACATTATTGTATAATATACGATGAACAATTTTGTTATATACACTGAACATTTTTTTAATATACAATGTACTTTTTAAAATTTATAAATTACATTTTTATACGATGTAATTATTTATCAATATACGATACACACACTATGTACAACGCGTGCTATTTATCTTTTTTGTTACCGTATGAAAAAAAGAACAAAGCACAGTATAAAATATTTACGCGTGTTACGTAAACAGAGGAACACTGGCCGCGCAGCGGTAGTGAGCGCCCTCGTCGCGCGTTCGAATCCCGGGTGCGGCCCTCTGCGATCGCTGCTTTTTTCATTTTATTTATTTAATCGTATAACATTATAAGCGCTTAGTATCCTAACTGAGCAACTCACTGGGCCTAGCGTGGTGGCAGAGCCCCACCGTCGAAATCGGGGTGGCGTGGGTTCGAACCCCCGCCGCGAGCAATTTCCCTTTTTAACTTTGCGGGGTCATTTGCGTGATTAAGTGCAATGCAGGGGTCTTATCTGCAAAAACAATATGCCACGTGTCATCTGACAGGTGGGGCCGCTAGGTCAGATACAACGTCAATACGGCGCTTAGCCCATTTTGCAACAATTAGTCTCAAACGTGGTACTAACTTTGCGGGGTCATTTGCGTGATTAAGTGCAATGCGGGGTCTTATCTGCAAAAACAATATGCCACGTGTCATCTGACAGGTGGGGCTGTTAGGTCAGATAGAACGTCAATACGACGCTTAGCCCATTTTGCAACAATTAGTCTCAAACGTGGTACTGACTTGCAAAAAATCTGAATAATGGTACTAATCCGTTACAACTGCCTCAAGTGTGGTACTTCCTTGCAATTAACTCACATCAACTGGACTAGGCCTTACGTTCACCGTAAGGGGCCGAACCAGTATAAACCTTCGCGTGTCCTTTGTCCCAATTAACCCCTTTAAGCTTTCTAGTTGCGATGGCCCTAGGACTAAGTCCTTTCACTAGAACATCTGCCGTGACAATTCCACAGCAAGAAGTTTCATGATCATCATCATTATCTTCCTCGCTAATTGGTGTAGGAATCACTCGAATTGATTTCTGTGATGAACTACTTTCCAATAAGGGAGCATGTATAGTTACCTCATCAAGTTCTACTTTCCTCCCACTCACTTCTTTTGAGAGAAACTCCTTCTCTAGAAAGGATCCATTCTTAGCAATGAATATCTTGCCTTCGGATCTGTGATAGAAGGTGTACCCAACAGTCTCCTTTGGGTATCCTATGAAGACACATTTCTTCGATTTGGATTCGAGCTTATCAGGTTGAAACTTTTTCACATAAGTATTGCAGCCCCAAACTTTAAGAAACGACAACTTGGGTTTCTTTCCAAACCACAGTTCATATGGTGTCGTCTTAACGGATTTTGATGGTGCCCTATTTAACGTGAATGCACCGTTTGTAAAGCATAACCCCAAAATGATAGTGATAAATCAGTAAGAGACATCATAGATCGCACCATATCTAATAAAGTGTGATTACGACGTTCGGACACACCATTACGCTGTGGTGTTTCAGGTGGCGTGAGTTGTGAACTATTCCGCATTATTTCAAATGAAGACCAAATTCATAACTCAAATATTCTCCTCCACGATCAGATCGTAGAAACTTTATTTTCTTATTACGATGATTTTCCATTTCATTCTGAAATTATTTGAACTTTTTATGATGGGTCAAGTCAATCACATCATTCTTTAATGATGTGATCCCGTTCATCAAATGACAATTCATGTCTATGGTTAGGAAACTTAACCATCTTTGATTAACGAGCTAGTCAATGTAGAGGCATACTAGTGACACTTTGTTTGTCTATGTATTCACACATGCACTAAGTTTCTGGTTAATACAATTCTAGCATGAATAATAAAAATTTATCATGATATAAGGAAATATAAATAACAACCTTATTATTGCCTGTAGGGCATATTTCCTTCAGTTACTTCAATGATGGTGCTACTCGAGCAAATGGTCTCGAGCTCCAGGATGAAATTCTAGGTCTGACCCGAGTTGGTTATACCTGACAATGATGTTTTTACGACATTACCTCGTTGAAGGAATTGCTCGGATATGCTCAGACTGGTCCTTCAGGGTGAAAACAAAGAATCTAACCATGGGTGCTTGGATCCGGTGACGGCAACACTTGAGTGTCGCTCCCTTATTTAAGGTGTTGCTATTAAAACAAATGCACAAATAGGCATTTAAAAATAATTTAAACTAATAAAATACAAAAGCGATAGTGTTCCTCAGTTGCATTTTTAAAAATATAAAACCTACAAAGTGAAGCATAAATTATATGTTAACAAACATGATGTATAAAAAGAGAAAACCATTTAAATTAAACTTAACTTGATACCATTTTTAGCAAAGTAAAAAAAGCGAAGCATGGAAGATTTTGTTTCCAACCGTCCAACACATATATCGTCCATGACTATATAAAAACTAACGCAAAAAAATTAACATGCATAACTTAATCAGGTGTCCTGATTTGCATCAGTACATTAATGCAAAATTTTAACTTATGACTACATGCATGACTTGAGGATGTCACACCATTTTGATCTGACGACTATCAATAATTGAGGTGATAAGGAAGCACACATGTGAAGAGATAATAGTAGGGTTAGCTATTTATATATATAAGACTAACATAAAAAAATTAACTTGGGAATAACATGGATGACTTGATTTGCCCAGGGCAAAAGTACATGCATGACATGATGAGGTGTCATGATTTTCATTGATATATTAATGAAAAATAGGAACCTATAAGTACATGCATGACTTAAGGATGTGATACTATTTTGATGGTACAACTAC
Organism: Triticum aestivum; assembly: GCF_018294505.1. Taxonomy (NCBI): domain Eukaryota; kingdom Viridiplantae; phylum Streptophyta; class Magnoliopsida; order Poales; family Poaceae; genus Triticum; species Triticum aestivum. The sequence continues at coordinate 32,438,067 of NC_057803.1, forward strand.
TAGTAATGAGTGATGTGGAACCACACATATGGAGAGAAACCTAATAGTGGGGGATAACTATTTAGATATAGAAGATGCACTATAATGGTAGATGAATTGGTTTAGACAATCAACAAAGCAAAGATAAATTTGAAAATAACAAGTGGAATGAAAATATTATGCATTACCTATCCAAGAAGATATAGATCATCGTGTGGTCACGGTTTGACCCATAGACAGAGTCGGGCTGCATGAACATATTCCATTTATGTACAACGACATCTAAGATCCTTGAAAAAGGCTATCACAACACTAATGTGACGATGACAACTAATGGAGATAGATTTCATATACAATGCCTCGACAATATAGATGTCTTGTTCACGTACTGTGACATTTACGTACACATAATTGTATTTAAGTAGAATGAATACTTTGTCCTATTTACCCAACAATGCCTCGACAATTAATCCTAGATGGTGTTACTTTCATAGTTGATTTGTTGAGTGAAGACCAAATGTGGTTCAACAAATCAACTGACTATTTTCGTCTTTTGCGCTTGCTCATCAAGTACTTAAGCATATGAAATAGAAGAATTATCATGTACCCTCTCCGTTTGAAAATACTTAATGTGATTTTAGTTCAAATTTGAACTAAAACCACCACAAGTATTTTGGAACAGAGGGAGTACTAAACAAAAGAGAGCCACTTGAATGTCGAAATTATTTGCAACATACTTGAAATGAGAAGACAAGGTTGAAGAGGAGGTACAATTCCTTGAAGTTAACACTTCAACACATACTACCCGACTTATGGAGGGAATGCTCTTTCTGGAAGTACAATTCTTGCATCACTGACACTAGCTTATCTACAGGTCGTTCGTATGCAATGTTTTGCTGACACGAGCATGTCATATTGGGATCTCTAGTGAGTAGTAATGTATTTCCTTTATTATACTTGAGTGCCAACTCCACTGTGGGGTTTTTTCCGCAAATTATTCATTGGTTTACTAGTTATCATCAAATTTTCCTTAGTCGAGCGTCATGATTTTAATCTTGATCTTCACCAATGGGGCATAGGTAGTAATTCAAGCTTGGAGGGGAACTCAGTACAACCTTTGGACCGTCCTATTGTGTTTTGAAGCGCCACTACTAACTCGGGTGAATCTTGAGCAGGTGGGTCGGAAAGCAACTCGGACGACACTTCCGGATGGAGATGTGGTGACAAGAGTGGCTTAGATGCCAGAATTCGTAATGGATACCTCTATTGGTATGAATACCATATCTATAAAACATAGTATGATGTATCCACATGCAGGTATGGTTTCTTCTAAAGTTTCGACCCAGGTCATGCGAGGAAGGGACTCGAGCGCTTATAAGGATGGTATTGTATGGACTCTGAGTTGCAAACCGACTAAGAGATATGTTCCCTTAGTTCAGTAAGATTTGGATGACATGCTGGATTAATCCTGACCGGGAGGCCAAGCAATGCCACACATATAAAAACCTTGGAAGCCATAACAACCTATTTTGGAGCCACAAACAGCAAGCTCTGTCGAATCTAAGATTGAGTCTTTTGGCCACAAACACATTGGAAAATTGTATCCACGTTATAAGAAAAGCATATCAATGCAAGTCATAGGGATTTACACACACAGGGGGTCTGAACCCGTGTATATCGTCCCAGTCATCACATTAGTCTCGTCCGAGCTCGGTAGTGAGAAGCTCGCGTTGCCTCATCCCCTTATTATTTTTTTATCAATGTATTTCGTAAATCGCTAGCTCGCACTAGCCGTTGGGTGATACGATGTTCTTATCAAGACAACATGACCACAAAACTTTAAGGGTTTCTCCGAAACAAATCTCCCTCTTGGAGATGGCCTCCTAAGATTTCTCTACTGCAGGGTTATATAACATTCATGGACTCTCGGCCAAAAGCCTCTATAAATCTGAGCAGGCCAACCTTAGCGACCACGACTAGAGAGGGACTAGGAGCTCGGGATGTCGGAGTGCTTGGTGTGTGGTTGTTTACAATCTTTACTTCGACAACATTACGACGATCTCAACCGTATGAGATGGTTCATGCTCCAAGGTACCCTCTTTGTGAGTGATTATTGGTCTATTACATGACCAAAGGAGCCACTCGAAGCATTGCTTTCCGGGTAGGGCCGAGGATGACATTGTCCCATTGCCTCTTCTTCCTATTACGTGTTCATGGCTGACAAAGCAATGTCCAAGATCGACGCCAACTAGAGATATTGAAATAATGGGTTGCTCTCCAAGGCTAGTAAGCCCATGATACGTCCATTTTGCATCATGCTTTTATATCGATATTTATTGCATTATGGGATGTTATTTCACATTATGTCACAATACTTATGGCTATTCTCTCTTATTTTATAAGGTTTACATAAAGGAGGGAGAATGCCGGCAGCTGGAATTCTGGGCTGGAAAAGGAGCAAATATTAGAGACCTATTCTGCACAACTCCAAAAGTCCTGAAACTCCACGGAATACCTTATAATAAATAATGAAAAATTCTCGCCAAAGATGAAGACCAGGGGGCCCACACCCTTTCCACGAGGGTGGGGCCCCCCTAGGGCACGCCCCCTACCTCGTGGGCCCCCTGGTGGCTCTTCGATGACCATCTTCTCCTATATGAAGTCTTTCGTCGAGAAAAAAAAGAAGCAACCTTTCGGGACGAAACTCCGCGACCATGAGGCGGAACCTTGGCGGATCCAATCTAGAGCTCCGGCAGAGCTGTTTTGCCGAGGAAACTTCCCTCCCGGAGGGGGAAATCATCGCCATCGTCATCACCAACGCTCCTCTCATCGGGAGAGCGCAATCTCCATCAACATCTTCATCAGCACCATCTCATCTCAAAACCCTAGTTCATCTCTTGTATCCAATTCTTGTCTCCAAGTCTGGGATTGGTGCTAGTAGGTTGCTAGTAGTGTTAATTACACCTTGTAGTTGATGCTAGTTCGTTTAATTGGTGGAAGATCGTATGTTCAGATCCTTTATGCATATTATTACCCCTCTGATTATGAACACGAATATGCTTTGTGAGTAGTTACGTTTGTTCCTGAGGACAAGGAGAAGTCTTGCTATTAGTAGTCATGTGAATTTGGTATTCGTTCGATATTTTGGTGAGATGTATGTTGTCTAGCCTCTAGTGGTGTTATGTGAACGTCGACTACATAACACTTCACCATTATTTGGGCCCAGAGGAAGGCATTGGGAAGTAATAAGTAGATGATGGGTTGCTAGAGTGACAGAAGCTTAAACCCTAGTTTATGTGTTGCTTCGTAAGGGGCTGATTTGGATCCATATGTTTCATGCTATGGTTAGGTTTACCTTAATACTTTTGTTGTAGTTGCGGATGCTTGCAATAAAGGTTAATCATAAGTGGGATTCTTGTTCAAGTAAGAACAGCACACAAGCACCGGTCCACCCACATGTCAAATTATCAAAGTACCGAACGTGAATCATATGAACGTGATGAAAACTAGCTTGACGATATTCCCATGTGTCCTCGGGAGCGCTTTTCCTTATATAAGAGTTTGTCCAGGCTTGTACTTTTCTACAAAAAGGATTGGGCCACCTTGATGCACTTTATTTACTTTTGTTACTTGTTGCTCGTTACAAATTATCTCATCACAAAACTATCTGTTATCACTTATTTCAGTACTTGCAGAGAATACCTTGCTGAAAATCGCTTATCATTTCCTTCTGCTCCTCGTTGGGTTCGATACTCTTACTTATAGAAAGGACTAAGATAGATCCCCTATACTTGTGGCTCATCAAGACTCTTTTATGGCGCCGTTGCCGGGGAGTGAAGCGCCTTTGGTAGGTGGAATTTGGTAAGGAAAAATTTATATAGTGTGCTGAAATTTACTGTCACTTGTTACTATGGAAAGTAATACTCTGAGGGGCTTGTTCGGGGTATCTTCACCCTGACCAGTAGAGCAAAGAGTTGCTCCTCAACCTATTGAACCTATTGAAAATGAAATTCCTTATGAGTATCCTTCGGGTATGATAGAAAAACTGCTAGCTAATCCTTTTACAGGAGATGGAACAAAGCATCCTGATGAAACACCCAATATATGTGGATGAAGTTTGTGGATTATTTAAGCTTGCAGGTATACCCGATGACGTTGCTAAGAAGAAGGTCTTCCCTTTATATTTGAAGGGAGACGCATTGATATGGTACAGGCTATGTGATGATACGAGATCATGGAATTATAGAAGATTGAAATTGGAATTTCATCAAAAGTATTACCCTATGCATCTTGTTCATCGTGATCGCAATTATATATATAATTTTTGGCCTCGCGAAGGAGAAAGCATCCGCTCAAGCTTGGAGGAGGCTTAAATCAATGTTATATTCATGCCCCAATCATGAGCTCCCAAGAGAAACAATTCTTCAAAAAATTTATGCTCGACTTTCTGAAAATAATCACACCATGCTCGATACTTCTTATGCTAGCTCTTTTATGATGAAGACTATTGGATTTAGATGAGATTTATTGGATAGAATTAAACGCAACTCTGAAGATTGGGATCTTGACAAAGGTAAGGAGTCAGGTATGACACCTAAGTTTGATTGTGTTAAATCTTTTATGGATACCGATACTTTCCGTGAGTTTAGCACTAAATATGGACTTGATTCTGAGATAGTAGATTCTTTCTATGAATCTTTTGCTAATTATGTTGATCTCCCTAAGGAGAAGTGGTTTAAATATCATCCTCCCATAGAAGTAAAAGTAGCTGCACCTATTAAAGTTGAAGAAAAGACTGTCACTTATAATGATCCTATTGTTCCTACTTGTTATGTTGAGAAACCACCTTTCCCTGTTAGGATAAAGGATCATGCTAAAGCTTCAACTGTGGTTCATAAAAGCAATATTAGAACTTATATACCTCCTGAACAAGTTAAAGTTGAACCTAATGTTGCTATTGTTAAATATCTCTTGTCTGATAATATTGATGGGCATGTTATCCAGTTCTGTGGTGAAACTGCTAGAATTGCTAAACCTTGTGCTAAAGATAAACATAGACCTGTGGTAGGCGTGCCGGTTATTTCTGTTAAAATAGGAGAACATTGTTATCATGGCTTATGTGATATGGGTGCTAGTGCTAGTGTTATACCTTATGACTTGTATAAAGAAATCAAGCATGAAATTGCACCTACTGAGTTAGAAGATATTGGTGTCACAATTAAACTTGCTAATAGAGATACTATTTCAGCAGTGGGAATTGTTGGAGATGTTGAAGTCTTGTGCGGGAAAACTAAATATCCTGCTGATTTTCTTGTTCTTAGTTCCCCAAAAGATATATTTTGTCCCATTATATTTGGTAGACCCTTCTTAAACACTGTTAATGCTAAGATAGACTGCGAAAAGAATGTTGTTACTATTGGCTTGGATGATATGACTCATGAATTTAATTTCTCTAAATTTAGTAAACAACACCGAGAAGAAGAATTGCCTAGTAAGGATGAAATTATTGGTCTTGCTTCTACTGCCGTACCTCCTAGTGATCCTTTAGAACAATATTTGCTAGACCATGAGAATGATATGTTTATGAATGAAAGAAGGGAAATAGACGAAGTATTCTTTAAACAGGGACCTATTCTGAAACACAATTTGCCCGTTGAAATCCTAGGGGATCCCCCTCCACCTAAGGGTGATCCCGTGTTTGAGCTTAAACCGTTGTCTGATAATCTTAAATATGCTTATCTTGATGAAAAGAAGATATATCATGTTATTATTAGTGCTAACCTTTCAGAGCATGAAGAAGAAAGATTATTGAAAACTCTCAAGAAGCACCGTGCTGCTATTGGATATACTCTTGATGATCTTAAGGGCATTAGTCCCACTCTATGTCAACATAAAATAAATTTGGAAGCAGATGCCAAACCAGTTTGTGATCCTCAACGACGTCTGAATCCTAAAATGAAAGAAGTGGTAAGAAAAGAAATACTAAAGCTTCTGGAGGCAGGTATAATTTATCCCGTTGCTGATAGTCAGTGGGTAAGTCATGTTCATTGTGTCCCTAAGAAGGGAGGTATTACTGTTGTTCCTAATGATAAAGATGAATTGATTCCACAAAGAATTATTACAGGTTATAGGATGGTAATTGATTTCCGCAAATTAAATAAGGCTACTAAGAAAGATCATTACCCCTTACCTTTTATCGATCAAATGCTAGAAAGATTATGCAAACATACACATTACTGCTTTCTAGATGGTTATTCTGGTTTCTCTCAAATACCTGTGTCGGCTAAGGATCAATCAAAGACTACTTTTACTTGCCATTTTGGTACTTTTTCTTATGGATATATGCCTTTTGGTTTATGTAATGCACCTGCTACCTTTCAAAGATGCATGATGGCTATATTCTCTGACTTTTGTGAAAAGATTTGTGAGGTTTTCATGGACGACTTTTTCGTCTATGGATCTTCTTTTGATGATTGCTTGAGCAACCTTGATCGAGTTTTGCAGAGATGTGAAGAAACTAATCTTGTCTTGAATTGGGAAAAGTGCCACTTTATGGTTAATGAAGGTATTGTCTTGGGGCATAAAGTTTCTGAAAGAGGTATTGAAGTTGATAAAGCCAAAGTTGATGCTATTGAAGAGATGCCATGTCCCAAGGACATCAAAGGTATAAGAAGTTTCCTTGGTCATGCCGGATTTTATAGGAGGTTTATTAAGGACTTCTCAAAAATCTCTCGGCCTCTGACTAATTTATTACAAAAAGATATACCATTTGTTTTTGATGATGATTGTGTAGAAGCATTTGAAATACTTAAGAAAGCATTGATCTCTGCACCTATTGTTCAACCAGCTGATTGGAATTTACCGTTTGAAATTATGTGTGATGCAAGTGATTATGCTGTAGGTGCTGTTCTAGGACAAAGAGTTGATAAGAAATTAAATGTTATTCAATATGCTAGCAAAACTCTAGACAATTCTCAAAGAAATTATGCTACTACCGAAAAGAATTCTTAGCGGTTGTATTGGCTTGTGATAAGTTCAGACCTTATATTGTTGATTCTAAAGTAACTATTCACACTGATCATGCTGCTATTAAATATCTGATGGAAAAGAAAGATGCCAAAACTAGACTTATTAGATGGCTTCTCTTGCTACAAGAATTTGATTTGCATATTGTTGATAGAAAGGGAGCTGAGAACCCCGTTGCAGACAACTTATCTAGGTTAGAGAATGTTCTTGATGACCCACTACCTATTGATGATAGCTTTACTGATGAACAATTAAATGTCATAAGTACTTCTCGTAGTACCCCTTGGTATGCTGATTATGCTAATTACATAGTTTCTAAATTTATACCACCTAGCTTCACATACCAATAAAAGAAAAAGTTCTTCTATGATTTGAGACATTACTTTTGGGATGACCCACATCTTTATAAAGGAGTAGATGGTGTTATTAGATGTTGTGTACCTGAGCATGAACAGGAACAGATCCTACGCAAGTGCCACTCCGAAACTTATGGAGGACACCACGCGGGAGATAGAACTGCACATAAGGTATTGCAATCCGGTTTTTATTGGCCTACTCTCTTTAAGGATGCCCGTAAGTTTGTCCTATCTTGTGATGAATGTCAAAGGATTGGTAATATTAGTAGACGTCAAGAAATTCCTATGAATTATTCACTTGTTATTGAACCGTTTGATGATTGGGGCTTTGATTATATGGGACCTTTTCCTGCCTCTAATGGATATACACCTATTTTAGTTGCTGTTGATTACGTTACTAAGTGGGTAGAAGCTATTCCAACTAGTAGTGCTGATCATAACACTTCTATTAAAATGCTTAAAGAAGTTATTTTTCCGAGGTTTGGAGTCCCTAGATATTTAATGACTGATGGTGGTTCACATTTTATTCATGTTGCTTTCTGTAAAATGCTTGCTAAATATGATGTCAATCATAGAATTGCATCTCCATATCACCCACAGTCTAGTGGTCAAGTAGAATTGAGTAATAGAGAACTCAAATTAATTTTGCAAAAGACTGCCAATAGGTCTACAAAGAATTGGTCCAAGAAACTTGATGGTGCATTATGGGCCTATAGAGCTGCATATAAAAATCCTATGGGTATGTCTCCGTATAAAATGGTTTATGGAAAAGCATGTCACTTACCTCTCGAACTAGAACATAAGGCATATTGGGCTATTAAAGAGCTCAACTATGATTTCAAACTTGCCGGTGAAAAGAGGTTATTTGATATTAGCTCACTTGATGAATGAAGAACCCAAGCTTATGAAAATGCCAAGTTGTTTAAAGAAAAGGTTAAAAGATGGCATGACAAAAGGATACAAAAGCGTGAGTTTAATGTAGGTGATTATGTATTGCTATACAACTCTCGTTTAAGATTTTTTGCAGGAAAACTTCTCTCTAAATGGGAAGCCCCTATGTTATCGAGGAGGTCTATCGTTCCGGTGCCATAAAAATCAACAACTTCGAAGGCACAAATCTGAAGGTGGTAAACGGTCAGAGAATTAAACATTACATCTCAGGTAATCCCATAAATATTGATACCAATATTATTGAAACCGTAACCCCGGAGGAATACATAAGGGACACTTTCCAGAACGTTTCAGACTCCGAAAAGGAATAGGTATGTGGTACGGTAAGTAAACCGACTCCAAAACAATTTTTAAGGCAATATTTCTCCGTTTTGGAATATTTAGAAAAATAGAAAATTAAGTAGCAGTCCGGGAAGGACATGAGGGCCCCACGAGGGTGGAGGGCGCGCCCTACCCCCTGGACGCGCCCCCTACCTCGTGAGCTCCTCGTGTGCCTTCTGGACTCCGTTTTCTTGGACGATACGTATTTTGGTCGGTAAAAATTCACTATATATTCTCTCGAAGGTTTTGACTCCCGTATCACGCAAATATTCTCTATGTTTGTTTTGAGCTATTTTTCTGACAGATCTAGATTATCATGACGTCCCCAAGTGCTTCCAAGGACAAGTTATTCGAGAAGGTCATCAACCCTTACCTCGTGGAGGTGCTGCGACACCCTCAAACCATTCAGATGTGTGATGGGTTGCTGCACATCCGCGATGCCGAGGGACCAAAGGGAACCAGAAGCGTGGAGACGAGGCTCGAAGCAATGGAGCGACAAGTTTTCAAGTGCCAGGGGATGGTGGAGCGTGGAATCAACGCTAGCCACACGATGCTCGCGGAGTTCACTAACTACTACAAGCCGGATTCCAAGAACACCGAGGACGCCATCTTCAAGCTACATGAGAAGATCGAGCACCTCCAAGCCCAAATCTATGACCTGCAAAACCAAAACTGTGGGTATGAATATAGATTCTAAAGAATGAGTTTGGCTGTAGATTCGAGGATTTCGGAGACTCGATCATCCTTCTATGATGGTGAACCTATGCCTTGGAAGATGGATGACAAGCCCGCATCATCAACAACACCTCCACCTTCTTCACCAACCAAGGAGATATAATCACATGGGTCTGGGCAATCCCCTTGGCAACTGTCAAGCTTGGGGGAGGTGCCCCGGTATCGTATCACAATCACAACTCCTATCTTTTCCGTTTTCCTTAGTTCGATCCTATTAGTAGTATTTTGATCTAGTAGAATAAAGTTTGTGGCATGATCTAGTTTTGAGTTTTGCCTTATGATCTCTCTATGTAATCGAGTCCGTGAGCTATATAATAAAGATTAGTGTTGAGTCAAGGGCTTGATTTTCTTACTATGATCTTGGGTGAATAAAAGAAAAGAGAAAAAGAATAAGAAGAAACAAAAGTTCATATTGATCTTATTGATAGTAATGACTTCACATAGAAAGAGTGTGATGATTAAAAGTTGTTGGGAGTTGGCAGACATAGCTTTGGTCATCGTTGCAATTAATAGGAAGTAATAAGGAAAGAGAGGTTTCACATATAAATATACTATTATTGACATCTTTTATGATTGGGAGCACTCATCAAAATATGACATGCTAAAGAGTTGATGTTGGACAAGGAAGACAACGTAATGGGTTATGTTTTCTTATATCTGAGATAAAGTATGTTGTCATGGATCATCCAACATGTTGAGCTTGCCTTTCCCCCTCATGCTAGCCAAATTCTCAGCACCAAGTAGATATACTACTTGTGCTTCCAAATACCCTTAAACCAGTTTTGCCATGAGAGTCCACCATATCTACCTATGGATTGAGTAAGATCCTTCAAGTAAGTTGTCATCGGTGCAAGCAATAAAAATTGCTCTAAATATGTATGATTATTGTGGGAGTAAGCTTTATACGATCTTGTGATGTGGAAGTAATAAAAGCGACGGACTGCATAATAAAGGTTCATATCACAAGGGGCAATATAAAGTGACATTCTTTCGCATTAAGATTTTGTGCATCCAACCATAAAAGCGCATGGCAACCTCTGCTTCCCTCTACGAAGGGCCTATCTTTTATTATTATCTTCTACCTTATGCAAGTGTCATGGTGATCTTCACCTCTCCATTTTTAATTTTATCCTTTGGCAAGCCCAGCATGTTGGAAAGAACCTGATATATATATATATATATATATATATATATATATATATAATTGGATGTAGGGGGCATGAGTTATTATTGTTGACATTACCCTTGAGGTAAAAGGTTGTGGGGCGAAACTATAAGCCCCTATCTTTCTCTGTGTCCGATTAAAACTCCGTAACCACAAGTATTGCGCGAGTGTTAGCAATTATAAAGGACTAGATGATAGTTGAGTATGTGGACTTGCTTTTTAGCTCTGACATAGACTCTTTCTGATGTTATGATAAATTGCAATTGCTTCAATGATTGAGGTTATAGTTTGTTGGTTCTCAATAAGGTTTCTGATCCATACTTTTGCATTGTGAATAGATCATCACTTGAACATAAGTAATCATATGGAGATATCTATGTATGTTGCTGTTATGAGAATAATCACGATGCCCTCATGTCCGTATTTTATTTTTATCGATGCCTCTACCTCTAAACATGGGGACATATTTATTGTTATCGGCTTTCGCTTGAGGACAAGCGAGGCCTAAGCTTGGGGGAGTTGATACGTCCATTTTGCATCATGCTTTTATATCAATATTTATTGCATTATGGGCTGTTATTTCACATTATGTCACAATACTTATGGCTATTCTCTCTTATTTTATAAGGTTTACATAAAGGAGGGAGAATGCCGGCAGCTGTAATTCTGGGCTAGAAAAGGAGCAAATATTAGAGACCTATTCTGCACAACTCCAAAAGTCCTGAAACTCCACAGAATACCTTATAATAAATAATGAAAAATCCTCGCCAAAGATGAAGACCAGGGGGCCCACACCCTTTCCACGAGGGTGGGGGGCGCCCCCTACCTCGTGGGCCCCCTGGTGGCTCTCCGATAACCATCGTCTCCTATATGAAGTCTTTCGTCGAGAAAAAAATAAGAAGCAACCTTTCAGGACGAAACTCCGCCGCCACGAGGCGGAACCTTGGCGGATCCAATCTAGAGCTCCGACAGAGCTGTTCTGCCGGGGAAACTTCCCTCCCGGAGGGGGAAATCATCGCCACCGTCATCACCAACGCTCCTCTCATCGGGAGAGTGCAATCTCCATCAACATCTTCATCAGCACCATCTCATCTCAAAACCCTAGTTCATCTCTTGTATCCAATTCTTGTCTCCAAGTCCGGGATTGGTGCTAGTAGGTTGCTAGTAGTGTTAATTACTCCTTGTAGTTGATGCTAGTTGGTTTAATTGGTGGAAGATCATATGTTCAGATCCTTTATGCATATTATTACCCCTCTGATTATGAACATGAATATGCTTTGTGAGAAGTTACGTTTGTTCCTGAGGACAAGGGAGAAGTCTTGCTATTAGTAGTCATGTGAATTTGGTATTCGTTCGATATTTTGATGAGATGTATGTTGTCTAGCCTCTAGTGGTGTTATGTGAACGTCGACTACATAACACTTCACCATTATTTGGACCTAGAGGAAGGCATTGGGAAGTAATAAGTAGATGATGGGTAGCTAGAGTGACACAAGCTTAAACCCTAGTTTATGCGTTGCTTCGTAAGGGGCTGATTTGGATCCATATGTTTCATGCTATGGTTAGGTTTACCTTAATACTTTTGTTGTAGTTGCGGATGCTTGCAATAGAGGTTAATCATAAGTGGGATGCTTGTTCAAGTAAGAACAACACCCAAGCACCGGTCCACCCACATGTCAAATTATCAAAGTACCGAACGCGAATCATGAACGTGATGAAAACTAGCTTGACGATATTCCCATGTGTCCTCGGGAGCGCTTTTCCTTATATAAGAGTTTGTCCAGGCATGTCCTTTGTGTTGGGTTTCGTAGTAATTTCAAAAAAATTCCTACGCACACGCAAGATCATGGTGATTCATAGCAACGAGAGGGGGAGAGTGTGATCTACGTACCCTTGTAGATCGACAACGGAAGCGTTAACTTGGTTGATGTAGTCGTACGTCTCCATGGCTCGACCGATCAAGCACCGAAACTACGGCACCTCCGAGTTCTAGCACACGTTCAGCTCGATGATGATCCCCAGACTTCGATCCAGCAAAGTGTCGGGGAAGAGTTCTGTCAGCACAACGGCGTGGTGACGATCTTGATGTTCTACCGTCGTAGGGCTTCGCCTAAGCACCGCTACAATATTATCGAGGACTATGGTGGGGGCACCGCACACGGCTAAGAATATGATCACGTGGATCAACTTGTGTCTCTAGGGGTGCCCCGTGCCTCCGTATATAAAGGCTCAAGGGGGGGCTGGCCGGCCAAGAGGTGGCGCGCCAGGAGGAGTCCTACTCCTTCTGGGAGTAGGACTCCCCCCTTTCCTAGTTGGAATAGGATTCGCGGAAGGGGGAAAAGAGGAGAGAGAGGAGGAAGGGGGGCCGGCCCCCTCTCCTTGTCCTATTCGGACCAAGGGGGAGGGGCGTGCGGCCCATCTATGGCCACCTCTCCTCTCTTCCATTAAGGCCCACTAAGGCCCATATACCTCCCGGGGGGTTCCGGTAACCTCCCGGTACTCCGGTAAAATCTCGATTTCACCCGGAACACTTCCGATATCCAAACATAGGCTTCAAATATATTAATCTTTATGTCTCAACCATTTTGAGACTCCTCGTCATGTCCCGTGATCACATCCGGGACTCCGAACAAACTTCGGTACATCAAAATGCATAAACTCATAATATAACTGTCATCGTAACCTTAAGCGTGCGGACCTACGGGTTCGAGAACAATGTAGACATGACCGAGACACGTCTCCAGTCAATAACCAATAGCGGAACTTGGATGCTCATATTGGCTCCTACATATTCTACGAAGAGCTTTTATCGGTCAGACCGCATAACAACATACGTTGTTCCCTTTGTCATCGGTATGTTACTTGCCCGAGATTCGATTGTCGGTATCCCATACCTAGTTCAATCTCATTACCGGCAAGTCTCTTTACTCGTTCCGTAATACATCATCCCGCAACTAACTCATTAGTTGCAATGCTTGCAAGGCTTCAGTGATGTGCATTACCGAGAGGGCCCAGAGATACCTCTCCGACAATCGGAGTGACAAATCCTAATCTCAAAATACGCCAACCCAACATGTACCTTTGGAGACACCTGTAGAGCTCCTTTATAATCACCCAGTTACGTTGTGACGTTTGGTAGCACACAAAGTGTTCCTCCGGCAAACGGGAGTTGCATAATCTCATAGTCATAGGAACATGTATAAGTCATGAAGAAAGTAATAGCAACATACTAAACGATCGGGTGCTAAGCTAATGGAATGGGTCATGTCAATCAGATCATTCAACTAATGATGTGATCCCGTTAATCAAATGACAACTCTTTGTCCATGGTTAGGAAACATAACCATCTTTGATTAACGAGCTAGTCAAGTAGAGGCATACTAGTGACACTCTGTTTGTCTATGTATTCACACATGTATTATGTTTCCGGTTAATACAATTCTAGCATGAATAATAAACTTTTATCATGATATAAGGAAATAAATAATAACTTTATTATTGCCTCTAGGGCATATGTCCTTCAGTCTCCCACTTGCACTAGAGTCAATAATCTAGATCACATCACCATGTGATTAACATCGATAGTTCACATCATCATGTGATTAACACCCATAGTTCACATCGCCATGTGACCAACACCCAAAGGGTTTACTAGATTCAGTAATCTAGTTCACATCGCTATGTGATTAACACCCAAAGAGTACTAAGGTGTGATCATGTTTTGCTTGTGAGAGAATTTTAGTCAACAGGTCTGCCATATTCAGATCGGTATGTATTTTGCAAATATCTATGTCAACAATGCTCTGCATGGAGCTACTCTAGCTAATTGCTCCCACTTTCAATATGTATCCAGATTGAGACTTAAAGTTATCTAGATCAATGTCAAAACTTGCATCGATGTAACTCTTTACGACGAACCTTTTGTCACCTCCATAATCGAGAAACATATCCTTATTCCACTAAGGATAATTTTGACCGTTGTCCAGTGATCTACTCCTAGATCACTATTGTACTCCCTTGCCAAAATCAGTGTAGGGTATACAATAGATCTGGTACACAGAATGGCATACTTTATAGAACCTATGGCGGAGGCATAGGGAATGACTTTCATTCTCTTTCTATCTTCTGCCGTGGTCGGGCTTTGAGTCTTACTCAATTTCATACCTTGTAACACAGGTAAGAACCCTTTCTATGAGTGTTCCATTTTGAACTACTTCAAAATCTTGTCAAGGTATGTACTCATTGAAAAAAACTTATCAAGCGTCTTGATATATCTCTATAGATCTTGATGCTCAATATGTAAGCAGCTTCACCGAGGTCTTTTCTTTGAAAAACTCCTTTCAAACACTCCTTTATGCTTTGCAGAATAATTCTACATTATTTCCGATCAACAATATGTCATTCACATATACTTATCAGAAATGTTGTAGTGCTCCCACTCACTTTCTTGTAAATACAGGCTTCACCGCAAGTCTTTATAAATCTATATGATTTGATCATACTATCAAAGCGTTTATTCCAACTCCGAGATGCTTGCACCAGTCCATAGATGGATCCCTGGAGCTTGCTTTGTTTGTTAGCACCTTTAGGATTGACAAAACCTTCTGGTTGCATCATATACAACTCTTTTTTTTAAGAAATCCATTAAGGATTGTAGTTTTGTTATTCATTTGCCAGATTTCATAAAATGCGGCAATTGATAACATGATTTGGACAGACTTTTAAGCATTGATACGAGTGAGAAAATCTCATCGTAGTCAACACCTTGAACTTTGTCGAAAACCTTTTGTGACAATTCTAGCTTTGTAGATAGTAACACTACTATCAGCGTCCGTCTTCCTCTTGAAGATCCATTTATTTTCTATGGCTTGCCGATCATTGGGCAAGTCAACCAAAGTCCATACTTTGTGCTCATACATGGATCCCATCTCAGATTTCATGGCCTCAAGCCATTTTTGCGGAATCTGGGCTCACCATCGCTTCTTCATAGTTCGCAAGTTCGTCATGGTCTAGTAACATGACTTCCAGAACAGGATTACCGTACCACTCTGGTGCGGATCTCACTCTGGTTTACCTACGAGAACCGGTAGTAACTTGCTCTGAAGTTACATGATCATCATCATTAGCTTCCTCACTAATTGGTGTAGTAGTCACAAGAACAGATTTTTGTGATGAACTACTTTCCAATTAGGGAGATGGTACAATTACCTTATCAAGTTTTCTACTTTCCTTCCACTCACTTCTTTCGAGAGAAACTCCTTCTCTGGAAAGGATCCATTCTTAGCAACGAATGTCTTGACTTCGGATCTGTGATAGAAGGTGTACCCACTAGTCTCCTTTGGGTATCCTGTGAAGACATATTTCTCCGATTTGGGTTTGAGCTTATCAGGATGAAACTTTTTCATATAAGCATCACAATCCCAAACTTTAAGAAACGACAACTTTGGTTTCTTGCCAAACCACAGTTCAGATTGTGTCGTCTCAACGGACTTAGATGGTGCCCTTTTAAACGTGAATGCAGTTGTCTTTAATGCATAACCCCAAAACGATAGTGGTAGATCGGTAAGAGACATCATAGGTCGCACCATATCTAATAAAGTACGGTTATGACGTTCGGACACACCATTATGCTGTGGTGTTCCAGGTGGCGTGAGTAGTGAAACTATTTCACA
This sequence comes from Triticum aestivum, assembly GCF_018294505.1. NCBI lineage: Eukaryota > Viridiplantae > Streptophyta > Magnoliopsida > Poales > Poaceae > Triticum > Triticum aestivum. Next base: position 32,454,272 of record NC_057803.1, read on the forward strand.
TTGTTTTAACTGAAGACCAAACTCATAACTCAAATACTCTTCTCCACGATCAGATCGTAGAAACTTTATTTTCTTGTTACGATGATTTTCCACTCCACTCTGAAATTCTTTGAACTTTTCAAATGTTTCAGACTTATGTTTCATCAAGTAGATATACTCTGTTGGGGAACGTTGCAGAAAATTAAAATTTTTCCTACGGTTACACCAAGATCCATCTATGAGTTCATCTAAGCAACGAGTCTAGGGAGAGAGTTTGCATCTACATACCACTTGTAGATCGCGTGCGGAAGCTTGCAAGGTGATGATGTAGTCGTACTCGACGTGATCCAAATCACCGATGACCTGCGCCGAACGGACGGCACCTCCGCGTTCAACACACGTACGGAACAGCCACGTCTCCTCCTTCTTGATCCAGCAAGGAAGGGAGGAGAGGTTGAGGGAGATGGCACCAGCAGCAGCACGACGGCGTGGTGTTGGTGGAGCTGCAGTACTCCGGCAGAGCTTCGCTAAGCACTATGGAGGTGGAGGAGGTGTTGGGGAGGGAGAAGGAGGCAACCAAAGGCCAGGGTGTTCAGGTATGAAGTCCCTCCTCTCCCCCCACTATATATAGGGGTGCCAAGGGGGGGTGGCCGGCCCTAGGAGATCAAATCTCCTAGGGGGTGCGGCGGCCAAGGGGGGTTTTCCCTCCCCCCAAGGCACCTAGGAGGTGCCTTACCCTCCTAGGACTCTTGCCCCCTTGAACCCTAGGCGCATGGGCCTATGTGGGGCTGGTGCCCTTGGCCCATTAGGCCAAGGCGCACCCCCTTACAGCCCATGTGGCCCCCCGGGACAGGTGGACCAACCCGGTGGACCCCCGGGACCCTTCCGGTGGTCCCGGTACAATACCGATAACCCCGAAACTTGTCCCGATGCCCGAAACAGGACTTCCCATATATAAATCTTTACCTCCGGACCATTCCGGAACTCCTCGTGACGTCCGGGATCTCATCCGGGACTCCGAACAACATTCGGGTTACTGCATATACATATCCCTATAACCCTAGCGTAACTGAACCTTAAGTGTGTAGACCCTACGGGTTCGGGAGACATGCAGACATGACCGAGACTCTCTTAGTCAATAACCATCAGCGGGATCTGGATACCCATGATGGCTCCCACATGCTCCTCGATGTTGTCATCGGATGAACCACTATGTCGAGGATTCGATCAAACCCTGTATGCAATTCCCTTTGTCAATCGGTACGTTACTTGCCCGAGACTCGATCGTCGGTATCCCAATACCTTGTTCAGTCTCGTTACCGGCAAGTCACTTTACTCGTACCGTAATGCATGATCCCGTGTCCAACACCTTGGTCACATTGAGCTCAATATGATGATGCATTACCGAGTGGGCCCAGAGATACCTCTCCGTCATACGGAGTGACAAATCCCAGTCTCGATCCGTGTCAACCCAACAGCTACTTTCGGAGATACCTGTAATGTACCTTTATAGTCACCCAGTTACGTTGTGACGTTTGGTACACCCAAGGCATTCTTACGGTATCCGGGAGTTACACGATCTCATGGTCGAAGGAAGAGATACTTGACACTTGCAAAGCTCTAGCAAAACGAACTACACGATCTTTTATGCTATGCTTAGGATTGGGTCTTGTCCATCACATCATTCTCCTAATGATGTGATCCCGTTATCAACTACATCCAATGTCCATAGTCAGGAAACCATGACTATCTGTTGATCACAACGAGCTGGTCAACTAGAGGCTTACCAGGGACATAGTGTGGTCTAAGTATTCACACGTGTATTACGATTTCCGGATAATACAGTTATAGCATGAATACAAGACAATTATCATGAACAATGAAATATAATAATACTTTTAGTATTGCCTCTAGGGCATATTTCCAACAGTCTCCCACTTGCACTAGAGTCACTAATCTAGTTACATTGTGATGAATCGAACACCCATAGAGTTCTGGTGTTGATCATGTTTTGCACGCGAGAGAGGTTTAGTCAGCGGATCTGCGACATTCAGATCCGTGTGCACTTTGCAAATCTCTATGTCTCCATCTTGAACATTTTCACGGATGGAGTTGAAACGACGCTTGATGTGCCTGGTCTTCTTGTGAAACCTGGGCTCCTTTGCGAGGGCAATAGCTCTAGTGTTGTCACAGAAGAGTTTGATCGGCCCCGACGCATTGGGTATGACTCCTAGGTCGGTGATGAACTCCTTCACCCAAATCGCTTCATGTGCTGCCTCCGAGGCTGCCATGTACTCCGCTTCACACGTAGATCCCGCCACGACGCTCTGCTTGCAGCTGCACCAGCTTACTGCTCCACCATTCAACATATACACGTATCCGGTTTGTGACTTAGAGTCATCCGGATCTGAGTCGAAGCTAGCGTCGACGTAACCCTTTACGACGAGCTCTTCGTCTCCTCCATAAACGAGAAACATGTCCTTTGTCCTTTTCAGGTACTTCAGGATATTCTTGACCGCTGTCCAGTGTTCCTTGCCGGGATTACTTTGGTATCTTGCTACCAAACTTACGGCAAGGTTTACATCGGGTCTGGTACACAGCATGGCATACATAATAGATCCTATGGCTGAAGCATAGGGGATGACACTCATCTCTTCTTTATCTTTTGTCGTGGTCGGTGACTGAGCTGAGCTCAGTCTCATACCTTGTAACATAGGCAAGAACCCCTTCTTGGACTGATCCATTCTGAATCTCTTCAAAATCTTATCAAGGTATGTACTTTGTGAAAGACCTATGAGGCGTCTCGATCTATCTCTATAGATCTTGATGCCTAATATATAAGCAGCTTCTCCAAGGTCCTTCATTGAAAAACACTTATTCAAGTAGGCCTTAATGCTGTCCAGAAATTCTATATTATTTCCCATCAGGAGTATGTCATCTACATATAATATGAGAAATGCTACAGAGCTCCCACTCACTTTCTTGTAAACGCAGGCTTCTCCATAAGTCTGCATAAACCCAAACGCTTTGATCATCTCATCAAAGCGAATGTTCCAACTCCGAGATGCTTGCACCAGTCCATAAATGGATCGCTGGAGCTTGCATACTTTGTTAGCGTTCTGAGGATCGACAAAACCTTCCGGCTGCATCATATACAGTTCTTCCTTAAGATGCCCGTTAAGGAATGCTGTTTTGACGTCCATCTGCCATATCTCATAATCATAGTATGCGGCAATTGCTAACATGATTCGGACGGACTTTAGCTTCGCTACGGGAGAGAATGTCTCGTCGTAGTCAATCCCTTGAACCTGTCGATAACCCTTAGCGACAAGTCGAGCTTTATAGATGGTAACATTACCATCCGCGTCCGTCTTCTTCTTAAAGATCCATTTGTTTTCTATCGCTCGCCGATCATCGGGCAAGTCTGTCAAAGTCCATACTTTGTTTTCATACATGGATTCTATCTCGGATTTCATGGCTTCGAGCCATTTGTTGGAATCCGGGCCCGTCATTGCTTCTTCATAGTTCGAAGGTTCATTGTTGTCTAACAACATGATTTCCAGGACAGGGTTGCCGTACCACTCTGGTGCGGAACGTGTCCTTGTGGACCTACGAAGTTCAGCAGTAACTTGATCCGAAGTACCTTGATCATTATCATGGTTTTCCTCTTCAGTTGGTGTGGGCATCACAGGAATGGTTTCCTGTGCTGCGTCACTATCCCGCTCAAGAGGTAGTACTTCATCGAGTTCTACTTTCCTCCCACTTACTTCTTTCGAGAGAAACTCTTTTTCCAGAAAGCATCCGTTCTTGGCAACAAAGATCTTGCCTTCGGATCTTAAGTAGAAGGTATACCCTATAGTTTCCTTAGGGTATCCTATGAATACGCATTTTTCCGACTTGGGTTCGAGCTTTTCAGGTTGAAGTTTCTTGACATAAGCTTCGCATCCCCAAACTTTTAGAAACGACAGCTTAGGTTTCTTTCCAAACCATAATTCATACGGTGTCGTCTCTACGGATTTAGACGGTGCCCTATTTAAAGTGAATGTAGCTGTCTCTAGAGCGTATCCCCAAAATGATAGCGGTAAATCGGTAAGAGACATCATAGACCGCACCATATCCAATAGAGTGCGATTACGACGTTCGGACACACCGTTTCGCTGAGGTGTTCCAGGCGGCGTGAGCTGTGAAACGATTCCACATTTCTTTAAGTGTGTACCAAATTCGTGACTTAAGTATTCTCCTCCACGATCTGATCGTAAGAATTTTATCTTTCGGTCACGTTGATTCTCCACCTCATTCTGAAATTCCTTGAACTTTTCAAAGGTCTCAGACTTGTGTTTCATTAAGTTGACATACCCATATCTACTCAAGTCATCTGTGAGAGTGAGAACATAACGATATCCTCCGCGAGCCTCAACGCTCATTGGACCGCACACATCGGTATGTATGATTTCCAACAAGTTGGTTGCTCGCTCCATTGTTCCGGAGAACGGAGTCTTGGTCATTTTGCCCAAGAGGCATGGTTCGCACGTGTCAAACGATTCATAATCAAGAGACTCTAAAAGTCCATCGGCATGGAGCTTCTTCATGCGCTTGACACCAATGTGACCAAGGCGGCAGTGCCACAAGTATGTGGGACTATCGTTATCAACTTTAAATCTTTTGGCATCTACACTATGAACATGTGTAATATTACGCTCGAGATTCATTAAGAATAAACCATTGACCATCGGAGCATGACCATAAAACATATCTCTCATATAAATCGAACAACCATTATTCTCAGACTTAAATGAGTAGCCATCTCGTATTAAACGAGATCCAGATACAATGTTCATGCTCAAACTTGGCACTAAATAACAATTATTAAGGTTCAAAACTAATCCCGTAGGTAAATGTAGAGGCAGCGTGCCGACGGCGATCACATCGACTCTGGAACCATTCCCGACGCGCATCATCACCTCGTCCTTCGCCAGTCTCCGTTTATTCCGCAGCTTCTGCTGTGAGTTACAATATGAGCAACGGCACCGGTATCAAATACCCAGGAGTTACTACGAGTACTGGTAAGGTACACATCAATCACATGTATATCAAATATACCTTTGGTGTTGCCGGCCTTCTTATCTGCTAAGTATTTGGGGCAGTTCCGCGTCCAGTGACCCTTCCCCTTGCAATAAAAGCACTCAGTCTCAGGCTTGGGTCCATTCTTTGACTTCTTCCCGGTAACTGGCTTACCAGGCGCGGCAACATCTTTGCCGTCCTTCTTGAAGTTCTTCTTACCCTTGCCCTTCTTGAACTTAGTGGTCTTATTGACCATCAACACTTGATGTTCTTTCTTGATTTCAGCCTCTGCTGACTTCAGCATCGAGAACACTTCAGGAATGGTCTTTTCCATTCCCTGCATGTTGTAGTTCATCACAAAGCTTTTGTAGCTTGGTGGGAGCGACTGGAGGATTCTGTCAATGACCGCCTCATCTGGGAGGTTAATGTTCAGCTGGGTCATACGGTTGTGCAACCCAGACATCTTCAGGATGTGCTCACTGACAGAACTGTTTTCCTCCATCTTACAACTGTAGAACTTGTCGGAGACATCATATCTCTCGACCCGGGCATGAGCTTGAAAAACTAGTTTCAGCTCTTCGAACATCTCATATGCTCCGTGATGCTCAAAACGCTTTTGGAGCCCCGGTTCTAAGCTGTAAAGCATGCCGCACTGAACGAGGGAGTAATCATCAGCGCGAGACTGCCAAGCATTCATAATGTCTTGGTTCTCTGGGACGGGAGCGTCACCTAGCGGTCCTTCTAGGACATATTGTTTTCTGGCAGCTATGAGGATGATCCTCAGGTTCCGGACCCAGTCCGTATAGTTGCTGCCATCATCTTTCAGCTTGGTTTTCTCTAGGAACGCGTTGAAGTTCATGTTGACATTAGCGTTGGCCATTGATCTACAAGACATATTTGCAAAGGTTTTAGACTAAGTTCATGATAATAAAGTTCTAATCAAATTATGAACTCCCACTTAGATTAGACATCCCTTTAGTCATCTAAGTGTTACACGATCCGAGTCGACTAGCCCGTGTCCGATCATCACGTGAGACGGACTAGTCATCGTCGGTGAACATTTTCATGTTGATCGTATCTTCCATACGACTCGTGTTCGACCTTTCGGTCTCCGTGTTCCGAGGCCATGTCTGCACATGCTAGGCTCGTCAAGTTAACCCTAAGTGTTTTCGCTGTGTAAAACTGTCTTACACCCGTTGTATGTGAACGTAAGAATCCATCACACCCGATCATCACGTGGTGCTTAGAAACGACGAACTGTAGCAACGGTGCACAGTTAGGGGAGAACACTTCTTGAAATTTTATAAGGGATCATCTTATTTACTACCGTCGTCCTAAGTAAACAAGATGCATAATACATAATAAACATCACATGCAATTATATAGTTGTGACATGATATGGCCAATATCATATAGCTCCATTGATCTTCATCTTCGGGGCTCCATGATCATCTTGTCACCGGCTTGACACCATGATCTCCATCATCATGATCTCCATCATCGTGTCTTCATGAAGTTGTCACGCCAACGACTACTTCTACTTCTATGACTAACGTTTAGCAATAAAGTAAAGTAGTTTACATGACGTTATTCAATGACACGCAGGTCATACAAAAAAATAATGACAACTCCTATGGCTCCTGCCGGTTGTCATACTCATCGACATGCAAGTCGTGAATCCTATTACAAAGAACATGATCTCATACATCACAATTCATCATTCATCACAACTTCTGGCCATATCACATCACATGATCAATCGCTGCAAAAACAAGTTAGACGTCCTCTAATTGTTGTTGCATCTTTTACGTGGCTGCAATTGGGTTCTAGCAAGAATGTTTTCTTACCTACGAATCACCACAACGTGATTTTGTCAACTTCTATTTACCCTTCATAAGGGCCCTGTTCATCGATTCCGCTCCAACTAAGGTGGGAGAGACAGACACCCGCCAGCCACCTTATGCAACTTGTGCATGTCAGTCGGTGGAACCGGTCTCACGTAAGTGTACGTGTAAGGTTGGTCCGTGCCGCTTCATCCCACAATACCGTTGAGCAAGAAAAGACTAGTAGAGGCAAGTAAGATGACAAAATCCACGCCCACAACAAAGTTGTGTTCTACTCGTGCAAAGAGAACTACGCATAGACCTAGCTCATGATGCCACTGTTGGGGAACGTTGCAGAAAATTAAAATTTTTCCTACGGTTTCACCAAGATCCATCTATGAGTTCATCTAAGCAACAAGTCTAGGGAGAGAGTTTGCATCTACATACCACTTGTAGATCGCGTGCGGAAGCTTGCAAGGTGATGATGTAGTCGTACTCGACGTGATCCAAATCACCGATGACCTGCGCCGAACGGACGGCACCTCCGCGTTCAACACACGTACGGAACAGCCACGTCTCCTCCTTCTTGATCCAGCAAGGAAGGGAGGAGAGGTTGAGGGAGATGGCACCAGCAGCAGCACGACGGCGTGGTGTTGGTGGAGCTGCAGTACTCCGGCAGAGCTTCGCTAAGCACTATGGAGGTGGAGGAGGTGTTGGGGAGGGAGAAGGAGGCAACCAAAGGCCAGGGCGTTCAGGTATGAAGTCCCTCCTCTCCCCCCACTATATATAGGGGTGCCAAGGGGGGGTGGCCGGCCCTAGGAGATCAAATCTCCTAGGGGGTGCGGCGGCCAAGGGGGGTTTTCCCTCCCCCCAAGGCACCTAGGAGGTGCCTTACCCTCCTAGGACTCTTGCCCCCTTGAACCCTAGGCGCATGGGCCTATGTGGGGCTGGTGCCCTTGGCCCATTAGGCCAAGGCGCGCCCCCTTACAGCCCATGTGGCCCCTCGGGACAGGTGGACCCACCCGGTGGACCCCCGGGACCCTTCCGGTGGTCCCGGTACAATACCGATAACCCCGAAACTTGTCCCGATGCCCGAAACAGGACTTCCCATATATAAATCTTTACCTCCGGACCATTCCGGAACTCCTCGTGACGTCCGGGATCTCATCCGGGACTCCGAACAACATTCGGGTTACTGCATATACATATCCCTATAACCCTAGCGTAACTGAACCTTAAGTGTGTAGACCCTACGGGTTCGGGAGACATGCAGACATGACCGAGACTCTCTTAGTCAATAACCATCAGCGGGATCTGGATACCCATGATGGCTCCCACATGCTCCTCGATGTTGTCATCGGATGAACCACTATGTCGAGGATTCGATCAAACCCTGTATGCAATTCCCTTTGTCAATCGGTACGTTACTTGCCCGAGACTCGATCGTCGGTATCCCAATACCTTGTTCAGTCTCGTTACCGGCAAGTCACTTTACTCGTACCGTAATGCATGATCCCGTGTCCAACACCTTGGTCACATTGAGCTCAATATGATGATGCATTACCGAGTGGGCCCAGAGATACCTCTCCGTCATACGGAGTGACAAATCCCAGTCTCGATCCGTGTCAACCCAACAGCTACTTTCGGAGATACCTGTAATGTACCTTTATAGTCACCCAGTTACGTTGTGACATTTGGTACACCCAAGGCATTCTTACGGTATCCGGGAGTTACACGATCTCATGGTCGAAGGAAGAGATACTTGACACTTGCAAAGCTCTAGCAAAACGAACTACACGATCTTTTATGCTATGCTTAGGATTGGGTCTTGTCCATCACATCATTCTCCTAATGATGTGATCCCGTTATCAACTACATCCAATGTCCATAGTCAGGAAACCATGACTATCTGTTGATCACAATGAGCTGGTCAACTAGAGGCTTACCAGGGACATAGTGTGGTCTAAGTATTCACATGTGTATTACGATTTCCGGATAATACAGTTATAGCATGAATACAAGACAATTATCATGAACAATGAAATATAATAATACTTTTATTATTGCCTCTAGGGCATATTTCCAACATACTCATATCTGCTCAAATCATCTGTGAAGATCAGAAAATAATGATACCTGTCGCGAGTCTCAATATTCATCGGACCACATACATCAGTATGTATGATTTCCAACAAATTTGTTGCTCGCTCCATTGTTCTGAAGAACGGAGTCTTAGTCATCTTGCCCATGAGGCATGGTTCGTAAGCATCAACTGATTCATAATCAAGTGATTCCAAAAGCCCATCAACATGGAGTTTCTTCATGCGCTTTACACCAATATGACCTAAACAGCAGTGCCACAAATAAGTTGCACTATCATTATTAACTTTGCATCTTTTGGTTTCAATATTATGATTATGTGTATTACTACGATCGAGATCCAACGAACTATTTTCATTGGGTGTGTAACCATATAACGTTTTATTCATGTAAACAGAACAACAATTTATTCTCTTACTTAAATGAATAACCGTATTACAATAAACATGATCAAATCATATTCATGCTCAACGCAAACACCAAATAACACTTATTTAGGTTCAACACTAATCCCAAAAGTGTAGGGAGCGTGCGATGATGATCATATCAATCTTGGAACCACTTCCAACACACATCGTCACTTCACCCTTAACTAGTCTCTGTTTATTCTGCAACTCCCGTTTCGAGTTACTAATCTTAGCAACTGAACTAGTATCTATTACTAAGGGGTTGCTATAAACACTAGTAAAGTACACATCAATAACATGTATATCAGATATACTTATGTTCACTTTGCCATCCTTCTTATCCGCCAATCACTTGGGGTAGTTCTGCTTCCAGTGACCAGTCTCTTTGCAGTAGAAGCACTTAGTCTCAGGCTTAGGATCAGACTTGGGCTTCTTCACTTGAGCAGCAACTTGCTTGCCGTTCTTCTTGAAGTTCCCCTTCTTCCCTTTGCCCTTTTCTTGAAACTAGTGGTCTTGTCAACCATCAACACTTGATGTTTTTCTTAATTTCTACCTTCGTTGATTTCAGCATCACGAAGAGCTTGGGAGTTGTTTCCGTTATCCCTTGCATATTATAGTTCATCATGAAGTTCTACTAACTTGGTGATGGTGACTAGAGAATTCTGTCAATCACTATCTTATCTGGAAGATTAACTCCCACTTGATTCAAGCGATTGTAGTACCCAGACAACCTGAGCACATGCTCACTAGTTGAGCGATTCTCCTCCATCTTTTAGCTATAGAACTTGTTGGAGACTTTATATCTCTCAACTCGGGTATTTGCTTGAAACATTAACTTCAACTCCTGGAACATCTCATATGGTCCATGACGTTCAAAACGTCTTTGAAGTCCCGATTCTAAGCCATTTAAGTATGGTGCACTAAACTATCAAGTAGTCATCATATTGAGCTAGCCAAACGTTCATAACGTCTGCATCTGCTCCTGCAATAGGTCTGTCACCTAGCGGTGCATCAAGGACATAATTCTTCTGTGCAGCAATGAGGATAAACCTCAGATCACGGATCCAATCCGCATCATTGCTACTAACATCTTTCAACACAATTTTCTCTAGGAACATATCAAAATAAACGCGAGCTATTGATCTATAACATAATTTGCAAAATACTACCAGGACTAAGTTCATGATAAATTTAAGTTCAATTTAATCATATTACTTAAGAACTCCCACTTAGATAGACATCCCTCTAATCCTCTAAGTGATTATGTGATCCAAGTCAACTAAACCATGTCCGATCATCACGTGAGATAGAGTAGTTTCATTGGTGAACATCACTATGTTGATCATATCTACTATATGATTCACGCTCGACCTTTCGGTCTCCGTGTTCCGAGGCCATATCTGTATATGCTTGGCTCGTCAAGTATAACCTGAGTATTCCGCGTGTGCAACTGTTTTGCACCTGTTGTATTTGAACGTAGAGCCTATCACACCCGATCATCACATGGTGTCTCAGCACGAAGAACTTTCGTAATGGTGCATACTCAGGGAGAACACTTCTTGATAATTAGTGAGAGATCATCTTATAATGCTACCGTCAATCAAAGCAAGATAAGATGCATAAAAGATAAACATCACATGCAATCAATATAAGTGATATGATATGGCCATCATCATCTTGTGCTTGTGATCTCCATCATCGAAGCACCGTCGTGATCACCATCGTCACCGGCGCGACACCTTGATCTCCATCGTAGCATCGTTGTCGTCTCGCCAATCTCATGCTTCCACGACTATCGCTACCGCTTAGTGATAAAGTAAAGCATTACAGCGCGATTGCATTGCATACAATAAAGCGATAACCATATGGCTCCTGTCAGTTGCCGATAACTCGGTTACAAAACATGATCATCTCATACAATAAAATTTAGCATCATGTCTTGACCATATCACATCACAACATGCCCTGCAAAAACAAGTTAGACGTCCTCTACTTTGTTGTTGCAAGTTTTACGTGGCTGCTACGGGCTTAAGCAAGAACCAATCTTACCTATGCATCAAAACCACAACGATAGTTTGTCAAGTTGGTGTTGTTTTAACCTTCGCAAGGACCGGGCGTAGCCACACTCGGTTCAACTAAAGTTGGAGAAACTATCACCCGCTAGCCACCTTTGTGCAAAGCACGTCGGGAGAACCGGTCTCGCGTACGCGTACGCGTAATGTCGGTCCGGGCCGCTTCGTCCAACAATACCGCCGAACCAAAGTATGACATGCTGGTAAGCAGTATGACTTATATCGCCCACAACTCACTTGTGTTCTACTCGTGCATATAACATCAACACATAAAACCTGGCTCTGATACCACTGTTGGGTTTCGTAGTAATTTCAAAAAAAAATCCTACGCACACGCAAGATCATGGTGATGCATAGCAACGAGAGGGGGAGAGTGTGATCTACGTACCCTTGTAGATCGACAACGGAAGCATTAACTTGGTTGATGTAGTCGTACGTCTCCACGGCCCGACCGATCAAGCACCGAAACTACGGCACCTCCGAGTTCTAGCACACGTTCAGCTTGATGACGATCCCCGGACTTCGATCCAGCAAAGTGTCGGGGAAGAGTTCCGTCAGCACGACGGCGTGGTGACGATCTTGATGTTCTACCGTCGCAGGGCTTCGCCTAAGCACACGGCTAAGAATATGATCACGTGGATCAACTTGTGTCTCTAGGGGTGCCCCGTGCCTCCGTATATAAAGGCTCAAAGGGGGGGCTGGCCGGCCAAGAGGTGGCGCGCCAGGAGGAGTCCTACTCCTTCTGGGAGTAGGACTCCCCCCTTTCCTAGTTGGAATAGGATTCACGGAAGGGGGAAAAGAGGAGAGAGAGGAGGAAGGGGGGCCGGCCCCCTCTCCTTGTCCTATTCGGACCAAGGGGGGGAGGGGCGCGCGGCCCATCTATGGCCACCTCTCCTCTCTTCCACTAAGGCCCACTAAGGCCCATATACCTCCCGGGGGGTTCCGGTAACCTCCCGGTACTCCGGTAAAATCCCGATTTCACCCGGAACACTTCCGATATCCAAACATAGGCTTCCAATATATCAATCTTTATGTCTCGACCATTTCGAGACTCCTCGTCATGTCCGTGATCACATCTGGGACTCTGAACAAACTTCGGTACATCAAAATGCATAAACTCATAATATAACTGTCATCGTAACCTTAAGCGTGCGGACCCTACGGGTTCGAGAACAATGTAGACATGACCGAGACACGTCTCCGGTCAATAATCAATAGCGGAACCTGGATGCTCATATTGGCTTCTACATATTCTACGAAGATCTTTTATCGGTCAGACCGCATAACAACATACGTTGTTCCCTTTGTCATCGGTATGTTACTTGCCTGAGATTCGATCGTCGGTATCCCATACCTAGTTCAATCTCGTTACCGGCAAGTATATTTACTCGTTCCGTAATACATCATCCGCAACTAACTCATTAGTTGCAATGCTTGCAAGGCTTCAATGATGTGCATTACCGAGAGGGCCCAGAGATACCTCTCCGACAATCGGAGTGACAAATCCTAATCTCGAAATACGCCAACCCAACATGTACCTTTGGAGACACCTGTAGAGCTCCTTTATAACCACCCAGTTACGTTGTGACGTTTGGTAGCACACAAAGTGTTCCTCCGGCAAACGGGAGTTGCATAATCTCATAGTCATAGGAACATGTATAAGTCATGAAGAAAGCAATATCAACATACTAAACGATTGGGTGCTAAGCTAATGGAATGGGTCATGTCAATCAGATCATTCAACTAATGATGTGATCCCGTTAATCAAATGACAACTCTTTGTCCATGGTTAGGAAACATAACCATCTTTGATTAACGAGCTAGTCAAGTAGAGGCATACTAGTGACACTCTGTTTGTCTATGTATTCACACATGTATTATGTTTCCGGTTAATACAATTCTAGCATGAATAATAAACTTTTATCATGATATAAGGAAATAAATAATAACTTTATTATTGCCTCTAGGGCATATTTCCTTCACTTTGCTACAAAAAGGATTGGGCCACCTTGCTGCACTTTATTTACTTTTGTTACTTATTGCTCGTTACAAATTATCTCATCACAAAACTATCTGTTACCACTTATTTCAGTACTTGCAGAGAATACCTTGCTGAAAACCGCTTATCATTTCCTTCTGCTCCTCGTTGGGTTCAACACTCTTACTTATCGAAAGGACTACGATAGACCCCCTATACTTGTGGGTCATCAGCCCACAAGAGTAACACAACTAGGTGACAACAACATGGTGAATTGTCGTTATGGTAAAAAAATTGCAATGTATTACGAAAAACATCTATAAAAGCAAAGAAAAACAGTTAGCGAAACAAAAAAAGTTTTGAAAAGTGCCTAAATATATAAGTCCACAAGAATTCACCTCAGTGGCAAACACAACCTTATTTATTGATATCTATGGATATATTAGTTAGATGATAGCATTTTTTATCAGTGCCTAAATATATTACTAAAACTGCAACATACCCTCCTAACTTACTAACTTTCATGGTTTCATCGAACACGTGCACTCAACACAATTGTAATTATGTCAAGTAATGAATACAAAACTCTTGGGGTCTAAACGAACTAACATTGACGTCCCGCAACTATTGTAACCAAGTCTTCTGTCAGTTTGTATCGTGATCCTTGTTTTCTCTTAGAAGCATGCATCCATGAGACAACAACAACAACATGCTGCAAGACTGGACATGAGAACATATAGCAGAAGTCAGGAATCAACTATCATAACAACAATATACTATAGCATCTGCAACGAACCGATGAACCAAAGTGCAAAAAAAGTTAATAACAAATGAAAAATCAAGAGGACGAAAGTTCAAATTATTGTCTTAGCAAGTTTCTTGCCCGTGATATCCGATCTGTATGCAAAGGCATGAAGAAAAAGGTAAATTAGAAGGTACATAGGTGAAAATTTTAGTTGCTATGCAAAAACATACAAGGACAAAAGATGATGACATCAACCCACTAATTCTTGGTTCCATGATTGTTAAAATAAAATTTTGTAGCTCAAACCCTCCGCTAGTTCCACAATCTACTTTCAGTGCTGCCTTTATATCGATGTTAACTTCAGCTATATTTCACTTAAGTATGTATCGAAAAACTCTTTCCGCAAATGTTTGTTAGCACGCAATAAGTAGCTAGTTAGCTATTTTGTAACAACTTACCATATAGTCGTACTACTATGGTGGCAACTACTTCAGAACAAACTAATGAGTACATCTTCAACATGATGTTCTAGGCAGGCTGGTATGCACATCACCATCGCGGTGATACTACACGCGTTTACAAATTTGATGTGTATGTTAATACATATAATAACATATTAAAGGAGTAGTTACCATGTCATTTCATCGCACCGACAAGGTGATAATTAATACTAAAGCAGGATAATTACATCACATAGTAAGTTTCCAGCGAATGGCGTGGCAAATGTGTTGTTGTCATGGTAACTACACACAACATCAATGTTAGTACCATCTCTTGTAAGTGCATCACCATCATGGTGATAGCTAATACAACATCACCAATGTCATCACTATGGTGGTGGTAATTTATTTCTACAAAGGAGTGACTAGCTGATAGTGTTTGTGTTGTAGCACATCCTTATAACTTTGCACTCACTTTCACACTTGTGCCGCAGACTCGTCATCAGTGTCATAAATTAAGCAAGTAAACTGTATGACAATGCTTTAATATCAAAAAAGAGTGGCAACTTCATAAATCACTGGGTGATAACTTTTTACGACGAAAACAATATTCCCAAAACATGGATGTATGATATCTAGTTTTGAATATCTCGCTGAAACAGAGCCAAATATGAAGACACGTCACCGGTGCACAATTTATGAGTTGTTTTTTTTAAGTTAGAAATAGTATTTAATATGGTGCAATGCTTCCTCTATTGTTACTGTACTCAGTAACAACAGTTATTCATACATCACACCCTTCGTGTCATTTTATTTCACATATCAGTTTTGTCTTTAACTTTCATTTTTCTTTTGCGGATATTGTCTTCGACCCTCATGATACCATATCAATATTGTTAGATCCATCATGGGGTATATTTTTTATATTAAATGTTGATATTTTTAACATAAATTTGGTCGAGTTTTATAAAGTTTGACTCAACCAAAAACTAATAATATCCAGAGTAAAAAAAAGACGTACTCCCTCTGCTCACAAATATATTAGCTTGTCTTTTTCTAAATTGAATGTATAGAAGCACATTTTGGTGTGTTTGTTCACTCATATTGTACATAGTCTTACATTGAAATATCGAAAACATCTTACGTTCGTGAACGGAGAGTATTTGGCTAGTTTCTAATTACTAATGTACGTTGATCAGGGGGCAGTGTTGGCTAATTAATGGCGTCCTAGTTCGTCATCTCGCATACACGTATGGTCTCGGTCTGCATAGGACAGACCCAGACGTGTTCCTGTCTCAAAGGTAGCACATCGTGGCCCCGTTTTCCCGGTACCTCGTGCCCATCCATTTACCATTTCTGTTCTGACGTTTCCTGACAGTTGACACCATGCAATCACCATCTGAATTCTTAACTCAAGTCGCAGTTTTGAAGCTGTCAACCGATGACCCGAGGTGAGGAGAGGTGAGGTTGCGGGTACGTACCATCCCTGGGCGAAGGACGGGCCCTCGTGCCGGTGCGGCGGGGGCGGCGGCGGCTGCGCGTACGGCGGGTACGGCTGCGGCGGCGGGTACCCGTAGGGCTGCGCGTACTGGTGCGCCGGGTACGCCATCGGCGGCGGGTACGGCTGGACCGGCGGCGGCGGGTACGGTTGGCCCGCCGGCGACGGGTACGGCTGGCCCGGCGGCAGTGGCGCGTACTGCTCGCGGTTCTGCTGCTGCTGCGGCGACGGCGGGTACTGCTGGTTCGACGGAGGAGGGTACGGCTGGTTCGGCGGCGACGGCGGGTACGGCTGGCCCGGCGGAGGAGGGTACGTCTGGTTCTGCGGCGACGGAGGGTACGTCTGGTTCTGCGGCGACGGCGGGTACGGCTGGCCCGGCGCCGGCGGGTACGGCTGGTGCTGGTGCTGGCTCTCCTCGACGCCGGTCTTGGCGTACGGGTCCATCGGGTACCCTGATCCGCGACCACGTTTACATGTGTCAAATGTCAGTGCGAATACAAGAATCAATCAAAATTTTAAAACACAAAAAATGCCGCAGAAAAAAGGTATAACCGATTTCGTGCAAACTGTCGGTCGGCGACAGTTCGTTCTTCTTTGGAATTAACAACGCAATGTCAACGAGATTTAGTCAGTCCGCGTGATTTTGATAGAATAAAGAAGAGATCGGAGCATGCATTCACGACGTACCGTTGAAACGGGTAAAATTTAACGGGCTCTGACGAACACAATTGAAAACTAGGACGACGACGATGATGATGATGAGCACGTCTCACCTTGAGGGGGAGGGGCGCCGACAGGGGCATGCGGGTTGTAGTAGCTCATCGGCGACGACGAAGAAGAAGAACTAGTATTGTTTTTTGAACAAGAAGTGAAGAAAACGAAGGGAGATTGTGGTGCTTGATCCGGAGGAGGGGAGGCTGCCGGTTGTTGAGGGAGACGAGCAGACGAGACCGATTTGGAGGGAGGAAGCTGCGCAAGTGATGTGCTGCTACTCGCCTATTCTAGGGAAGCATGCAAGCATTTGCATGCAGAACTAGCCCGGCCAGTACATGCAGACCAAGAGCACCATTTACGGCTGTTGCTTTGTTTGAATTTGCTACAAAGCATCGACCAAATTATCTGTTCGGGGTCTCGATCATATCCTCTCTAACGGGGTCATTTTTCTCCTGTCCGGCCTAGCGGCAATGCCGGGAGTATCATCAATTTCAGACGAGCGACCCGAGAATGCATGCAGCCTTGCACTGGCATGGTTAGGCCAACTCCACCGCGCAATCCTAAACGGACGTTCGTTTTGTTCGATTTTTGTCTTTTTGGGTAGGGATTTCGGGTCGTATCCGGGTCTGTCCTGAGATGCGGTGGTCGTGCGCCCAGCGCCCGGCCGCATCCTTTTGCCCCATCCTGTCCGCGTCTATTTAAAAAAAAAAGGACGTTTCAAATGCCAAGCCCCAGTTCACGACCCGAGTTCATCACGTCGGCAACAAAGCCAGCGGCCTACACGACCATCGCCGGCAACACAGCCAACGGCCGGCAACACAGTCAGCCTCCAAAATGAATAGTTGTCCTCACCGGCAACACAACCAGCGGCCGGCAACACAGCCGGCCTCCAAAATGAATGTTTTTTCGCCGGCACACTACCAGCGGCCCAGCGGGCGGGCGGCACCCATGCCAGCCTCCAAAAAGAACGGCCACGCCGATCGGACGACCTAGTTCAGGCCTTCGGCGTCGAGCATCTCCTTCTGCTTGGCCTCGAACCAGGCCTTCGTCTTGTCGCTCATCTTCGACAAGTCCACGCTCATGATCGCAAGGGCCACCTCCTTCGCTTTGGTGGCGGCATTGGTGGCCTCGATGTCGAGCTGCCTCTGCCTGGCCTTGACGTTGTCGGCCTCGATGTCGAACTGCCTTTGCCGGGCGGCCTCTTCCATGTCGAGCTGCCTTTGTCGGGCCGTCTCCTTCATGTCTATCTTCCTCTTCTTGGCCGCCTCCTCCATCTTAAGCTTCTGTCGTTGGAGGTCTAGGTATTGCTTCATTTGCTCGTCCTTGCTTTGCCGCTCCTTCTCGTCCCTCACATCCTTATGTGACATCATGCCATGCAAAGTCTCATGCAAGGCCATGGATGAGGTGTCACGTATGTCGTCCACCTTTGAGTTGGTCTTGCCCCTCGGCCTCTTCAACGCCTCGCCATCCCCACCTCCGGCGAACTTGACCGTCTTCTTGCCTCTCTTCCTTTGAAGTTCACGGTATTGATCCTTGAACTGAGGGCAATTATTGATGATCGTCCAACAATGCGTAAGAGTGAATGGCTTGTCATTGTGCCGGGCCTTAAATGCCTCCAAATTGAAATGCCTACACCACATGATCAACAACAAGTGAACATGCAAACATATACACGACCGAAGTCTCATGGCCGTAGTAAGGGCTAGAAAGAGAAAAACATACCATGTCTCCAACGCCGAGACCACTCACGGGCCGTGCTTCAACGCTCTCAAGTGCGGCACAATACTTGTTGCACTCTTGTTGGATGAACAACCATCTTTTTTTAATCGAACCGATGCCACGGTTGCTTGTAATTTGGTAGGGCTCAAACATCTTCCTTTCATGGAATGTTTTGTGGACTCCCGTCCAAAAAACAATGCCCTTTTGTTGCGCGCCGGTCCTTGGATCTTGGCTAATCTCCATCCAACATTGGCAAATCATTGTCCTCATCTTGTGTATATGAACCGGTGCGAATGCTCTTCCGCTTTTTTTGTGCTTCCGCTCTTTGGGTGAGCTCGTCTATGAACAATGGAGCGCCACTAATATCAACATCATTGGCTTCATCTTCATCTTCACCTTCGACATAGATGTCATCGTCTTCATGCCACGAATCACCATGGTCGTAGTCAGCACGGTCGTCGGCCTCTTCATCGGGCACGTACTGGGCGCGGCCATCCTGACTTTGGGTCTCATCGGGGTCGTAGGCACGGCCATGCCCACCCTGGAAGATCACGTCCTCCATGTACTGGTTGTAGAAGGGGTCGTCCACCGTCGGCGTTGAGGTTGGCATTTCGTCAAACAACACGCGGGGGGCCAGCATGGTGCCCGTGAACGGTGCACGCGCCTGCTTTCTTTGCATCTCGACGGAAGGCCGCCCGCCGCTGCTGGACCCAGGCGTCACGTTGAGGTTGATGACGGCCGCGGGGCGTGGTGTGGACAGCGCGAACAAGCCCACGTCCGGCGACGCCGAGAAACGGGTATGGCCGTCGTGCCTGGGTGGAGGAAAGCCGGGCGACATGGGCCGGCGCGCGACGTCGGCGACTGGCAGTGCGTAGGCCGGGCGACCGACGAGTCTGTGCTCGCCGGGCCGACGGCCGCTGCATGGAACCCCGTCGGACGGCCCATGCCAAGCATGAGGATGGTGTGTGCTTTGTTGACGAGGTCCTCCTTCTCGTCGGCAGCGGCCTTGCGCCGCGCGGCCTCCAGCTCCTCGCACTGGGCGACAAACTTGGCCGCGGCGGCATTCATCTTGACGGCCGCTCTCCGTTCCCTCCTCTTCGCCGATTTCGCGTCCAACTTGGCGATCTCCTCCGACGTGTACTCCGACCGCGGCTTCCTTGGCGCTTTCTTCTTCACCTTTGCGGTCGGGTCGATGGCCAGGCCGCCGGAACTCGGCGGGGCGTCGGCCATGGACGGAGGAGAGAGGGGGGGCGGGAGGGACGTGGGAGAGTTTGGGGGAAATGGCGCCAAATGGCCGTCGGGGGGTTTTTGGTTTCTCCCACCGACAGGCGGGCCAGGGGAGGACAAGCGTGCGCGTCCCGCCCGTCCGCGCGCTGTCCGTTTCACCCCAAAACCGGCGCAAGTTTGGGTCAAGGATGGGTCGAAAGCGGACACAAAACGGACAAAAGTCCGTTTGCTCTTGCGCGCTGGGCCGCCTTTTTTGTCCATTTTATCTCAAACGGATGGGGCCGGATAGGATAGGATCGCGCGGTGTAGTTGACCTTACATGACACCACAGTGCCCATGGGAGAACAAAACGAAACGATTCCAGCCGCGGCTAGGCAGGCCATAGCACCAGTGCTAGCTCCGATCAGTCCATCAGGTTAACGAGGCCAACGAATCTTTCGGCGCATCACGTGCCCCTGCACGTACGTAGAGCATATGCTGCGCCAGGAATTTTGCCCTCCGGGAGCTATCTATGCAGGCACTTTCCGTGTCGACTTTTCTTGTCTCGGAAGCTAGGCTACCGAGCTACCACACGCCTGCTGCAGTGCAGCGTCGCCGTCTCCAGACGGACAGGCAGATACAGATACCAGCTGCAGTGCATGGGCATGGCGATCACGTCGCCGGTCAAGTTCGATCAGGTCAGGTCAGGTCGGGTCAGTCCCCGACCCATCTCCCACACGCCATCTGTCCCTCCATCCATGCATCGTCTGAAGCACCGCCGAATCCCTCCCTGGCTTTGTCACGGAGCTGATCAGATCAGCCCAGAGACCAGGCAGGCAGAGCAAACCGGGGCTTTTCCCTGCGGAGGAGCGAGGGAGATCAGACTATCAGAGATCGCCGTGCACGTGTTGGATGATAGTCTCTGCTACACGTGCATGATGGCTGCTCAGCGCTTGGCCCGGCCGCTGTTCAGATGCCCAAACGAGCAGGCCTCTGACTGGAGATCGATCGATCGATCGATCAATTGAGCATCCCGATCTTTCTCTCCCGATCAAAAGAGATTGAGCCTCCCGATACGTAATAATGTGGGAGGGCTCGCCGCCCGGGACGCTCGACCCACGGCTCGAGCAGTTTGATCGCGTGGTCATTTTGGTTCTCGAGGACCAGTCAATAGTCCATATCATCCGTCACGTTACACACTTTTACACCCAGTGACCCATACTTGCACAGTTGCTACTACTACCACTAGGCATCCATCTGGAGCCGCAGCCACGCAACATTTTACACATACATACACACAGAGAGAGACGGAGCCGTGCGTCTGATCCGGCCGTGTACTACTCCGCTTCAGTCTCGCCCTTCCGCGATGCTCTGCAGGGCCGGCCGCCACTGCCGGCCGAGCCGCCTGCCGAGCGCCAGCCCGGGCGGCAGCAGCGACTCCAGGTCGCAGTCGTCGTCGTCGTCGTCGAGGCCGGGCTCGGACGCCGCGACGCCATTGTTGTCGTTTGTTCCTGCCTTCGGTACGCGCCCGGAGCTCGGTGCGGCCGCGGCCTCTTCCTCCTCCACCGACTGGCGCATGATCTGGAATAAGGGAAAAAGCGCAGGGTTGGTGACACGGCCGTTTCGGGGCATTAACTAGTTCGGACAGCGATGACGAGGACTGGCAGTCAATTCGGCGCAGATATTGGTACGAGCCGCGATGGATCGGCCCATGATCCCCGTCGATGGCGACCGAACGGATCACCAAAGATTTGGGCCGAGCCGGTGGTTGCAATGCATGTGCCAGTGAACATTCGGAAGCTAGGAGAAGCATGCGAACGCACCTTTGCGAGCGACCGGTCGGATTCCTCGCGCACGACGCCGGCGTCGGCGCCGCCGCCGCCGCTGCTGCCACGCCGGCGCCTGGGCTTGGCCGGCTTCGTGGGCGCCGCCACCTCGTCCTTGGCCTTGACCATGACGCGGCTGAGCTTGACGTGCCGCTTCGTCGCGAACTCCTTCAGCACCTCTGCTCGATCGATCGCCGCACAGCACCAATCAATGGAGAAGATCTCGTTAGTTACTCCTCGGCGGGAATAGAATAGGGAAGAAGATACTGGCAAATAATGGAGCACGGTGACACCTAGAACGCCAGCTCGCCCCAGAAAGTTATTACGGGTAAAGCTCCACTTAATCCGCCGCTCGAGTAGTCAAAAAACGGCATTTAATCGGACGGCGAGAGGCGGGAATCGCAGCTTAATCCCTCCCTCGCCCGTCGCAGTCGAAGGTACGCACGTACACGCGCAACAAGTTGACGCCGGGAAACATTTTCGGCGCGGCGTCCCAACGCAAGCGATCGGAGGGGGCGGCGGGAGCGAGCTTGGAGGCGGCAGACGCGACGTACCTTCGAAGCTGACGAGGCGGTAGACGCGGCCGAGCAGGAGCGTGTCGTCGGGGCGGAGCAGCTTGAGGTGCTTCACGGGCGGGGCGCCGCCGGGGCCCTCGGAAGACGCGGCGTGCGGGGCGGTGATGACGGCGGCGACGTAGTGGCCCGGGTTGGCGGCCATGACCTCGCCCGCCGGGAGCGACCAGTAGGCCAGCTCCGTGCGGCCGCTGGCCGGGTGCTGGATCACCACCGCCGCCGCGTCGGCCGCCTGGCAGTTACCCATGGCTCTGCACACGCCGGCGTCTGTTCCCTCGTGCGTTCGAGAGGCGAGGGGGTCGGGAGGTCGGGGGCGGGCGAGTGACCGTCGCAGGTGGCAGCGGCGACCGTTTTATAACAAGGCTGGTGCCGTCGACGCCGATGGAGAGAGAGAGAGATACGTGCGGGTGCGGCCGGCTACTCTGTGTGACCGAAGTTAATTATTGGAAGTGGTGGTATTTCCCTCCCACCCGGCGGGTCGACGCCTAACTCGACCGGGCCGGTGTGCCGAATTTAGCTACAGTCCACGTTACTAGGCCGTGCACGCATCAAGCGATGCAGGCCGGCGAGTCCCCCGTTGCGTTGCCTTTTTTCGGCTCTCGCGTGCGTGCGGTGGCCGGGTGCGGCTCGACCGGTCGAGGGGTGTGGTGGCACGAATGAGACAAACCGGGGAGAGTACCAAAACACTAGGAACTACTCAGTGGGGAAATGTTGAGCGTGTTTGGTGGTCTACCAATATGTGGCAGGCGTACAAAAAATGATTAGAAATTGTCCTAAAGTTGATGTCAAGCTTGCGAGAACAATGAATCTGTAACATGTTATGTATATGTATGTATGTACTATACGTATATGTATAGGACTGCTAGGAAAGTGTGGAATGAGGATGGGCCGGCAGAGGACGTACGTAGTGCCACCAAGGACACGAGGCCCCCTGGCAAGGACCCAATCGTGGATTAAGAGGGAAAACTTGGAGCACGTCTGGTTCGCAACCAAAATTGGGACAATCGTAGGAAAAAATGAAAATATGAAGACAATTTGGTTTTGGACGAAACTTTTCCGGTTTTGAGACTTAACGGACTAAATGTCACCCAAAGACAATTGAGGTTCAGTAAACCTGAGGGACCGAAATTATACTTTTCTCTTAAGCAAATAATGGACATTAATAGTTACTCCCTCCGTTCCAAATTACTTGTCGTGGTTTTACCTCCGTTCCAAATTACTTGTCGAGGTTTTAGTTTATTGAATTAAAACCACGACAAGTAATTTGGAACGGAGGGAGTACAACGTTTACTATGGACTAAACAATGAGTTAATTCTTTTTTGAAATCTGGGGCTCCATTGGGCCAGGTTTTCCAAAGAAGGGAAATAAAATTGTTTATATAGAAACCTCAAATAGTTTGTAAAAAATTTCCATTGTGTGTATGTGTAAATCTCATTAGGACATACTCCCTCCCTTCTGAATTATTTGTCTTAGATTTGTCCAGACATCCATGCTTCTTGACACATAATTTGGGACGGAGGTAATACTTTATCATGTGAGCTATGCACACAGATTTGTTGTTTGCAATAGCAAAAAATGTGTTTACTGTTTTCTATTTTCAACTCTACATATAGAAAAATGTTTTCATATCTTTATGTACATGTTTTTATTATTTGAAAATTTGTAACATTTCTCTCATCACTGTTCCATTTGCAGTTTTCATGTTTTTTCTTAGTTCCATCATGGCAGTTTTCTTTTCTTTCATAACATTTTAATTTTTGCATCATTATCATAAAAAAAAACTAATAACTTGTTGCCATGGGAACATAATTTTTGTTGTCATGGAAACTAAAATTATACAACCACGACAACTTGAAATATTTCTTTTTTGTATATCTTTTTAGTGCACCATGGTAAACTGTATGCATTTTTTAATCGATATGCAAATTTGCCATGTATGATTTTATTTTTTCTGCAGTGAAACATGGTAATATTTTGGTTGTTTTTATATTTTTTTTGGATTTAATATGGCATATTTTCCGTGTAGGTTTTTTTGTAGTTGAGCGTGGCAATTTCTTGTATGTAGTTTATCATGGCAATTTTGTGTATCTATTCTATTTTTTTTGTAGTTTATCATGGAAATTCCCTGTATGTATTGTGTTTTTTTTGTAGTTTATCATGGCAATTGCTTCTATGTATTTTGTAGTTTTTTTTAGAAAAAAAAACTGTAACTTTATTCATACTCTAGAACGTTCGCCCGGGCCACGCATTAGCGCGTACTATTGCGAGCCTTCTATTCATTCGCTCGCGTCAGCCGTTGCGAGTGATCGATTTGTTCGCACCAAGCTGGCTCCTGATCTGGCGATCGTGCGTTCTGTGCGTCCATAAAATATTGGTTCTATATTTATCACTATGTGTGGTATTTTATCATGAAAATCTAGTCTGATTTAAAGTAGGAAATAATTTCCAATAAGCAGTAGAGTCTCCAATCTTAGCTAGTTGTACAAGGCAAGGCGTTCATACGACAGCCGGAAAAGTAAGTTCTTCCGCCGGCAAGCTCCGTTCTGAAATTTGGAACCCCCCTCCTTTTCCTTTGACCAATGTGTGGCGAAAACAGTAGACGCTACGGACTTGATTGTATGTCACTTCTCTATATATGGTTTAGCCAGCAACAAAACCTACAATTTTTGTCACCACAAACGAACGGTCCCAGGGAACGATTTTTTGGGGGGAGGGGGGGGGGGGGGGGAGTGTCACTTCACCATTCTAGGTCAAATCTCTTGTTGGCTTGGACGGGCATTCGGCATTAGATGTTAGGTGTTGGTGTGATGTCTGATTGGTATTATGCTCGGACATTCGGCACCCCCTCATCACGGGGATAGGAGTAGCGACTGATGTTGCCAAGATGGTGGCTTCAAGCTTACTGATGTATTACCTTGTAAGAGCTTTGCGAATAATTAACAAAATGACTGTATGCATCATCCAGATGCAGAGGCGGGAGATACATCCTCCTTTTTCAAAAAGAAAGTCAAATCTCTTGTTTTATCATTCTTTTTTTAGATTAATCTTGTTTTATCATTCTAATGTGCGATTAAAAGAACACGAGTGTGTGCACGTGTTGCACGCGTGCAAGCTCATGTGTACCTTGTTCCATGCAATCACAGAAAAAGGGCAAGCCATTTAATTATTACAAAAGGGGTCAGCTATTTTTGGGTAGATTTGGATTGGCTATTACTTTTTTTTAGTCCGCATTCATAGCGGTTTAAGGACTTCTCGTCCCTTTGTGGTTGCTTCAATTTGAATCATCCCACCGAATGTTCTAGCGTCGCAATAGTAACTTATCGGTAGTATGAGAAACGGCAAAAGCGATTACTATACATACAGTAGTATAAAGTATATAGAGACATTTTCTTCTACTTTGGAGAAACTCCACTCCACTTCTGGGGATCTGTACCGGATATGGTACGTTGCTGGTGATAAACGGTACTTTGCGGGTGATAAAACAACGCTTCCTGACATATGCGCGGGAAATATAGGTCATGGCTTCTGTCTTGAGATGAAAATGAACCATATCCGCGTCTAGAATAATAATTCTATCAAAAAAGATCCAGTAAAATTACATCGCTGGCACAACAAGCTATCCCACAACTGCAATCACCGTCATGGCTGCGTGTAGATTAATCAAGACATGATTAGTCAAGAGGACTGTTAGTAGTGTTATCTAGCCAAACAAGGTTGTAACGTGATGGCGCATGCAATGTGTTTACTGCGGCCGTCTCCATGATTTTTTTCTGTGCCTCCACCTCGTCTCTTGGTAAAAGGGCTGATATTTCTTGAACCCACATCATCATGGGCCGGGTTGACGCCCCCTCTCGACCCCCTCCCTCCGAGACGAACAGTCCACACGCCAGGTGACGCGTTGACGGCCATGGCCCCAAGAAGCTCTCGCATGATGAAGATCATATCATATAGAGTGTGGCTAGATCTCAGTCGACTGATATTTAGCCAAGTTCAAGTCAAGTGATATAACATGTAAGAAAAAAAAACTGATTTTTTTGCAGGAATCTCAATATAAAATCTCATAAATATAGTATCGACTGAGGCACGAAGTCTTAGCCGTACCACTGTATCATATATCCCCTGATGAAACCTGGTCGATCGTGTATGCAAGAACGGACGACCGGGCGGCTGTTTGGCCCGGAGACAGTGAAAGTTGGTGGTATGTCTGGAAACTGCGGTGCCTTCTGGGCCAAGGAGCACTACACGGTCCGTTTGTTAGCTCCATTTATTGATTCTGGGCCGGTTTGGCACAGCTGAGCGCTCTACTATTTCTGGACAGCTACCATATTTCTATTAGTAGACCCGGGAGACCGTTGGATCCAAGAAGAAAAGCCCCGAGGACAGCTGAGCTGATCAACCTCGGCCCTCATCATGCCACGGTTTCAGTCCGGCAATCAAGTCAACTTGGCCGTGCGTGCGTGTGGTACTAGTATGGGCGTACTCCACTAGCTAGCTCCCAGGGTTTCGGTTAAGAAAGCGAAGAGGCAACTTAATCGCATAGTTAGCTCGTAAGGCTGGCCAGAGTGGGAGTAACATCACTA
The DNA here is from genome assembly GCF_018294505.1 of Triticum aestivum. Taxonomy (NCBI): domain Eukaryota; kingdom Viridiplantae; phylum Streptophyta; class Magnoliopsida; order Poales; family Poaceae; genus Triticum; species Triticum aestivum. The sequence continues at coordinate 32,480,993 of NC_057803.1, forward strand.
GTAACATCACATTTTTTAAGATAATTTTACTTATGTGGCATATATTTAATGATGAGAGAGGTGATGGTGGTAATTTAACTAGTTAATGTAACATCACACATATCAAGACAATATGAGTCTATAGACTAATAAATTAACCATGACATGACAACACGCATATGTTACTACCCACCGTGGAGGTAGTAACATAGCCTAGTAAAATGTGATGTTACTAGTCTAAGTTACTCCCCATTATGACTAGTCTAAATAAAAGTACTTAGGAAAGCGAAGAGGCAACAAAACCGCATAGTTGGCTCGTAATTAATCTCGAGGAACCTGCGAAATCGAACGCGCAAAATATTGCTCCTGCCTGTCTTGTCTGTCTTGTGCCGAGCAGACAGTCGGGCAGCATTGTGGTACTACTAGTAGCTCACTCCACCTCTCTAATTGATGAATTATGTTTTTCCGATAGAGTAAAAAATAGCACTTCCTCCGTAAACTAAGAGCATATATAATAGAAGATATAGATGCAAAAATAACTACCTTTTGCATCTCCGTGACCCAAAAACACCGCTCCAACAAATCATGTAGATGCAAAAAATTACATCTTTACCGTTCGGAGATGTAACTACAACACCCCAGGGTGCAAATTTGCATCTTCACCTACAGAAGATGTAAAAATGCGTCCGCCCGCTAATCGCCCAGCTACCACTTTCTTCCCCTTCCGCGCGACCAGTCGTCGTCGGCCAAATCCGCACCAAAACGACGCTGCCGCCCCCCGCCTGACGGCCGCCGGGCCCGTCGCGACTTTGCCCCCGCCGTCTGCCTCGCCGACCTGCCGCCCAGAGCCGCCGATTCACTTCCGGCCGCCGCCGAATCGAAGCTTGTTCGGCAGCTGCGGCTGGCCTAAACGCCTTCCCCGGCGAGGCCTACGATGGGGTAGGCTTCATCCAAGTGTAGCCCCCCGCCGGAGTTAGTGGAGGCGTGCCACTCCGCCCGCCCGACAGCCACACGGAGCTCCCGCCAACGTATGGCCGTCTCTTCTGCCGTGCAGTCGCCGCCGCCCGCAACCGCTGCCGCATACAACTGCCCAACCCGCAGTCGTCGCCGCCCGCAATCGCTGCCGCCTACGGCTGCCAGTCCGCAATCGAACGATTTCGTCCACCCCGCAAGCAAGGTGTTTGACGAAATTCCTGAAGGTAAAAAAGATGAAACTTGACTTTTTTTTGTTGGGGATGGAAAATAGTTTGACGGTGATTTTCCGCATTGTAAATGAACTCATGTGACTCCTCTTTCATGGACGATTCCTCGTCGAACGAGGAATTTGATTTAAATGAAGAAGACATTGCAATGCTAGTGGCAATGCACAAAGGGAAGAAAGCGGAAGCACGGTGGTTCCGTCTATGGCCGTGCATTCATTCCAAGAGAACGAATTGATGCGCAACTACTTCGGTTCACTACCCGTTTTTCCGAAGAAATACTTTCGACGCCGGTTCAGAATGTCCAAAGATGAACATCGGTTGTACAACGGCTGTACAACAACTGAACAACAACTACAGCGGCCGGCCCGTTTTGCATCTTCAGTTTACATCACCTATTGGAGCTGCCCATTTACATCACCGTTTGCATCATCCGTTGGAGTTGGGCCTTTTTTAGAGATGCTAAAGATGTAAATTTTTACATATCTTGTTTTACATCTTCAAATTTGCATCTTGAAGATACTCTATGTAGATACTACTCACTACAGCTCGGCACGAACTTCCTTGTACCAGGCATCATCAACTGGCGTCCATATTCAGATTCCGGCCACTGGCCAACCCGGCGCATTCAGGCAGGCAAACATACATGCATGCACCCAACGCTGCTCCAACGGGAGCCTAGCAAGCAAGCAACCCGGACGACCCGATCTGGCGATCTCCATCTCCCGGCCGCCTCCACGCACGGCGCGCGTACACCGCTAGCTCCTAGCATTTCTTATCGGCGGTGGTTACCTCATTGCTTTCACCCCAGGAAGAGGCAGGTGGCTACAAGTCGATCGACGACCCCCCTGAAGGAAAAGTGAAAGCGTCGGAGAACACCCCAAAGAAGTAATTTCCCGGGCGCGCGTCCGGGGAATCGGCCGACCCGTGGGTTGAGATGGCCGTGTCAACCATCAACCGGCGGCCACCTTGCGCTTGTCCCGTTGCCGCGCCCGCATCGCACACACCAACGGCGACGCATGGACGGAGGGGTGCATTGGCGCGCAAGCAACGGTGCCCATCCCGGTTGCGTCTCCCCGCAAGCAGCAGCCTCCGTCGTAGTACGTAGAGATCTAGCAAGGGGACAAGGGAAAGGGCTGGCGGCCGCACTTTCTTGTGCGTGAAGGGTGACGCGCACGCGGTGAAGGGCGCAACGCGTGGGGCGGGCGGACGAGAAAAAGGAGTATGTAGATAGGGATGAGAGTAAGAATTTGCGGGCCGAAGCAAGCAAGGCAAAGGGAGAGGCAGTAGGTTGGAGCGTGCATGCATGGTCCCGGTCGGCAACCGCACCATCTTTGTGCGTTTATTAGTGTGGCGGACGTGCCCGCGGGTTATTAGATGTCCATTCTTTCCCGGCGTTTGTTAGTGGATTAATGCCCAAGTTAATACTCGCTTTTCCGGTTGGGGTTCCGGCCATGTGGCGCGCGTGTCGCTTGCTGCCTTGCCTCGTCACTTGCTTCGGGTTCACTGTTGGTACACGATAAGCTCTGATCAACCGAAGCATTGTGGGTGGATTCTTTTTTTTTTTGAGGAAACACTTTCGATTTTCATCAACTATCAAGGTAGTATAAAAAACACAAGAAATAAAAAAAATACATTGATGGCTGTAGAATATATGGTGACGGCTACAAGCACTGGGGTGAGCCGAAAGCGCACGACCGTCTTTGCCCCTCCCTCATCGGAGCCAGACAAACCTTGTTGTGTTAGACAGTCAGGAAATTGCCGTGCTAAGACCCCATAGGAGTAGTGCACCAGAACAACAATCGCCACCGATGAAGAGAAACGTAGATCGAAAGGATCTAATATGTAGACACACGAACGAAAGACAAAATCTACTTGGATCTACCGAAGATAAACGCCGACCGAATCCTACGAGATCCCGCGGAAGCAAACATCCACACGCCCTCCGACGATGTTAGAAACACCACTAGGACAGGGACTAGGTGGGCTGAAACTTATTCCATCTTCGAAGAGCCGTCCCCGCCTCGTCTCTCTAAGCAGGACACAAACCCTACCAAAACTCAGAAAAACATGAAAAACCGGAGCCCTTCCACCGGCAAAGGTTAGGATCCACCATGACACCATGGCCCTAAGACCACAGAAGACGAGGTAGACCAGCGGCAGCACCGGCAGGAGCCACGAGAAACCCTAGCCAAAGGATCCTCTTTCTTCTGCAGTAAGCAAGAAAACAATAAACTACCGTGGGTGGAATTACCATGAGTGAAATACATCTACGGTCTTTCTGCTTGCCCGGCCGACAGGTCGTACTATTAAATTTCTGCTTAGGTTTAGGGTCTAGGTTTTAAGTTCTAATATTTGAAATTTGATGATTTTATCAGTCATCCTTATCATGTTTAAATCGTTGAAACTTGATGAAACTTTTAAAACTTGTCAAAACGTATTCAAGAATGATCTTGTCTTAAAGTACTCGTCGGAAATAACACATTATGCAATGGAAACATAAATAGACTCTTGGTCCAAAAGATATAATAGATCAAATTTAAAAATCAAATGAAAAAACATGAAAGTGGGGCGGATGGAGCATGCTTCTCTAAAAAAAGCATGCATGTAATCAAAGGCTAAACACATGTAATCAAGGGCTATACATGATTATTTTTAAATAGGTTGGCCTGACAAGGATAAATAACGCATGTACATCCATGGGCTCGGAGTGGAGTCATTTTCCTTTCGTATATGCCGCACGTTGTGGCGTTGCAACGCGCACAGACGGGCGAGCCAGTGGGCCAACCCATATCAGCTGTAAGCAAAAGGGTTCTGGTTTCGGTTTTGGGAACCTTCACCGGTTTTTACTTTGTTTACTAGTTAACCGGGTTTATAATTACTACCTCCGTGTGTACATATAAGATGTTTTGTCAGTTCAAATACAATTAGGAGTATTTTTCTTATTCTTCATAAATTCATTTTTTAAATATTCAAACTCTTCAGGATTGTTCGGAATTTCAGAAATTATGTGCAATTTCCAAATTTTGTTGCTGTTTCAAGGAACGTTCATATTTTCAAAAATTCTCAAGTTTTTTAAATATCATTTTCAAAAAAATGTGGTGGCTTCAGAAAAGAGCATTGCATGTAAAAGAATATGACCTATGGCCTCATTTGTCTTCATCCAGCTGGATACACGAGGCAGCACCGGTGGTGCCCCATTGTACATGCCCTAAGGACCGGGCGCTCCTATATCTCGCCTTCAGCGAGTCTGGCTTCCATCTCGCTAAAGGGCGAGCAAGCTGGGTCGGCCCATGCACGCAGGAGGCCACAACCTCTTTTTCCTTTTTTTGATGGTTTACTTTTTTTGTTTTTTGCTTCATTTTTGTATTTTTGTTTATACTTTAAAATACTTTAAATATAATATATTACAAAAAACAATCTTCAAACAATAAATGAAATATATGAAACAAGTATTTGACTTTTTTTGGTAAAGTATTTGAAGAAAAGTTGACCATGTATGAAAAAAATAATAATTGGGCATTTGAAAAAAAATGTTGAACAAGTATTTGAAAAATGTTAATGAAGCATTTGAGAAATGTTAAATGTGCATATAAAAGATGTTGATCATGTATTAAAAAATGATGTTTTTTATCATGTATATAAAAATTTTAATCCAAAATTGAAAAAAATATTAATCAAGTCTTTGGAAAATGTTAAATGTGTATAGAAAAAATGTTGACCATGTATTTAGAAAAGTTAATATTTTTATTTGAAAGATGCTAATCAAGCAGTTTAAGACATGTTAAAAATGCATAGAAAGGATGTTGACCATGTACTAAAAAAATGCTAATCTTCTATTTGAATTTTTTTAATAAAGTATTTAAAAATATTTAAATTTTGTAATATAAAAAATGTTGACCATATATTAAAAAATGTTAAATTTGTATTTAAAAAATTTAAAAGTATATTAGGAAAATCTTTGTTCACATATTCAAAATATGTAGAATGAAACCCAAGAATTAACAAAGAAAACCAAAAAAGGAAACAAAATAAAAAAAGGAAAAGTAAAATAAAAAACAGAATAAACAAATGAAAAAAACGGAGAAGAAAAAAGAAAAGAAACAAAAGAAAATGAACAACATACATAAATTTCCTTCTCTAGTCGTTGTCTTAGGCGGGCCAGAAGCTTCCTCAAAGTTTACTAACTGGGCTGACCAGGCCGCATACAGAAATTTATCCATCTAGTACAGGCTGGCCCAAAGTAGGAGTATTCTACGCGGGTATTCTACACATTTCTCAGCTGGAGCTGCAACCGCACGCCAAGCTCTGAAACAACAGCGAACAGCGCGCACGTAATCATCACAGAGCCGCTGCTGCTCCTCGAATTCGTTCGGTACTTAGGACGTTCCCATTTCAATTCACTGTAATAAACAGGCATTCAGTGCAGGAGACCAAATTGACTCGATCCAGAGGAACCCAAATTGACATTTCGATGACGCCACCGCGGATTGCAACGCGCTGCTTTGCCATCGCCGGCCGCGCAACCCGCACGACACCACACGCCAACGCTCGCTTGGTGCGCGCTGGCGCACCGGCTGACCTCTTCTATGATTCTTCGATGCGTCCACGCCGCCGCGGCGTAGGTTAATCCGCCCGCCAAGCACAAGCCAATTAGGCGACTGGGTTTCATGTTTGCACGGCCGCCCAATTAACTAGCGTGCTGCACTAGGAACCTATGATGGTACCGACACGTTCTCCAGATATGCGGCCAATGACTGCACGGCCAAATATTGGCTCCATCGTCTTGTTTTTTTTTAAAAAAAAGTGGAGGACCCCCGGCCTCTGCATTTCAGCGATACATACGGCCACTTTACTAATTATTCTTACAAAACCTTATAAAGTAATACTTCTATCTAAAGCCACCGTCTAAGCAACAACTGTCGCTACTCCTATCCAATTGATGAAGGGACGCTGATAGCCTGGGCCTAATAACAATCTGACGTCGCAGCCAAACCTAAACATCGAAGACCTGAGATCCCAACCAGGACGCCTGCCGGGTATGGGGCACCTACCAGTCCGGCACACTCCTCAACCAGGACGCCTGCCGGGTATGAGGCCGCCGCAGCCACCTGCCACCAATCCATCTTTAGTGTTGTATTGTTGCATCCACCTTGCCCGGCCTTTCTGCCATCGATGCCACCACGACGCCAGATAACGCACCCTGCTGCGCGAGTCCCTCGCCACACATCGGACGCCGAGTCTTCACTGTGCCATGCCGCCAAGATACGCCACCATTAATGTGTAGGATGAATCACCGCTCCACCAAAAATTCCATCCACTGGTCCCTCGAACCCGTGTACACCTCCAAGAATGACGCCACAAGACGGAAACGACACAATAATGCCGCCGTCATCCGATCTACTGATCTAGGGTTTCTCCCGAAGGTAGCAGATAGTGGCCTGAAACTTCTCAACAGCGATGCCTTCAACAAGGGAACGGCACCGAATAGTGCCGCCATCACCGGCCTCGGCAGCAGTCGCGAGCAGGTCTTCACCCAGATCTGTTCCAATGGCCTCCATCAAGCGTCTTGTGCACGGATCGTCCACCACCGCGGCCGCCACGTCGCCCGTCGCGAGTCCTCAGCCGCCGACACATCCTCCGCCTCCCGGGGCCGTCGCCCCGGGATCCAGCCCTCGCTGGCCGCCGGATCTCACAACCCCACCACGAAGCCACCGAGACCCACCTCACCGTCGAACGCCACCCGCCGCAGATCAACGTCCACGACCCCACCATGGAGTCGCTGAGCACTGCCCGTCGACACGGCACGCACCACATCGAGGGCGGCCAACAAGGGCGGAGAAGCTAGATCCGGCCAAGCCCGGCCAGGATCCGGCCTCTCCCTGCGCTGAAGCCACTCCCGCGGCCCTGCATCTCGCCCGTGCCCAAGGCGACGCAGGCAACGCATGCGCGCGCAACGCCGCGGAGAGGGGAAAACGCCCCGCCGCCACCTTCTTTGGGGCGCACGCGGACTTCACCGACGGCCCCTCCAGCGACGGCGAAGCGAGGGAAGGGATGAGGGGGGCCTGGCGGTGGTGGCGCTAGGGTTTCCCGTGTCACCCGGGGCGATGCGGGGGCTAGGGGGCCTACCTATAGGTTGATTCGCTAAGACTACTCGGAATTAGAGAATGGCTCCCCCACCGTCTTGTTGAGAAGGATCTCTCTATCATGTATAAAGGACATGGCGTATTGGCTCTTGGACGCATGTGCACCTGAGGTGAGCAGTAAAAGAATTTAAAAAATAGTAAAAAAAATTAAAAAATTTAGAATCTTTTTGTGATGCTAGATGCTCACGCCCATGAAGTGCATACCAAATTTTGCGGAGTTCGGACATTTCATTAGCTCTCAGCAAAAGGACAATTTTTAGGGTTGTAAGAAAGATTATTGTTCACGTACTATTTTTGACCGATTTTGTCTTTTTTTGCCATGAGCTTCTCAGATGTCCGAACAAGCTGAAATTTGGCACGAGCATCATGCACCGGAATTTCTTTCACCTATTTTTTTCCAAATTTTTTGAATTTCTTTTGGGCATCAAATTGAATATCTGCTAAATTGTTAGCTTCATTATGCTATGGGGAAAGATGATTGAGCACAACCACATGTTATATGGCTATGTTTTCCCCTTAGACACCTATTCTTATTTGTGTAGTAGAGGTGCCTTTCCTTTGGAAAAACATGAAACTTTATTTCTTTGAGATAATCATTACATTGTTTATGGGGATTGATACAATTTCATTTAAAGGCTCCTCAAGCCAATCAGAAATAAAAAAATGTAGCTAATCTAGTAGGTTTGTGTAGTAGAGGTGCCTAATTAAGGGTCTACACTACACAAATAAGCATTGGTACTTAAACAAAAAAACCAGTTTGTTTTCTAAGCACTTCTCGAAACACTTAACGTTGTATATTGCCTAAATGGTTTTCAAGACTTGAGCTCTGTCGTTGGAGCCGCCCCGACGTCCATTTAGCCGCCGGGCTTCTTCTCCACCTGTCCGGCACGAATCCAACACTAGCGTCGTGTCTGGCAAAAGCTTGCAGCGCATCACCGCCCTGACACTGGTGCTGGTCTCCACGAAGTTGGCCTCGGAGTGCTTGTCCAAGGCCAACGACAACAACCATGGCCGCAGATGCGAAGGACACGATACCTACGGCGGCTACTCAGAGGCCCCCAAAAGGCGATAATTTGTCTGGTTCCTCCTTTGACACATCCGGCTCCAACGACGAGAAGATCAACATCGACCCATATGTGGCATCTGAGCGCTACTTCTGCGACAACGACAACAAGGGAAGGGTAAGGGCGGCCGAGGGAGTCCTAGATTAAGCGGTCCTCGGACGTCCGGCTTGTTGACATGGGCTGGACTCATGGGCTGTGAAGGTACAATACCGAAGACTCTTTCCCGTGTCCGGATGGGACTCTCCTTTGCGTGGAAGGCAAGCTAGGCGGCCGGATGTACTATTTCCTTTCTATGTAACCGACATTGTATAACCCTAGTCCCCTCCGGTGTCTATATAAAACGGAGGGTTTAGTCCGTAGAGGGAGGGACAATCATAATCACATAGGCTAGACTTTTAGGGTTTTAGCCATTACGATCTCGAGGTAGATCAACTCTTGTAATACTCATATTCATCAAGATCAATCAAGCAGGAAGTGGGGTATTACTGTTGGAAATATGCCCTAGAGGCAATAATAAAAGTATTATTATTATATTTCCTTGTTCATGATAATTGTATTTTATTCATGCTATAACTGTATTATCCGGAAATCGTAATACACGTGTGAATACATAGACCACAATATGTCCCTAGTGAGCCTCTAGTTGACTAGCTCGTTGTGATCAACAGATAGTCATGGTTTCCTGGCTATGGACATTGGATGTCGTTGATAACGGGATCACATCATTAGGAGAATGATGTGATGGACAAGACCCAATCCTAAGACTAGCACAAAAGATCGTGTAGTTCATTTGCTAGAGCTTTGCCAATGTCAAGTATCTCTTCCTTCGACCATGAGAGCGTGTAACTCCTGGATACCGTAGGAGTGCTTTGGGTGTATCAAACGTCACAACGTAACTGGGTGACTATAAAGGTGCACTACAGGTATCTCCGAAAGTATCTATTGTTTTATGCGGATCGAGACTGGGATTTGTCACTCCGTGTAAACGGAGAGGTATCTCTGGGCCCACTCGGTAGGACATCATCATATGCGCAATGTGACCAAGGAGTTGATCACGGGATGATGTGTTACGGAACGAGTAAAGTGACTTGCCGGTAACGAGATTGAACAAGGTATTGGATACCGACGATCGAATCTCGGGCAAGTAACATACCGATAGACAAAGGGAATTGAATACGGGATTGATTAAGTCCTTGACATCGTGGTTCATCCGATGAGATCATCGTGGAACATGTGGGAGCCATCATGGGTATCCAGATCCCGCTGTTGGTTATTGACCGGAGAACGTCTCGGTCATGTCTGCATGTCTCCCGAACCCGTAGGGTCTACACACTTAAGGTTCGATGACGCTAGGGTTATAAAGGAAGTTTGTATGTGGTTACCGAATGTTGTTCGGAGTCCCGGATGAGATCCCGGACGTCACGAGGAGTTCCGGAATGGTCCGGAGGTAAAGATTTATATATGGGAAGTCCTATTTTGGCCACCGGAAAATGTTCGGGATTTTTCGGTATTGTACCGGGAAGGTTCTAGAAGGTTCCGGAGTGGGGCCCACCTGCATGGGGGGACCCACATGAACGTGGGTAGTGGGGGCAAGGCCCCACACCCCTGGTCAAGGCGCACCAAGATCCCCCCTTAGAAGGAATAAGATCATATCCCGAAGGGATAAGATCAAGATCCCTAAAAAGGGGGGATAACAATCGGTGGGGAAGGAAATGATGGGATTTCTTTCCTCCCACCTTGGCCAACGCCCCAATGGACTTGGAGGGCAAGAAACCAGCCCCTCCACCCCTATATATAGTGGGGAGGCGCATGGGAGCTTAGACGAAGTTCTGGCGCAGCCCTCCCCCTCTCCCAAGTCGTCCTCCTCTCCCGTGGTGCTTGGCGAAGCCCTGCAGGATTGCCACGCTCCTCCACCACCACCACGCCGTTGTGCTGCTGCTGGATGGAGTCTTCCTCAACCTCTCCCTCTCTCCTTGCTGGATCAAGGCGTGGGATACGTCACCGGGCTGTACGTGTGTTGAACGCGGAGGTGCCGTGCGTTCGGCACTTGATCATCGGTGATTTGAATCACGACGAGTACGACTTCATCAACCCCGTTCACTTGAACGCTTCCGCTTAGCGATCTACAAGGGTATGTAGATGCACTCTCCTTCTACTCGTAGCTGGTTTCTCCATAGATAGATCTTGGTGACACGTAGGAAAATTTTGAATTTCTGCTACGTTCCCCAACAGTGGCATCATGAGCTAGGTCTATTGCGTAGATTCTTTGCACGAGTAGAACACAAAGTAGTTGTGGGCGTTGATGTTGTTCAATATGCTTACCGTTACTAGTCCAATCTTGTTTCGACGGTATTGTGGGATGAAGCGGCCCGGACCGACCTTACACGTACTCTTACGTGAGACAGGTTCCACCGATTGACATGCACTTGGTGCATAAGGTGGCTAGCGGGTGCCAGTCTCTCCCACTTTAGTCGGAACGGATTCGATGAAAAGGGTCCTTATGAAGGGTAAATAGCAATTGGCATATCACGTTGTGGTTTTGCGTAGGTAAGAAACGTTCTTGCTAGAAACCCATAGCAGCCACGTAAAACATGCAAACAACAATTAGAGGACGTCTAACTTGTTTTTGCAGGGTATGCTATGTGATGTGATATGGCCAAAAGGATGTGATGAATGATATATGTGATGTATGAGATTGATCATGTTCTTGTAATAGGATTCACGACTTGCATGTCGATGAGTATGACAACCGGCAGGAGCCATAGGAGTTGTCTTTATTTATTGTATGACCTGCGTGTCATTGAAGAACGCCATGTAAACTACTTTACTTTATTGCTAAACGCGTTAGTCATAGAAGTAGAAGTAGTCGTTGGCGTGACAACTTCATGAAGACACGATGATGGAGATCATGATGATGGAGATCATGGTGTCATGCCGGTGACAAGATGATCATGGAGCCCCGAAGATGAAGATCAAAGGAGCTATATGATATTGGCCATATCATGTCACTACTCTATTTGATTGCATGTGATGTTTATCATGTTTATGCATCTTGTTTGCTTAGAACGACGGTAGTAAATAAGATGATCCCTTACAACAATTTCAAGAAGTGTTCTCCCCTAACTGTGCACCGTTGCTACAGTTCGTCGCTTCTAAGCACCACGTGATGATCGGGTGTGATGGATTCTTACGTTCACATACAACGGGTGTAAGACAGTTTTACACAGCGAAAACACTTAGGGTTAACTTGACGAGCCTAGCATGTACAGACATGGCCTCGGAACACGGAGACCGAAAGGTCGAGCATGAGTCGTATAGTAGATACGATCAACATGAAGATGTTCACCGATGATGACTAGTCCGTCTCACGTGATGATCGGACACGGCCTAGTTGACTCGGATCATGTAATCACTTAGATGACCAGAGGGATGTCTATCTGAGTGGGAGTTCATAAGATGAACTTAATTATCCTGAACATAGTCAAAAGACCTTTTGCAAATTATGTCGTAGCTCGCGCTTTAGTTCTACTGTTTTAGATATGTTCCTAGAGAAAATATAGTTGAAAGTTGATAGTAGCGATTATGCGAACAGTAGAAAGCTTATGTCCTTAATGCACTGCTCAGTGTGCTGAACCCCAAACGTCGTTTGTGGATGTTTCGAACATCGAACATACACGTTTTGATAACTACGTGATAGTTCAGTTAAATGGTTTAAGTAGAGGCACCAAAGACGTTTTCGAAACATCGCGGAACATATGAGATGTTTCGAGGGCTGAAATTGGGATTTCAGGCTCGTGCTCACGTCAAGAGGTATAAGACCTCCGACGATTCTCTTAGCCTGCAAACTAAGGGAGAAAATCTCAATCGTTGAGCTTGTGCTCAGATTGTCTGAGTGCAACAATCACTTGAATTGAGTGGGAGTTGATCTTCCAAATGAGATAGTGATGTTTCTCCAAAGTCATTGCCACCGAGCTGCTAGAGCTTCGTGATGAACTATAACATATCAGGGATAAATAAGATGATCCTTGAGGTATTCACGATGTTTGACACCGCGAAAGTAGAAATCAAGAAGGAGCATCAATTGTTGATGGTTGGTGAAACCACTAGTTTCAAGAAGGGCAAGGGCAAGAAGGGATACTTCATGAAACGGCAAATCAGCTGCTGCTCCAGTGAAGAAACCCAAGGTTGAACCCAAACCCGAGACTAAGTGCTTCTGTAATAAGGGGAACAGTCACTAGAGCAGAATTACCCTAGATACTTGGTAGATGAGAAGGCTGGCAAGGTCGATAGAAGTATATTGGATATACATTATGTTAATGTGTACTTTACTAGTACTCCTAGTAGCACCAGGGTATAAGATACCGGTTCGGTTGCTAAGTGTTAGTAACTCGAAATAAAAGCTACGGCATAAACGGAGACTAGCTAAAGGTGAGCTGACGATATGTGTTGGAAGTGTTTCCAATGTTGATATGATCAAGCATCGCACGCTCCCTCTACCATCGAGATTTGGTGTTTGCGTTGAGCATAGACATGATTGGATTATGTCTATCGCAATACGGTTATTCATTTAAAGAGAATAATGGTTACTCTATTTATTTGAATAATACCTTCAATGGTCTTGCACCTAAAATGAATGGTTTATTGAATCTCGATCGTAGTGATACACATTTTCATGCCAAAAGATATAAGATAGTAATGATAGTACCACTTACTTGTGGCACTGCCATGTAAGTCATAATGGTATAAAACGCATGAAGAAGCTCCATGTTGATGGATCTTTGGACTCACTCGTTTTTGAAAAGTTTGAGACATGCGAACCATGTCTATTGGTGTATATGCATGAAGAAACTCCATGCAAATGGACCGTTTGGACTCACTTGATTTTGAATCACTTGAGATATGCAAATCATACCACATGGGCAAGATGACTGAAAAGCCTCGTTTTCAGTAAGATGGAACAAGATAGCAACTTGTTGGAAGTAACACATTTTGATGTGTCCAATCCAATGAGTGCTGAGGCATGCAGTGAATATCGTTATGATCTTACTTCACAGATGATTCGAGTAGATGTTGAGAATATTTACTTGATGAAACACAAGTCTGAATTATTGAATGGTTCAAGTAATTTCAGAGTGAAGTAGAAGATCATTGTGACAAGAGGATAAAATGTCTATGATATGATCATAGAGATGAATATCTGAGTTACGAGTTTTGGCACACAATTAAGACATTGTGGAAATTGTTTCGCAATTAATACCGCCTGGAACACCATAGTGTGATGGTGTGTCCGAACATCATAGTTGCACCCTATTGGATATGGTGCGTACCATGATGTCTCTTATCGAATTACCACTATTGTCCATGGGTTAGGCATTAGAGACAACCACATTCACTTTAAATAGGGCACCACGTAATTCCGTTGAGATGACACCGTATGAATTATGGTTTAGAGAAACCTAAGTTGTCGTTTCTTAAAAGTTTGGGGCTGCGACGCTTATATGAAAAAGTTTCAGGTTGATAAGCTCGAACCCAAAGCGGATAAAATGCATCTTCATAGGAAACCCAAAACAGTTGGGTATACCTCCTAATTCAGATCCGAAAGCAATATGGATTGTTTCTTGAATCGGGTCCTTTCTCGAGGAAAAGTTTCTCTCGAAAGAATTGAGTGGGAGGATGGTGGAAACTTGATGAGGTTATTGAACCGTCTCTTCAACTAGTGTGTGGCAGGGCACAGGAAGTTGTTCCTGTGGCACCTACACCAATTGAAGTGGAAGCTTGTGATGTTGATCATGAAACTTCGGATCAAGTCACTACCAAACCTCGTGGGATGACAAGGATACGTACTACATCAGAGTGGTACGTAATCCTGTCTTGGAAGTCATGTTGCTGGACAACAATGAACCTACGAGCTATGGAGAAGCAATGGTGGGCCCGGATTCCGATAAATGGCTCGAGGCCATAAAATCCGAGAACGGATCCATGACTTTGGAAGAAATACTTGATGGTCGTAAGGCCATTGGGTACGGATGGATTTTAAAAGGAAGACAGACAATGATGGTAAGAATTACCATTAAGAAAGCTCGACTTGTCGTTAAGATATTTTCCGACAAGTTCAAGGAGTTGATTACGGTGAGGTTTTCTCACTCGTAGCGATGCTAAGAGTCTGTTGGAATTGGATTAGCAGTTACTGCATGATTGATGAAATCTTGCAGATAGGATGTCAAAACATTGTTTCCTCGACGTTATACTTGAGGAAAGGTTGTATGTGATACAACCGGAAGGTTTTGTCAATCCCAAAAGATGCTAATAAGTATGCAAAGCTCCAGCAATCCTTCTAAGGACTGGAGTGAGCATCTCGGAGTTGGAATGTGTGCTTTGATGATGATCAAAGATTTTGGGTTTGTACAAAGTTTACGAGAAACTTGTATTTCCAAAGAAGTGAGTGGGAGCACTATAGAATTTCTGATGAGTATATGTTGTTGACATATTGTTGATCAGAAATGACGTAGAATTTCTGGAAAGCATATAGGGTTATTTTGAAAGTGTTTTTCAATGGAAAGCCTGGATTAAGCTACTTGAACATTGAGCATCAAGATCTATAAGGATAGATCAAAATGCTTAATAATACTTTCAAATGAGCACATACCTTGACATGATCTTGAAGGTGTTCAAGATGGACCAGTCAAAGAAGGAGTTCTTGCCTGAGTTGTAAGGTACGAAGTTAGGACTTAAAGCTCGACCACGGCAGAAAAGAGAGAAAGGACGAAGGTCGTCCCCTATACTTTAGACGTAGGCTCTACAGTATGCCATGCTGAGTACCGCACCTGAAGTGTGCCTTGCCATGAGTCAGTCAAGGGGTACAAGAGTGATCCAAGAATGGATCACAGGACAGCGGTCAAAGTTATCCTTAGAAATTAGTGGACTAAGGAATTTTTCTCGATTATGGAGGTGGTAAAAGAGTTCGTCGTAAAGGGTTACGTCGATGCAAGCTTGACACCTATCCGGATAGCTCTGAGTAGAGATACCGGATACATATAATGGAGCAACAATTTAGAATAGCTCCAAGTAGAACAGTTATTTGGATTAGCTCCAAATAGAGCGTGGTAGCTACATCTAGGAGATGACATAGAGATTTGTAAAACACACACGGATCTGAAAGGTTCGGACCCGTTGACTAAAACCTCTCTCACAAGCAACATGATCAAACCTAAAACTCATTGAGTATTAATCACATAGTGATGTGAACTAGACTACTGATTCTAGTAAACTCTTGGGTGTTAGTCACATGGCGATGTGACCTGTGAGTGTTAATCACATGGCGATGTGAACTAGATTATTGACTCTAGTGCAAGTGGGAGACTGTTGGAAATATGCCCTAGAGGCAATAATAAAAGTATTATTATTATATTTCCTTGTTCATGATAATTGTCTTTTATTCATGCTATAACTGTATTATCCGGAAATCGTAATACACGTGTGAATACATAGACCACAATATGTCCCTAGTGAGCCTCTAGTTGACTAGCTCGTTGTGATCAACAGATAGTCATGGTTTCCTGGCTATGGACATTGGATGTCGTTGATAACGGGATCACATCATTAGGAGAATGATGTGATGGACAAGACCCAATCCTAAGACTAGCACAAAAGATCGTGTAGTTCATTTGCTAGAGCTTTGCCAATGTCAAGTATCTCTTCCTTCGACCATGAGAGCGTGTAACTCCTGGATACCGTAGGAGTGCTTTGGGTGTATCAAACGTCACAACGTAACTGGGTGACTATAAAGGTGCACTACAGGTATCTCCGAAAGTATCTATTGTTTTATGCGGATCGAGACTGGGATTTGTCACTCCGTGTAAACGGAGAGGTATCTCTGGGCCCACTCGGTAGGACATCATCATATGCGCAATGTGACCAAGGAGTTGATCACGGGATGATGTGTTACGGAACGAGTAAAGTGACTTGCCGGTAACGAGATTGAACAAGGTATTGGATACCGACGATCGAATCTCGGGCAAGTAACATACCGATAGACAAAGGGAATTGAATACGGGATTGATTAAGTCCTTGACATCGTGGTTCATCCGATGAGATCATCGTGGAACATGTGGGAGCCATCATGGGTATCCAGATCCCGCTGTTGGTTATTGACCGGAGAACGTCTCGGTCATGTCTGCATGTCTCCCGAACCCGTAGGGTCTACACACTTAAGGTTCGATGACGCTAGGGTTATAAAGGAAGTTTGTATGTGGTTACCGAATGTTGTTCGGAGTCCCGGATGAGATCCCGGACGTCACGAGGAGTTCCGGAATGGTCCGGAGGTAAAGATTTATATATGGGAAGTCCTATTTTGGCCACCGGAAAATGTTCGGGATTTTTCGGTATTGTACCGGGAAGGTTCTAGAAGGTTCCGGAGTGGGGCCCACCTGCATGGGGGGACCCACATGAACGTGGGTAGTGGGGGCAAGGCCCCACACCCCTGGTCAAGGCGCACCAAGATCCCCCCTTAGAAGGAATAAGATCATATCCCGAAGGGATAAGATCAAGATCCCTAAAAAGGGGGGATAACAATCGGTGGGGAAGGAAATGATGGGATTTCTTTCCTCCCACCTTGGCCAACGCCCCAATGGACTTGGAGGGCAAGAAACCAGCCCCTCCACCCCTATATATAGTGGGGAGGCGCATGGGAGCTTCAGACGAAGTTCTGGCGCAGCCCTCCCCCTCTCCCAAGTCTCCTCCTCTCCCGTGGTGCTTGGCGAAGCCCTGCAGGATTGCCACGCTCCTCCACCACCACCACGCCGTTGTGCTGCTGCTGGATGGAGTCTTCCTCAACCTCTCCCTCTCTCCTTGCTGGATCAAGGCGTGGGAGACGTCACCGGGCTGTACGTGTGTTGAACGCGGAGGTGCCGTGCGTTCGGCACTTGATCATCGGTGATTTGAATCACGACGAGTACGACTCCATCAACCCCGTTCACTTGAACGCTTCCGCTTAGCGATCTACAAGGGTATGTAGATGCACTCTCCTTCTACTCGTAGCTGGTTTCTCCATAGATAGATCTTGGTGACACGTAGGAAAATTTTGAATTTCTGCTACGTTCCCCAACAGTGGCATCATGAGCTAGGTCTATTGCGTAGATTCTTTGCACGAGTAGAACACAAAGTAGTTGTGGGCGTTGATGTTGTTCAATATGCTTACCGTTACTAGTCCAATCTTGTTTCGACGGTATTGTGGGATGAAGCGGCCCGGACCGACCTTACACGTACTCTTACGTGAGACAGGTTCCACCGATTGACATGCACTTGGTGCATAAGGTGGCTAGCGGGTGCCAGTCTCTCCCACTTTAGTCGGAACGGATTCGATGAAAAGGGTCCTTATGAAGGGTAAATAGCAATTGGCATATCACGTTGTGGTTTTGCGTAGGTAAGAAACGTTCTTGCTAGAAACCCATAGCAGCCACGTAAAACATGCAAACAACAATTAGAGGACGTCTAACTTGTTTTTGCAGGGTATGCTATGTGATGTGATATGGCCAAGAAGAATGTGATGAATGATATGTGATGTATGAGATTGATCATGTTCTTGTAATAGGATTCACGACTTGCATGTCGATGAGTATGACAACCGGCAGGAGCCATAGGAGTTGTCTTTATTTATTGTATGACCTGCGTGTCATTGAAGAACGCCATGTAAACTACTTTACTTTATTGCTAAACGCGTTAGTCATAGAAGTAGAAGTAGTCGTTGGCGTGACAACTTCATGAAGACACGATGATGGAGATCATGATGATGGAGATCATGGTGTCATGCCGGTGACAAGATGATCATGGAGCCCCGAAGATGAAGATCAAAGGAGCTAAATGATATTGGCCATATCATGTCACTACTATTGATTGCATGTGATGTTTATCATGTTTATGCATCTTGTTTGCTTAGGACGACGGTAGTAAATAAGATGATCCCTTACAAAATTTCAAGAAGTGTTCTCCCCTAACTGTGCACCGTTGCTACAGTTCGTCGCTTCTAAGCACCACGTGATGATCGGGTGTGATGGATTCTTACGTTCACATACAACGGGTGTAAGACAGTTTTACACAGCGAAAACACTTAGGGTTAACTTGACGAGCCTAGCATGTACAGACATGGCCTCGGAACACGGAGACCGAAAGGTCGAGCATGAGTCGTATAGTAGATACGATCAACATGAAGATGTTCACCGATGATGACTAGTCCGTCTCACGTGATGATCGGACACGGCCTAGTTGACTCGGATCATGTAATCACTTAGATGACCAGAGGGATGTCTATCTGAGTGGGAGTTCATAAGATGAACTTAATTATCCTGAACATAGTCAAAAGACCTTTTGCAAATTATGTCGTAGCTCGCGCTTTAGTTCTACTGTTTTAGATATGTTCCTAGAGAAAATATAGTTGAAAGTTGATAGTAGCGATTATGCGAACAGTAGAAAGCTTATGTCCTTAATGCACTGCTCAGTGTGCTGAACCCCAAACGTCGTTTGTGGATGTTTCGAACATCGAACATACACGTTTTGATAACTACGTGATAGTTCAGTTAAATGGTTTAAGTAGAGGCACCAAAGACGTTTTCGAAACATCGCGGAACATATGAGATGTTTCGAGGGCTGAAATTGGGATTTCAGGCTCGTGCTCACGTCAAGAGGTATAAGACCTCCGACGATTCTCTTAGCCTGCAAACTAAGGGAGAAAATCTCAATCGTTGAGCTTGTGCTCAGATTGTCTGAGTGCAACAATCACTTGAATTGAGTGGGAGTTGATCTTCCAAATGAGATAGTGATGTTTCTCCAAAGTCATTGCCACCGAGCTGCTAGAGCTTCGTGATGAACTATAACATATCAGGGATAAATAAGATGATCCTTGAGGTATTCACGATGTTTGACACCGCGAAAGTAGAAATCAAGAAGGAGCATCAATTGTTGATGGTTGGTGAAACCACTAGTTTCAAGAAGGGCAAGGGCAAGAAGGGATACTTCATGAAACGGCAAATCAGCTGCTGCTCCAGTGAAGAAACCCAAGGTTGAACCCAAACCCGAGACTAAGTGCTTCTGTAATAAGGGGAACAGTCACTAGAGCAGAATTACCCTAGATACTTGGTAGATGAGAAGGCTGGCAAGGTCGATAGAAGTATATTGGATATACATTATGTTAATGTGTACTTTACTAGTACTCCTAGTAGCACCAGGGTATAAGATACCGGTTCGGTTGCTAAGTGTTAGTAACTCGAAATAAAAGCTACGGCATAAACGGAGACTAGCTAAAGGTGAGCTGACGATATGTGTTGGAAGTGTTTCCAATGTTGATATGATCAAGCATCGCACGCTCCCTCTACCATCGAGATTTGGTGTTTGCGTTGAGCATAGACATGATTGGATTATGTCTATCGCAATACGGTTATTCATTTAAAGAGAATAATGGTTACTCTATTTATTTGAATAATACCTTCAATGGTCTTGCACCTAAAATGAATGGTTTATTGAATCTCGATCGTAGTGATACACATTTTCATGCCAAAAGATATAAGATAGTAATGATAGTACCACTTACTTGTGGCACTGCCATGTAAGTCATAATGGTATAAAACGCATGAAGAAGCTCCATGTTGATGGATCTTTGGACTCACTCGTTTTTGAAAAGTTTGAGACATGCGAACCATGTCTATTGGTGTATATGCATGAAGAAACTCCATGCAAATGGACCGTTTGGACTCACTTGATTTTGAATCACTTGAGATATGCAAATCATACCACATGGGCAAGATGACTGAAAAGCCTCGTTTTCAGTAAGATGGAACAAGATAGCAACTTGTTGGAAGTAACACATTTTGATGTGTCCAATCCAATGAGTGCTGAGGCATGCAGTGAATATCGTTATGATCTTACTTCACAGATGATTCGAGTAGATGTTGAGAATATTTACTTGATGAAACACAAGTCTGAATTATTGAATGGTTCAAGTAATTTCAGAGTGAAGTAGAAGATCATTGTGACAAGAGGATAAAATGTCTATGATATGATCATAGAGATGAATATCTGAGTTACGAGTTTTGGCACACAATTAAGACATTGTGGAAATTGTTTCGCAATTAATACCGCCTGGAACACCATAGTGTGATGGTGTGTCCGAACATCATAGTTGCACCCTATTGGATATGGTGCGTACCATGATGTCTCTTATCGAATTACCACTATTGTCCATGGGTTAGGCATTAGAGACAACCACATTCACTTTAAATAGGGCACCACGTAATTCCGTTGAGATGACACCGTATGAATTATGGTTTAGAGAAACCTAAGTTGTCGTTTCTTAAAAGTTTGGGGCTGCGACGCTTATATGAAAAAGTTTCAGGTTGATAAGCTCGAACCCAAAGCGGATAAAATGCATCTTCATAGGAAACCCAAAACAGTTGGGTATACCTCCTAATTCAGATCCGAAAGCAATATGGATTGTTTCTTGAATCGGGTCCTTTCTCGAGGAAAAGTTTCTCTCGAAAGAATTGAGTGGGAGGATGGTGGAAACTTGATGAGGTTATTGAACCGTCTCTTCAACTAGTGTGTGGCAGGGCACAGGAAGTTGTTCCTGTGGCACCTACACCAATTGAAGTGGAAGCTTGTGATGTTGATCATGAAACTTCGGATCAAGTCACTACCAAACCTCGTGGGATGACAAGGATACGTACTACATCAGAGTGGTACGTAATCCTGTCTTGGAAGTCATGTTGCTGGACAACAATGAACCTACGAGCTATGGAGAAGCAATGGTGGGCCCGGATTCCGATAAATGGCTCGAGGCCATAAAATCCGAGAACGGATCCATGACTTTGGAAGAAATACTTGATGGTCGTAAGGCCATTGGGTACGGATGGATTTTAAAAGGAAGACAGACAATGATGGTAAGAATTACCATTAAGAAAGCTCGACTTGTCGTTAAGATATTTTCCGACAAGTTCAAGGAGTTGATTACGGTGAGGTTTTCTCACTCGTAGCGATGCTAAGAGTCTGTTGGAATTGGATTAGCAGTTACTGCATGATTGATGAAATCTTGCAGATAGGATGTCAAAACATTGTTTCCTCGACGTTATACTTGAGGAAAGGTTGTATGTGATACAACCGGAAGGTTTTGTCAATCCCAAAAGATGCTAATAAGTATGCAAAGCTCCAGCAATCCTTCTAAGGACTGGAGTGAGCATCTCGGAGTTGGAATGTGTGCTTTGATGATGATCAAAGATTTTGGGTTTGTACAAAGTTTACGAGAAACTTGTATTTCCAAAGAAGTGAGTGGGAGCACTATAGAATTTCTGATGAGTATATGTTGTTGACATATTGTTGATCAGAAATGACGTAGAATTTCTGGAAAGCATATAGGGTTATTTTGAAAGTGTTTTTCAATGGAAAGCCTGGATTAAGCTACTTGAACATTGAGCATCAAGATCTATAAGGATAGATCAAAATGCTTAATAATACTTTCAAATGAGCACATACCTTGACATGATCTTGAAGGTGTTCAAGATGGACCAGTCAAAGAAGGAGTTCTTGCCTGAGTTGTAAGGTACGAAGTTAGGACTTAAAGCTCGACCACGGCAGAAAAGAGAGAAAGGACGAAGGTCGTCCCCTATACTTTAGACGTAGGCTCTACAGTATGCCATGCTGAGTACCGCACCTGAAGTGTGCCTTGCCATGAGTCAGTCAAGGGGTACAAGAGTGATCCAAGAATGGATCACAGGACAGCGGTCAAAGTTATCCTTAGAAATTAGTGGACTAAGGAATTTTTCTCGATTATGGAGGTGGTAAAAGAGTTCGTCGTAAAGGGTTACGTCGATGCAAGCTTGACACCTATCCGGATAGCTCTGAGTAGAGATACCGGATACATATAATGGAGCAACAATTTAGAATAGCTCCAAGTAGAACAGTTATTTGGATTAGCTCCAAATAGAGCGTGGTAGCTACATCTAGGAGATGACATAGAGATTTGTAAAACACACACGGATCTGAAAGGTTCGGACCCGTTGACTAAAACCTCTCTCACAAGCAACATGATCAAACCTAAAACTCATTGAGTATTAATCACATAGTGATGTGAACTAGACTACTGATTCTAGTAAACTCTTGGGTGTTAGTCACATGGCGATGTGACCTGTGAGTGTTAATCACATGGCGATGTGAACTAGATTATTGACTCTAGTGCAAGTGGGAGACTGTTGGAAATATGCCCTAGAGGCAATAATAAAAGTATTATTATTATATTTCCTTGTTCATGATAATTGTCTTTTATTCATGCTATAACTGTATTATCCGGAAATCGTAATACACGTGTGAATACATAGACCACAATATGTCCCTAGTGAGCCTCTAGTTGACTAGCTCGTTGTGATCAACAGATAGTCATGGTTTCCTGGCTATGGACATTGGATGTCGTTGATAACGGGATCACATCATTAGGAGAATGATGTGATGGACAAGACCCAATCCTAAGACTAGCACAAAAGATCGTGTAGTTCATTTGCTAGAGCTTTGCCAATGTCAAGTATCTCTTCCTTCGACCATGAGAGCGTGTAACTCCTGGATACCGTAGGAGTGCTTTGGGTGTATCAAACGTCACAACGTAACTGGGTGACTATAAAGGTGCACTACAGGTATCTCCGAAAGTATCTATTGTTTTATGCGGATCGAGACTGGGATTTGTCACTCCGTGTAAACGGAGAGGTATCTCTGGGCCCACTCGGTAGGACATCATCATATGCGCAATGTGACCAAGGAGTTGATCACGGGATGATGTGTTACGGAACGAGTAAAGTGACTTGCCGGTAACGAGATTGAACAAGGTATTGGATACCGACGATCGAATCTCGGGCAAGTAACATACCGATAGACAAAGGGAATTGAATACGGGATTGATTAAGTCCTTGACATCGTGGTTCATCCGATGAGATCATCGTGGAACATGTGGGAGCCATCATGGGTATCCAGATCCCGCTGTTGGTTATTGACCGGAGAACGTCTCGGTCATGTCTGCATGTCTCCCGAACCCGTAGGGTCTACACACTTAAGGTTCGATGACGCTAGGGTTATAAAGGAAGTTTGTATGTGGTTACCGAATGTTGTTCGGAGTCCCGGATGAGATCCCGGACGTCACGAGGAGTTCCGGAATGGTCCGGAGGTAAAGATTTATATATGGGAAGTCCTATTTTGGCCACCGGAAAATGTTCGGGATTTTTCGGTATTGTACCGGGAAGGTTCTAGAAGGTTCCGGAGTGGGGCCCACCTGCATGGGGGGACCCACATGAACGTGGGTAGTGGGGGCAAGGCCCCACACCCCTGGTCAAGGCGCACCAAGATCCCCCCTTAGAAGGAATAAGATCATATCCCGAAGGGATAAGATCAAGATCCCTAAAAAGGGGGGATAACAATCGGTGGGGAAGGAAATGATGGGATTTCTTTCCTCCCACCTTGGCCAACGCCCCAATGGACTTGGAGGGCAAGAAACCAGCCCCTCCACCCCTATATATAGTGGGGAGGCGCATGGGAGCTATAGACGAAGTTCTGGCGCAGCCCTCCCCCTCTCCCAAGTCTCCTCCTCTCCCGCGGTGCTTGGCGAAGCCCTGCAGGATTGCCACGCTCCTCCACCACCACCACGCCGTTGTGCTGCTGTTGGATGGAGTCTTCCTCAACCTCTCCCTCTCTCCTTGCTGGATCAAGGCGTGGGAGACGTCACCGGGCTGTACGTGTGTTGAACGCGGAGGTGCCGTGCGTTCGGCACTTGATCATCGGTGATTTGAATCACGACGAGTACGACTTCATCAACCCCGTTCACTTGAACGCTTCCGCTTAGCGATCTACAAGGGTATGTAGATGCACTCTCCTTCTACTCGTAGCTGGTTTCTCCATAGATAGATCTTGATGACACGTAGGAAAATTTTGAATTTCTGCTACGTTCCCCAACAATTACCTCCATAGAGAGGGCCCGAACCTCGGTAAACATCGTGTCCCCTGTCTCCTGTTACCATCAACCTTAGATGCACAGTTCGGGACCCCCTACCCGAGATCCGCCGGTTTTGACACCGACATTGGTGCTTTCATTAAGAGTTCCACTATGACGTCGAAGTCAGGGTTGATGGCTCGCCTTGTGATCTAGGACAATATCACCGTCGGAGGAGCTCTGGCCTCAGGTCAAACCCTCCGGCTGGATGGCTTTATCATGACCGCCCATTCGGCCGTTGAGCCGACGGTGACTTCTCGGGTCATTGAAAATCGCCTCTGAATTGACTCCGAATACTCCAAACGGATGGATCCAACGGAATTGTCATGCTTGGACAAACTCCTGGATCGCATCGCCGCCTTGGAGTCGCTACAGACTACGATCGGATTGGGCTTAAACCCGATCAGAGAGAAATCAAATCTCCACCGATCACCCATCAGATAGCTGTAGTAGAGGAGCAAAACAACAACTCTCCCTCTATACTGAGGACGAACTATGTTCGGATCTCCGAGCTCGAAGAGCCGGATACCTATCCGCGGAACGACATGCCTTGTCCTCCGAACCCGGAATCAGACGGTAGACCTGAAAAATCGGTCGATCTCCCGAAGCCCGAACTATCAAGCTCGAAAATTTCTCAAACTCCGGATCCCAAATTGGGCCAGGGTTCGGATTTAAATCCACCCACCCACCCAGATATACGTGATCTCACATACATACGGCAGTAGTCTCAGGAAACAGTCCATCACTTTTGGTCCAGATTCCTCCATGTCAAGGACAAGATTAAAGATTGCCGCGATGAAGACGCGATCTCAATATTCTGCAGTAATTGTACGGACTAAGGAATCCTCAACGCCATCAACCGCCGTCACGTATTACACTTTGCTGACTTGGCAACCATAGTACCGAAGTACCGCGCAATGGAAAGCGCCTGGAAAACTCAGGCAGCTGACTGAGAACCACTAGTTTCCACTCAACCCCCCGTCCGGGAAAAAAGGATGCACCCTCACAGGGCGCCCAACACAGCAGTAAAGAAATCTAAACCCATTACGGGGCGCGGAACCGTTCTGGAGGAATGGCTCGATAGACCATGCAAAATACACACAACACTGGATACCATACCTACTCACAGCCTTAGAGCATGTTGGATACTCCGGCAAGTGGCCAAGAGTGGCGAGGATATCCTCACCAAAAATACCTCAGAGCAACACCCCCGAAAGACGACGACCTCAGGGTATTGACAGTCTTTGAGACTTTCACTTCAAACAATCAGCACAAAAGGGCCCTCCGCGACCTCGCCGAAGTCTGCCAAGTCACAACAGTAAACCCCTGGAATGTCACGGTCATAACCTTCAATGCCAGTGACGAACTAAAATTCCGAACAGCCCGGGTGTTGGTGTCAAAACCGGCGAATCTCAGGTAGGGGGTCCCGAACTGTGCGTCTAAGGTCGATGGTCACAGGAGACAGGGGACACAATGCTTTACCCAGGTTCGGGCCCTCTCTATGGAGGTAATACCCTACGTCCTGCTTGATTGATCTTGATGAATATGAGTATTACAAGAGTTGATCTACCACGAGATCGTAATGGTTAAACCCTAGAGGCCTAGCTTGTATGGTTATGATAATGTACCTGTCCTCCAGACTAAGTCCTCCGGTTTATATAGACACCGGGAGGATCTAGAGTTACACAAGGTCGGTTACAAAGAAAGGAATCTACATATCTAGTCGCCAAGCTTGCCTTCCACGCCAAGGAGAGTCCTATCTGGACATGAGTGCAGTCTTCGGTCTTCGTATCTTCACATCCCACAAGTCCGGCCCATGGCTAACAGGCCGGACGCCCGAGGACCCCTTAGTCCAGGACTCCCTCAGTAGCCCCCGAACCAAGCTTCAATGACGAGGTGTTTGGCGCGCAGATTGTCTTCGGCATTGCAAGGTGGGTTCCTCCTCCGACGACTTCCAAATAATGCATTCGGTTTTTAATTCAAGGCCGCGCCCCTTGGCTTCTGTGCATCAATGACTTCAGCTTCCACGTGTCGGGTGAATGTGGACGGTCAGGGTATTTTTTGCAAATAACACCCTGGTCATGCAAGAAAGAGCGTCTATTTAAAGAGATTGGGTCTCAGATCCATTCGGCACCATACGGAGAAAATCCTCATATATTGCCAGGAAAGACCATTCCAACATGGCTAGCATTCCCAGCTCCTCCTCCCGTTCCGACTCGAAGAAAGGCGAGTGGGAGAGGTCCTCCGTGTCCCACAACCGATTGGCGAAGTTGCAAACACATGGATTTCTCCCCCCTGCGGATCTGGTCCCTGTTCGAGCAGGGTTGGCTTACTTCAACGGCAAAACCCAGGCGGAGGATTTCCCCAATCCATCTGCGGGGGAATGAGTATGCTTTGTCCCCTATCTGCTGAGGGGCGTGGGATTTCCAATTCACCCATTCCTCCGAGGGCTTCTGGAGTATTATGGCCTCCAGCTGCATAATTTTACCCCAGCCTCCATCCTGCACATTGCGGGTTATGTCGCT
Organism: Triticum aestivum; assembly: GCF_018294505.1. Classification (NCBI taxonomy): domain Eukaryota; kingdom Viridiplantae; phylum Streptophyta; class Magnoliopsida; order Poales; family Poaceae; genus Triticum; species Triticum aestivum. The sequence continues at coordinate 32,507,915 of NC_057803.1, forward strand.
TTATGCGAACTAATCCTGGGTTGTGAGGCCCATTTTGATCCGTGGAGAAGGTTGTTTTGTCTTGTCCCGTGCAACCACGAGGGATCGATATTTGAACTGGGCGGGGCCGAAATATGGCGCATTGCTGAGACCGAATACCTATCTAGCACACCGAAGAAAGCTTCCGAAGAGTGGACCTCTGAATGGTTTTATATTGACGACGTCGCTCTTCCCGACCCAGTCCGGATGGGCCTCCCTCAAATTTCAAGTGCTCCATTGAAGAAACACCATAGCTGGCGTCCTCGGAGCCTCGAGGAAGAGGATAACGCAGAGATCAATCTACTGCTGGGTAAGATTAAGATGCTCGCCCAGTCCGGATTGTCAATAGACAAGGTAATGGTGGTCTCCATAACGCGCGCGCGGGGGGGGGGGGGGGGGTCCAACCAGTCCAATATAGAGGGCTACCCATGTGGCATTACAATGGGGAAGACGATGCCTCCCACTATGGTCGGAAGGGCCCGAAGACTCCCGCCGCTCTGGCCAAAATATTGGCGAACTGTATTAAGGGGAGCAGGAGGAGTTCACCCGTCTCCAAAATCGAGATGGGTTTTCCATGTACAATTATCCTAGCTAGGTAATCTCTAACTCCACTATTTGACTCCTCTCCCTGAACTATTTTTGAAGGGCGGTATCTTATTCATTCATGACAGGAATGGCGAAAGGCTGTCGAGGGGATCCATGACCCTGCCCCTCAGCCGGAGAATCACAATCGGGATCTTAACCCCGGATATGAGGAAGATCCAGACATATTCGTGGAGCTCAAAAATGGAGTTTTCTACCAGATGAGCTATGACGACACAGATGTACCCACCATCACCGATTACCCCGGCCTCCTTTCTGTTTCGCACGTAAGTAATCAGGAGACACTTTGTCCGAGAGGGTTTTCTCATTCTTCCTCACTCACCGCACCATCCTGTGCCCATAAGGGGAGGCGTTCGGTTCGTCATGCAACCCCGGGGGCATCTCCAGAGCGAACGGCTCACGCGTCGGGCAGTCCATCGAAGAGGAAGGTAAACAGAGATACGGTCGGGCCTTCCTTGAAGAGATATGGGTTTGCAACTATGCTCTTTTTAGCATTTGCGTCCAACTATGACCTATATGTTCATTTTTATCAGGGAAAAGGTTCAACGGACTATGTCCAGGGACCCGACCAGTCGTACTCCTGATCACCAAGATTCGGTCCCAGCTGACGAGACATGGCCCGATATGGGAGTGGCGTCGGACTGTCCTTCTGCCGAGGGTTCGGAAAATATGTCCGTCACCAATTCGGAAGTGGAGAGCGCCATGAATCACCGGCGCCGGAGGGCCATTTTACGAAATCCCCACTTCTCAAAAGAGGCGTTAGGTGCCTTCAGCTCGGCTGATGCATACATCCGAGCTGCTCGAGATGGGCTTAACAGAGCCACCGAGCAACATTTGAAAGATGTGCAGGTAAGTTTACCTTGTCCGAATTTGATAACCATGTTCCCGTAGCCCCTGAGACTTGAAGCAGTTGGGACAAATGTTTTAAGGATCGTTGTATAACCAGGTTCTTATGGAGAAGAACGACCTGCTAGCCCAAGAGCTGGAGCAGTGCCGGACACAGCTAACTACTGCTACCACCGAACTGGAAAAGTTCAAGAAGGCGTCCTCTGGTAATATTTCCCTCCATCGGGAAACAAAAAATTATACGCCAGCTGTATTGCAACTGCAGCTTGTCTCATAATAGGGTCATCGGACCAACCAGGAGAGGAACTCAAGGCCGCACGAGCGAAAAAGAGGCGAAGAGACAACATGCCGCAGGCGAGCGCGTTCTGACCCGAGTCAGAGAGGAGAAAAACAAACTCTAGGATTCAAACACCAAACTGGGTGAAGAACTGAAAGATGTGCGAGCCCAGCTAGCCGACTCTGTGAAGGAGAACAAAAAGCTGCGAGGCGGCATATTCAGTATGTGGCCGAATTTATCTTATAACAGTTTGGGGTACAATTAGCTGATATAGTTGTGATTGCAGGTATGTTGATGGGCCATCCCAAAGAGGAGGTGTTCGGATCATCAAGTGATCTTTTGCAAGGGCTGTCGCAGTTACATGAGCAAGCTCGGCAGGCAATGCGGAGTGTAGCCAAGGCCTTATGGCCATCCGCCTCCCCTCCAGGGAGTATGGAGAAGCTTATAGAGCTGTTCAAGGGAGCGCGGCGGCGTATCCGACTATGAAAGATATCGGCCTGCCGAGAGGGTGCGCGAGAGGCCTGGGCCATGGTAAAACGCGGTATACCAAGCTGGATCCGAATCACATGGCCCGGGTCGGACCGCTAGGGTCAAATGGGGAAGAAATTCCCGTTAGTTTAGTATATGACCAAGTAGAGGTGGCCGCGAGATATTCCCAACAGGATTGTAAGTTAGACCACCTGTTGGATGGTATAGAGGAGGAAGTCTTTAAGTCCTAAGTAACTATGTACTTTCCTTCTAGCTGGATTGTAAAAACAATTTTCATGGCCGACCTTTTCGCTTCGACCTCTGGACCCGAAGGTGCGAGTGTTTCCGAATACCCTAGCGGTAAAATATACCGGGGTATGCATGGGAACCAGGCGTAGGGGTCATAGTTGCTTGAAAAGACAATGTGTATCCGGCTAATTATGTTATATTACATTATGTAAGAAACATGTTCCAGAGAGAATAGTTCCGTTAAGGGTTCCTTTCCCTGGGTGTGCATGTGTTTAATGTGCATGTCCGAACTGTGATTGAAAAAAATCGTAGAGTAAGTAACTTCTGGTGTTTCACAAGGGAGTGAATGCGGAAACGTCTTTAATTCACCGACCAAATATTCCCTTAAGAACGGTAGCTTTCGGCTTCACCCAGTCTGAGGTACACATCGGGATGACCCGGCAGTAACAATCTCAGAGGTGCTCCCTTTATGCCCTAGCCGAACTAACGGGAACGTAGGGCATAAGCACAGGAGCCAGGCAACCCAGCTTGGCCAAAACTTAAGTTATATCGATGCATATAATGGCGAAGAAAAGGTACATATGGGAAGAACGCATATGTGGTGAGCATGATGCTCGAAGAATAGTAGCAAGCTTCTGTACAAGAAGCCCCCAGGTATAATGGACGTACATATTTGGAGATGTACGCATCAGGGGGGCATGGTCTAGCCGTACTAAATCCGTAGGGCTAAAGAGCAAAACGCAAAGAGATAAAAAACGAAAAGAGAGAAAAAACAACATTAATAACAGGAGGAAGGAGACAAACACAGAGTTCGGCACTAGGCATAGAATCGTCGGAGTCTGGCCGCATTCCAGGGGTTCGGTTCCAGGTGATTGGCTGACGCATCATGCAGGCGGTGCGCTCCTTCAGTGAGAACTTCATCAATGATGAAGGGACCCTCCCACTTGGGCTTGAGTTTGTCATTTTTCTTCTCCGGCAGGCGTAGAACGAGTTCACCAACGTTATAAGTCTTGGCCCACACTTCTCTTCTTTGATACCTGTGAGCCTGCTGTTGATAGAATGCGGAACGGGCTTTTGCGATGTCGCGCTCCTCCTCCCAGGCCTCTAAGATGTCATGCTGATCAAGCTTAGCCTCTCTCTCTTCGTACATGCGCACTCGAGGTGAGTCATGAATAATGTCGCAGGGTAACACTGCTTCCGCACTGTACACCATGAAGAAAGGTGTATATCGAGTAGTGCGGTTGGGCGTGGTCCACAACCCCCAGTGTACGGAGTCAAGTTCCTCCACCCAGTGCTTGTCTGATTCTTTCAAAGACCGCACCAGTCTAGGTTTGATGCCGCTCATAATAAGACCATTAGCCTGTTCGACTTGACCGTTTGTCTGCGGGTGATAGACAGAGGCGTAATCGAGCTTAATGCCCAGATTAGCACACCAAGTTTTCACTTCATCGGCTGTGAAATTAGAGCCATTATCGGCGATGATGCTGTGTGGAACACCATAACGGTGTACCACGCCTGATATGAAATCTATTACCGACCCCTCCTCGGCCGTTTTTACTGGTTTGGCCTCTATCCACTTAGTGAATTTGTCCACCATGACCAGCAGATACTTTCTCTTATGGCTTCCTCCTTTAAGGGGTCCGTGTTGGGGAACGTAGCAGAAATTCAAAATTTTCCTACGTGTCACCAAGATCTATCTATGGAGAGACTAGCAACGAGGGAAGGAGAGTGCATCTACATACCCTTGTAGATCGCTAAGCAGAAGCGTTCAAGTGAACGGGGTTGATGGAGTCGTACTCGTCGTGATTCAGATCACCGATGATCCTAGTGCCGAACGGACGGCACCTCCGCGTTCAACACACGTACAGCTCGACGATGTCTCCCACGCCTTGATCCAGCAAGGAGAGAGGGAGAGGTTGAGGAAGACTCCATCCAGCAGCAGCACAACGGCGTGGTGGTGATGGAGGAGCGTGGCAATCCTGCAGGGCTTCGCCAAGCACCTACGGGAGAGGAGGAGGTGTCACGGGAGGGAGGGAGGCGCCAAGGGCTCAGGTATGGATGCCCTCCCTCCCCTCCACTATATATAGGGGCAGGGGAGAGGGGGAGGCGCAGCCTTGCCCCTTCCTCCAAGGAAGGGGTGCGGCTAAGAGGGGGGGAGGAGTCCATCCTCCCCAAGGCACCTCGGAGGTGCCTTCCCCTTTAGGACTCTCCCCTTTTTCCTATATCTTGGCGCATGGGCCTCTAGGGGCTGGTGCCCTTGGCCCATGTAGGCCAAGGCGCACCCCCTACAGCCCATGTGGCCCCCCGGGGCAGGTGGCCCCACCCGGTGGGCCCCGGGACCCTTCCGGTGGTCCCGGTACAATACCGATGACCCCGAAACTTGTCCCGATGGCCGAAACAGGACTTCCTATATATAAATCTTTACCTCCGGACCATTCCGGAACTCCTCGTGACGTCCGGGATCTCATCCGGGACTCCGAACAACATTCGGTAACCACATACAAACTTCCTTTATAACCCTAGCGTCATCGAACCTTAAGTGTGTAGACCCTACGGGTTCGGGAGACATGTAGTCATGACCGAGATGTTCTCCGGTCAATAACCAACAGCGGGATCTGGATACCCATGTTGGCTCCCACATGTTCCACGATGATCTCATCGGATGAACCACGATGTCAAGGACTCAATCAATCCCGTATACAATTCCCTTTGTCTAGCGGTATGGTACTTGCCCGAGATTCGATCGTCGGTATACCGATACCTTGTTCAATCTCGTTACCGGCAAGTCTCTTTACTCGTTCCGTAACACATCATCCCGTGATCAACCCCTTGGTCACATTGTGCACATTATGATGATGTCCTACCGAGTGGGCCCAGAGATACCTCTCCGTTTACACGGAGTGACAAAATCCCAATCTCGATTCGTGCCAACCCAACAGACACTTTCAGAGATACCCGTAGTGTACCTTTATAGCCACCCAGTTACGTTGTGACGTTTGGCACACCCAAAGCACTCCTACGGTATCCGGGAGTTGCACAATCTCATGGTCTAAGGAAATGATACTTGACATTAGAAAAGCTTTAGCATACGAACTACATGATCTTGTGCTAGGCTTAGGATTGGGTCTTGTCCATCACATCATTCTCCTAATGATGTGATCCCGTTATCAACGACATCCAATGTCCATGGTCAGGAAACCGTAACCATCTATTGATTAACGAGCTAGTCAACTAGAGGCTTACTAGGGACATGGTGTTGTCTATGTATCCACACATGTATCTGAGTTTCCTATCAATACAATTCTAGCATGGATAATAAACGATTATCATGAACAAGGAAATATAATAATAATCAATTTATTATTGCCTCTAGGGCATATTTCCAACAGTCTCCCACTTGCACTAGAGTCAATAATCTAGTTCACATCGATATGTGATTAACACTCAAGGTCACATCCCCATGTGACTAACACCCAAAGAGTTTACTAGAGTCAATAATCTAGTTCACATTTACCATGTGATTAACACTCGATGAGTTCTGGGTTTGATCATGTTATGCTTGTGAGAGAGGTTATAGTCAACGGGTCTGAACCTTTCAGATCCGTGTGTGCTTTACAAATCTCTATGTCATCTCCTAGATGCAGCTACCACGTTCTATTTGGAGCTATTCCAAATAACTGTTCTACTTGGAGCTATTCTAAATTGTTGCTCCATTATACGTATCCGGTATCTCTACTCAGAGCTATCCGGATAGGTGTTAAGCTTGCATCGACGTAACCCTTTACGACGAACTCTTTTACCACCTCCATAATTGAGAAAATTCCTTAGTCCACTAGTTACTAAGGATAACTTTGACCGCTGTCCTGTGATCCATTCTTGGATCACTCTTGTACCCCTTGACTGACTCATGGTAAAGCACACTTCAGGTGCGGTACACAGCATAGCATACTGTAGAGCCTATGTCTTAAGCATAGGGGACGACCTTCGTTCCTTTCTCTCTATTCTGCCATGGTCGAGCTTTAAGTCTTAACTTCATACCTTACAACTCAGGCAAGAACTCCTTCTTTGACTGATCCATCTTGAACACCTTCAAGATCACGTCAAGGCATGTGCTCATTTGAAAGTACTATTAAGCGTTTTGATCTATCCTTATAGATCTTGATGCTCAATGTTCAAGTAGCTTAATCCAGGTTTTCCATTGAAAACACTTTCCAAATAACCCTATATGCTTTCCAGAAATTCTACGTCATTTCTGATCATTAATATGTCAACAACATATACTCATCAGAAATTCTATAGTGCTCCCACTCACTTCTTTGGAAATACAAGTTTCTCATAAACTTTGTATACACCCAAAATCTTTGATCATCATCAAAGCATACATTCCAACTCCGAGATGCTCACTCCAGTCCTCAGAAGGATTGCTGGAGCTTTGCATACTTATTAGCATATTTCAGGATAGACAAAACCTTCCGGTTGTATCACATACAACCTTTCCTCAAGAATCGTCGAGGAAACAATGTTTTGACATCCTATCTGCAAGATTTCATAAATAATGCAGTAATTGCTAATATAATTCCAACAGACTCTTAGCATCGCTACGAGTGAGAAAGTCTCATCGTAGTCAACTCCTTGAACTTGTCGAAAAACATCTTAACGACAAGTCGAGCTTTCTCAATGGTGACACTTACCATCATTGTCTGTCTTCCTTTCAAAATCCATATGTACCTAACAGCCTTACGACCATCAAGTAGTTCTTCCAAAGTCTACACTTTGTTTTCATACATGGATCCTCTCTCGGGTTTTATGGCCTTGAGCCATTTATCGGAATCCGGGCCCACCATCGCTTCTCCATAGCTCGTAGGTTCATTGTTGTCTAGCAACATGACTTCCAAGACAGGATTACGTACCACTCTGAAGTAGTACGCATCCTTGTCATCCCACGAGGTTTGGTAGTGACTCGATCCGAAGTTTCATGATCACTATCATAAGCTTCCACTTCAGTTGGTGTACGTGCCACAGGAACAACTTCCTGTGCCCTGCTACACACTTGTTGAAGTGACGGTTCAATAACCTCATCAAGTCTCCACCATCCTCCCACTCAACTTTTCGAGAGAAACCTTTCCTCGAAAAAGGACCCGATTCAAGAAACAATCCCTATTGCTTTCGGATCTGAATTAGGAGGTATACCCAACTGTTTTTGGGTGTCCTATGAAGATGCATTTTATCTGCTTTGGGTTCGAGCTTATCAACCTGAAACCTTTTCACATAAGCGTCGCAGCCCCAAACTTTCAAGAAACGGCAACTTAGGTTTCTCCAAACCATAGTTCATACGGTGTCGTCTCAACGAAATTATGTGGTGCCCTATTTAAAGTGAATGTGGTTGTCTCTAATGCCTAACCCATGAACGATAGTGGTAACTCGATAAGAGACATCATGGTATGCACCATATCCAATAGGGTGCAACTATGACGTTTGGACACACCATCACACTATGGTGTTCCAGGCTGTATCAGTTGTGAAACAATTTCCACAATGTCTTAATTCTGTGCCAAACTCGTGATTCAGATATTCATCTCTATGATCATATCATAGATCTTTTATCCTCTTGTCACGACGATCTTTCAACTTCACACTGAAATTACTTGAACCTTTCAATAATTCAGACTCGTGATTCATCAAGTAAATATACTCAACATCTACTCGAATCATCTGTGAAGTAAGAACATAACGATATTCACTGCATGCCTCAGCACTCATTGGACTGCACACATCAAAATGTGTTACTTCCAACAAGTTGCTATCTTGTTCCATCTTACTGAAAACGAGGCTTTTCAGTCATCTTGCCCATGTGGTATGATTTGCATGTCCCAAGTGATTCAAAATCAAGTGAGTCAAAACGGTCCATTTGCATGGAGTTTCTTCATGCATATACACCAATAGACATGGTTCGCATGTCTCAAACTTTTCAAAAACGAGTGAGCCCAAAGATCCATCAATATGGAGCTTCTTCATGCGTTTTATACCGATATGACTTACGTGGCAGTGCCACAAGTAGGTGGTACTATCATTACTATCTTTTGGCATGAACATGTGTATCACTACGATCGAGATTTAATAAACCATTCATTTTAGGTGTAAGACCATTGAAGGTATTATTCAAATAAACAGAGTAACCATTATTCTCCTTAAATGAATAACCGTATTGCGATAGACGTAATCCAATCATGTCTATGCTCAACGCAAACACCAAATAACAATTATTTAGGTTTAACACCAATCTCTTTGGTAGAGGGAGCGTGCGATGCTTGATCATATCAAGCTTGGAAAAACTTCCAACACATATCGTCAGCTCACCTTTAGCTAGTCTCCGTTTATTCCGTAGCCTTTTGTTTCGAGTTACTAACACTTAGCAACCGAACCGGTATCTAATACCCTGGTGCTACTAGGAGTACTAGCAAAGTACACATTAACACAATGTATATCCAATATACTTCTATCGACCTTGCCAGCCTTCTTATCTACCAAGTATCTAGGGTAATTCTGCTCTAGTGGTTGTTCCCCTTATTACAGAAGCACTTAGTCTCGGGTTTGGGTTTTACCTTGGGTTTCTTCACTAGAGCAGCAGCTGATTTGCCGTTTCATGAAGTATCCCTTCTTGCCCTTGCCCTTCTTGAAACTAGTGGTTTCACCAACCATCAACAATTGATGCTCCTTCTTGATTTCTACTTTCGCGGTGTCAAACATCGCGAATACCTCAAGGATCATCATATCTATCCCTGATATGTTATAGTTCATCACGAAGCTCTAACAGCTTGGTGGCAATGACTTTGGAGAACCATCACTGTCTTATCTGGAAGATCAACTCCCACTCGATTCAAATGATTGTTGTACTCAGACAATCTGAGCACAAGCTCAACAATTGAGCTTTTCTCCTTAGTTTGCAGGTTAAGAAAGTCATCGGAGGTCTTATACCTCTTGACATGGGCACGAGCCTGAAATCCCAATTTCAGCCCTCAAAACATCTCATATGTTTCGCGATGTTTCAAAAACGTCTTTGGTGCCTCAACTCTAAACCGTTTAACTGAACTATCACGTAGTTATCAAAACGTGTATGTCAGATGTTCGCAACAACCACAGACAACGTTCGAGGTTCAGCACACTGAGCGGTGCATTAAGGACATAAGCCTTCTATGAAGCAATGAGGACAATCCTCAGTTTACGGACCTAGTCCGCATAATTGCTACTATCAACTTTCAACTAATTTTTCTCTAGGAACATATCTAAACAGTAGAACTATAGCGTGAGCTACGACATAATTTGCAAAAACCTTTTGACTATGTTCAGGATAATTAAGTTCATCTTATGAACTCCCACTCAGATAGACATCCCTCTAGTCATCTAAGTGATTACATGATCCGAGTCAAACTAGGCCGTGTCCGATCATCACGTGAGACGGACTAGTCATCATCGGTGAACATCTTCATGTTGATCGTATCTTCTATACGACTCATGTTCGACCTTTCGGTCTCCGTGTTCCGAGGCCATGTCTGTACATGCTAGGCTCGTCAAGTTAACCCTAAGTGTTTCGCGTGTGTAAATCTGTCTTACACCCGTTGTATGTGAACGTTAGAATCTAACACCCGATCATCACGTGGTGCTTCGAAACACGAACTGTCGCAACGGTGCACAGTTAGGGGAGAACACTTCTTGAAATTGTTGTAAGGGATCATCTTATTTACTACCGTCGTTCTAAGCAAATAAGATGTATAAACATGATAAACATCACATGCAATCAAATAGTGACATGATATGGCCATCATCACTTTGCTCCTTTTGATCTCCATCTTCGGGGCTCCATGATCATCATCGTCACCGGCATGACACCATGATCTCCATCATCATGATCTCCATCATCGTGTCTTCATGAAGTTGCCTCGCCAACTATTACTTCTACTACTATGGCTAACGGTTAGCAATAAAGTAAAGTAATTACATGACGTTTAAGTTGACACGCAGGTCACAAATAAATAAAGACAACTCCTATGGCTCCTGCCGGTTGTCATACTCATCGACATGCAAGTCGTGATTCCTATTACAAGAACATGATCAATCTCATACATCACATATATCATTCATCACATCCTTTTTGGCCATATCACATCACATAGCATACCCTGCAAAAACAAGTTAGACGTCCTCTAATTGTTGTTTGCATGTTTTACGTGGCTGCTATGGGTTTCTAGCAAGAACGTTTCTTACCTACGCATGAACCACAACGTGATATGCCAATTGCTATTTACCCTTCATAAGGACCCTTTTCATCGAATCCGATCCGACTAAAGTGGGAGAGACAGACACCCGCCAGCCACCTTATGCAACTAGTGCATGTTTGTCGGTGGAACCGGTCTCACGTAAGCGTACGTGTAAGGTTGGTCCGGGCCGCTTCATCCCACGATGCCGCCGAATCAAGATAAGACTAGTAACGGCAAGCATATTGAACAATATCGACGCCCACAACTACTTTGTGTTCTACTCGTGCAAAGAATCTACGCAATAGACCTAGCTCATGATGCCACTGTTGGGGAACGTAGCAGAAATTCAAAATTTTCCTACGTGTCACCAAGATCTATCTATGGAGAGACTAGCAACGAGGGGAAGGAGAGTGCATCTACATACCCTTGTAGATCGCTAAGCGGAAGCGTTCAAGTGAACGGGGTTGATGGAGTCGTACTCGTCGTGATTCAGATCACCGATGATCCTAGTGCCGAACGGACGGCACCTCCGCGTTCAACACACGTACAGCTCGACGATGTCTCCCACGCCTTGATCCAGCAAGGAGAGAGGGAGAGGTTGAGGAAGACTCCATCCAGCAGCAGCACAACGGCGTGGTGGTGATGGAGGAGCGTGGCAATCCTGCAGGGCTTCGCCAAGCACCTACGGGAGAGGAGGAGGTGTCACGGGAGGGAGGGAGGCGCCAAGGGCTCAGGTATGGATGCCCTCCCTCCCCTCCACTATATATAGGGGCAGGGGAGAGGGGGGAGGCGCAGCCTTGCCCCTTCCTCCAAGGAAGGGGTGCGGCTAAGAGGGGGGGAGGAGTCCATCCTCCCCAAGGCACCTCGGAGGTGCCTTCCCCTTTAGGACTCTCCCCTTTTTCCTATATCTTGGCGCATGGGCCTCTAGGGGCTGGTGCCCTTGGCCCATGTAGGCCAAGGCGCACCCCCTACAGCCCATGTGGCCCCCCGGGGCAGGTGGCCCCACCCGGTGGGCCCCCGGGACCCTTCCGGTGGTCCCGGTACAATACCGATGACCCCGAAACTTGTCCCGATGGCCGAAACAGGACTTCCTATATATAAATCTTTACCTCCGGACCATTCCGGAACTCCTCGTGACGTCCGGGATCTCATCCGGGACTCCGAACAACATTCGGTAACCACATACAAACTTCCTTTATAACCCTAGCGTCATCGAACCTTAAGTGTGTAGACCCTACGGGTTCGGGAGACATGTAGTCATGACCGAGATGTTCTCCGGTCAATAACCAACAGCGGGATCTGGATACCCATGTTGGCTCCCACATGTTCCACGATGATCTCATCGGATGAACCACGATGTCAAGGACTCAATCAATCCCGTATACAATTCCCTTTGTCTAGCGGTATGGTACTTGCCCGAGATTCGATCGTCGGTATACCGATACCTTGTTCAATCTCGTTACCGGCAAGTCTCTTTACTCGTTCCGTAACACATCATCCCGTGATCAACCCCTTGGTCACATTGTGCACATTATGATGATGTCCTACCGAGTGGGCCCAGAGATACCTCTCCGTTTACACGGAGTGACAAAATCCCAATCTCGATTCGTGCCAACCCAACAGACACTTTCAGAGATACCCGTAGTGTACCTTTATAGCCACCCAGTTACGTTGTGACGTTTGGCACACCCAAAGCACTCCTACGGTATCCGGGAGTTGCACAATCTCATGGTCTAAGGAAATGATACTTGACATTAGAAAAGCTTTAGCATACGAACTACATGATCTTGTGCTAGGCTTAGGATTGGGTCTTGTCCATCACATCATTCTCCTAATGATGTGATCCCGTTATCAACGACATCCAATGTCCATGGTCAGGAAATCGTAACCATCTATTGATTAACGAGCTAGTCAACTAGAGGCTTACTAGGGACATGGTGTTGTCTATGTATCCACACATGTATCTGAGTTTCCTATCAATACAATTCTAGCATGGATAATAAACGATTATCATGAACAAGGAAATATAATAATAATCAATTTATTATTGCCTCTAGGGCATATTTCCAACAGTACAACCATATCGAGTCCCCAGACCGCAAAATGCCAAGTGATGGGGACTGTTTGTAAGGCAGTGGGGGGCATATGGCTTTGGTTGGCGAAGAGTTAGCATCCGACGCAATGTTGGACAAGGTCCTGTGCATCTGCTCAGGCCGTCGGCCAATAAAATCCTGTACGGAAGGCCTTGCTAACAAGGGCCCGAGCTGCAGCGTGGTGCCCGCCGAGACCTGCATGAATCTCAGCCAGATGCTGTCGCCCCTCCTCTTCGGAGATACATCTTTGAAGGACTCCGGTAGCGCTTTTCTTATAGAGCTCTCCGTCATGAACCTTGTAGGCCTTCGAACGCCGGACAATGCAGCGAGCCTCATTCTGATCCTCGGGAAGCTCCTTCTTATTAAGGTAGGCCAGGAATGGCTCGGTCCATTGGGCGATGACTGCTATAATGAGATGGGCCGATGGTGTTATTTCGGTGGTTGAGCCTCCAACGATATCAGTGTGTTCGAAATTTGGGGTTGTGTTCGGATCTGGACTGGTGTTGCCGCCTTCCCCCTGCCACACCACGGATGGCTTAAAAAGCCTTTCCAGAAAAATGTTAGGTGGGACGGGGTCGCGCTTAGCGCCTATGTGAGCAAGAACGTCCATCGCTTGATTACTTTCTCGGGCCACATGATGGACCTCGAGTCCCTCGAACCGAGCCGACATTTTTATGACGGCATTAAGATAAGCTGCCATCTTCGGGACTTTGGCACCGAAGTCTCCATTTATTTGAGATATTGCGAGGTTTGAGTCCCCGCGCACTTCCACGCGTTGTATGCCCATGGAGACAGCCATCCGAAGACCATGCAATAAGGCCTCGTATTCGGTTGCGTTATTGGAGTATGTGTATAGTATTTGGAGTACATACTGAACGACGTCTCCAGTAGGGGATGTTAAAACGACGCCCGCTCCTAGTCCTGCCAGCATTTTGGAGCCATCGAAATACATAACCCAATTGGAATATGTGCCGTACTCTTTAGGGAGTTCGGCCTCTGTCCATTCGGCGACGAAGTCAGCCAGTACTTGGGATTTAATAGCTCGACGTGGTTTATATGTAATGTCAAATGGGAGGAGCTCAATGGCCCATTTGGCAATCCGGCCCGTGGCATCGCGGTTGTTTATTATGTCGTTGAGTGGTACTTCGGAAGCCACCATGATCGAACACTCCTGGAAGTAGTGTCGTAGCTTTCGGGATGCCATGAAGACCGCATATGCTATTTTTTGATAATGGGGGTCCCGGGATTTGCATGGTGTAAGGACAGTGGATACGTAGTATACTGGCTTCTGAAGCGGGAATTTGTGTTCGTCCTATTCTCGTTCAACGACGAGTACGACGTTCACCACCTGATGTGTTGCCGATATGTATAGCAACATGGGTTCGCCGACGTTTGGTGCGGCCAGGATTGGGTTGCTCGCTAGAAGGGTTTTTATTTCTTCCAGTCTGGCTGTTGCCGCGTCCGTCCACTTGAAGCGATCAGTTCGCCGTACAAGGCGATAGAGTGGCAGTGCCTTTTCTCCCAATCTGAAGATAAAACGGCTTAGAGCTGCCACGCAACCCGCGAGTTTTTGGACTTGTTTAAGGTTTGTTGGCGTAGCCAATTGTGATAGAGCTCGGATTTTGGCTGGATTTGCTTCAATTCCTCTATTGGAAACAATGAAGCCCAGCAGCTTTCCTGCGGGGACGCCAAAAACACACTTTTCCGGATTGAGCTTAATGTCATATGCGTGGAGGTTGTCAAATGTGAGGCGTAGGTCGTCTATTAGTGTTTCAACGTGCCTTGTCTTGATTACAACATCATCCACATAGGCTTCAACTGTCTTTCCGATCTGTTTCTCCAGGCATGTTTGGATCATGCGTTGATAAGTGGCACCGGTGTTCTTGAGTCCGAAGGGCATGGTGTTGAAGCAGAATGGCCCATATGGGGTGATGAATGCTGTTACAGCTTGATCGGACTCCTTCATTTTAATTTGATGGTATCTGGAATATGCGTCAAGTAAGCATAATGAGTCGTGTCCTGCGGTAGCATCAATGATCTGGTCAATGCGGGGGAGGGGGAAGGGATCCTTAGGGCAAGCCTTGTTGAGGTCTTTGAAATCAAGGTGCTAGGACTTATCCTTCTTTGGAATCATCACCAGGTTTGCCAGCCAGTCTGGATGTTTTATTTCTCTAATGAATCCTGCCTCGATTAGCTTGGCTAGCTCCTCCCCCATAGCTTGATGTTTGGGTTCGGAAAAGCGCCGCAGTGTTTGCTTGACCGGTTTATATCCCTTCAATATATTGAGGTTGTGTTTGGCCAACTCGCGTGTGATTGATAACCCACAAGTATAGGGGATCGCAATAGTTTTCGATAAGTAAGAGTGTCGAACCCAACGAGGAGCTAAAGGTAGAACAAATATTCCCTCAAGTTCTATCGACCACCGATACAACTCTACGCATGCTTGCCGTTCGCTTTACCTAGAACAAGTATGAAACTAGAAGTACTTTGTAGGTGTTGTTGGATAGGTTTGCAAGATAATAAAGAGTACGTAAATAAAAAGTAGGGGCTGTTTAGATAAAGAAACGATAAAGTAAATATAGCGAGTGTGGAAAAGTGGTGGTAGGAGTTGCGAAATTGCCCCTAAGCAATTGACTACTTTACTAGACCGATAGCAAGTATTATGTGGGAGAGGCCACTGCTAGCATGTCATCCCTGACTTGGAATTCTATGCACTTATGATTGGAACTATTAGCAAGCATCCACAACTACTAATGTCCATTAAGGTAAAACCCAACCATAGCATTAAGATATATTGGTCCCCCTTCAATCCCGTATGCATCAATTTCTATGCTAGGTTGAAGCTTCTGTCACTCTTGCCCTCCAATACATAGTCCTATCAACATACAACTAACCCTAGGGTGTGATCCATGCGCGCAATCATATGATGGGCACCAAAGGACAGCAACATAACCACAAGCAAATTAAATCAATCATAGAAATTCATCAACCACCGATAGGACAACGAAAATCTACTCAGACATCATAGGATGGCAACACATCATTGGATAATAATATGATGCATAAAGCACCATGTTCAAGTAGAGGGTACAACGGGTTGCGGGAGAGTGGACCGCTGTAGATAGAGGGGGGAAGGTGATGGAGATGTTGGTGACAGATGGCGGAGGTGTTGGTGTAGATCGCGGTGATGATGATGGCCCCAGGTGGCACTCCGGTGCCACCGGAAGCGAGGGGGAGAGAGCCCCCCTCCTTCTTCTTCTTCCTTGACCTCCTCCCTAGATGGGAGAAGGGTTTCCCCTCTGGTCCATGGCCTCCATGGCAAGGGAGGGGCGAGAGCGCCTCCGAGATTGGATCTGTCTCTCTGTCTCTCTCTGTTTCTGCGTTCTTAGATTCTTCCCTTTCACCATTTCTTATATTCCCGGAGATCCATAACTCCGATTGGGCTGAAATTTTGACACGATCTCTATCCGGATATTAGCTTTCTTGCGGCGAAAGAAGGACATCAACCGCCTTACGGGTGGCCCACGAGGGTCAGGGGCGCCCCTGCCTCGTGGCCACCTCGGGCACCGTCTCGCGTGAATTTTTCTTCCCAAAAATCATATATATTCCAAAAAAATCTCCGTCATTTTTTATCCCGTTTGGACTCCGTTTGATATGGATATTCTGCGAAACAAAAAACATGCAATAAACATGAACTGGCACTGGGCACTGGATCAATATGTTAGTCCCAAAAATAGTATAAAAAGTTGCCAAAAGTATATAAAAGTTGAATAATATTGGCACGGAACAATAAAAAATTATAGATACGACGGAGACATATCAGCATCCCCAAGCTTAATTCCTGCTCATCCTCGAGTAGGTAAATGATAAAAAAGATAATTTTTGATGTGGAATGCTACCTAGCATAATCTTGATCATATGTCTAATCATGACATGAATATTAAGACACGAGTGATTCAAAGCAATAGTCTATCATTTGACATAAAAACAATAATACTTCAAGCCTACTAATAAAGCAATCATGTCTTTTCAAAATAACAAGGCCAAAGAAAGTTATCCCTACAAAATCATATAGTATGGCTATGCTCCATCTTCTTCACACAAAATACTCACATCATGCACAACCCCGATGACAAGCTGAGCAATTGGTTCATACTTATTAACGCGCTTCAGCATTTTCAACCTTTACACAATACATGAGCGTGAGCCATGGACATAGCACTATAGGTGGAATAGAATGGTGGTTGTGGAGAAGACAAAAAGGAGAAGATAGTCTCACATCAACTAGGCGTATCAACGGGCTATGGAGATGCCCATCAATAGATATCAATGTGAGTGAGTAGGGATTGCCATGCAACGGATGCACTAGAGCTATAAGTATATGAAAGCTCAAACTAAAACTAAGTGGGTGTGCATCCAACTTGCTTGCTCATGAAGACCTAGGGCATTTGAGGAAGCCCATCGTTGGAATATACAAGCCAAGTTCTATAATCAAAATTCCCACTAGTATATGAAAGTGATAACTCAAGAGTCTCTATATGAAGAACATGGTGCTACTTTGAAGCACAAGTGTGGTAAAAGGATAGTAACATTGCCCCTTCTCTCTTTTTCTCTCATTTTTTTCTTTTTTTTTCTTTTTTCTTTTTTTGTAGGCTTCTTTGGCCTCTCTCTTTTTTTTTGGGGGGGGGGCTTCTTTGGCCACTTTTATTTTGATAACCTCACATGGGACAATGTTCTAATAATTATGATTATCACACTTTTATTTACTTACAACTCAATATTAGAACTCGATATCTAGACTAAAGATATGACTCTATATGAATGCCTCCGGCGGTGTACCGGGATGTGCAATGATCTAGCATAGCAATGGCATCAAAAAACGGACAAGCCATGAAAACATCATGCTAGCTATCTTACGATCATGCAAAGCAATATGACAATGAATGCTCAAGTCATGTATATGATGATGATGAAAGTTGCATGGCAATATATCTCGGAATGGCTATGGAAATGCCATAATAGGTAGGTATGGTGGCTGTTTTGAGGAAGGTATATGGTGGGTTTATGGTACCGGCGAAAGTTACGCGGTACTAGAGAGGCTAGCAATGATGGAAAGGCGAGAGTGCGTATAATCCATGGACTCAACATTAGTCATAAAGAACTCAAATACTTATTGCAAAAGTTTATTAGCCCTCGAAGCAAAGTACTACTACGCATGCCCCTAGGGGGATAGATTGGTAGGAAAAGACCATCGCTCGTCCCTGACCGCCACTCATAAGGAAGACAATCAATAAATACCTCATGCTCCAACTTCGTTACATAACGGTTCACCATACATGCATGCTACGGGAATCACAAACCTCAACACAAGTATTTCTACTAATCCACAACTACCCACTAGCATGACTCTAATATCACCATCTTTATACCGCAAAACTATTGCAAGGCATCAAACATATCATATTCAGTGATCTACAAGTTTTATGTAGGATTTTATGACTAACCATGTGAATGACCAGTTCCTGCCATCTCTCTAAATAGATATAAGTGAAGCAAGAGAGTTTAGTTCTTTCTACAAAAGATATGCCCATGCTCTAACAAATATAAGTGAAGCAAAAGAGCATTCTACAAATGGCAGTTGTCTATTGATATGTATCCATCGTATCTACTTTTCCAAACACTTTTGCCCTTGTTTTGGACTCTAACTTGTATGATTTGAATGGAACTAAACCGAACAGACGTTGTTTTCAGCAGAATTGCCATGATGTTGTTCTATGTGCAGAAAACAAAAGTTCTCGGAATGACCTGAAACTCCACGGAATATCTTACAATAAATAATAAAAAATCCTCGCCAAAGATGAAGACCAGGGGGCCCACACCCTTCCCACGAGGGTGGGGGGCGCGCCCCCTACCTCGTGGGCCCCCTGGAGACCCCTCGACTCCAACTCCAACTCTATATAACTGCTTTCGGGGAGAAAAAAATAAGAGAGAAGAAATCATCGCGTTTTACGATATGGAGCCGCCGCCAAGCCCTAAAACCTCTCGGGAGGGCTGATCCGGAGTCCGTTCGGGGCTCCGGAGAGGGGGATTCGTCGCCGTCGTCATCATCAACCATCCGCCATCACCAATTTCATAATGCTCACCTCTGTGCGTGAGTAATTCCATCGTAGGCTTGCTGGACGGTGATGGGTTGGATGAGATTCACCATGTAATCGAGTCAGTTTTGTTAGGGTTTGATCCCTAGTATCCACTATGTTCTGAGATTGATGTTGCTATGACTTTGCTATGCTTAATGCTTGTCACTAGGGCCCGAGTGCCATGATTTCAGATCTGAACCTATTATGTTTTCATCAATATATGAGAGTTCTAGATCCTATCTTGCAAGTCTATAGTCACCTATTATGTGTTATGATCCGTTAACCCTGAAGTGACAATAATCGGGATACTTATAGGTGATGACCGTAGTTTGAGGAGTTCATATATTCACTATGTGCTAATGCTTTGTTCCGGTTCTCTATTAAAAGGAGGCCTTAATATCCCTTAGTTTCCATTAGGACCCCGCTGCCACGGGAGGGTAGTGAAGGAAATATGCCCTAGAGGAAATAATAAAGTTATTATTTATTTCCTTATATCATGATAAATGTTTATTATTCATGCTAGAATTGTATTAACCGGAAACATAATACATGTGTGAATACATAGACAAACCAAATGTCACTAGTATGCCTCTACTTGACTAGCTCGTTAATCGAAGATGGTTATGTTTCCTAACCATAGACATGTGTTGTCATTTGATTAATGGGATCACATCATTAGGAGAATGATGTGATTGACATGACCCATTCCATTAGCTTAGCACCCGATCGTTTAGTATGTTGCTATTGCTTTCTTCATGACTTATACATGTTCCTATGACTATGAGATTATGCAACTCCTGTTTACCGGAGGAACACTTTGTGTGCTACCAAACATCACAACGTAACTGGGTGATTATAAAGGATCTCTACAGGTGTCTCCAAAGGTGAATGTTGGGTTGGCATATTTCGAGATTAGGATTTGTCACTCCGATTGTCGGAGAGGTATCTCTGGGCCCTCTCGGTAATGCACATCACATAAGCCTTGCAAGCATTATAACTAATGAGTTAGTTGCAAGATGATGTATTACGAAACGAGTAAAGAGACTTGTCGGTAACGAGATTGAACTAGGTATTGAGATACCAACGATCAAATCTCGGGCAAGTAACATACCGATGACAAAGGGAACAAAGTATGTTGTTATGCGGTCTGACCGATAAAGATTTTCGTAGAATATGTGGGAGACAATATGAGCATCCAGGTTCCGCTATTGGTTATTGACCGGAGACGTGTCTCGGTCATGTCTACATTGTTCTAGAACCCGTAGGGTCCGCATGCTTAAGGTTTCGATGACAGTTATATTATGAGTTTATGAGTTTTGATGTACCGAAGGAGTTCGGAGTCCCGGATGAGATCGGGGACATGACGAGGAGTCTCGAAATGGTCGAGACGTAAAAATCCTCGCCAAAGATGAAGACCAGGGGGCCCACACCCTTCTCACAAGGGTGGGGGGGGGGGGTGCGCCCCCTACCTCGTCGGCCCCCCTGGAGACCCCCCGACTCCAACTCCAACTCTATATAACTGCTTTCGGGGAGAAAAAAAATAAGAGAGAAGAAATCATCGCGTTTTACGATACGGAGCCGCCGCCAAGCCCTAAAACCTCTCGGGAGGGCTGATCTGGAGTCCGTTCGGGGCTCCGGAGAGGGGGATTCGTCGCCATCGTCATCATCAACCATCCGCCATCACCAATTTTATGATGCTCACCGCCGTGCGTGAGTAATTCCATCGTAGGCTTGCTGGACGGTGATGGGTTGGATGAGATTCACCATGTAATCGAGTCAGTTTTGTTAGGGTTTGATCCCTAGTATCCACTATGTTCTGAGATTGATGTTGCTATGACTTTGCTATGCTTAATGCTTGTCACTAGGGCCCGAGTGCCATGATTTCAGATCTGAACCTATTATGTTTTCATCAATATATGAGAGTTCTAGATCCTATCTTGCAAGTCTATAGTCACCTATTATGTGTTATGATCTGTTAACCCTGATGTGACAATAATCAGGATACTTACCGGTGATGACCGTAGTTTGAGGAGTTCATGTATTCACTATGTGCTAATGCTTTGTTCCGGTTCTCTATTAAAAGGAGGCCTTAATATCCCTTAGTTTCCATTAGGACCCCGCTGCCACGGGAGGGTAGGACAAAAGATGTCATGCAAGTTCTTTTCCATAAGCACGTATGACTATATTCGGAATACATGCCTACATTACATTGACGAACTGGAGCTAGTTCTGTGTCACCCTGTGTTATGACTGTTACATGATGAACCGCATCCGGCATAATTATCCATCATTGATTCGATGCCTACGAGCTTTCCATATACTGGTTTACGCTTATTTACTTTCCCGTTGCTATTGTTACAATCACTACAAAACACCAAAAACATTACTTTGCTTTCATTACTCTTTTGTTACCGTTACCATCACTATCATATTACTTTGCTCCTAACACTTTGCTGCAGATATTAAGTTTCCAGGTGTGGTTGAATTGACAACTTAGCTGATAATACTTGAGAATATTCTTTGGCTCCCCTTGTGTCGAATCAATAAATTTGGGTTGAATACTCTACCCTCGAAAGCTGTTGCGATCCCCTATACTTGTGGGTTATCAAGATTAATTTCTGGCGCCGTTGCTGGGGAGCATAGCTCTATTCTTTGAGTCACTTGGGATTTATATCTGCTGGACACTATGAAGAACTTGAGAGATCCAAAAACCAAGATCTATCCCTCAACTAGGAGGGGAGGTAAGGAACTGCCATCTAGCTCTGCACTTGATTCACCTTTTGTTATGAGTAAGCTTGCGTCACCTAAACCTGCTTCTGCTATTCGTTCTGATATGTCGCATGTGAAGGAAATATGCCCTAGAGGCAATAATAAAGTTATTATTTTTTCCTTATATGATGATAAATGTTTATTATTCATGCTAGAATTGTATTAACCGGAAACATAATACATGTGTGAATACATAGACAAACAGAGTGTCACTAGTATGCCTCTACTTGACTAGCTCGTTGATCAAAGATGGTTATGTTTCCTAACCATAGACATGAGTTGTCATTTGATTAACGGGATCACATCATTAGGAGAATGATGTGATTGACTTGACCCATTCCGTTAGCTTAGCACTTGATCGTTTAGATTGTTGCTATTGCTTTCTTCATGACTTATACATGTTCCTATGACTATGAGATTATGCAACTCCCGTTTACCGGAGGAACACTTTGTGTGCCACCAAACGTCACAACGTAACTGGGTGATTATAAAGGTGCTCTATAGGTGTCTCCAAAGGTACTTGTTGGGTTGGCGTATTTCGAGATTAGGATTTGTCACTCCAATTGTCGGAGAGGTATCTCTGGGCCCACTCGGTAATGCACATCACTATAAGCCTTGCAAGCATTGCAACTAAAGAGTTAGTTGCGGGATGATGTATTACGGAACGAGTAAAGAGACTTGCCGGTAACGAGATTGAACTAGGTATTGAGATACCAACGATCGAATCTCGGGCAAGTAACATACTGATGACAAAGGGAACAACGTATGTTGTTATGCGGTCTGACCGATAAAGATCTTCGTAGAATATGTAGGAGCCAATATGGGCATCCAGGTCCCGCTATTGGTTATTGACCAGAGAGGTGTCTCGGTCATGTCTACATAGTTCTCGAACCCGTAGGGTCCGCACGCTTAACGTTCGTTGACGATATAGTACTATATGAGTTATGTATGTTGATGATCGAATGTTGTTCGGAGTCCGGGATGAGATCACGGACATGACGAGGAACTCCGGAATGGTCCGGAGATAAAGTTTGATATATGGGATAGTAGTGTTTTATCTCCGGAAGGGTTCCGGAATTCACCGGAAGGGGTTCCGGATGTTTCCCGAAATGTTTGGGCACGAGAACACTTTATCTGGGCCAAAGGGGAAAGCCCACGAGGCTTTTGGAAAGTCCAAAAGGAAGTTTTGCGGAGACCAGAGGCTAGACGCCAGGAACCCCGACGTCTAGGGGGTAGACGCCGGGAACCCTGGCGTCTAGCGCTGGAGTCCGAGAAGGACTCTTGCCTTTCGGGCGAAACCGACTATGAGGAGGCTTTTACTCCAAGTTTCGACCCCAGGGCTCAACATATAAATAGAGGGGTGGGGCTAGCACCAAAGACACATCAAGAAACACCAAGCCGTGTGCCGGCAACCCCGTCCCCTCTAGTTTATCCTCCGTCATAGTTTTCGTAGTGCTTAGGTGAAGCCTTGCGGAAATTTTTTTTCACCAACACCGTCAGCACGCCGCCGTGCTGCCGGAACTCATCTACTACTTCGCCCCTCTTGCTAGATCGAGAAGGCGAGGACATCACCGAGCCGAACGTGTGCAGAACTCGGAGGTGCCATGCTTTCGGTAGTTGGATCGGTCAGACGTGAAGACGTACGACTACATCAACCGCGTTGATATAACGCTTCCGCGAACGGTCTACAAGGGTACGTAGACAACACTCTCCCCTCTCGTTGCTATGCATCACCATGATCTTGCGTGTGCGTAGGAATTTTTTTGAAATTACTACGTTCCCCAACAGTGGCATCCGAGCCTAGGTTTTATGCGTTGATGTTGTGCACGAGTAGAACACAAGTGAGTTGTGGGCAATATAAGTCATACTGCTTACCAGCATGTCATACTTTGGTTCGGCGGTATTGTTGGATGAAGCGGCCCGGACCGACATTACGCGTACGCTTACGCGAGACTGGTTCTACCGACGTGCTTTGCACACAGGTGGCTGGTGGGTGTCAGTTTCTCCAACTTTAGTTGAACCAAGTGTGGCTACGCCCGGTCCTTGCGAAGGTTAAAACAACACCAACTTGACAAACTATCGTTGTGGTTTTGATGCGTAGGTAAGAACGGTTCTTGCTAAGCCCGTAGCAGCCACGTAAAACTTGCAACAACAAAGTAGAGGACGTCTAACTTGTTTTTGCAGGGCATGTTGTGATGTGATATGGTCAAGACATGATGCTAAATTTTATTGTATGAGATGATCATGTTTTGTAACCGAGTTATCGGCAACTGGCAGGAGCCATATGGTTGTCGCTTTATTGTATGCAATGCAATTGCGCTGTAATGCTTTACTTTATCACTAAGCGGTAGCGATAGTCGTGGAAGCATAAGATTGGCGAGACAACAACGATGCTACGATGGAGATCAAGGTGTCGCGCCGGTGACGATGGTGATCATGACGGTGCTTTGGAGATGGAGATCACAAGCACAAGATGATGATGGCCATATCATATCACTTATATTGATTGCATGTGATGTTTATCTTTTATGCATCTTATCTTGCTTTGATTGACGGTAGCATTATAAGATGATCTCTCACTAAATTTCAAGATAAAAGTGTTCTCCCTGAGTATGCACCGTTGCCAAAGTTCGTCGTGCCCAGACACCACGTGATGATCGGGTGTGATAAGCTCTACGTCCATCTACAACGGGTGCAAGCCAGTTTTTGCACACGCAGAATACTCAGGTTAAACTTGACGAGCCTAGCATATGCAGATATGGCCTCGGAACACTGAGACCGAAAGGTCGAGCGTGAATCATATAGTAGATATGATCAACATATTGATGTTCACCATTGAAAGCTACTCCATTTCACGTGATGATCGGTTATGGTTTAGTTGATTTGGATCACGTGATCACTTAGAAGATTAGAGGGATGTCTTTCTAAGTGGGAGTTCTTAAGTAATATGATTAATTGAACTTTAATTTATCATGAACTTAGTCCTGGTAGTATTAGCATATCTATGTTGTAGATCAATAGCTCGCGTTTAGCTCCCCTGTTTTATTTTTGATATGTTCCTAGAGAAAACTAAGTTGAAAGATGTTAGTAGCAATGATGCGGATTGGATCCGTGATCTGAGGTTTATCCTCATTGCTGCACAGAAGAAATATGTCTTTGATGCACCGCTAGGTGACAAACCTATTGCAGGAGCAGATGCAGATGTTATGAACATTTGGCTAGCTCAATATGATGACTACTTGATAGTTTAGTGCACCATGCTTAAACGGCTTAGAATCGGGACTTCAAAGACGTTTTGAACGTCATGGACCATATGAGATGTTCCAGGAGTTGAAGTTAATATTTCAAGCAAATACCCGAGTTGAGAGATATGAAGTCTCCAACAAGTTCTATAGCTAAAAGATGGAGGAGAATAGCTCAAGCAGTGAGCATGTGCTCAGATTGTCTGGGTACTACAATCGCTTGAATCAAGTGGGAGTTAATCTTCCAGATAAAATAGTGATTGACAGAATTCTCTAGTCACCATCACCAAGTTAGTAGAACTTCGTGATGAACTATGATATGCAAGGGATAACGGAAACGATTCCCAAGCTCTTCGTAATGCTGAAATCGACGAAGGTAGAAATCAAGAAAAATATCAAGTGTTGATGGTAGACAAGACCACTAGTTTCAAGAAAAGGGCAAAGGGAAGAAGGGGAACTTCAAGAAGAACGGCAAGCAAGTTGCTGCTCAAGTGAAGAAGCCCAAGTCTGGTCCTAAGCCTAAGACTAAGTGCTTCTACTGCAAAGGGACTGGTCACTGGAAGCGGAACTGCCCCAAGTATTTGGCGGATAAGAAGGATGGCAAAGTGAACAAAGGTATATTTGATATACAGATTATTGATGTGTATTTTACTAGTGTTCGTAGCAACCCTCGGTATTTGATACTGGTTCAGTTGCTAAGAGTAGTAACTCGAAACGGGAGTTGCAGAATGAACATAGACTAGTTAAGGGTGAAGTGATGATGTGTGTTGGAAGTGGTTCCAAGATTGATATGATCATCATCGCACACTCCCTATACTTTTGGGATTAGTGTTGAACCTAAATAAGTGTTATTTGGTGTTTGCGTTGAGCATGAATATGATTTGATCATGTTTATTGCAATACGATTATTCATTTAAGTAAGAGAATAAATTGTTGTTCTGTTTACATGAATAAAACCTTATATGGTTACACACCCAATGAAAATGGTTCGTTGGATCTCGATCGTAGTGATACACACATTCATAATATTGAAACCAAAAGATGCAAAGTTAATAATGATGGTGCAATTTATTTGTGGCACTATCGTTTAGGTCATATTGGTGTAAAGCGCATGAAGAAAATCCATGCTGATGGGCTTTTGGAATCACTTGATTATGAATCAGTTGATGCTTGCGAACCATGCCTCATGGGAAAGATGACTAAGACTCCGTTCTCCGGAACAATGGAGCGAGCAACTGACTTATTGGAAATAATACATACTGATGTATGCGGTCCGGTGAGTGTTAAGGCTCAAGGCAAGTATCATTATTTTCTGAACTTCACAGATGATTTGAGCGGATATGGGTATATCTACTTAATGAAACACAAGTCTGAAACATTTGAAAAGATCAAAGAATTTCAGAGTTAAGTGGAGAATCATCATAACAAGAAAATAAAAGTTTCTACGATATGATCGCAGAGGTAAAATATTTGAGTTAAGAGTTTGGCCTTCAGTTAAAACAATGTGAAATAGTTTCTCTACTCATGCCACCTGGAACACCACAGTGTAATGGTGTGTCCAAACGTCATAACCGTACTTTATTAGATATGGTGCGATCTATGATGTCTCTTACCGATCTACCACTATCATTTTGGGGTTATGCATTAGAGACAGCTGCATTCACGTTAAATAGGGCACCATCTAAATCCGTTGAGACGACATCGTATGAACTATGGTTTGGCAAGAAACCTAAGTTGTCGTTTCTTAAAGTTTGAGGTTGCAATGCTTATGTGAAAAAGTTTCAACCTGATAAGCTCTAACCCAAATTGGAGAAGTGCGTTTTCATAGGATACCCAAAAGAAAATGTTGGGTACACCTTCTATCACAGATCCGAAGGCAATATATTCGTTGCTTTGAATGGATCCTTTCTAGAAAAGGAGTTTTTCTCGAAAGAAGTGAGTGGGAGGAAAGTAGAACTTGATGAGGTAACTGTACCTGCTCCCTTATTGGAAAGTAGTTCATCACAGAAATATGTTCCTGTGACTACTACACCGATTAGTGAGGAAGCTAATGATGATGATCATGTAACTTCAGATCAAGTTACTACCGAACCTCGTAGGTAAACCAGAGTGAGATCCGCACCAGAGTGGTACGATAATCCTGTTCTGGAGGTCATGTTACTTGACCATGACGAGCCTACGAACTATGAGGAAGCGATGATGAGCCCAGATTCCGCGAAATGGCTTGAGGCCATGAAATCTGAGATGAGATCCATGTATGAGAACAAAGTATGGACTTTGATTGACTTGCCCAATGATCGGCGAGCCATTGAGATTAAATGGATCTTCAAGAGGAAGACGGACGCTGATAGTAGTGTTACTATCTACAAAGCTAGAATTGTCGCAAAAAGGTTTTCGACAAGTTCAAGGTGTTGACTACGATGAGAGTTTCTCACTCGTATCTATGCTTAAGTCTGTCCGAATCATGTTAGCAATTGCCGCATTTTATGAAATCTGGCAAATGGATAAACAAAACTGCATTCCTTAATGGATTTATTAAAGAAGAGTTGTATATGATGCAACCAGAAGGTTTTGTCAATCCTAAAGGTACTAACAAAATATGCAAGCTCCAGCGATCCATCTATGGACTGGTGCAAGCATCTCGGAGTTGGAATATACGCTTTGATAAGTTGATCAAAGCATATAGTTTTATACAGACTTGCGGTGAAGCCTGTATTTACAAGAAAGTGAGTGGGAGCACTACAACATTTCTGATAAGTATATGTGAAAGACATATTGTTGATCGGAGATAATGTAGAATTATTCTGCAAAGCATAAAGGAATGTTTGAAAGGAGTTTTTCAAAGAAAGACCTCAGTGAAGCTGCTTACATATTGAGCATCAAGATCTATAGAGATAGATCAAGACGCTTGATAAGTTTTTCAATGAGTACATACCTTGACAAGATTTTGAAGTAGTTCAAAATGGAACAGTCAAAGAAGGAGTTCTTGCCTGTGTTACAAAGGTGTGAAGTTGAGTAAGACTCAAAACCCGACCACGGCAGAAGATAGAGAGAGAATGAAAGTCATTCCCTATGCCTCAGCCATAGGTTCTATAAAGTATGCCATGCTGTGTACCAGACCTATTGTATACCCTGCCCTGAGTTTGGCAAGGGAGTACAATAGTGATCTAGGAGTAGATCACTGGACATTGGTCAAAATTATCCTTAGTGGAATAAGGATATGTTTCTCGATTATGGAGGTGACAAAAGGTTCGTCGTAAAGGGTTACGTCGATGCAAGTTTTGACACTGATCCAGATGACTCTAAGTCTCAATCTGGATACATATTGAAAGTGGGAGCAATTAGCTAGAGTAGCTCCATGCAGAGCATTGTTGACATAGAAATTTGCAAAATACTTACGGATCTGAATGTGGCAGACCCGTTGACTAAACTTCTCTCACAAGCAAAACATGATCACACCTCAGTACTCTTTGGGTGTTAATCACATAGCGATGTGAACTAGATTATTGACTCTAGTAAACCCTTTGGGTGTTGGTCACATGTCGATGTGAACTATGGGTGTTAATCACATGGTGATGTGAACTATTGATGTTAAATCACATGGCGATGTGAACTAGATTATTGACTCTAGTGCAAGTGGGAGACTGAAGGAAATATGCCCTAGAGGCAATAATAAAGTTATTATTTATTTCCTTATATCATGATAAATGTTTATTATTCATGCTAGAATTGTATTAACCGGAAACATAATACATGTGTGAATACATAGACAAACAGAGTGTCACTAGTATGCCTCTACTTGACTAGCTCGTTGATCAAAGATGGTTATGTTTCCTAACCATAGACATGAGTTGTCATTTGATTAACGGGATCACATCATTAGGAGAATGATGTGATTGACTTGACCCATTCCGTTAGCTTAGCACTTGATCGTTTAGTTTGTTGCTATTGCTTTCTTCATGACTTATACATGTTCCTATGACTATGAGATTATGCAACTCCCGTTTACCGGAGGAACACTTTGTGTGCCACCAAACGTCACAACGTAACTGGGTGATTATAAAGGTGCTCTACAGGTGTCTCCAAAGGTACTTGTTGGGTTGGCGTATTTCGAGATTAGGATTTGTCACTCCGATTGTCGGAGAGGTATCTCTGGGCCCACTCGGTAATGCACATCACTATAAGCCTTGCAAGCATTGCAACTAATGAGTTAGTTGCGGGATGATGTATTACGGAACGAGTAAAGAGACTTGCCGGTAACGAGATTGAACTAGGTATTGAGATACCGACGATCGAATCTCGGGCAAGTAACATACCGATGACAAAGGGAACAACGTATGTTGTTATGCGGTCTGACCGATAAAGATCTTCGTAGAATATGTAGGAGCCAATATGGGCATCCAGGTCCCGCTATTGGTTATTGACCAGAGAGGTGTCTCGGTCATGTCTACATAGTTCTCGAACCCGTAGGGTCCGCACGCTTAACGTTCGTTGACGATATAGTACTATATGAGTTATGTATGTTGATGACCGAATGTTGTTCGGAGTCCGGGATGAGATCACGGACATGACGAGGAACTCCGGAATGGTCCGGAGATAAAGTTTGATATATGGGATAGTAGTGTTTGATCTCCGGAAGGGTTCCGGAATTCACCGGAAGGGGTTCCGGATGTTTCCCGAAATGTTTGGGCACGAGAACACTTTATCTGGGCCAAAGGGGAAAGCCCACGAGGCTTTTGGAAAGTGCAAAAGGAAGTTTTGCGGAGACCAGAGGCTAGACGCCAGGAACCCTGGCGTCTAGGGGGTAGACGCCGGGAACCCTGGCGTCTAGCCCTGGAGTCCGAGAAGGACTCTTGCCTTTCGGGTGAAACCGACTTTGAGGAGGCTTTTACTCCAAGTTTCGACCCCAGGGCTCAACATATAAATAGAGGGGTAGGGCTAGCACCAAAGACACATCAAGAAACACCAAGCCATGTGCCGGCAACCCCGTCCCCTCTAGTTTATCCTCCGTCATAGTTTTCGTAGTGCTTAGGCGAAGCCCTGCGGAGATTGTTTTTCACCAACACCGTCACCACACCGTCGTGCTGCCGGAACTCATCTACTACTTCGCCCCTCTTGCTGGATCGAGAAGGCGAGGACATCACCGAACCGAATGTGTGCAGAACTCGGAGGTGCCATGCTTTTGGTACTTGGATCGGTCGGACGTGAAGACGTACGACTACATCAACCGCGTTGATATAACGCTTCCGCGAACAGTCTACAAGGGTACGCAGACAACACTCTCCCTTCTCGTTGCTATGCATCACCATGATCTTGCGTGTGCGTAGGAATTTTTTTGAAATTACTACGTTCCCCAACAGCATGTTATTGATGATGCTACTTCTGCTATACATGATACTTATGATGAAACTACCTCTATGCCTGATACTACTATGCCACTTAGCGATTTTCTAGAGGAACAACTTGCTAGGGCTAGAGAGATTGAAAATATTGAATCTGATTATGAAGATGAAAGTGATGATGAAGAATCACTTGTTATTCCTGAGGGTTATTTATTTGATCAAGATGCTTCTTTAGCTATTTTAGCTTGCAAAGATAGATATGAACTCAAAAGGTTATTAGCTAAATGGAATAAGCAATCTCCAAATGCTAGGATGAGACCTTACCCTGCTTTTGCTACTTCACCTATATGTGTTGCTGATAAGGATTATGAATTCTCTGTTGATCCTGATATAATTACTTTGGTTGAATCTGATCCTTTTCATGGCTATGAATCTGAAACTGTTGTAGCACATCTTACTAAATTAAATGATATAGCCACCCTGTTCACTAATGATTACAGATCTCTCTACTTTTATATCCTTAAAATATTTCCGTTCTCATTAAAGAGTGATGCTAAGATATGGTTTAATTCTCTTGATCTTGGTTGTGTGCGTAGTTCCCAGGATATGATTTATTACTTCTCTGCTAAATATTTCCCTGCTCATAAGAAACAAGCTGCTTTACAGGAAATATACAACTTTGTGCAAATTAAAGAAGAGAGTCTCCCACAAGCTTGGCGGAGGCTTCTCAAGTTACTTAATGCTTTGCCTGATCATCCTCTTAAGAAAAATGAAATACTTGATATCTTTTATAATGGACTAATCAATGCTTTCAGAGATTACCTGGATAGTTGTGTTGGTTCTCTTTTCATGGAAAGAACATCGGATGAAGCTGAAATCTTATTGAATAATATGTTGACAAATGAAAATAATTGGGCACCTCCTGAGCCAGCTCCTGCTCCAATTAATGATCCTATTCCTAAACCAACTCCGAAGAAGAGAGGTGTTCTATTTCTCAGTCCTGAAGATATGCAAGAGGCAAAGAAATCTATGAAAGAAAAAGGTATTAAAGCTGAAGATGTTAAGAATTTACCTCCTATTGAAGAAATACATGGTCTCAATTTACCGCCTGATGAAGGAATATATGATCTTAATCCTTTATTTATTGAAGAACCTCCAGACCTCGATAACCCGACACATGTAGTAAAGGTAAATTCTCTCTATAGATGTGATAAAACTGAAATCCCTCCTGCTAAAATTGCTAGTCAATGCTTGGATGAGTTTGATAATTTTATGTTTAAGCAAGAAGACTTCAATGCTTATTTTGGTAGACAATTAAAACAAGATGTTGATATGATTAAATACTTAGGTGATTATATGGCTAATATTAGAGGTGAACTTAAACTTGTTAGCAAACATGCTTCTATGGTTACCACTCAAGTAGAACACGTACTTAAAGCTCAAAAAGAATTGCTCAATGAGATGAATAGTAAGAAAAATAATTATGATGTTAAAGTGGCTACTAGAACTGGTAGAATGACTCAGGAACCTTTGTATCCCGAAGGCCACCCGAAGAGAATTGAGCAAGATTCTCAAAGAAATAAAGTTGATGCACCTAGTTCTTCAAAAAAGAAGAAAAAGAAAAATGATAGAACTGTGCAAACTTCTAGTGAACCTATTGCTGAACCACTTGATAATCCAAATGATATTTCTATTTCTGATGCTGAAACTCAATCTGGTAATGAACATGAACCTAATGAAAATGTTAATGATGATGTTCATAATAATGCTCAACCTAGTAATGATAATGATGTAGAAATTGAACCTACTGTTGATCTTGATAACCCACAATCAAAGAATCAACGTTATGATAAGAAAGACTTTGTTGCTAGGAAACATGGTAAAGAAAGAGAACCTAGGGTTCAGAAACCCATGCCTTTTCCTCCCAAACCATCCAAGAAAAGGATGATGAGGATTTTGAGCGCTTTGCTGAAATGATTAGACCTATCTTTTTTCGTATGCGATTAACTGATATGCTTAAAACCAATCCTTATGCTAAGTACATAAAATATATTATACAAATAAAAGAGAGATACCGGAAGCTCAAATTTCCACCATGCTTGCTAATTATACTTTTTGTTGAGTTTCGTAGTAATTTCAAAAAATTTCCTACGCACACGCAAGATCATGGTGATGCATAGCAACGAGAGGGGGAGAGTGTGATCTACATACCCTTGTAGATCGACAACGGAAGCATTTGGTTGATGTAGTCGTACGTCTCCACAGCCCGATCGATCAAGCACCGAAACTACGGCACCTCCGAGTTCTAGCACACGTTCAGCTCGATGACGATCCCCGGACTCCGATCCAGCAAAGTGTCGGGGAAGAGTTCCGTCAGCACGATGGTGTGGTGACGATCTTGATGTACTACCGTCGCAGGGCTTCGCCTAAGCACCGCTACAATATTATCAAGGACTATGGTGGAAGGGGGCACCGCACACGGCTAAGGATATGATCACGTGGATCAACTTCTCTCTAGGGGGTGCCCCTGCCTCCGTATATAAAGGTTCAAGGGAGGGGGGCCGGCCGGCCAAGGTGTGGCGCGCCAGGAGGAGTCCTACTCCCTCTGGGAGTAGGACTCCCCCCTTTCCTAGTTGGAATAGGATTCGTGGAGGGGGGAAAGAAGAGAGAGAGGAGGAAGGGGCCGGCCCCCTCTCCTTGTCCAATTCGGACCAAGGGGGGGAGGGACGCGCGGCCCATCTCTGGCCACCTCTCCTCTCTTCCACTAAGGCCCACTAAGGCCCATATACCTCCCGGGGGGTTCCGGTAACCTCCCGGTACTCCGGTAAAATCCCGATTTCACCCGGAACACTTCCGATATCCAAACATAGGCTTCCAATATATCAATATTTATGTCTCGACCATTTAGAGACTCCTCGTCATGTCCGTGATCACATCCGGGACTATGAACAACCTTCGGTACATCAAAATGCATAAACTCATAATATAACTGTCATCGTAACCTTAAGCGTGCGGACCCTACGGGTTCGAGAACAATGTAGACATGACCGAGACACGTCTCCTGTCAATAACCAATAGCGGGAGCTGGATGCCCATATTGGCTCCTACATATTCTACGAAGATCTTTATCAGTCAGACCACATAACAACATACGTTGTTCCCTTTGTCATCGGTATGTTACTTGCCCGAGATTCGATCGTCGGTATCCAATACCTAGTTCAATCTCGTTACCGGCAAGTCTCTTTACTCGTTCCGTAATACATCATCTCGCAACTAACTCATTATTTGTAATGCTTGCAAGGCTTATGTGATGTGCATTACCGAGAGGGCCCAGAGATACCTCTCCGACAATCGGAGTGACAAATCCTAATCTCGAAATACTCCAACCCAACATGTACCTTTGGAGACACCTGTAGAGCTCCTTTATAATCACCCAGTTACGTTGTGACGTTTGGTAGCACACAAAGTGTTCCTCCGGCAAACGGGAGTTGCATAATCTCATAGTCATAGGAACATGTATAAGTCATGAAGAAAGCAATAGCAACATACTAAACGATCGGGTGCTAAGCTAATGGAATGGGTCATGTCAATCAGATCATTCAACTAATGATGTGATCCCGTTAATCAAATAACAACTCTTTGTCCATGGTTAGGAAACATAACCATCTTTGATTAACGAGCTAGTCAAGTAGAGGCATACTAGTGACACTCTGTTTGTCTATGTATTCACACATGTATTATGTTTCCGGTTAATACAATTCTAGCATGAATAATAAACATTTATCATGAAATAAGGAAATAAATAATAACTTTATTATTGCCTCTAGGGCATATTTCCTTCAGTCTCCCACTTGCACTAGAGTCAATAATCTAGTTCACATCGCCATGTGATTTAATAGCAATAGTTCACATCACCATGTGATTAACACCCATAGTCCACATCGATATGTGACCAACACCCAAAGGGTTTACTAGAGTCAGTAATCTAGTTCACATCGCTATGTGATTAACACCCAAAGTGTACTAAGGTGTGATCATGTTTTGCTTGTGAGATAATTTTAGTCACCGGGTCTGTTATATTCAGATCCGTAAGTATTTTGCAAATATTTATGTCAACAATGCTCTGCACGGAGCTACTCTAGCTAATTGCTCCCACTTTCAATATGTATATAGATTGAGACTTAGATTCATCTAGATTAGTGTCAAAACTTGCATCGGCGTAACCCTTTACGACGAACCTTTTTTCACTTCCATAATCGAGAAACATATCCTTATTCCACTAAGGATAATTTTTTACCGCTGTCCAGTGATCTACTCCTAGATCACTATTGTACTCCCTTGCCAAACTCAGTGGTAGGGTATACAATAGATCTGGTACACAACATGTCATACTTTATAGAACCTATGACCAAGGCATAGGGAATGACATTCATTCTCTTTCTATCTTCTGCCGTGGTCGGGCTTTGAGTCTTACTCAATTTCACACCTTGTAACATAGGCAAGAAACTCTTTCTTTGTCTGTTCCATTTTGAACTACTTCAAAATCTTGTCAAGGTATGTATTTATTGAAAAAACTTATCAAGCGTCTTGATCTATCTCTATAGATCTTGATGCTCAATATGTAAGCAACTTCACCGAGGTCTTTCTTTGAAAAAACTCCTTTCAAACACTCCTTTATGCTTTGCAGAATAATTCTACATTATTTCCGATCAACAATATGTCATTCACATATACTTATCAGAAATGTTGTAGTGCTCCCACTCACTTTCTTGTAAATACAGGCTTCACCGCAAGTCTGTATAAAACTATATGCTTTGATCAACTTATCAAAGCGTATATTCCAACTCCGAGATGCTTACACCAGTCCATAGATGGATCGCTGGAGTTTGCATATTTTGTTAACACCTTTAGGATTGACAAAAACTTATGGTTGCATCATATACAACTCTTCTTTAAGAAATCCATTA
Organism: Triticum aestivum; assembly: GCF_018294505.1. Classification (NCBI taxonomy): domain Eukaryota; kingdom Viridiplantae; phylum Streptophyta; class Magnoliopsida; order Poales; family Poaceae; genus Triticum; species Triticum aestivum. The sequence goes on from NC_057803.1 coordinate 32,543,181, forward strand.
GGATTGCAGTTTTGTTATCCATTTGCCAGATTTCATAAAATGCGGCAATTGCTAACATGATTCGAACAGATTTAAGCATAGATATGAGTGAGAAACTCTCATCGTAGTCAACACCTTGAACTTGTCGAAAACCTTTTGCGACAATTCTAGCTTTGTAGATAGTAACACTACTATCAGCGTCCGTCTTCCTCTTGAAGATCCATTTATTCTCAATTGCTTGCCGATCAGCGGGCAAGTCAACCAAAGTCCATACTTTGTTCTCATACATGGATCCCATCTCAGATTTCATGGCCTCAAGCCATTTTGCGGAATCTGGGCTCATCATCGCTTCCTCATAGTTCGCAAGTTCGTCATGGTCTAGTAACATGACTTCCAGAACAGGATTACAGTACCACTCTGGTGCGGATCTCACTCTGGTTTACCTGCGAGATTCGGTAGTAACTTGATCTGAAGTTACATGATCATCATCATTAGCTTCCTCACTAATTGGTGTAGTAGTCACAGGAACAGATTTCTGTGATGAACTACTTTCCAATAAGGGAGAAGGTACAATTACCTTATCAAGTTTTTTACTTTCCTCCCACTCACTTCTTTCGAGAGAAACTCCTTCTCTAGAAAGTTTCTGAATTTAGAAACAAAAGTCTTGCCTTCGGATCTGTGATAGAAGGTGTATCCAATAGTTTCCTTTGGATATCCTATGAATATTTACTTCTCCGATTTGGGTTCGAGCTTATCATGTCGAAACTTTTTCACATAAGCATCGCAGTCCCAAACTTTAAGAAACGACAGCTTAGGTTTCTTGCCAAACCATAGTTCTTATGGTGTCGTCTCAACGGATTTAGATGGTGCCCTATTAACGTGAATGCAGCTGTCTCTAATGCATAACCTCAAAACGATAGTGGTAGATCGGTAAGAGACATCATAGATTGCACTATATCCAATAAAGTATGATGTTCGGACACACCATTATGCTGTGGTGTTCCATGTGGCATGAGTTTGTGAAACTATTCCACATTGTTTTAATTGAAGACCAAACTCGTAACTCAAATATTTGTCTCCGCGATCAGATCGTAGAAACTTTATTTTCTTGTCACGATGATTTTCCACTTCACTCTGAAATTCTTTGAACTTTTCAAATGTTTCAGACTTATGTTTCATCAAGTAGATATACCCATATCTACTCAAATCATCCGTGAAGTTCAGAAAATAACGATACTTGCCTTGAGCCTTAACACTCATCGGACCGCATACATCAGTATGTATTATTTCTAATAAGTCAGTTGCTCGCTCCGGAGAACGGAGTCTTAGTCATCTTGCCCATGAGGCATGGTTCGCAAGCATCAAGTGATTCGTAATCAACTGATTCCAAAATCCCATCAGCATGGAGTTTCTTCATGCGCTTTACACCAATATGACCTAAACGGCAGTGCTACAAATAAGTTGCACTATCATTATTAACTTTGCATCTTTTGGTTTCAATATTATGATTATGTGTATCACTACGATCAAGATCCAACGAACTATTTTCATTGGGTGTGTAACCATATAAGGTTTTATTCATGTAAACAGAACAACAATTTATTCTCTTACTTAAATGAATAACCGTATTACAATAAACATGATCAAATCATATTCATGCTTAACGCAAACACCAAATAACACTTATTCAGGTTCAACACTAATCCCGAAAGTATAGGGAGTGTGCGATGATGATCATATCAATCTTGGAACCACTTCCAACACACATCGTCACTTCACCCTTAACTAGTCTCTGTTTATTCTGCAACTCCCGTTTCGAGTTACTAATCTTAGCAACTGAACTAGTATCAAATATTGAGGGGTTGCTATAAACACTAGTAAAGTACACATCAATAACATGTATATCAAATATACTTATGTTCACTTTGCCATCCTTCTTATCTGCCAATCACTTGGGGTAGTTCTGCTTCCAGTGACCAGTCCCTTTGCAGTAGAAACACTTAGTCTCAGGCTTAGGACCAGACTTGAGCTTCTTCACTTGAGCAGCAACTTGCTTGTTGTTCTTCTTGAAGTTCCCCTTCTTCCCTCTGCCCTTTTCTTGAAACTAGTGGTCTTGTCTACCATCAACACTTGATGTTTTTCTCGATTTCTACCTTCGTCAATTTCCGCATTACGAAGAGCTTGGGAATCGTTTCCGTTATCCCTTGCATATCATAGTTCATCACGAAGTTCTACTAACTTGGTGATGGTGACTAGAGAATTCTGTCAATCACTATCTTATCTGGAAGATTAACTCCCACTTGATTCAAGCGATTGTAGTACTCAGACAATCTGGGCACATGCTCACTAGTTGAGCGATTCTCCTCCATATTTTAGCTATAGAACTTGTTGGAGACTTCATATCTCTCAACTCGGGTATTTGCTTGAAATATTAACTTCAACTCCTGGAACATCTCATATGCTCCATGACGTTCAAAATGTCTTCGAAGTCCCGATTCTAAGCCGTTAAGCATGGTGCACTAAACTATTAAGTAGTCATCATTTTGAGCCAGTCAAACGTTCATAACGTCTGCATCTGCTCCTGCAATAGATCTGTCACCTAGCGGTGCATCAAGGACATAATTCTTCTGTGCAGCAATGAGGATAAACCTCAGATCACGGATCCAATCCGCATCATTGCTACTAACATCTTTCAACACAATTTTCTCTAGGAACATATCAAAACAAACACAGGGAAGCAACAATGCGAGCTATTGATCTACAACATTATTTGCAAAATACTACCAGGACTAAGTTCATGATAAATTTAAGTTCAATTAATCATATTACTTAAGAACTCCCACTTAGATAGACATCCCTCTAATCCTCTAAGTGATCACGTGATCCAAATCAACTAAACCATGTCCGATCATCACGTGAGATGGAGTAGTTTCATTGGTGAACATCACTATGTTGATCATATCTACTATATGATTCACGCTCGACCTTCCGGTCTCCGTGTTCCGAGGCCATATCTGTATATGCTTGGCTCGTCAAGTATAACCTGACTATTCCGCATGTGCAACTATTTTGCACCCGTTGTATTTGAACGTAGAGCCTATCACACCCGATCATCACGTGGTGTCTCAGCACGAAGAACTTTCGCAACGGTGCATACTCAGGGAGAACACTTCTTGATAATTTAGTGAGAGATCATCTTATAATGCTACCGTCAATCAAAGCAAGATAAGATGCATAAAAGATAAACATCACATGCAATCAATATAAGTGATATGATATGGCCGTCATCATCTTGTGCTTGTGATCTCCATCTCCGAAGCACCGTCATGATCACCATCGTCACCGGCGCGACACCTTGATCTCCATCGTAGCATCGTTGTCGTCTCGCCAATCTTATGCTTCCACGACTATCGCTACCGCTTAGTGATAAAGTAAAGCATTACAGCGCGATTGCATTGCATACAATAAAGCGACAACCATATGGCTCCTGCCAGTTGCCGATAACTCGGTTACAAAACATGATCATCTCATACAATAAAATTTAGCATCATGTCTTGACTATATCACATCACAACATGCCCTACAAAAACAAGTTAGACGTCCTCTACTTTGTTGTTGCATGTTTTACGTGGCTGCTTCGGGCTTAAGCAAGAACCAATCTTACCTACGCATCAAAACCACAACGATAGTTTGTCAAGTTGGTGCTGTTTTAACCTTCACAAGGACCGGGCGTAGCCACACTTGGTTCAACTAAAGTTGGAGAAACTGACACCCGCCAGCCACCTGTGTGCAAAGCACGTCGGTAGAACCAGTCTCGCGTAAGAGTACGCGTAATGTCGGTCTGGGCCGCTTCGTCCAACAATACCGCCGAACCAAAGTATGACATGCTGGTAAGCAGTATGACTTATATCGCCCACAACTCACTTGTGTTCTACTCATGCAAATAACATCAACATATAAAACCTAGGCTCTGATACCACTGTTGGGTTTCGTAGTAATTTCAAAAAATTACTACCGTTGCAGGGAGTCGCCTAAGCACCGCTACAATATTATCGAGGACTATGGTGGAAGGGGGCACCGCACACGGCTAAGGATATGATCACGTGGATCAACTTCTCTCTAGGGGGTCCCCATGCCTTCGTATATAAAGGTTCAAGGGAGGGGGGCCGGCCGGCCAAGGTGTGGCGCGCCAGGAGGAGTCCTACTCCCCCCTTTCCTAGTTGGAATAGGATTCGTGGAGGGGGGAAAGAAGAGAGAGAGGAGGAAGGGGGGCCGGCCCCCTCTCCTTGTCCAATTCGGACCAAGGGGGCGGGGGAGGGGTGCGCGGCCCATCTCTGGCCACCTCTCCTCTCTTCCACTAAGGCCCACTAAGGCCCATATACCTCCCGGGGGGTTCCGGTAACCTCCCGGTACTCCGGTAAAATCCCGATTTCACCCGGAACACTTCCGATATCCAAACATAGGCTTCCAATATATCAATCTTTATGTCTCGACCATTTAGAGACTCCTCGTCATGACCGTGATCACATCCGGGACTCCGAACAACCTTTGGTACATCAAAATGCATAAACTCATAATATAACTGTCATCGTAACCTTAAGCGTGTGGACCCTACGGGTTCGAGAACAATGTAGACATGACCGAGACACGTCTCCGGTTAATAACCAATAGCGGGACCTGGATGCCCATATTGGCTCCTACATATTCTACGAAGATCTTTATCGGTCAGACCGCATAACAACATGCGTTGTTCCCTTTGTCATCGGTATGTTACTTGCCCGAGATTCGATCGTCGGTATCCAATACCTAGTTCAATCTCATTACCGGCAAGTCTCTTTACTCGTTCTGTAATACATCATCTCGCATCTAACTCATTAGTTTTAATGCTTGCAAGGCTTATGTGATGTGCATTACCGAGAGGGCCCAGAGATACCTCTCCGACAATCGGAGTGACAAATCCTAATCTCGAAATACGCCAACCCAACATGTACCTTTGGAGACACCTATAGAGCTCCTTTATAATCACCCAGTTACGTTGTGATGTTTGGTAGCACACAAAGTGTTCCTCCAGCAAACGGGAGTTGCATAATCTCATAGTCATAGGAACATGTATAAGTCATGAAGAAAGCAATAGCAACATACTAAACGATTGGGTGCTAAGCTAATGGAATGGGTCATGTCAATCAGATCATTCAACTAATGATATGATCCCGTTAATCAAATAACAACTCTTTGTCCATGGTTAGGAAACATAACCATCTTTGATTAACGAGCTAGTCAAGTAGAGGCATACTAGTGACACTCTGTTTGTCTATGTATTCACACATGTATTATGTTTCCGGTTAATACAATTCTAGCATGAATAATAAACATTTATCATGAAATAAGGAAATAAATAATAACTTTATTATTGCCTCTAGGGCATATTTCCTTCACTTTTAAGGGTGAAATACCAAAGAAACTTGGGGATCCAGGAGTACCTACTATACCATGCTCCATTAAAAGAAACTATGTTAAAACTGCTTTATGTGATCTTCGAGCCGGTGTTAGTGTTATGCCTCTCTATTTATATCATAGACTTGATTTGAATAAGTTGACACCTACTGAAATATCTTTGCAAATGGCTAATAAATCAACTGCTATACCTGTCGGTATTTGTGAGGATGTGCCTGTTGTAGTTGCAAATGTTACTATTTTAACGGACTTTGTTATTCTTGATATTCCCGAGGATGATAGTATGTCTATTATTCTTGGAAGACCTTTTCTTAATACTGCAGGGGCTGTTATTGATTGCAACAAAGGCAATGTCACTTTTCATGTTAATGGTAATGAGCATACGGTACACTCTCCGAGGAAACAACCTCAAGTTCATAGTATCAATTCTATCGGAAAAATTCCATCGATTATATTTGGAGGTTTTGAATTTGCTCTTCCTACTGTCAAGAAGAAATATGCTATACTTATTATTGGGGATGTGCATATCCCCGTTGAGGTAACCTAGTGTTATTCAAAATTTCTCCGGTTTCATGTTAATCGGAATGAGTTTGTTAACAAGACTTGATCAACCTTGTTATTGGATTCCTTTTGATGAGCATGAGATGGATGAAACTAGAAGCACAACTCTCTGTACCCTTTCTATACTTTATGTTATTTAGTTGAAATAAAGTAAAAATAAATAATTTTCTGTCTGTTATCTGATTATCCGTGCAATATAAAAATACCTCGAAAATAAAAGTTCTCGAAATGCCCTGAAAATTAAATATGATTTTTTCTAGAATATTTGAGGATTTATGGAACAAAGATCACACCAGGGGGCCAACCACCTTGCCACGAGGGTGGAGGGCGCGCCCCCTGCCTCATGGGCCCACATTGTCCCTCCTCCACTTATTCTTTCAGCCACACACTTTATCTTCCTCCCCCAAACACGAAAAACCAACTCAAACCCGAGTCGAAGCTCGTTTTGCTGCAATTTTCAATCTCCTTGCTCAAAGCACCTCTCACAAAACTGCTTGGGGAGATTGTTCCTTGGTATGTGACTCCTCCATTGGTCCAATTAGTTTTTGTTCTAGTGCTTTATTCATTGCAAATTTGTGTTGCTTAGGTGACCCTGTTCTTGAGCTTGCATGTCAAATTTATATGGTCAAAAGTAGTTTGGTGCATGATATAGGCCCTAGGCACTTGTAGGAGTAGTTGCTATCAATATTATTGAGTTTGGTTTACTTTTATTTTGAAGTTACTAAAAAAATTCAGAATTTTTCAGAGGAAGAAATATGCGTAGGAAAATGTTCCAAGGTGGTTCTTCAAAGAAGCAAGGACCCAGGCTTGCAATGCGTGATGCTGATGAAGAGCCACCAAGAGATGCTCCAGTGCATCCTTGTGAATGGCCTTCTAAAATTTTTTATGGATCAAGCGGGAATTAAAGAAGAATTTAATGCATATGTGCGTAATGCCGGTCTTGAGGACTTTGAGGCAGACAAATGCCACCAGTATCATGAGCTCACAAGCTCTTTTGTGAGGAGGTTTGAGTATTCATCTTCGCGTAATTCTCCTTCAGTCATGTTTGATCTTTATGACAAATCTTATACCATGGACTTCGAGGATTTCACTTTTGCTTGCAAACTTCCACAATGGGGTAGTGTTAGGGATCCCCCTAAATCTGAATTTAGAAATTTTCTTGCTAGTATAACTATAGGGAATCCAGAGATATAACGCAAGTTACCATAGGGAGTATTCACTTTCCTGCTATACATTATTTTGCTCTCTTCATAGGTAGGTGCATAAATGCTAAGGTTGAAGCATGTCACATGTGTGTCCCTGACCTTAGCATTCTCAGGAGTGCTGTGTCAGGAGACCAATCTTATCATATGGGAGCCATTGTAGCTCGTAGGTTGCATCGTAATAGACATAATGGAGATTTCTTTGGAGGAATTTATGCAACCCGCTTAGCTAAATTTCTTGAGATAGACATTCGTGAAGGAGACATGGAGTTGCCTCCTGCTTATTTAGATTTAGATTCTATGGTTCCAACCATTTTGTCGAGAGGAACGAATCACCTCTCCAGTACCGACTAATCTTTGACAGACACCGTGCTGTCCATATTACTCTCCCTGCTCCTGCTTTCTTTGATTATCAGGCAAGAGGAGGATATACTATTACGAGAGAGGAGGCAGATGAGTACGAGAGGAGGGCGGAGGCCGCTCGTCGCCACGCTGCAGCTCAGGAGGCGATAGCCGCTGCATTACAGTACGACCCCAACAACTATTATTATGGATATCAGCCAGGCCAGTCGTGGCCATAGACCAACTTAGGCCAAAAGCCTAAGCTTGGGGGAGTACGTATTTCTCACCGACATTACATTTATGTTCACACACACTCATTGCTAGATGTCGGTGCTCATACTTTTTCATTGTATCATCCATGCTAGTTTATTTCCTTTTATGCTTTCTTCTTGTGTGTTTAATAAACCTTAAGAAAACAAAAAAAAATTAGTTGTAGCTTTTAATTAATTTACTTTCCATGCTTGTAGTAGTAATTAAAAAGAAAACCCAAAAATATTTCCTGTTCTTCTTTTGCTTGTTGGGAGCTTTGCCGTGTAAATAGTTTTATTTCTTTTCTTTCTTTGGGGGTCAGTAGGAGAAGATCATGATTAAATTGTTGAAGTGGCTCTTACATGCATTATTGTTTATCTGACAAAAGAGCCCATATTGCCTTGTCCTCTCCTATTTATTGAATGCTCGCAGATTCCAGCTTAGTCCAATGCACATGCACTTTTATTATTATTCACATCGTTCAGTCGTGCAAGTGAAAGGCAATTATGATGATATATGATGGACTGACTAAGATGAGAAAAGCTAGTATGAACTCGACCTCTTTCGTTTTTGTAAATATGATGAGTTCATCGTTCTTGATTCAGCTTGTTATGAATAAACATGTTTGCAATGACAATTAGAGATCGTAGTTGCTTGTGCCATGCTTGATTAGCTATGAGTTATAATGATTTACCTTGGATGCCAACATGCTATTAAAATGGTTATGATGTGGTATGATAGGGTGGTATCCTCCTCTGAATGATTTAGGTGACTTGACTTGGCACATGTTCATGCATGTAGTTGAAACAAATCAACATAGCCTTCACGATATTTATATTCATGGTGGATTATATCCTACTCATGCTTGCATCCAATGTTCATTAATTTTAATGCATGTACATGGCTGTTGTCGCTTCCCAGTCTTTTGCTAGCCTTCACCTGCACTAAGCGGGAATACTGCTTGTGCATACAAACTCCTCAAACCCCAAAGTTATTCCACATGAGTCCACTATACCTTCCTATATGCGGTATCTACCTGCCGTTCCAAGTAAATTTGTATGTGCCAAATTCTAAACCTTTAAATAATCATCCTGTTTTGTATGCTCGAATAGCTCATATATCAACTAGGGCTGTCTGTATCTTCCATGTTAGGCGGGTTATTCTCAAGAGGAGTGGACTCCACTGCTCACTCATGAGATAAAGGGCTGGTCACCGGGATGCCCAGTCCCATGCTTTATGCAACCCCTGGGACCTGGTGTATGTTGGAGGCACTCGTTGTTTCGAGCAAGCCATGGATTGGTGTTTGTTGGTGGAGGGGGAGTATAAACTTTACCATTCTGTTTGGGAACTGCCTATAGTGTGTGTAGCATGGAAGATATCGCCATCTCTTGGTTGTTGTGTTGACAATGAAAGTATACCGCTCAAAATATTATTCACCTCTATTTTAAAACCGAGCTCTGGCACCTCTACAAATCCCTACTTCCCTCTACGAAGGGCCTATCTATTTACTTTTATGTTGAGTCATCACCCTCTTATTAAAAAGCACTAGCCGGAGAGCGCAGCTGTCATTTGCATTCATTACTGTTAATTTATATTGGGTGTGACTATGATTGGATCTCCTTTACCATGAATTACAATGTCTAGTCGGTCCTTGATCTTTAAAGGTGCTCTGCATTTATGTTTTGCGGTCTCAGAAAGGGCTAGCGAGATACCATCTTGTTATATCATATTATGATTGTTTTGAGAAACTGTTGTCATCCAAGATTTATTATTATGGCTTGCTAGTTGATTATGCTATTGATATGGGTAATCATGAGACCTGAGAATTATTGCAAATGTGGTTAGTTATAATCTTTACTGAAAACTTGAATGCTAGCTTGACGTATTTACAACAACAAGAGCAAACAGAGTGTGTAAAAGTTTTTCTTTATTTCTTTCAGTTTGTCAACTGAATTGCTTGAGGACAAACAAAGGTTTAAGCTTGGGGGAGTTGATACATCTCCGTCCTATCTACTTTTCCAAACACTTTTGCCCCTGTTTTGGACTCTAACTTGTATGATTTGAATGGAACTAACCCGGACTAACACTGTTTTCAGCAGAATTGCCATGATGTTGTTTTATGTGCAGAAAACAAAAGTTCCTGGAATGACCTGAAACTCCACGGAATATCTTACAATAAATAATAAAAAATCCTCGCCAAAGATGAAGACCAGGGGGCCGGCACCCTTCTCACGTGGGTGGGGGGCGCGCCCCCTACCTCGTGGCCCCCTAGAGACCCCCCCCCCCCCGACTCCAACTCCAACTCTATATAACTGCTTTCGGGGAGAAAAAAATAAGAGAGAAGAAATCATCGTGTTTTACGATACGGAGCCGCCGCCAAGCCCTAAAACCTCTCGGGAGGGCTAATCTGGAGTCCGTTCGGGTCTCCGGAGAGGGGGATTCGTCACCGTCGTCATCATCAACCATCCGCCATCACCAATTTCATGATGCTCACCGCCGTGCGTGAGTAATTCCATCGTAGGCTTACTGGACGGTGATGGGTTGGATGAGATTCACCATGTAATCGAGTCAGTTTTGTTAGGGTTTGATCCCTAGTATCCACTATGTTCTGAGATTGATGTTGCTATGACTTTGCTATGCTTAATGCTTGTCACTAGGGCCCGAGTGCCATGATTTCAGATCTGAACCTATTATGTTTTCATCAATATATGAGAGTTCTAGATCCTATCTTGCAAGTCTATAGTCACCTATTATGTGTTATGATCCGTTAACCCTGAAGTGACAATAATCGGGATACTTACCAGTGATGACCGTAGTTTGAGGAGTTCATATATTCACTATGTGCTAATGCTTTGTTCCGGTTCTCTATTAAAAGGAGGCCTTAATATCCCTTAGTTTCCATTAGGACCCCGCTGCCACGGGAGGGTAGTGAAGGAAATATGCCCTAGAGGAAATAATAAAGTTATTATTTATTTCCTTATATCATGATAAATGTTTATTATTCATGCTAGAATTGTATTAACCGGAAACATAATACATGTGTGAATACATAGACAAACCAAACGTCACTAGTATGCCTCTACTTGACTAGCTCGTTAATCGAAGATGGTTATGTTTCCTAACCATAGACATGTGTTGTCATTTGATTAATGGGATCACATCATTAGGAGAATGATGTGATTGACATGACCCATTCCATTAGCTTAGCACCCGATCCTTTAGTATGTTGCTATTGCTTTCTTCATGACTTATACATGTTCCTATGACTATGAGATTATGCAACTCCCGTTTACTGGATGAACACTTTGTGTGCTACCAAACGTCACAACGTAACTGGGTGATTATAAAGGAGCTCTACAGGTGTCTCCAAAGGTGAATGCTGGGTTGGCGTATTTCGAGATTAGGATTTGTCACTCTGATTGTCGGAGAGGTATCTCTGGGCCCTCTCAGTAATGCACATCACATAAGTCTTGCAAGCATTACAACTAATGAGTTAGTTGCAAGATGATGTATTACGAAACGAGTAAAGAGACTTGCCCGTAACGAGATTGAACTAGGTATTGAGATACCGACGATCAAATCTCGGGCAAGTAACATACTGATGACAAAGGGAACAAAGTATGTTGTTATGCGGTCTGACCGATAAAGATCTTCGTAGAATATGTGGGAGCCAATATGAGCATCCAGGTTCCGCTATTGGTTATTGACTGGAGACGTGTCTCGGTCATGTCTACATTGTTCTCGAACCCGTAGGGTCCGCACGCTTAAGATTTCGATGACAGTTATATTATGAGTTTATGAGTTTTGATGTACCGAAGGAGTTCGGAGTCCCGGATGAGATCGGGGACATGACGACGAGTCTCGAAATGGTCGAGACGTAAAGATCGATATATTGGACGACTATATTCGGACATCGGAAAGGTTCCGAGTGATTCGGGTATTTTCGGAGGTACCAGGGAGTTACGGGAATACGAGGAAGAAGCAATGAGCCTTAGTGGAAAGGACCAGGAGGTGGCGCGCGCCCCTCCCAAGCCCAGTCCGAATTGGACAAGGGGTTTGGGGCGCGGCCCCTCTCTCCCTTCCTTTCCCTCTTCCCCCCTTTTCCCCCTTCTCCTAGTTGGACTAGGAAAGGTGGAAACCTACTCCAACTAGGAGTAGGAATCCTACTCCTCCTTGGCGCGCCCACAAGGGCCGGCCGGCCTCCCCCTTGCTCCTTTATATACGGGGGCAGGGGGCACCCCATAGACACACAAGTTGATCCACGTGATCATATTCTTAGCCGTGTGCGGTGCCCCCTTCCACCATAATCCTCGATAATATTGTAGCGGTGCTTAGGCGAAGCCCTGCGACGGTAGTACATCAAGATCGTCACCACGCCGTCATGCTGACGGAACTCTTCCCCGACACTTTGCTGGATCGGAGTCCGGGGATCGTCATCGAGCTGAACGTGTGCTAAAACTCGGAAGTGCCGTAGTTTCGGTGCTTGATCGGTCGGGCCGTGAATATGTACGACTACATCAACCACGTTGTGCTAACGCTTCCGCTGTCGGTCTACAAGGGTACGTAGATCACACTCTCCCCTCATTGCTATGCATCACCATGATCTTGCGTGTGCGTAGGAATTTTTTTGAAATTACTACGTTCCCCAACAGGTAGGACAAAAGATGTCATGCAAGTTTTTTTCCATAAGCACGTATGACTATATTCGGAATACATGCCTACATTACATTGACGAACTGGAGCTAGTTGTGTGTCACCCTATGTTATGACTGTTACATGATGAACCGCATCCGGCATAATTATCCATCATTGATCTGATGCCTACGAGCTTTCCATATACTGGTTTACGCTTATTTACTTTCTCGTTGCTATTGTTACAATCACTACAAAACACCAAAAACATTACTTTGCTTTCATTACTCTTTTGTTACCGTTACCATCACTATCATATTACTTTGCTACTAAACACTTTGCTACAGATATTAAGTTTCTAGGTGTAGTTGAATTGACAACTTAGCTGATAATACTTGAGAATATTCTTTGGCTCCCCTTGTGTCGAATCAATAAATTTAGGTTGAATACTCTACCCTCGAAAGCTGTTGCGATCCCCTATACTTATGGGTTATCATCTATGTAAAGAGAAACAGGCAAATCCAAACTTCAAATGATATAAGTGAAGCACATGAAGCATTCTATAAAGCCATACTCAAAAATATAAGTGAAGTGCATAGAGCATTATATAAATCAACCAAGGACTATCTCATACCAGCATGGTGCATAAAAGAAAAAAAATGAAAACTAAATGCAAAAGGCGCTCCAAGATTGCACATATTGCATGAACAAAACGAATCCGAAAACATACCGATACTTGTTAAAGAAAGAGGGGATGCCTTCCGGGGCATCCCAAGCTTAGACGCCTGAGTCTCCTTGAATATTTACTTGGGGTGCCTCGGGCATCCCCAATCTTGAGCTCTTGCCTCTCTTCCTTATTCTCACATCGAGACCTTCTCGATCATCGAACACTTCATCCACACAAAACTTCAACAGAAAACTCGGTAAGATTCGTTAGTATAATAAAGCAAATCACTACTCTAAGTACTGTTGCAAACCAATTCATATTTTGTTTTTGCATTGTGTCTACTGTAATATAAATTTTTCATGGCTTAATCCACTGATATGAATCGATAGTTTCATCAAAACAAGCAAACTATGCATCAAAAACAGAATCTGTCTGAAACAGAACAATCTGTAATAATCTGAACATTCACCATACTTCTGATACTTGAAAAATTCTAAAACAATTAAGAAAAATAAACAATTTGTATAGGAAGACATTTCAGAAAGAATCAGAACCATTTGACGTTCCATCTAAAAATGTAAAATCACGCACTACAGCCAAAGTTTCTGTCCTGCACCGTACAAACCATCAAGCAAATGTAAACATCCTAAAGGCAAACCTTGGCACATTATCTTTATATTTAAACTTTATAAAAGCACACAACAGAAATAAATGACTCTCTAAAACTTCCGGGTTGTCTCCCTGGCAGCGCTTTCTGTAAAGCCATTAAGCTAGGCATATAGTTCTCAATTAATGGATCCACCCGGATCCCAAGGTATATCAAAGCCAATTTTAATTAACAATGATTTGTAATTTAGTAGTGAGCACAAAGTAACATATATCAAGCAACAACAAAGTCTAACTCTCTTCCTATGCATCGACATGTCATAAAAGAACAATTCATGCACACATAGTAAAGGCCAATGCATAGTATAAATAGTTTCTTGCAATTTTGTCATATTGGAAACATAGAGAGGTGGAGATATAGTTTCTCTCTCATAATAATTGCAAGTAGGAGCAGCAATCACATGCATATTATATTCATCAAAATCATCATGTGCAACGGTAAAAGGCAACCCATCAATATAATCCTTAATAAGGGCAAACTTCTCCGATATAGTGTAGTCGGGAGAATTCAAAAAGATAATAGGACTATCATGCGTGGGTGCAATAGCAACAATTTCATGTTTAACATAAGGAACTATAGCAAGTTAATCTCCATAAGCATAATTCATATTAGCATCTTGGCCACAAGCATAGCAAGCATCATCAAAAAGGGATATTTCAAGAGAATCAACGGGATCATAACAATCATCATAGCAATCATCCTTCGGTAAGCATGAAGGGAAATTAAACAATGTATGAGTTGAAGAGTTACTCTCATTAGAAGGTGGGCACGGGTAGCTAATCCGCTCTTCCTCCTCTTGTTCTTCGCTCTCCTCCTCATCTTTTTCATCCAATGAGCTCACAGTTTCATCAATTTCTTCTTCCATAGATTCCTGCAAAATATTAGTCTCTTCTTGGAAAGCGGAGTAGTCCTCAATATATAGTTCAACATAGGCATTAGAAGCATAATTATCATAGAAATATTTAAGTATGGCAAAATTTTCAGATTTGTAAAGAGTAGCATCATACTTTTCAATCAAAGAAGCAATTTCGTAAGCACCCTTAAAAGCAACAAATTCTTCAATTTGTTGAACATCATAGTAACTATAAACACCCTTAGCATAAGAGGATACGATTCCATTATCACTAAACAAACATTGGTAGGGAAGGTGTTTCTTAGGGTCTTTAGAACAACAAGTATAATCATATATTTCACATAAATTCCAAGCATATAGCATTGCAAACGATGAATTTGATCCAGTAAAGTTTTCCCTTTTTCAGATATTCGGTGTCGCACATAACAAGCATGCTCATCTAAGGATTTGCCCTCAACTAAGCTAGTTGGGGTTTCAGCACGAGCACATAGGCATCGAAGATGATCCAAGTAATAAGCTTCAGAAGTGTGATAGATTTTGAGTGGTTCTTCAACCATTGGTTTAGTAGGTACAACTAATTTTTTTGGTATTTTTCGTTTCCTACCCATAACTAAAGATAGAAAACAACTAAGAACAGCAAATAAAAATTAATAAAGTGATAAAGCAAACAAGCACACACGAGAATATTCACCCCATTCTATTGCTCCCCGGCAACGGTGCCAGAAAAAGGTCTTGATAACCCACAAGTATAGGGGATCGCAACAGTTTTTGATAAGTAAGAGTGTCGAACCGAACGAGGAGCTAAAGGTAGAACAAATATTCCCTCAAGTTCTATCGACCACCGATACAACACTACGCATGCTTGATGTTCGCTTTACCTAGAACAAGTATGAAACTAGAAGTACTTTGTAGGTGTTGTTGGATATGTTTGCAAGATAATAAAGAGTACGTAAATAAAAAGTAGGGGCTGTTTAGATAAAGAAACAATAAAGTAAATATAGCGAGTGTGGAAAAGTGGTGGTAGGAGTTGTGAAATTGCTCCTAAGCAATTGACTACTTTACTAGACCGATAGCAAGTATTATGTGGGAGAGGCCACTGCTAGCATGTCATCCCTGACTTGGAATTCTATGCACTTATGATTGGAACTATTAGCATTAAGATATATTGGCCCCCCTTCAATCCCGCAACTACCAATGTTCATTAAGGTAAAACCCAACCATAGCATTAAGATATATTGGCCCCCCTTCAATCCCGTATGCATCAATTTCTATGCTAGGTTGAAGCTTCTGTCACTCTTGCCCTCCAATACATAGTCCTATCAACATACAACTAACCCTAGGGTGTGATCCACGCGCGCAATCATATGATGGGCACCAAAGGACAGCAACATAACCATAAGCAAATTAAATCAATCATAGCAATTCATCAACCACCGATAGGACAACGAAAATCTACTCAGACATCATAGGATGGCAACACATCATTGGATAATAATATGAAGCATAAAGCACCATGTTCAAGTAGAGGGTACAGCGGGTTGCGGGAGAGTGGACCGCTGTAGATAGAGGGGGGAAGGTGATGGAGATGTTGGTGAAGATGGCGGAGGTGTTGGTGTAGATCGCGGTGATGATGATGGCCCCCGGTGGCACTCCGATGCCACCGGAAGCGAGGGGAGAGAGCCCCCCTCCTTCTTATTCTTCCTTGACCTCCTTCCTAGATGGGAGAAGGGTTTCCCCTCTGGTCCATGGCCTCCATGGCAAGGGAGGGGCGAGAGTCCCTCCGAGATTGGATCTGTCTCTCTGTCTCTCTCTGTTTCTGCGTTCTTAGATTCTTTCATTTCACCGTTTCTTATATTCCCGGAGATCCATAACTCCGATTGGGCTGAAATTTTGACACGATCTCTATCCGTATATTAGCTTTCTTGCAGCGAAAGAAGGGCATCAACCGCCTTACAGGTGGCCCACGAGGGTCAGGGGCGCGCCCAGGGGGGCAGGTGCGCCCCCTGCCTCGTGGCCACCTCGGGCACCGTCTCGCGTGGATTTTTCTTCCCAAAAATCATATATATTCCAAAAAAATCTCCATTAGTTTTTATCCAGTTTGGACTCCCTTTGATATGGATATTCTGCGAAACAAAAAACATGCAACAAACAGGAACTGGCACTGGGCACTGGATCAATATGTTAGTCCCAAAAATAGTATAAAAAGTTGCCAAAAGTATATAAAAGTTGAATAATATTGGCATGGAACAATAAAAAATTATAGATACGACGGAGACGTATCAGGGATTGCTGGCATATCAGAAGGGTGCCAGGCGAATATATCCCAATTCTTGGGCAGTGCGTCAACTGTTGGGTCTAGTGGTGCTCCAATGGATGCTGTCTTCTTGGGGTCCGTTGGATGGACTTGGAATTTGACTATTTCTTCTGCTGGTTTGAAGGAGGTGGATTTGGGTCATTTGTATAGGATGACATCATCCCTATCCACCGTGGAGTGCAGTGCGATTAATTCTTCGGCCGCGAGAGCTTCAGATAATGCCTTGAGGGCCAGGGATGTGGTTTTATTCTCGGCGCGGAGTGCTATGTCCGGATCACTAGCTAGAGTGATTATACCATTGGGCCCAGGCATCTTAAGCTTCATGTAACCATAATGGGGTACCGCTTGGAAGCGTGTAAATGCATCTCACTCTAAGAAGGCGTGATATCCGCTGTTGAAAGGGGCCACTTGGAAGGTTATTTCTTCGGACCGACAGTTCTCCGGTGTGCCGAATACCACGTCGAGTGTGATTTTTCCCGCACACCGTGCCTCCCGACTTGGAATGATTTCCCGGAAGGTCGTGTTGCTTTGCTCGATGCAGCTCTTGTCTATTTCCATTTTTTTGTATTGTATCCTCATAGATGAGGTTTAGTCCGCTACCGCCGTCCATGAGAACCTTGGTGAGCCGAAAGCCGTCCACAATTGTGCTGAGGACCAAGGTGGCTGGTGCTCGGACTGTCCTGTATTTTGGCTCGTCGCCTGCATTAAAGGTTATCATTGTGTCGTTCCAAGGGTTTATTGTTGCAATCTGGCAGACTTCGGCGAGTTCACGGAGTGCCCTTTTGCGCCTATTGTTTGAGGCGAATGTCTCGAAGACCGTCAATAGTTTGAGGTCGTCATCTTTTGGGGGTGCTGCTCTGGGGTATTCCTGGTGAGGATATCTTCACCGCTCTTGGCCACCTGCCGGAGTATCCAACATGCTCTAAGGCAGTGGGTTGGTATGCTATCCAGTGTTGTGTGTATTTTGCATGGCCCATCGAGCCATCCTTCTAGAACTATTCCGCGCCCCGTAACGGGCTTGTGTTTCTTTACCATTTGTCCCGGCGTGCCATGAGTGTGCGCCCTTTTCGTCTGAACGAGGGGTTGAGTGGGGACTGCTGGTCCCCACCGTGCTGCCTGAGTTTTCCAGGCGCTTTCCAGTGTGCTGTACTTCTGCACGATAGTTGCCAACTCAGCAAAGTGTAATATGTGACGACGGTTGATGGCATTGAGGATTCCCTCGTCCATGCAATTGTTGCGAAATGCTAAGATCACGTGTTCGTCACGGCAATCTTTGATCTTGTTTTTAACAAGGAGGAATCTGGCCCAAAAATGGTGGACCGTTTCCTGAGATTGCTGTTGCGTGCTCAAGAGAGCGCTTACGTCTGGGTGGGTGGGTGGAATTAAATCCGAACCCTAACCCAATTTAGGGTCCGACGTCCGAAGATCTTCTGAACTTAGTGGTTCGAGCTCCGGGATATCAACTAATTTTTGAAGCTTGTCGTCCGATTCTATGTTCGGAGGACAAGGCGTGTCTTTCCGCCGGTAGGTGTCCGGCTTTTCGAGGTCGGAGATCCGAACATAGTTCTTCCTCAATATAGAGGAAGAGTTATCTTGCTCCTCGACTACCGCTATCTGGTGGGTGATCGGTGGAGATCTAATTTCTCTCTGGTCGGGTTTAAGCCCAATCTGATCGTAGTATGTAGCGACCCCCAAGGCGGCAATGCGATCTAGGAGTTCATCTAAAGACGATAACTCCGTCGGATCCATCCGTTTGGCGTATTCGGAATCAACGCAAAGGCAATTTTCGATGACTCGAGAGGTCATCATCGTTGGCTCAAGGGCCGAACGGGCGGTCATGATAGAACCGCCCAGCCGAAGAGTTTGGCCTGAGGCCAGAGCTCCTCCGGAGGTGATAGTTTCCTTGATGATAAGTCGAGCCATCAACCCTTTCGACGACGGCACAGTGGAACTCTCAATGAAAGCACCAATGTCGGTGTCAAAACCAGCGGATCTCGGGTAGGGGGTCATGAACTGTGCGTCTAAGGTCGATGATAATAGGAGACAGGGGACACAATGCTTTACCCAGGTGCGGGCCCTCTCTATGGAGGTAATACCCTACGTCCTGCTTGATTGATCTTGATGAATATGAGTATTACAAGAGTTGATCTACCACGAGATCGGAATGGCTAAATCCTAGAGGCCTAGCATGTATGATTATGATAATGTACCTGTCCTTCGGACTAAGTCCTCTGATTTATATAGACACCGGGAGGATCTAGGGTTACACAAGGTCAGTTACAAAGAAAGGAATCTACATACCTAGTCGCCAAGCTTGCCTTCCATGCCAAGGAGAGTCCTATCCGAACACGGCTGCGGTCTTCGGTCTTCGTATCTTCACAGCCCACCAGTCCGGCCCATGACTAACAGGCCAGACGCCCGAGGACCCCTTAGTCCAGGACTCCCTCACCGGGCACCAGCCGCCTTGGTCCTCAATCCAATTGTGGACGACTTTTGGCTCACCAAAGTGCTCATGGACGGCGGAAGCGGATTAAATCTCATCTACGAGGATATACTCAATAACATGGAAATCGACAGGAGCCGTATCGAGCAAAGTAGAACGACCTTCCGAGGAATCATTCCTAGTCGGGAGGCACGATGCGCGGGAAAAATTACACTTGACGTGGTACTCGGCACGCCGGAGAACTATCGGTCCGAAGAGATAACCTTCCAAGTGGCCCCGTTTAACAGTGGATACCACGCCCTGTTGGGGCGAGATGCATTCACACGCTTTCAAGCCATACCTCATTACTGGTATATGAAGCTCAAGATGCTCAGGCCCAACGGTATTATCACTCTCGCTAGTGATCCGGATATAGCCCTCCGCGCCGAAAACAAAACAACATCCCTGTCCCTCGATGCACTATCTGAGGCCCTCGCGGCCGAAGAGTTAACCGCGATGCGCTCGATGGTGGATAGGGACGACGTAATCCTTGAGAAGCGCTCCAAATCCACCTCCTTCAAACCAGTAGACCAAATAGTCAAATTTCAAGTCCACCCAACGGACCCAAAGAAGACAGCCTCCATCGGGGCACATCTGGACCCAATGGTGGACGCCGCATTATGAGCGTTCCTACGCGAGAACTGGGACATATTTTCCTGGCACCCTTCTGATATGACAGGAATCCCACGCAGGTTGGCCGAGCACAGCCTCAATATATTGAAGGGATATAAGCCGGTCAAGCAAACACTGCGGCGCTTTTCCGAACCCAAACGACAAGCTATGGGGGAGGAGCTAGCCCAGTTAATTGAGGCTGGATTCATCAGAGAAATAAAACACCCGGTCTGGCTAGCAAACTTGGTGATGGTGCCAAAGAAGGATAAATCCTGGCGCCTGTGCGTCGATTTCAAAGACCTCAACAAAGCTTGCCCTAAGGATCCCTTCCCCCTTCCCTACATCGATCAAATTATTGATGCCACTCCAGGACACGACTCACTGTGTTTCCTCGACGCATATTCCGGATACCATCAAATTAAAATGAAGGAATCCGACCAAGCCGCAACGACATTTATTACCACATACGGGCCTTTCTGCTTCAACACTATGCCCTTTGGGCTTAAAAACGCCGGCGCCACCTACCAACGCATGATTCAAACATGCCTGGAGAAACAAATCGGCAAGACAGTTGCAGCATAAGTGGACGACGTCGTTATCAAGACTAAGCACGTCGAGTCATTAATAGACAACTTATGCCTCACATTCGACAATTTCCGGACATATGACATTAAGCTCAATCCGGAAAAATGTGTTTTCGGTGTTCCCTCTGGAAAACTGTTGGGCTTCATTGTTTCCAGTAGAGGAATCGAGGCAAATCCAGCCAAAATTCGAGCTTTATCACAATTGTCTACACCAATAGACCTTAAACAGGTCAAAAAACTAGCCGGATGTGTGGCAGCTTTAAGCCGCTTTATCTCCAGACTAGGAGAAAACACATTGCCACTTTATCAACTTCTTCGACGCATCGACCACTTCGAGTGGACGGATGCAGCAATAGGCAGATTGGAAGAAATAAAGGCTCTTTTAGCGAGCAACCCAATCCTGGCCATGCCAAGCGTCGGCAAACCAATGTTATTATACATCTCTGTAACACACCAGGTGGTGAGCGTAGTACTCGTCGTCGAGCGAGAGGAGGACAGACACAAATTCCCGCTCTAGAAGCCGGTATACTACGTATCCACTGTCCCAACTCCATGCAAATCCCGGTACCCTCATTATCAAAAGATAGCATACGCGGTCTTCATGGTATCCTAGAAGCTACGACACTATTTCCAAGAGTGTTCGATCACGGTGGCTTCCGAAGTACCACTAAATGACATAATAAACAACCGCGACGCCATGGGCCGGATTGCCAAGTGGTCCATTGAGCTCCTTCCATTCGACATAACATATAAGCCGCGCCGGGCCATCAAATCCCAAGTACTGGCAGACTTCGTCGCCGAATGGACAGAGGTCGAACTCCCTAAAAAGTATGACACATATTCCAATTGGGTCATGCACTTCGATGGTTCCAAAATGCTGGCGGGCTTAGGGGCGGGCGTTGTCTTAATGTCCCCCACTGGAGACACAGTTCAGTACATACTCGAAATATTATCCACAGACTCCAACAACGCAACCGAATACGAGGCCTCGTTGCACGCTCTTTGGATGGCTACCTCCATGGGCATACAACACCTGGAAGTACGTGGGGACTCAAATCTCGCAATATCCCAGATAAATGGAGACTTCGACGCCAAAGATCTAAAGATGGCGGCCTATCGTAACGCCGTTCTCAAAATATCAGCTCGGTTCGAGGGACTCGAGTTTCATCATGTGGCTCGAGAAAGCAATCAAGCGACGGATGTTCTTGCTCGCATGGGCGCCAATCATGACCCCGTCCCGCCTAACATCTTTTTGGAAAGGCTCTTCAAGCCATCCGTGGTGTGGCAGGACAAGAGCGGCAACACTAGTCCGGATACGATTATACCCCCAGATTGCGAACACAATACCGATATCATCGGAGGCTCAACCACCGAAACAACATCGTCGGCCCATTTAATAATGGTAGTAATTTCCCCATAGACCGAACCCTTCTTGGCCTACCTTAATAGGTGAGAGCTCCCTGAGGATCAGAATGAGGCTCGCTGCATTGTTCGGCGTTCGAAAGCCTACAAGGTCCACGAAGGAGAGCTCTACAAGAAAAGCGCTACCGGAATACTTCAAAGATGTATCTCCGAAGAAGAGGGACGACAGCTCTTGGCTGAAATCCATGATGGCATCCGTGGTCACCACGCCGCAGCTCGGGCCCTTGTATGTAAGGTCTTCCGTACAGGTTTCTTTTGGCCGACGGCCTGAGCAGATGCACAGGACCTTGTCCAA
The DNA here is from genome assembly GCF_018294505.1 of Triticum aestivum. Taxonomy (NCBI): domain Eukaryota; kingdom Viridiplantae; phylum Streptophyta; class Magnoliopsida; order Poales; family Poaceae; genus Triticum; species Triticum aestivum. Next base: position 32,565,496 of record NC_057803.1, read on the forward strand.
CTTTGTTTCGGATGCCAGCTTTTCGCCAACCAAAGCCATATGCCGCCCACCGCTCTACAAACAATCCCCATTGCTTGGCCTTTTGCGGTTTGGGGGCTGGATATGGTCGGACCCCTTAAAGGAGGCAGCCATAAGAAAAAATATCTACTAGTCATGGTAGATAAGTTCACTAAGTGGATAGAGGCCAAACCAGTTAAAACGGCCGAAGCCGGACCAGTGATAGACTTTATATCCGGTGTCGTGCACCGTATGGTGTCCCACACAACATCATCACCGACGACGGCTCCAATTTTACAGCCGATGAGGTGAAAGTCTGGTGTGCTAATCTAGGCATTAAGCTCGATTACGCCTCCGTCTATCATCCGCAAACAAACGGTCAAGTCGAAGGAGCCAATGGTCTTATTATGAGCGGCATCAAACCCAGACTAGTGTGATCTTTGAAAGAATCAGACAATCACTGGGTTGAGGAGCTCGACTCCGTACTCTGGGGGCTGCGGACCACGCCCAATCGCACTACCGGATATACACCTTTCTTCATGGTGTACGGCGCAGAGGCTGTGTTACCCTACGACATTATTCATGACTCACCTCGAGTACGCATGTACGAAGAGAGAGAGAGAGAGAGAGAGAGGCCGAGCTTGATCGGTAGGACAGTTTAGATGCCCTGGAGGAGGAGTGCGACGTTGCAAAAGCCCGTTCCACATTTTATCAACAGTAGGCCCGCAGATATCAAAGCAGAGAAGTGCGGACCAAGACTTATAATATTGGCAAACTCGTTCTATGCTTGCCGAAGAAGAAAAAGGACAAACTCAAGCCCAAGTGGTAAGGTCCCTTCATCATTGACGAATTTCTCACTGGAGTAGCGTACCACTTGCGTGATGCATCCGACAATCGCCTAGAGCCGAACCCATGGAACGCGGCCAGACTCCGAAGATTCTATGCCTAGCGCCGAACTCTTCGTTCATCTCCTTCTCCCTATTGTTTCCATTATTTTTGCTCCTCTCTTTTCGCTTTTCCTTTTTTAGCCATAAAGCTTTTGTGTGGCTAAAACATGCACCTATGATGTACACATCCTCAAATGTGTACGACCATTATACCTAGGGCTTCTTGCATAGAAGCTTATTATTGTTATTTTTCGAGCATCAAGCTCATCACATATGCGTTTTTCCTCATATGCACCTTTTCTTCGCCATTATATGTATCGATACGACTTGAGTTTTCGCCAAGCTGGGTTGCCTGGCTCATGTGCTTATGCCCTACGTTCCTGTTAGTTCGGCTAGGGTATAAAGGGAGTACCTCTGCGATTGTTACTGCTGGGTCATCCGGATGTGTACCTCAGACTGGGTGAAGCCGAAAGCTAGCGTTCTTAAGGGAATATTCGGTCGGCGGACTAAAGATGTTTTTACATTCCTTCCACTATGAACCCCCAGATGTTACGTATACTGTGATCTTTTCAATCATAGTTTGGACATGCACATTAACACATGTACACCCAGGGAAAGGAACCCTTAACGGAACTATTCTCTCTAGAAGATGTTTCTTACAATCACAATGTAATATAACATAGCTAGCCGGATACAACTTGTCTGTTCAAGCAACTATGACCCCTCCACGCATACCCTGGTCTATTTTGCCGCTCAAGTATTCGGTAACACTCCGCACTTTCGGGTCCAGAGGTCAAAGCGAAAAGGTCGACCATGACAATCCTTTTACAAACCGGCTAGGGACAAATATGTTAAGGAAAGAACATAGTCACTTGGACTCAAAAATTTCCTCCTCTATACCGTCCAACATGTTGTCTAGCTTACAATCCTGTTGGGAATATTTGGCGGTTACTTCTACTTGGTCATATACCAAATTAATGGGAATTTCTTTCCCATATGACCCTAGAGGTCCGACCCAGGCCATATGATTTGGATCAAGCTTGGTATAACGTGTTTTCACCATGGCCCAAGCTTCTCGCGCACCTTCCTGGTAGGTTGATATCTTCCATAATCAAATACGCCGTTGTGCCCCTTTGAATAGCTCCACGAGCTCCGCCATACTTCCTGGAGGGGAGGCAGATGGCCATAAAGCCTTGGCAACACTCCGCATTGCTTGCCGAACTCGCTCGTGCATCTGGGACAGCTCTTGTAACAGGTCGCCTTAAAATCCAGATATTTCCTCTTCGGGGCGGCCAGTCAGCATACCTCCAGACATAAATATGTCAGTCCCTGCCCTCGCCGAATTATAGGGAGGCAAGTTTGAAAGACATACCGAATATGCCACCTCGTAATCTCTTATTCTCCTTGACGGTGTCAGCTAGCTGGGCTCGAACATCTTTTAGTTCTTCGCCCAGCTGGGTATGGGAATCCTGCAGCTTGTTCTTTTCCCCCCTAACCCGTGTCAGCACATGTTCGCCTACCGCATGTTGCCTTTTGGCCTCTTGTTCACCAGCCTGGGTGATCTTTAGTTTCTCTCTCAGCTGCTCTACTGATTCTATCACCAGAAACACAACAGTATTAATATTACTGGTATATGATTATACTTTTTTCTGATGGGAAGAAACAATACCAGGCGGTGCCTCCTTGGATTTTTCCAATTCTGTGGTAGCCGCAGTTAGCTGAGTCTGACACTTTTCTAGCTCTTGAGACAGCAGGCTATTTTTCTCCATAAGTGCGTGAGTATACAATGATCCTTAAATCAGTTGTATCAATTGCTTTAAGTCTCGGGGGCTACAGGTATATGATTACAAAACTACACTTACCCGCATATCTTTTAGATACTGGTCCGTGACTCCGGCAAGTCCATTCCGAGCAGCTCAGATGTACGCATCGGCCGAGCTGAAGGCATTGAATGCCTCCTTTGAAAAGACGGGGTCATGGAGAGCGTCCCTCCTCCGACGATGATTCATGGCGCTCTCCACTTCAGAGTTCGTGACGGAGATATCGTTCGAATCCTCTACAGAAGGACAGTCCGGCGCCACTCCCGTGTCAGCCCCCGTCCTTAGGGCAGGGTCTGGAACCTGACTAGTGGAGGCACGACCGGCAGGATCCCCGAACATAGTCCAGCGGACGCTTTTCCTGATAAAATGCGGCGGATGATTTCACGATTTGATGTGGCGACCAGGAGGCATAGTTTAAAAGTAAAGCCTTACCTCTTTGATGAAGGTTCTGCCGTATTATTGTTTGCCTTTCTCTTCGAAGATGTGCTCGGCGCGGGCACCACTCTCCTCAGAGATGCTTCTGGTGCGCGTTGTGGTGTCGAGCACCTCCCCTTTGGAGCACGAAATGGTGCGGTGGTTGAGGCATAATAAGGAAGCTCTTTCGAAGAAGGTATCTCTTGATTACTTACGTGTGAGGCGGGAAGGAGGCCAGGATAGTCGGCGATTGGTACAACTGTGCCATCATAGCTCGCCTGGTAGAATACTCCCTTCTTGAGCTCCACAAATATGTCCGGATCCTCTTCGAATCCGGGGTCAAGATCCCGGTTGTGATCCTCTGGCTGTGGGGCGGGATTATGGATCCCCTCGGTAACCCTCCGCCATTCCTGTTGTAAATAGATGGGTTAATGTCCACTAAAAGTGATTCGGGGAGAAGATTGAATAAAGTGGTGGGATTCGAACTCACCCAGCTCGGAGGATTGTACATGGAAAACCCATCTCGGCGTTTAATATGAGCGAACTCCTTTTCCTCCCCTTTGTACAGTTCGACCAATATTTTGACCAAAGCGGCGGGAGAGTCCAGACCTTTCCGACCGCAGCATGAGGCGTCATCCTCCCCATTATAGTACCACATGGGAAGCCCTCGATACTAGAGTGGCTGGACCCCCCGCACTATGGAAGTCGCCATCACCTCGATTATTGATAATCCGGATTGGGCAAGTGTTTTTATCTTGCCCATCAGTTGACGGACTTCTGCACTATCTTCCTCCTCGAGGCTCCAAGGACGCCAGTTGTGACGTTTCTTCAGCGGAGCATTTGAAAATTTGGGAAGGCCCATTCAAACTGGGTCGAGGAGAGCGACATCCTCAATATAAAACCATTCTGAGGGCCATTCTTCGGGCGCTTTCTTCGGTGTGACGGACAGGTATCCGGTCCCAGCTATGCGACATACTTCGGCACCGCCCACCTCAAATATCGACCCTTCTCGGTTGCGAGGGACGAGGCAGAATAGCTTCCTCCACAAGTCAAAGTGGGCTTCACAGCCCAGGAAAAGCTCGCACAGGGCAACAAAACCTGCGATGTGCAGGATAGAAGCCAGCGTGAGGTTGTGCAGTTGGAGGCAGTAATACTCCAGGAGTCCATGGAGGAAAGGGTGGATTGGAAACCCAACGCCTCTTAACAAGTAAGATACGAAGCACACCCGTTCCCTCCTAGTTGGATTGGGGAAATTTTCCACCAGGACCTCGCCTGTAAAGGAGGTCAATCCTGCTCGAACAGGGACCAGATCCGCAGGGGGAAGGAATCCCTATGTTTGGAGCTTAACCAACTGCTCATGGGATACAAAGCATCTATCTCAATCACCTTTTTTGGAGCCATGGGGGCGGGAGGAAGAACTAGGGACACTAGCCATGTTGAATGGTTTCCCCTGGCAAGACATTGAAGATTTTCTATTGTGTGTGGAATGGATTTGAGATCCAACCCCTTTAAATAGAGGCCTTTCTTATGTGGCCGGAGGGGGGTTATGCAAAAATGCCCCGACCTCTCGCATTCGCTCAACGCGTGGAGCAGAAGGTGTGGAGGCAAAGAAGCCGATGGATGCGACATTAAATGGAGGGCCGAATGCAGCTCTTTAAGTCAGACACTTTGAAGTGATCGGAGGAGGAACCCGCCTTGCAATGCCGAAGACAATCTGCGCGCTGGACACATCGTCATTGAAAGACTGGTTCGGGGTCTACTGAGGGATCCTGGATTAAGGGGTCCTCGGGCGTCCGGCCTGTTGACATGGGCCGGACTGATGGGCTATGAAGGTACAAGACCGAAGACTCTCTCCCATGTCCGGATGGGACTCTCCTTTGCGTGGAAGGCAAGCTAGGCGGTCGGATGTACTATTTCCTTTCTATATAACTGACATTGTATAACCCTAGTCCCCTCCGGTGTCTATATAAACCAGAGGGTTTAGTCCGTAGAGGGAGGGACAATCATAATCACATAGGATAGACTTCTCATAATCACATAGGATAGACTTCTAGGGTTTTAGCCATTACGATCTCGAGGTAGATCAACTCTTGTAATACTCATATTCATCAAGATCAATCAAGCAGGAAGTAGGGTATTACCTCCATAGAGAGGGCCCAAACCTGGGTAAACATCGTGTCCCCTGTCTCCCATTACCATCAACCTTAGACGCACAGTTCGGGACCCCCTACCCGAGATCCGCCGGTTTTGACACCAACAGCGGCCGTTGGTGAACTTCTCCTTAGTCCTAGTTTAGTTTATGCTATCGAACTATCCAATCTTAGGTTAATGTTGCCATCAAACTATCTAGTCTTAGGGCCTGTTCAGCAACTACCCAACGCCAAGGAATCCTCAAATCCAGCTCCTCGATCTCACTTTCACCTTCCCTACGAAAATCGTGGGTCCGAAGAATAGTTCGGCAACAAAACTCCTAGATCCCCAATTGCTAGTCTTGGGCCGATAACCGCTTAGCCCATTAAGCTTGATTCTAGCTTGGTAGAGAGGGAATGTACTTGCTTTGGTCTTTTCTTCCCTGGTACAAATCATTTTCTTTCACTTCCCAGTGACAACTTCCCATAAATAACGTGAACTCTTTGTTTTGCAATTCATGGGATCGCCAGAACACCATCTCCTTGTTTTTGCACTATACCCACCTTAGATATGGGAAGCTAGCTTCATGGAGCTAACATGTTCGACCAAGCTTCGCCCGTTGATTCAGAGAAGTCAAGAGTTGGGCAGTTGCCGAACATGCCCTTAGTTTAGTGTTGAAATCTCACTATCCAAGTCTTAGTTTAATGTTGTCATTCGTTGTCCCATGTTGTATTATGTATGAACTATGTATGTGGTGATGGTCGTTGCAGGGCTTGTATGAATTTGAGGGTTCGGATAAGAGGGGGCGGCTGCGGGGTGGAAAATAGGGATCAAAACCGTCCTGCACGCGGGGCGCGTTCATTGATATGTGAGGGGGTCAAAATAGACCATTTCGGTTCGAGATGTTGTTACTCTGTGAAATGTGTCCCTCATCATTGCGGTGTGTGACTGTAACACCCTTGATGCGACTATAGCTCCCACGTGTCGAGGCACGACTTAGAGACATAACCGCATTGAAGGCATATGTCGCAAGTAAGGTAATCTTTACACATCCCATGTAATATAATAATAAAGGGGAGATAACATAGTTGGCTTACACTCGCCACGTCAATCAAGGTACATAAATAACATTACATCATTCAGACACTCATGTCCCAACTACGGCGCCAAAATAAAAGATAACCCAACATGCGACACGGTCCCGATCACCCCCAACTGGGCACCACTACTGATCATCAGGAAAGGAAACATAATAACGTTGAGAGTCCTCGTCGAACTCCCACTTGAGCTCGAGCGCGTCACCTGGAGCGGAATCATCAGGCCCTGCATCTGGTGTAATAGTAATCTGGGAGCCACAGGGACTCAGCAATCTCGCACCCTCGTGATCAAGACTATTTAAGCTTATAGGTATGGCAAGGTAAATATAAGTGGAGCTGCAGCAAGCGACTAGCATATATGGTGGCTATCCTGGTCGCAAAAGAGAGCGAGAAGAGGAGGCAAAGCGCGAGCGAGAAACTAGGGAACAACCTGCGCAAGCATTACTCCAACACCATATCCACTTCCCGCACTCCGCCGAGAAGAGGCCATCACGGTAACACACTCAGTTGATTCATTTTAATTAAGTTAAGGTTCAAGTTATCTACAACCGAACATTAACAAATTCCCATCTGCCCATAACCGCGGGCACGACTTTCGAAAGTTTAAATCCCTACAGGGGAGTCCCAACTTAGCCGATGACAAGCTCTCACGGTCAACGAAGGAATAGACCTCCTCCCGAGACGTTCCGATCAGACTCGGTACCTCGGTTCTTCAAGACACTTCGACAGGTTAAAACAAGACCAGCAACACCGCCCGAATGTGCTGACAAATCCCGATAGGAGCTGCACATATCTCATTCTCAGGGCACACTCAGATGAGACATCCTATGAGTAAAACCAACCCTCAAGTTGCCCCGAGGTGGCCCCACAGTCTACTCGGTTCGGACCAACACTCAGAGGAGCACTGGCCCGGGGGGGTTAATAAGATGACCCATGGGCTCCGGAAACCCAAGGGAAAAAGAGGCTAGGTGGCAAATGGTAAAACCAAGGTTGGGCATTGCTGGAAAAGCTTTAATCAAGACGAACTATCAAGGGGTTCCCATTATAACCCAACCGCATAAGGAACGCAAAATCCGGGAACATAACACCGATATGACGGAAACTAGGGCGGCAAGAGTGGAACAAAACACTAGGCGAGAGGCCGAGCCTTCCACCCTTTAGCAAGTATATAGATGCATTAAGATAACATAGCCATATAATGATATCCCAACAAGTAAATAAATGTTCCAACAAGGAACAGCCTCCAATCTTCACCTGCAACTAACAACGCTATAAGAGGGGCTGAGCAAAGCGGTAACATAGCCAATCAAGGGTTTGCTAGGACATGGAGGGTTAGAGGTTTGACATGGCAATTTGGGAGGCTTGAAAGCAAGAGGTAGGCATCGTAGCATTGGCATAGCAAAAGAGCGAGCAATCTAGCATAGCAAAAAGATAGTAGTGATTTCGAGGGTATGATCATCTTGCCTGCAAAGTTGTCAGAGTTGACTGGATCCTCGAAAAAAACTCAACGGGATCCTCGTTAGCGAACTCGTCTCCCAGCTCTAACCAAACAAGACAAACAAGCAACAAGGACACAATCAACCACGTGCAAGGATCAAACAATATGATGCAAGGATGGTATGCTATGCGGGATGCGATGCGGGATGCATATGCAAGATGTGACAAGGAATGCATGAACCTGGCCTCAACTTGGGAATGCAAGTGTGCCACTGGAAAGATGAGATGAAATCGCTTGAAAACGATATAAAGAACGTCGGAATCGGAGTTACGGTTTGGAAATGGCAAGCAAAACAAATATGACACCGGTCTGCGATTTACAGCAAGTAGTCATCTAAATGCAATGAGATGAACATGCTACAGCACCCAAACATGGCAACAAAATACATGGAAGGGATGCATTCAAGATGCTTAACAAAAGTCTAGCACTAAGCTATGGCCAAATCAAACACTAACAGGTTCAAACAAGCATGGCAAAAATGCATATGGCAAACAGATCTCAGACTTAGTGAAATTAACACTTGTCAGGAATTTCAGATCAGGTAGCACTCTTCGGAGCAACAAAACTACATGCTACAGGACCTGAATATGGCAAAGTAAAGCATGGCATGGAGCTACTCAAGGAGCTTAACAAAAGTCCCTTAGTGACCTTGAGCCAAAAGGGATCACAAAATACATTTGCAAGCATGTGAACATGGCAAAAACATAACCAGATCACAGACTTAGTGAAAACTGCAGCATGCTGAAAACAGATATCAAGTAGGCATGTTTACGAGCTCGATACAGTCACTACGGAGCAAGTCATGAAAAACTAAGCATACACCCATCAAGAATACACAAAATGCAAGCTAGAAATGGCAAGAACAATAGCATATCATGCACGGGTCAACTACAACATCATCAGCAAAATTGCAAACAAGTTGACAATCTGCCCAGATTCACAAAGTAGTAAAAGTAGAGCTCGATTGACTCAAGCTAGGGTGCTCCATAATTGCAAACAAAGACATGGATGGATAGAGCACTACAAGATTAACAAAACATCCTTACTGATCATCCTCAAAAGAGGCACGGATCACTAGGAAACAACATGAACATATGGCCATATGAGATAAACAGATCAAGGACTTAGTGGAATTGCTAAGTCCCTGAAATCAGCACTACCAAGTGCCTCACTTCGCAAGCTTGCACTAGTCACCACACACATCACAAAAATACATGGGTTGCACCTCTGGAAAGATGGCAAAACCCTTAACAAAACATATGTAGAGCTCATGGGCATAACATGCACACAATAATCATGACAAAAATGACAAATATGCAAATGGAGTAGCAGATCTGACAATTATCTCAAGTAGCCCTCTTCTAACAGCATTTCGGGCATCAAGATGAACTCAAATGAAAATGATGCAATGGAATGAAATGATGTACTCTCTGAGATGAACATTTTGATATGCTATATGACCAAAACGGAGCTACGGATGCAAAGTTATGATGCGATGAACAGGAGCACATGGATTAGGGTTTCGAGCAAAAAGTCAACCGAACGAGAAAATATCCCAGATCCAAATTTGCACGCCGATCGAGGTTCGCCGGAGGGAGCACTGTAGATGGCCGGAGAAGCTGCCGGAGCTCGAAGGAGGAGGGGGCCGAGGTCCTACCGGGCCAGATCTCGCCGGATCCGGTCACCGGCGAGTCGGGGGAGGCGCGGCGACGTCGGAGGAGGCGGCGGAGCCGGGTCGGGAGGCGCGGCGCGGCGGCCGGCGACGTGGTCCGCGGCGGCGCCGCGCCGCGGTGACGGCGGGCGGCGGAGGCGAGGCGCAGGCAGCGGGGTCGGGCGCGGGAGGCGCGGGCACGGCGGGCGGCGGGGGCGAGCCGATGGGCTTCGGGGGCCCCGGCCGGGCCGAGCGGGCCGGCGGGACAGAGGCGGCGATGTGGGCGCGGTGTGGCCACGTGGCAGCGCGCAATTCGCGGCGGTGGTGATGTCCGGCGCGTCCGGACACGTCCGGCGCGTCCGGACACGTCCGGCGCGCGGAGAGACGAGGGGGGCTAGATTTAGGGTAGGATGGTCCGAATTTTTTTTGGGAAGGCTAGTTTTATAGGTAGGAGGAGCTAGGAGAGTCCAAATAAGGTGCGGTTTTCGGCCACACGATCGTGATCGAACGCTCTAGATGATGGAGCAGGTTTAGATGGGTTTTGGGGAAAATTGGAGGGGTGTTGGGCTGCAACACACACGAGGCCTTTTCGGTCCCTCGGTTAACCGTTGGAGTATCAAACGAAGTCCAAATGATACGAAACTTGATAGGCGGTCTACCGGCAGTAAACCAAGGCCGCTTGGCAAGTCTCGGTCCAATCCGGAAATGTTTAATCCCCACACACGAAAGAAAGCTAGAAATGACCACCGGAGGAGAACGGAGCGCCGGAATGCAAAACGGACAACGGGAAAAAAGCTCGAATGCATGAGATGAACACGTATGCAAAAGCAATGTGCATGATGACATGATATGAGATGCATGACAGCGACAACAACACACGGAGACAAAAACCCGAACCCGAGAAAATAAAATAACTTAACGCCGGAAACGGCAAGAGTTGGAGTACAAATTGGGAAAGTCATATCCGGGGTGTTACAACACTCCACCACTACGAAAGGATCTCGTCCCGAGATCTAGGACTGAAAGAACGCCGGGTACTCAGAACGGAGGTGATCCTCGCATTCCCAGGTAGCTTCATGGTCGGAATGATGTGACCACTTGACTTTGAGGAATTTGATTGACTTATTGCGAGTCTTGCGTTCTGTCTCTTCAAGAATAGCAATGGGGTGCTCACGATAGGAAAGATCTTCTTGGAGCTCAATGTCCTCGAAGTTGATGGTGCGGTTAGGAGTCTTGAAGCACTTTCGGAGCTGAGAGACATGGAACACGTCATGAACATTTGCAAAGTTTGAAGGAAGCTCGAGTTGATAGGCGAGATCGCCTCTCTTGCTGACAATCTTGAAAGGTCCCACGTATCTGGGGGCAAGCTTCCCTTTGATACCGAAGCGACGAGTACCTTTCATAGGAGAGACGCGGAGGTAAACATGATCTCTGATCTCGAAAGCCAAATCACGGTGCTTACTAGCATAGTAGCTCTTCTGACGGGATTGGGCTGCTTTGAGGTTATCACGAATGACTTTGCACATTTCCTCTGCCTCTGTGATTAAGTCATTACCCAAAAGCTGACGTTCACCGGTTTCAGACCAGTTGAGAGGGGTACAGCACTTCCTGCCATACAGAATTTCAAATGGGGCCTTGCCCGAACTGGCTTGAAAACTGTTGTTGTAGGAGAATTCAGCATAAGGAAGGCAATCCTCCCACTTCATGCCGAAGGAGATCACACAAGCCCTGAGCATATCTTCAAGAATCTGGTTGACACGCTCGACTTGACCGCTAGTTTGAGGATGGAAAGTTGTGCTGAAGCGGATGTTGGTGCCCATGGCCTTCTGAAAAGAATCCCAAAACTTGGAGGTAAAGATGCTGCCACGGTCTGAAGATATCACTTGTGGAATATCATGCAGAGAGACAATCCGAGAGGTATAGAGTTCCGCCAATTGAGCTGCAGTGATTGACTCTTTGATAGGCAAAAAGTGAGCCACTTTGGTGAGTTTGTCGATGACAACGAATATAGCATCATTGCCACGCTTGGTCTTTGGAAACCGAGTCACGAAGTCCATTTCAATGTGGTCAAACTTCCATTCTGGAATGGCAAGAGGTTGGAGGAGACCAGCTGGCCTTTGGTGTTCTGCCTTCACTCTTCTGCAGACATCACATTCATTCATGAATTGAGCAATCTCGCGCTTCATTCGAGTCCACCAATAAGCCTGCTTGAGCTCCTGATACATCTTCGTACTCCCATGGTGGATGGAGAGGAGAGAATTGTGAGCCTCGTTCATGATCACTTTACGAAGGTCACCTTTGGGTACAACAATATGATCCTCGAAGAAGAGAGTATCCTTGTCATGAAGGCGGTAGCACTTGTACTTGGGTTGACTCTTGGCAATCGCAATCTTCACCTTTTTCACCATAGCATCAAGAAGCTGGGCTTGGCGAATCTGGTCTTCTAAGGTAGGGGAGACTTGAAGGTTGGCAAGGAAACCTTGAGTAACAACTTGCAGATTAAGTTTGCGGAAAGCTTCACAAAGCTCGGGTTGATAAGGCTTGAGAATCAGACTGTTGCAGTAAGCCTTTCTGCTCAATGCGTCAGCAATCACATTGGCCTTGCCTGGAGTATACTCGATACTCGGATTATACTCTTGAATCATTTCGACCATCGAGTCTGCCTGAGGTTGAGATTAGGCTGAGTGAAGATGTACTTGAGACTCTTGTGATCAGTGAAAATGTCCACTTTTCTTCCCAATAAGAGATGTCTCCAAGTCAAAAGAGCATGCACAACTGCCGCCAACTCGAGATCATGAGTGGGGTAGTTCTTCTCATTGGGCTTCAACTAGCGAGAGGTATAAGCAACAACTTTCTTCTCTTGCATCAATACTGCGCCAAGACCTTGGAGAGAGGCATCACAAAAGACCTCGTACGGTTTGGATTCATCAGGCGGAGTCAGAACTGGAGCAGTGATCAATTTCTCTTTCATAGTGTTGAAAGCAATGTCACACTCCGGAGACCAAACGTACTTGACGTGCTTCTGGAGAAGATTTGAGAGAGGCTTCGCAATCTTAGAAAAGTTTTCAACGAATCTTCGGCAGTAGCTTGCGAGACCGAGGAAGCTACGGAGTTGCTTCACGTTCTGAGGAGGTTCCCAATTCACAATTGCAGACACCTTCTCAGGATTCACGGCAATGCCCTTGGCAGAGATGATATGACCAAGATAAAGAACCTCATCAAGCCAAAATTCGCACTTGGAGAACTTGGCGTAGAACTGGTGTTCCCTCAGCTTATCAAGCACCAAACGCAAGTGTTTGGCATGATCTTCCTTGTTCTTCGAGAAAACCAGAATGTCGTCGAGATAGACCAAAACAAAGTCATTGGTGTAGGCGTTGAAGATGAAGTTCATCATGCGAGAGAAAGTCGGAGGAGCGTTGACGAGGCCAAAAGACATGACAGTGTATTCATATGAACCAAAGCTTGTCCTGAAAGACGTCTTGGGAATATCTTGCTCACGGATACGAATCTGATGATAACCCATACGGAGATCAAGCTTGGAGAATACTTGGGCACCTTTGAGTTGTTCGAACAGCTCATTGATGTTAGGAAGTGGGTATTTGTTCTTTATGGTCTTCTTGTTCAATGGACGGTAATCAACACAAAGTCGGTCCGTTCCATCCTTCTTCTTCACAAAAAGAACACCACAACCCCATGGAGAAGAACTAGGCCGGATGAGACCCATTCTCTCTTGAATATCGAGTTGCTTCTTCAGCTCCTTCAACTCTTCAGGTCCGAGATTGTAAGGACGCTTGCACACAGGTTCCGTGTCGGGCTCAAGATCAATAACGAATTCAACTGGCCGGTGCGGAGGCATTCCTGGAAGCTCTTCTAGAAAGACGTCTTGATATTCGCAAACGATTGGAATCTGCGAGATAGCATCCAGTTCACCCTTCTCATTGAGAGAAAATAGACGGATCGTATCATCACGAGCGGCAAAGACAATTACATCCTCAGACGAATGAGTCAATTGAATCTTCCTGGCTGCACAATCAAGATGCGCCTTATGCTTAGAAAGCCAATCCATCCCGAGAATAAGATCAATATCCGAGTTGCCAAGAACCACCGGAGAAGAGAGAAACTTGTAGTCGCCCAACGTGATAGAGATATCGGGAGCAACCAAATTAGAAGTCAAAAACTTGCCGGGAGAAACAACTTGCATGACTTTGGGCATGATCTCAGTATCAACATTGTGCTTCGATGCAAACGGGCATGACAAGAAAGAATGTGATGCACCAGTATCAAAAAGTACTTTTGCGGGAACATCGTTAATAGGAAGGTTACCCATAATGACATCTGACGAGTCCTCTGCCTGAGCCGCGTTCATCAAGTTGACCTTGGCGTGCTTGGGGTTATGCTTGACCACAGCTGTACTTGCCGATCTGACAGGAGGAGGAGGAGGAAGACGCCTCTGGTTGAAACACTTGTTGGCATAGTGACCCTTCTGTTGGCACTTGTTGCACGTGACCTCTGAAAGCGGACGGTGGTACGGAGCACTTGATCTTGGAGCCAGGGTTGGGTGGGTGGGAAGATCCACTGCCACCTTTGCTCTTCTGCTGATACGGCTGACGGAACGGAGGAGGAGGAAGCCAATGCTTCTGCTGCTTGGCCACTTGAGTAGAGGAAGAAGGAGTAACATCTCTGACTCGCTTCTTGGAAGCATCACACCTCAACTGAGCAGCCTCTTGCTTCAGTGCCATGTTGTAGAATTCATCGTACCTCAAGGGCTCAAAGACAACAAGAGCGAGCTGGATTTCTTCTCTGAGACCACCTCTGAACTGCTATATCATGCTCTTCTCATCAGGGACGTCTTGCTTGGCAAAGCGGGCGAGCTTCTGGAACAACTTGTTGTAGTCATAGACAGACAAAGAGCCTTGCTTCAGGTTGCGGAATTCCTCACGCTTGCTTTCAACCACGCTCTGAGGGATATGGTGAGCTCGGAAATCTTGACGGAATTCATCCCAAGTGATAACACGTCCACCTCTGGAGTCCTTGTACTGCTGGAACCATTCTGCAGCTTGATCTTTGAGTTGGAAGGAAGCGAACTTGACAAAGTCCTCAGGCCTGACATTACTGCACTCGAAATGCTTGCACAGATCCACAAGCCAATCATCAGCATCGGTTGCCTCAACACAATTGATGAAAGTCTTTAACCCGTTAGCAAGGAACTGGTTGAGTGTAGCAGAGTGATTCTGATTGTTGCCTTGATTGCGCTCTTGGAGAATTTGCATGATCAACTGTGTGTTAGCATTGGTTGCGGCCATCACAGCTTGCCATGCCTCCGGAGGAGGAGGAGGTGGTGGTGGATCAGGATTCGGAGTCGTGCGTGTTGGAGGAGCCATCCTGAAGAGGTTGACATCCATTAGCACATTGATAGACAAATATTGAAGCTGAATCCAACAGAATGAAAATTGCAACATATAGTCTTCACATCCGAACAGAATGAACGAATGCATTCCTCTTGAAATGGTCACATATCCATAAATTGAGAAGCCACTTAGAATTAAGGTAGAGAAATAAATCAACAAGGTACGGATCAAGAACAAATAATCGGTAAGAAATCCCAATCTCAAACCAATATCCGTGGAAGAAGAACTAGAGCTACGAGAATTCCCACCTATGAAACTCCCGAACCTTTCCGGTTATGCAATCAGGTGTTGGGGATACAGGGGAAGCATAATATCTCACCCAAATCTAGCAAATCCTACATCCAGCTGTATCCATCCTTCAACACATAACCGAGAAAAACTTCGGAAACCATCTACCTCAACCTTTGAAAAGCATCCGTTATACAAGTTATGGCGATACTCCCGAACTCCCGCCCCAGTACTGGGTGGCGTCGAGGTTATCTCACCAACGAACTGCATAAAAGAGATTTTCGATGTCGGTGTACTAAACTCAGGTATTCCAGAACTGCAACGATAAAATTATGACGACAACACCTCAGAGCTCAACTCCCCGGGACACTTCCACAAAACCCCTGACAGGAGGCACCAAGACAATGTTCTCATCATAAACCCATCGGAACGATTCCAAGATACCCGCGTGATCCTAAATTTTTTTTAGTGAAATTTGAGAAGAGAAGAGTCAAAACTCTACGTCAGGATGCCTTACCAGAGCGATGAGGAGACTAGGAAGTAAAAAGAATTCCTAAACTCTCCGATATATAATTCCTAATTGACTCAAAACCTTTTTTTCTAGACACAACTCGGCCGCTAACAACGATCAAGCAATGGGGCTCCTAAGGTCGGGGAAGGCTCTGATTACCAACTTGTATCACCCTCGATGCGACTATAGCTCCCACGTGTCGAGGCACGACTTAGAGACATAATCGCATTGAAGGCATATGTCGCAATTAAGGTAATCTTTACACATCCCATGTAATATAATAATAAAGGGGAGATAACATAGTTGGCTTACACTCGCCACGTCAATCAAGGTACATAAATAACATTACATCATTCAGACACTCATGGCCCAACTACGGCGCCAAAATAAAAGATAGCCCAACATGCGACACGGTCCCGATCACCCCCAACTGGGCACCACTACTGATCATCAGGAAAGGAAACATAATAAGGTTGAGAGTCCTCGTCGAACTCCCACTTGAGCTCGAGCGCGTCACCTGGAGCGGAATCATCAGGCCCTGCATCTGGTGTAATAGTAATCTGTGAGCCACAGTGACTCAGCAATCTCGCACCCTCGCGATCAAGACTATTTAAGCTTATAGGTATGGCAAGGTAAATATAAGTGGAGCTGCAGCAAGCGACTAGCATATATGGTGGCTATCCTGGTCGCAAAAGAGAGCGAGAAGAGGAGGCAAAGCGCGAGCGAGAAACTAGGGAACAACCTGCGCAAGCATTACTCCAACACCATATCCACTTCCCGCACTCCGCCGAGAAGAGGCCATCACGGTAACACACTCAGTTGATTCATTTTAATTAAGTTAAGGTTCAAGTTATCTACAACCGAACATTAACAAATTCCCATCTGCCCATAACCGCGGGCACGACTTTCGAAAGTTTAAATCCCTACAGGGGAGTCCCAACTTAGCCCATGACAAGATCTCACGGTCAACGAAGGAATAGACCTCCTCCCGAGACGTTCCGATCAGACTCGGTACCTCGGTTCTTCAAGACACTTCGACAGGTTAAAACAAGACCAGCAACACCGCCCGAATGTGCTGACAAATCCCGATAGGAGCTGCACATATCTCGTTCTCAGGGCACACTCAGATGAGACATCCTACGAGTAAAACCAACCCTCAAGTTGCCCCGAGGTGGCCCCGCAGTCTACTCGGTTCGGACCAACACTCAGAGGAGCACTGGCCCGGGGGGTTAATAAGATGACCCATGGGCTCCGGAAACCCAAGGGAAAAAGAGGCTAGGTGGCAAATGGTAAAACCAAGGTTGGGCATTGCTGGAAAAGCTTTAATCAAGACGAACTATCAAGGGGTTCCCATTATAACCCAACCGCGTAAGGAACGCAAAATCTGGGAACATAACACCGATATGACGGAAACTAGGGCGGCAAGAGTGGAACAAAACACTAGGCGAGAGGCCGAGCCTTCCACCCTTTACCAAGTATATAGATGCATTAAGATAACATAGCATATAATGATATCCCAACAAGTAAATAAATGTTCCAACAAGGAACGACCTCCAATCTTCACCTGCAACTAGCAACGCTATAAGAGGGGCTGAGCAAAGCGGTAACATAGCCAATCAACGGCTTGCTAGGACATGGGGGGTTAGAGGTTTGACATGGCAATTTGGGAGGCTTGAAAGCAAGTGGTAGGCATCGTAGCATTGGCATAGCAAAAGAGCGAGCAATCTAGCATAGCAAAGATAGTAGTGATTTCGAGGGTATGATCATCTTGCCTGCAAAGTTGTCAGAGTTGACTGGATCCTCGAAAGCAAAACTCAACGGGCTCCTCGTTAGCGAACTCGTCTCCCGTCTCTAACCAAACAAGACAAACAAGCAACAAGGACACAATCAACCACGTGCAAGGATCAAACAATATGATGCAAGGATGGTATGCTATGCGGGATGCGATGCAGGATGCATATGCAAGATGTGACAAGGAATGCATGAACCTGGCCTCAACTTGGAATCCAAGTGTGCCACTGGAAAGATGAGATGAAATTGCTTGAAAACGATATAAAGAACGTCGGAATCGGAGTTACGGTTTGGAAATGGCAAGCAAACAAATATGACACCGGTCTGCGATTTACAGCAAGTAGTCATCTAAATGCAATGAGATGAACATGCTACAGCATCCAAACATGGCAACAAAATACATGGCAGGGATGCATTCAAGATGCTTAACAAAAGTCTAGCACTGAGCTACGGCCAAATCATCCATTAACAGGTTCAAACAAGCATGGCAAAAATGCATATGGCAAACAGATCTCAGACTTAGTGAAATTAACACTTGTCTGGAATTTCAGATCAGGTAGCACTCTTCGGAGCAACAAAACTACATGCTACAGGACCTGAACATGGCAAAGTAAAGCATGGCATGGAGCTACTCAAAGAGCTTAACAAAAGTCCCTTAGTGACCTTGAGCCAAAAGGGATCAGAAAATACAATTGCAAGCATGTGAACATGGCAAAAACATAATCAGATCACAGACTTAGTGAAAACTGGAGCATGCTGAAAACAGATATCAAGTAGGCATGTTTACGAGCTCGATGCACTCACTACGGAGCAAGTCATGAAAACTAAGCATACACCCATCAAGAATACACAAAATGCAAGCTAGACATGGCAAGAACAATAGCATAGCATGCACGGGTCAACTACAACATCATCGGCAAAATTGCAAACAAGTTGACAATCTGCCCAGATTCACAAAGTAGCAAAAGTAGAGCTCGATTGACTCAAGCTAGGGTGCTCCATAATTGCAAACAAAGACATGGATGGATAGAGCACTACAAGATTAACAAAACATCCTTACTGATCATCCTCAAAAGAGGCACGGATCACTAGGAAACAACATGAACATATGGCCATATGAGATAAACAGATCAAGGACTTGGTGGAATTGCTAAGTCCCTGAAATCAGCACTACCAAGTGCCTCACTTCGCAAGCTTGCACTAGTCACCACACACATCACAAAAATACATGGGTTGCACCTCTGGAAAGATGGCAAAACCCTTAACAAAACATATGTAGAGCTCATGGGCATATCATGCACACAATAATCATGGCAAAAATGACAAATATGCAAATGGAGTAGCAGATCTGACAATTATCTCAAGTAGCCCTCTTCTAACAGCATTTCGGGCATCAAGATGAACTCAAATGAAAATGATGCAGTGTAATGAAATGATGTACTCTCTGAGATGAACATTTTGATATGCTATATGCCCAAAACGGAGCTACGGATGCAAAGTTATGATGCGATGAACAGGAGCACATGGATTAGGGTTTCGAGCAAAAAGTCAACCGAACGAGAAAATATCCCAGATCCAGATTTGCACGCCGATCGAGGTTCACCGGAGGGAGCACTGTAGATGGCCGGAGAAGCTGCCGGAGCTCGAAGGAGGAGGGGGCCGAGGTCCTACCGGGCCAGATCTCGCCGGATCCGGTCACCGGCGAGTCGGGGGAGGCGCGGCGACGTCGGAGGAGGCGGCGGAGCCGGGTCGGGAGGCACGGCGCGGCGGCCGGCGACGTGGTCCGCGGCGGCGCGGCGCGGTGACGGCGGGCGGAGGAGGCGAGGCGCAGGCAGCGGGGTCGGGCGCGGGCACGGCGGGCGGCGGGGGCGAGCCGATGGGCTTCGGGGGCCCCGGCCGGGCCGAGCGGGCCGGCGGGACAGAGGCGGCAATGTGGGCGCGGTGCGGCCACGTGGCGGCGCGCGATTCGCGGCGGTGGTGATGTCCGGCGCGTCCGGACACGTCCGGCGCGTGGAGAGACGAGGGGGGCTAGATTTAGGGTAGGATGGTCCAAAATTTTTTGGGGAAGGCTAGTTTTATAGGTAGGAGGAGCTAGGAGAGTCCAAATTAGGTGCTGTTTTCGGCCACGCGATCGTGATCGAACGCTCTAGATGATGGAGCAGGTTTAGATGGGTTTTGGGGCAAATTGGAGGGGTGTTGGGCTGCAACACACACGAGGCCTTTTCGGTCCCTCGGTTAACCGTTGGAGTATCAAACGAAGTCCAAATGATACGAAACTTGACAGGCGGTCTACCGGCAGTAAACCAAGGCCGCTTGGCAAGTCTCGGTCCAATCCGGAAATGTTTAATCCCCACACACGAAAGAAAGCTAGAAATGACCACCGGAGGAGAACGGAGCGCCGGAATGCAAAACGGACAACGGGAAAAAAGCTCGAATGCATGAGATGAACACGTATGCAAAAGCAATGCGCATGATGACATGATATGAGATGCATGACAGCGACAACAACACACGGAGACAAAAACCCGAACCCGAGAAAATAAAATAACTTAACGCCGGAAACGGCAAGAGTTGGAGTACAAATTGGGAAAGTCATATCCGGGGTGTTACAACACTCCACCACTACGAAAGGATCTCGTCCCGAGATCTAGGACTGAAAGAACGCCGGGTACTCAGAACGGAGGTGATCCTCGCGTTCCCAGGTAGCTTCACGGTCGGAATGATGTGACCACTTGACTTTGAGGAATTTGATTGACTTATTGCGAGTCTTGCGTTCTGTCTCTTCAAGAATAGCAATGGGGTGCTCACGATAGGAAAGATCTTCTTAGAGCTCAATGTCCTCGAAGTTGACGGTGCGGTTAGGAGTCTTGAAGCACTTTCGAAGCTGAGAGACATGGAACACGTCATGAACATTTGCAAAGTTTGAAGGAAGGTCGAGTTGATAGGCGAGATCGCCTCTCTTGCTGACAATCTTGAAAGGTCCCACGTATCTGGGGGAAAGCTTCCCTTTGATACCGAAGCGACGAGTACCTTTCATAGGAGAGACGCGGAGGTAAACATGATCTCTGATCTCAAAATCCAAATCACGGTGCTTACTAGCATAGTAGCTTTTCTGACGGGATTGGGCTGCTTTGAGGTTATCACGAATGACTTTGCACATTTCCTCTGCCTCTGTGATTAAGTCATTACCCAAAAGCTGACGTTCACCGGTTTTAGACCAGTTGAGAGGGGTACGGCACTTCCTGCCATACAGAATTTCAAATGAGGCCTTGCCCGAACTTGCTTGAAAACTGTTGTTGTAGGAGAATTCAGCATAAGGAAGGCAATCCTCCCACTTCATGCCGAAGGAGATCACACAAGCCCTGAGCATATCTTCAAGAATCTGGTTGACACGCTCGACTTAACCGCTAGTTTGAGGATGGAAAGTTGTGCTGAAGCGGATGTTGGTGCCCATGGCCTTAACTCGGAAAAAAATAGGAGAACCCTCTAGTGGATCTCAAATTTGAGCGTCTGAACGAAGTTCTCAGCAAAAAAGATCTCATCCCCTTGCTCGGTTGTCTCTTCCCTTTGCATGTCCGCCTCCATGGTGGCATCGAGAGCATTGCCTCTTGCGCCCACTAAGCACTTCCGCCGACACCCCATACGCTCGCCGCCCTACCGCCCCACTTTGATTCACTCGTGGGTCGCTCACGCCGCCTTTATCATCGCTCCTAGGCCCCATCGCCGCCTCGGGCTTTTTAATGAGAATGGCCACCACGAAGCCGCATTTCATCGAGAACAGAACCGCGCGGCCACCTAGAGTGCCCCGCGTCGCCTTCGGAGCTCCTCCCATGATGTCCTCCTCATCTCAGTGTTCACCTGTCACCACTCTTCCTCATCAGCTGCTCGACTGGGCACAACCGTCACCCAGCAAGTCATTGGCTCCCTCTACCACTCATGAAATGCAACGACTGTTGGCGACCAGTGCTGCACCGGGTCTCTACAACGAAGAAACTTCCCAGATGGTTCCACTATAAGTGTGAAAAGGACAAAGTAAGTGCAATATTTTGCGGGTGTTTTTTTCGGTTTCAAGCAATGTGAGCTCAATGTTGGCTTAAATATTGTGCAGAAAAGTTTAAACTTTTGGTATTGGGAAGTAGAATTCTATTGATTCAAAGAGGCCTATTGGATATTGGTGCACTTGCTACTAGAGATGAGATTATAGAGGATGCAGTGTTCAATTTTTTTACATTAGAATTAAGAGAAGAAACAAGTGTCCAGGGCAAAGAAGTCAACAGCAAAGGGCAAAAGTGTTAATGGTGAACATAAGGAGATGGAAAAGGTGTTGATTGCACTTGTGGTAGCAATAAGTTGTCTTCATGTTAAAGTGTGTAATTGTTCTTGTAATTTTGTTTGGATTAGTTCTCATGTTAAGGAACCGATGAACTATGTGCCCAAAATATCATTTTATGAAGTAGTGAAGCTTTAAGTCATTGACCTAAATAAATGAATTTGTGTTAAATCTTCTTGGGGAGTTAAGTTATACGAGTTCGGTAAGGAACCACTTCAATTTAAATCCTCAAATTTTAGAGTTTTTTTTTTTGTTGGGGGAGGGGGTGGGGGGGACTCAAATTGTGGAGTCAAGGTCTGAGAGCGTGTGGGGCTACATTTTAAGTTTCGGCTATACTCCAACTATGGCCATTTATTCATAGTAATTTGGTATGAATCGATATATTTATGTCTAAAAATATTGTCGGCAAAGTAAGAGCATTGAACTAGTTATATGTCAAGTCTATTTATACACAAGAAGTGTGAAATTTGATGTTCTTTTGTGGTTCTGGCAAAGGTTTGTGTATAGCTCAATAACACCACAATTCTTGTAGTACTAGAACTTCTTTCGTCAAAATTCTTTGTCCGGGCAGACCGTGCACGACAGTGGTCAGCACTTGTCCATGTCCCTCCAGCTCAAGTAAACCAGGCCGGCATGGTAGTGCGCGTAAGCGCCGGCGATGACAAGCGCGTGGAACAGCTGGTGGCTGTGCCCGACGAGGTCAAACCTGCCCGGCATCCACCTCTCCGGCACCCTCGTGGCGTACACCAGCACGCCGGCCAGGTACAACACCCCCATGGCCACCTCGTATCCCGTGGTGACCACCGCCTCGGGCCGTGCGCCGAACACGAGCATCTTGTGCACGATGGGCACGAGGCCGGACGCGCCCATGCACACGAACAGCGCGGCGCGCGCCCATCGGAGCTCGGGGGCCTCGAAGACCGGCAGCAGCGACACGGCCACCGCGGCGGCGCCGAACACGGTGATGGAGCCGAGGTAGAGCGTCCGGGAGAAGGGGTCGCAGAGGAAGGTGTAGTAGACGAGCGGGTAGAAGGAGGTGACGATGAGGCCGGTGATGCCGGCGTAGTCGAGGCGGAGCAGCACGTAGCTGGCGTGCTCCGAGTGGCACGCCAGCAGGTGGCACCCGCTGCTCATCAGCAGGCAGAACATGGCGCCGCACAGGTACGTGTAGAACGGCCACCGCTCGACCGGGCCGTGTTCTCCCGACAACAGCGACAACGCCGCCGCTGCCGCGAGGTCCGTCTCGCCGGAGACGGACACGTTGCGGCGCAGCAGCGTCTGCATTGCCACGGCCGCTCCACTGGTGCTGTAGGAGGCCATCAGCACCATGGGGTCGCCGTTGCCGGTACAGTTCGCCAGGCCCGCGGATGTCGCCGAGTGGGTCACACTGGTTTCCATGGGGACCATCGTGGCGGCGCACACGGTGAGCGCGAGGAACACGAAGAAGCCGATCAAATGCCTGCGAGAAAACACGCGTCAGCTTCTAAAGCGCATGCGCGACGTGTCCCGGAAGTACGTGCTCGGCGGACAGAGAGGCTTACGTCCAGACGTTGATGGTCTCGTTGTGGAGCGCGAAGGCGCTGAGGAGCGCCTCCTTGAGGGGCCACTCGCTGCGGTAGTAGTGGAGGATGAACTCGTTGTGCTGCAGGAAGGCCGGGAGAGCGTCGTAGCCGACGAGCTCGCACTTGCGCCCGCAGCACCTCTTCGCCACGCCGCCGCCGCCTTTGCTTCCCTCCAGCAAAAGCGACTTCATCGTCGTCGTCGCCGCTGGTGACGACGCCACGGCGGCGACGTCGCTCATCCGTATGGCGGCCGTCTTCCTCAGCAGCGTCACCGTGGAAGCCATTCACCCAGTCCTGCTCGGTAGCCGGCTTTGGAAAATTAACCTCGATCTCGTGTGGTCGAGCTAGGGAGAAGTAGAGAGGAGGCGATTGGAGTGTGGTTCCAGTGTGCTTGGGCTTCTCTGGGTATATATAAGCTCTAGTGTTGACTTATTGTGACCGAGTTTAGGTGGGAAATGGGTGCCCTGAAACGGTCCGATTAGAGCAACTGCGCACACCAGGACGCTTAAAAAACGATGGATCGTGGCGCAGGTCCAGCAATTAGCGCCGGCACAAGTTAATAGTAATAGGCAGACCACGAGCGCTCGTGTGCTGCTATGTAGCCTGTCGTTGTTCCCGGTGGCTACTTTGACTCTTTGAGCGCGGTATCCTGCAACACCAATCAATGGCAGACGACGTAAAGTCACAGTACAGTGTGAATTTTACCAACACGGACGACCATACGATGTAACTAATGTCAGCTGCCGCTTCACGATTGATCGTGGAAAACAGTAGTGGTTTGGTCACAGACTCGTAGCTCTCTCAGCAAGCCGACCGGAGACACGCAAGACTGCTGGACGGCAAACAGGCATTGGTTCAACTCTGGCGGCTTAATACTCTCCTCGGAAGAAAAGGATGGTGATCATAGAACACTTCGTCAGAGAAATGTTGCTGCCACTGGGGAAGTAGCATAGCGTCCCCCTGTGTTCATGTTCTGAACAAACTTATTCAGTAGCGGGTTTCGTAGGCGAAGATCATCTGCCACGCTCAACATTTTTTTTTTTGCCGAAATGAAGACAAAAGCATTGCCTCATCTATTAATCCCCGACAGTCTGTACGTTACGGCTATGTCAGATCAGTATCAAACATTGGTGGAGATGGAGCCTCGATCCCACTAGACGCTGAACTCTTTGAACATATCTCCATGTTTCTCGACGTATGGCCATATTTCTCCCTTGCCTTGTGAACATACTCCGTCAACGACAAGTTTTATGCCTGCGCACCAATCCAATTTTGTTTTGTTTTTGGGGGTAGTGGTAAACCCCGATAACTGGCACTTGTTGTCTTGTCTATGCACACGCGGCTATTCGGTTGGATCTTTGCTGGAACAAAGCCTTCCAAGTCCTTGAGATAGCGTTCCCCAAGAAGCTGGGTTTGTTGTTGTCTACGCGCTTCCTTTGGATCTTCGCCGGACTCCAAATTTCAGGCCGACTCTATTGTTGCGAAAAGCACCGGTGTACTTTTGTAAAGTGAGTGGACGAGTATTGATATTTGAAAATAAATAATAAGCTGAAGCCAGCATAGGCCGCAGCCAACAGCAAACCTTGACTAGACGAACTTTATTCCTCAAGATCTTTTTTGACAGAATTTTCACTCGTCTACGCAGCCAAATAGTACTTCGCAGTGCAAAAACATATAATGAGTACACTATATATCAAAACTAAAAAAAAATGAGCTGTACTCCTTATACAACTTTAGTGAGTACATCTTATTTGTATTTTTATTTAAAATCTAATAGGACAAAGAGAACTAGATGGAACAACAGACGTATTTCTTTCCCCTATCGCAAGGCCGGCAAAGCCTTCCTCTCCCCGATCTCCGTCGACTAGCGGCAGATTCATCTCCCATTTGTCTATCGTTTTCAAGATCGATGACAGGAAGGGGAATCCTGGTACCTCGGCTTCAGCTAGTAAATAGGTTAGGATTTTAGTCTTTGCAGGAGTGGTGCTCGAACGGATGGTGGTGCTTATTTTTAGAGTCAGTCTTCTGGGCTCCGATCCTCTTCAAGTTCGTCCTCCAGGACAGATTAGACTGAGCTCGAATGTAGATTCTTGCCAACTCATAGGGGCGGTGAGGTTAGGATTTCTCATTGTGCATACGGGACGATAACATTTGCTGCCAGGTTCTTCAGATATATTCAATGTTTCAACATCTATGACGGCGCCTCTAGGGCGCTAATTCTTAGGGGCACATGCACGAAGACTCCCTGACTATCATCGATAAAGTTAGGTCGGCTCCAGTATGGGAGTGGTGACAGAGGCGTGCCGGTGACTCGTTCTGACGGCGATAGTGGTCGTCC
Organism: Triticum aestivum; assembly: GCF_018294505.1. Taxonomy (NCBI): domain Eukaryota; kingdom Viridiplantae; phylum Streptophyta; class Magnoliopsida; order Poales; family Poaceae; genus Triticum; species Triticum aestivum. The sequence goes on from NC_057803.1 coordinate 32,591,158, forward strand.
AGTGGTCTAGGGACCTCAATTCATTCTTTTATGCTTGAGATGCTATGTATTTCCGATAAACTTTTAGAATAGATATGAGTCATTTTTTGCAAAAGAAAAAGGAGAATTACATATGATGGTACACATTCTTGAAAGGAAATCTTTTCTAGATAACGAAATAATCAACCCTCCGCCTTTGCACCAACTGAGGACACACATAACAAAACTAATACAAAAAAATTAAACTCCATGAAATAAGTGGCAACATACTGAATCCCAAAGCCAACATTGCACAACAATAACAAGTGAAATACCTTGTCATCAAGCGATGCTTTCAATGAGAAATACAACGGAATCATACCACAGTTATCAAATTCAACAAATCTAGGATTTCACTCCCACACAATCAGTCCTATTACTACAGAACAACGCACTTACGAAAGCCATGTTGTAGAATGTCATGCTCACCTAGTCTGAAATGTGAAAGCTAGACCTAGGGTATTCAACTGCATAGAAAGGTGCATAAGCTATCACCCTAGCCTCGAACACTCTACCACTATTGGGTCCAGTCAACGACTAGACCATGACTTCAAATCTTAAGCTACCATTGCATTGACTAGATACCATAAGTGCCAATACTCACCTGCCTTGCAGATCACCACAATAGTCTATTGCTGTTGTGGACATGATATAGAACCTAGATTTTCTAATGGCCCTGCCACCTTGGGGAGCAGTATGTGTCAATCATATTCATTTATGCTTTGAGATTTCTAGATAAGTTAGGCATTATTCCAGTGCATACCGAACAATTGCAAATACAAACCTAAATACCTCCCATGTTAGCTTTGTGTCAGGGAATATAAGGGAGTGTGTAGATAGGAGGACGGATGCATGCATTATCTATCCTCATACAAAACGCACATGTTTTATTCAATATGATAATTTAGATGATTGGTTTCTTTAAAGAAAATTGTGATATTTGTATGTATCGAAATTCTTCGTGGCAAAACCTTGAGAGCAAAACTGATCATGGATACATTTATTTTAGTTTAGATTTCACTGTTTCAACTATCTTTCAAGATAGTTTAAGGTGCATTCATACATGAACCAAATATTTCATTGTTTCAAATGAAAAGTTCCCAAAATAACTTTGAGTGACATATTTTGCTTCAAATTTGTCCGGTTATTTCAGTGCATTATAAAACCAATTTTTTAGATTTTATGGATTTTTAAATGATATTTAACCTTTAAAAAATTATTAGATTAATAATGCACAAATTTCAATTATTTCATTCATATATTCTGATACATTTAAATTATTTTAGTATATTTTAGAAAAATATATTTTTATTCAAAGTCTCTGAACTATTTCAGAGTCATTTCTTTGTTTCAAAATGTTTGAAACATTAATAATCACATGGATTTAAATTATCCCCATGATATCTGAACCAGTTTTGGAAACATTTCAAAGAGATTTCACATTATTTTCACTTTATTCAAATCAAATAGAAACATTATATAGATATCGAGAAATTTCTTTGGTATTTTTGTTTGAAAAAATATATTTGAATTTAATTTGAAAATGTGCAAGATTAGTGGGATAATTATAAAATGTGCTACAACAAAAACAATACTAAACTTGTTGTAGTTTTTGAAGTCTTTAGTTTTTATTTTCTACGGAAAATGTTCTGAATTTTATTTAAATGTTATTTTTTGATATTTTGAACACTAAACCCAAAAATGTAGGAAGCAATGGTGCCACAATGTGATTGTTAATATCTCCCCTAATTTGAGAAGCATTTAGGGTTACGTATTAGATTTCTTTCTTCCATTCTCCCTCCCTACCTCAGCTCATCTCTATTGTTGTCACATTTTCTCACTATTTTTGCTTTAAAGCTGACTTTGTCCTACGTCTTATTAGCTTATAAACAAAATTCATGTTTTGTTTAGTGAGGCAATAAGTACTCATTCAATTGGTAGCTAACCTTCATTTTTTTTCTATGCATGTAATCACATCTCTACTCCTAATGGATGAGTTGGTAGTCTCGCCTCACTCCGGTTAAATTCCCCACCGTTTCTTATGCCACCAACATATTTAAACCGGATTTTACCCATGATCTATTTGAACTGATTTTATGTGCCAATAAGATCAATCAATTTTCAGTAGTATTTGGTAAGTTTTATATGGAAAGGAATAAATCATGATCAATCTGTAATCATTTTTTGAAGACCAAATCTTTGGTAACTTTTATATGGAAAGGAATAAATCATGATCAATCTTTAATCATTTATTGAAGACCAAATCTCTATTGTTATCCCACGAACTCATACATGCCCCCCCCCCCCGGGGCGTCTCTTGGAAACCCTCCATCTTGATTGCATCTCTCTCCCCGAAAAAATCACCGCCGCGCGCCATCGTGTGCACGCCATCACCGGTCTAGATCTCGATCCGTCGTGAGGAGCTCCACCATCATTGCCCTCCTCGTCCACATCGTGGTCACGATGGCCACGTTACTGGTTGTGGATGACACCGCCCCGCCTAGCCCCCACTCTCTTCTGCACGATGACCCATCCGCCGCTATCCCATGCTCTGTTCTGTCTTATGTCGCCACCCTCGTCTCCGTTGCGAGTGGCCCGCCCCTGTACAGCAGCAGAGGAAGCGGGCGTGCAGGCAGGAGCTGGAGGCTGCACTGTTGTGTTTCCGGCGGGAAGCAAGGGAGGCGGTTGGCTATGGAGTGTGACATCTATCTCCCTCCCAACTCCCTACAGCCAGCTCCGCCTTGATCTCCCCCGCAATGTGCTGCTCCATGCATTGGCAGCTAAAAGGTATCGAGTGTGCCATCTATCTCCCTCCCAACTCCTTTGTGTTCTTTATCTTTCAGAGAATGTAAGAAATTTAATGCTATTGTAGAGAATGTACCGTAATTTTGAGTACTGTGCATAATGTTTTTGCTATTGTGTAGAATAGTTTTTACAGAATGTGCTGTTGTCGATTCTGCAGAAATATTTGTACTATTTTGCAGATTTGTGTTGTCGTTGGTTTTGCTTCTTTTTCTTAAAGGATGTAGTTTAAAACCAGATCATGCCTAAAGAAGTTTTCCCATGAAAATGCAGACCTAGCGGTGGGTTAGAACACAGGCAGCCCTGTGAGCACGAATGGCTGTGGACGTGGACCCTTGCGGCGAGAGATGCAGAGCACGAGCACACCACTTGCCCTTTATTCAGCTGACCATGACGATTACAACGGTGGTGTCATCCTTGCTAGATCTACGCGTCAGTGGTGTCGCCAATTGTAGTGATAGATGTATCGACGATAATTGTTTTGCAGACGGGGAGGATATATATTGTAAAAGAGCCTTTATTTTGTTCTTCTTATCTAGGACACGAGAAGTTAATTCTCACTTGTTTCACCTACTGGTTCGTATTTCCATTAGGCAAAGTGGCTTGAAAATAGACTGTCTTTACTCTTTCTATGAGACAAGGAACCCGCCAATTTGTTTTTCATTTTTTCCTTGAGATATTAATATCTTACATGCTCTGCTGGGCCATCTTCACACTACGGGTTGTTTCAGCTAATGGATATGACGGTGGTCCTGCTGCTAGCTATCCAATCCCATGATGGTCAGATACGAAATGTTGTAGGATGAAATATCAAACACTTTGAGGAGCAGAGTTTTTCACAGTTTCTACAAGCACTTCATCTTCTTCATTGGAGACCCTAAAGGTAATTTTTCAATGGTATGCTTCTGTGTGTTGATAAATAAGCTGAGTTGATGGTTAGAATTTGGGAAAGTTGTGAAGCAACCAAGTTTACCATTCACTTAATACAGAATAGAAACTAATATGTCTAGAAATATGTTTTCACTCTATCTTGACAGTAGGAATGGTATGGATAACATAGCAACTTCTTTTACCAGACATGGAGTACACTTCCATAGTATTATTGTTGGATAGTGTTTCTTCTATATCCATCTATTTCGCCAAGTAATGTTTTCTTTCTAGAGTTACTGTCATTTTGGGCTCATTTTTTGGTAAAATATTCCTCATTTCGACCAAATTATGTTTTTGGACTGAATTTTTTTATTTTAAAATCTCGGGTCAAAGCTATTACTGTGCATGTGGTTCGAAAGTATTTTGTGACCGCTGCCAGGGATAACACTTGGTGCTTCTATGATATTTTAACACGTTCCTGCCTCTCACAGGTCCACTCGCATAGGCTACATTCAGCAGTTCCCATGTTTGCACTTGCATACATGTGTATGCAATGCTAATTTTTTGTCAGGTTGGCAGAGGCTTGGAGATACATATGTGTCTTTCCACCTAGATGGTCTCATCCTTGGAACATGAACTTCTAAAGTTTGTCAAAATTTTGCATGTGAAGACTCAGTTTCATACTGCAATTGTCAGGAATATGTTTCAGATGGTTACACATGTCTGCGCTTGATATTATATTTCGTAATGAAATTTTTTTGTCCGTAGTCAGATATTTCAAAGTTTGAGGGGCATGTTGGACCCAACACTGCTATATCCTTCTCTGAAAATAGTTACTTCCTGCCATTATGCATGTGTCCCATAAAATAGTGTGCACAATGTTAGATGCCTTTGTTATTATGATATTTTTACCATCCCCTAAACTGCCGCTTTTGATGGTGTCAAGCTTTGGGATCTACAGAAATTGAGAAATTTTAGTACTTTATTGCCATATATTCAAGCACACTAACAAATTTTGTATGGAACTTTGTAGGTCATTTCCATGTTCGATACACATGTCTCATAGAACATGCTACCGTCTTTATTGTGCGCTTGCATACTGTATACATGCCCTGTACCATTAACATTCTTTATTCAAGAGAATGCATCTATTTTGACTATGCAGGCTGGAGCACTGTAGTGTTAAACATTGGAGTGAGAGGAGAGTATAAGGGCAAAGATGGATCAGGAGCCTGGCCAGATGGGTTGTGACTCAGCTAAGGACGTACAAAAGATTGCATGGCACTGTGGTGCTTGCTTAGGTGATATGCTTTTTGAGGATAATTGCCCTGTGCTTGGTTTGAGGCATTAATTTAATAAAGGTTTGTAGAGATCTATCGTGATCATGACTGCACATTGTGGATACCATGGCAAACATCTTATGAGATTTATGAATTATCATTAGGTTTTTGTTTAATCCTTTTCAATTCTTGTGGCATATAAGAAGACGAACATGTGAAGCAGGTGAAGGCAAAGCTCAGCTCGGTCTGGATTGGATGCCTTCAACACGGTAATGAAGGTTGAACACCGATAGTTGCAACTTGTTATGTAGGAGACTACATATGTATATGAAGTCTATTTTTTAGGTATAACATAGATGTCCTCATTTAAAATTGTTTCAGGAAGTCATTCAGAATTATTGGTATTAGTGCACATACCATTTAGTACACGTGGCAAATTGATGAAATGAGATCAAAGTATTAATAAAATAGCCAATTGAATCATTGTAACTCTATTTGCCCCGCTAACGAGCGAACATCATTTGGGTAGCCAAGCGCAGGTTTAAGAATTGAAAACATTCTTATAACTTCACAACAGCGATGGATGAACCATCGTCTTTCTGCTTAAAAAATCATTGGTACACGTGAAAAGTTGTTACCTTGTAGATCCAGATGACAACTAATGGGAAAGGCCATAAACAATGACTGAGAAAAGGCCGCTCATATAGATTAGCCTGAAATCCATCGGAGTAGATATTGCGGAGCTGACCACAAGCAAACATAGAGGAAGGAAGATGGAAATACGATGCATGGTTAAAGAGGGAGAACATAGGGAAGATGCTCTATTATATATTTTTTGTTATATTTTTGTGATGTTTCATAGCATCACACATGTATATAATTATCTCTGCCTAAATTTTTGGTTCCTTGTCAATTTCGATCATTTATTTGGGGCACAATATCCTTTAACATGTATGAGTTTTGATCAAGAGCATGAGGATATAAATTTTTATTGACTTGTTCGTGACAAGAGATGAGAACTTTTAGTTTCTAGGGCGACAAAAAACCCTCCTCCATTGGTTGACGACGACGAGGGACAAGAGATTTATTCGATGGTGTCGAGATAGTTGACAAGGTTGGATCGAAATCAGTAGCTAGCAGTAATGACGAGCAACATAAGTTTTTGTCCCGTGACAACGCAGGGGTACTCAACTAGTTAACAATAAAATTGGCAGTACAATCATGGTGATTGTGTACATTTTGTGCCCCCGTTGCCACACACAAGCAATTATCGACTTTACGAAAATATTTTGGATGTAAATGCAACAGTGGCACAATGTAATCTATTGGGAAGAGTCAGTGACGTAATATTTCCGCCGGGCTTCATGATTCGTGATCCAACCAGAGGCTGCATGGGTTTGTCATGCTCAAAGGGGCTACATCAGGATTCAAAGTAGATCCTTTCCAGTTAAGTAGTGCAACCTGCATCGCCCTCGAGGGTTGAGCGCCCTTTTCCAAGGAAAAAACCCTATTCGTTGCTTTGTGTCACTGTTTGTCGGGCTACCACACATGCAGAAATGCACCATGGGCCAACCCATGTTGTTGTTTTTTTCACTCCCATCATTTTTGTTTGTTTCTTTGGTTCTTAGGATGGTTCCTTTGTTTTCCTTTTGGTTTTCTTCTCCATCCTTTTCTCCATGATTATTCCCCTTCCTTTTTCAGGAATATCTTTATTTTTTCATTCATGTAAGTTGTTTCAAAAAAGCCAAAAAAAATCATGAACATTTTGAAATTCGAGAGCATTTCTAAACTCATTAGTTTTTTTAAAATTCGTGCATGTTTTAGAAAATATGTGAACATTAGCTAAATTCATAAATATTTCTAAAATCGCTAACCTTTTAAAATTGACATGTATTAATAAAAGGTGTTCGTGACAAAAATTAAGGGAACAACAATAAGGAACGAAAAAACAAGGAAACCCAAGGGAAACCAAGAGGAAAAAATCAATCTAAGACTTTTTTTAGGGATAAAAGAACTCTAAGACTGAATGAGAGATACGCTGACTGGGCCAGCTCATAAATGCCATCGCGCTCTCCGTTTGAGGAGCCGAGTTATGCGCCGCCAGCAGCTTTTATTTTAGGGGTAAACGAAATTATATATAACTAAGAATGTGCTCAGGAATACAAATACAGTCTGGTAAAATAGAGAGCCACACATGGCGACCAAAAGTTAAAGTCGTTGCTGCTTGTGAAAGTTTGTGAGCTTCAAGATTCATCTCCCGCTTCTCATGAATAAAATCAGCCGACACAAAGTCATGTATCCTTCCCTTGATATCTTGAATAGTAACTGCTGAAGGTCCTCTGTAATCACATTTCAAGTGTGCAATCGTTTCCATGCAATCCGTAGCAACAACAACATTTTGGCAGCCCAGATCAGCAGCTAAAGATAAGGCCTCCAACCCTGCCAAAGCTTCCAGAATCTCCGGATCAACTATCTCTTGGATTGTTATTGCAGAGGCTCCCAGATATACGCTTGACTCATCTCGACAGATAACTGCGATTGCACCACAATCACCGTTTCTACCAACAGCAGCATCAACGTGCAACTTCACTCTCCCCGCTGGCGGTGCAATCCACTTGGGGTTTAGGACAGACGCCAATGATCTCTGAATTGGAGGTTCAGCCTATAGAATCTGCAGATCCAGCAAGTACCTTTGGATAAAGGAAAACGTGGTTAGTGGGGATTGAAATTGTTCTTCGTGGACACCCTTCCTACACACCCACAATGAGCTTCACAAAAATTTCTTGTCCCATTGAATCTTGAAGCTCCATAAGCCGGAGCTTTGCATCAGTGTGATTACAGGCTATCATATGTTCCACCAGCTCCTCATCCACACGAGACCACACACTCTTCGTCATTGGGCACTGAATCAAAGCATGTTTCCAAGAATCTTCAGCTGAATTGCACATCGGACACACACTCAATTCGGTCATATTTCGATGGCTGCGAACACGCTCTGTCGGGATGGAGTTTCTAGCCAGCCGCCATGCAAAGTTTCGCAACTTAGCCGGCACTTTTAAACTCCAGAGCTTCTTCCATTATATCGTATGACCGCTAGTGTCCAAATTTCCAAGTAGTTTGTACAACCAGTTTTCTCTAACTCTCTTTGTTTCCATCAGCAGCCTATATGCTGATCTTACAGTAAAATTTTCAGTTCGCTCATAATGCCAGGCCCAAGCATCTGATCTATTGTAAGAGCTCAGCGGGATATTCAGGACTTTCTGTACATCAATCTCCTGGAGGTGCTCACGCAAAACATTCCCCGACGCACCTGATATTGTGATACTTCGGGACATTGGGTAAATTTGTCAAAGTCGAGTATTTTTTTGGTAAGGGTTGTCCAAACAATATGAGGATGCGCCGCCAGCAGCTACGCCGACGCAGAGCTCACCTACAGGAGCCTAGTATGGGCCGGCCAGTAACCACTAGCCTCGTGTTTTTTGTTGTTTTTCGTTTTCCGTTCAACTTTAATTTTTGTTTTTCTACTTCTGTTTATAGTTAGAAAAAACTTTGCATCAAATTTTGAAAAAAAATGTTATTTATGCATTTAAAAACAATGGACCAGTTACAGAAGGTGAACATGGATAAGTTGGCTCCCGATCGAGCCCATCTAACGGACCTGGAAGCAGCGGACGCTTCACCAAAGCTCGGTCGGTTAAAGGGAATCATCTCCCAAAAAATGTTTCTATTGTATACGAAAATGTATAACATGAATGAAAAAATACAAATGTTTATCATGTGTTCGACAAATTGTGTAATCATGTTTACGAAAAATATTTGTGACAATTAAAAAATGTTACACATTTCAAAAAATAATGAACATGATATCTTTTTAAATGTTTATATAAAATTTTAAAAAATCTTCATGTAATTCAAACAAAATTTTACGTACAATAAAAAATAACATCATGTTTGAAAAATCTTCATAATTTTATAAAATGTATTTGTGATATTTTAAAAAAAATTGTACAATTTACAAAATATTTGCATATTTCAAAAAATGTTTTTATCATTTGAAAAATGTTACAACAGGTATTTGAAAAAAATGGTTAATAGGTATTTGAAAATATATTCAAAATATGTTTTTGTACAAAAATAAACTTGTATTTGGAAAATATTACATATTTGCAAAACTATGTTTTACATGTATATGAGAAATATACAACGTGCATGAAGGAGAAACATGTGTTTGAAATAGAAAAGAAAATAGACATATTAAAAAAAATAAAACTGACAAACAAACAAAAGAGAGTGAACAAGCAAAAATAGAAAAGAAGGAAGCTAAGAAAGTCAATGAAAGAAAGAAAAAAAGATTGAAGAAAACTATAAAAAAGAAAGAAAACTGAAAACCTAACAAAGGAAAAAAATCGAAGAATCTCTACTACTAATAAAAGAGCAAACATTATCTTCTCTTCACGCACCCCATTAAACGTACACAGACCTATTACCACCCTACGATTAGGCCCATTAAAATCAATCTAATGGTCAGCCTTAACCTCATGTGTTGATTGGGGTGCACTTAATAATTTACACACGGACGGACTGTTCCACCGCAGAGGAAATCACCTCCACATCCCTCCCAATCATCAATCACACACAGGGAAACAAATAACTTCCCATCGCTACACCATACCATACTGGAAGGGAACACCTGAAATCACGCATCATCAGGAAGGAAACAATTATCCCATCGCTGCATCATAGCACCGTCGCCCCGACCTCGCCGCCCGACAGATCCCCTCGCCCTGGGGCAACATCGTCTGCTTCCGGAACGACGCCCTCGCCGCCCTGCACCGTACTGTACCGTGGGCAGCCGTTCCTCCGTCGTCACCTCCTCGCTACCGGCAAGTCCCTGAAGGCCTAAGGTGAGCAGAATTTAAGATACACTCAATCTACTAACCGCACCATCCTGCTTGACATCAATAAAAACCAAAAATCTTGAGCATGTATCCTGCATAAACATAACAAGCATGTTTATTCATAATAATATTGTGTGTACGTGAATGCTATTTGCCACTAATATGCTTTAATTCAACCCTCTTGGCAGATTGTACTAATACGCGGCGGTATGTCATCTCCCAATCGCGCGGGGGCACGCACCCCCTTTCAGGATATAACCAATTCCCACTCCGTGGGTAATTAACTGCCTACTAAATGCTATGGTTTTTCTTGAATGATGAACACTGTTATTGCTTATGCGCTAACTTTCTGTTTGTATTTATACAGACCCTAAGGAATTGAAGAGGCAGCGGGACAGAGAATACTATGCACGAAATAAAGATGCCATTCTCAAACGGCGTCATGATGCACGCCAAAATAACGGGACTCCAAAAGCGCTGCCTAATGACCAGCAAAGTGTGCCACATACACCCCTGGCCATGACCCAAAGTAAAAATAACCTTGTACTGTTGGCTTATGTTCTGTTGTTCAGGTAAAATTTTGAGACTTTGAGTTATAACTATAATGTATCATAGATGTAGATCATATGGAGCAAAAGAGGCAACTGGAAAGGGAACGGTATTCACAAAATAGGGATGACATATTAAAAAGACAACGTCAAGCCTACGGTCAGAAAAAATTGTCTCAGGCTTCTACAAGGACCGGTGCCCAGAAAGATGAAACACAAACACCGATGTCCACATCCATTGGTAATGACAATCAACGCATTACATATGCCCCTAACTGTTGAAGCTAATTAGCTTTTTGCATCTATGTAGACCCTAAAGAGTTAAGGAGGCAAAGGGACAGGGAGCGGTATGCACAGAACAGGGATGAAATATTAAGAAGAAAACGCCAATTGATGGAGTCATGTACCTAGGGTAGGGTCACAGACCTGATCTAAGTACCCTGCCCAACGACACCCTTAGAAGAAATCACCTTCCAGTCGACCTAAGAGGGACTCACTCGACTGACTTGAAGGACTCGACCACGAAGACTCACTCGACCACCAGAAGGTCAAGAGGCACTCTGCACTGCAACGGTCTGTAATTAAGTAGACTTTATGATAGTAAAGACACTTTATGTGGGGCGTTACCAGTAACGCCCCGGACTTAATGTACCTTAAACCCTTCATTACGTGGGCTGGCTGGGGTCCTGGCGCACTCTATATAAGCAACCCCCCTCCACAGGCAGAAGGGTTCGGCACCTTGTAATCCATATACACATAATCCACTCGACCGCCTCCGAGCTCCGAGACGTAGGGCTTTTACTTCCTCCGAGAAGGGCCTGAACTCGTACATCTCTTGTGTTTACAACCTCTCCATAGCTAGGACCTTGCCTCTCCATACCTACCCCCCACTCTACTGTCAGACTTAGATCCACGACAGTTGGCGCCCACCTTGGGGCAGGTGTTTTAGCGATTTTGTGGAGAAGTTGCGATTCTTCCGAGTACTTTCATCATGGTAGCTGCTGGAGTTTTGGTCGAGGGTCGAGAGATTCGTCTCGGTGCTCTCACCTTCGTCGCCGACGACTCCGCCTGGCTCCAGGAGGCTCCACTCGACGTCGATGCGCTCCCCGTCCGCGGTGCGACGCATTTTCGCGCATGTGTCCGCGGCGTTCTGCTGCGGCAACCGTCGACCCCATATCGGTCGACTCCCCTATCGACCACCCTCCCGATCTCCCGCCAGCGCAAGCGCTCGGGTCGGTCGAGGCTTCAGCGGTGGGTGAGACACGTGGTGGCTCGCCAGACGGCCACCACCCAAGTTGCGGCAATCGAGCCCGACGAATCTCTCTACGGCCTGTTCGATATGTCGACTGGCTCTGTAGAGACAGCATCCGAATGCGATAGCAGTGATCCAGCGGCGGAAATCTTGATGGTCGACGGGCCTCGCAGCCCCCCTGGCTTCGCCCGTGATGGTGGGGCAGGCGACGGAGGCGACCCCGCACGAGACCACGAAGAGTACCAGCCCGAGCCACTCGACTCTCTGCAAAGAGAAGAACTTCGCCGCAGGAACATGGATGCCCTGCATACTCCCATCGCAGAAGAAACCCCCGAGGCTCGCGCCTTGGAGGAGGCACGTTTGGCCAATTTGGCCGAACGCGCTCGCCTGGAGAATCTTCAGCGAGCACTCGACGAGCGCGCGCGGCAACGAGTTCCCGACGCCAGTCGACGTCAACTCTTCCCGCCGACTCAGGTATATCGAACCCCAATCCAGAATTTAGCAGCTGCGACCCGTATAGCAGAGTCCATTCAGCCCTCTCAATCGGAAGCTGGCAGAGGCCTGATGCAGATCAGGGATCTGCTCCGGGCAGCAGGAGATCAGAATTCAGCCGTGTCGCAGTCGCGCAACAGAATTCACAGTCGATCCGTCGCTGCGAATACGGTTCAGTCGGCTCACAGCCCCAGATCGCCTCTGCGGCGTGAAGGGCGCGAGAATCGGCGAGACCAATTTGGAGACCGACACGACCGAGATGATAGGCGTCGAGTGCCCAATTCCCCTCCGAGGGGTGGGTCTTACGCTCCTCGGCAGCAAGATGACGGACGTCAGCTCAGTGCGGGGCGAAGAGTTCCAGTCGACCCAGAGAACCAGGCTTCGACGCGCGATCCATTATCGTGCAAGGCTTGGTCGATCGGAACAGAGCCCATCGAGGTGGACTCGACAGAGATGCGCCCACGAGCAGTCGAGTGCACGTTTCTGGTCCGGAATGTTTCAGTAGAGCTATTAGAGCCGCAGTGATTCCTCCCAATTTCAGGTTGGCAACAGGAGTCAGCAAGTTCACCGGTGAGTCTAAGCCTGAAACTTGGCTTGAGGACTACCGAGTGGCAGTTCAGATTGGTGGTGGGAATGACGAGGTGGCCATGAAGCATTTGCCCCTCATGTTGGAAGGTTCTGCCAGAGCGTGGTTGAATCAGTTACCTCCTAGCAGTATTTACACTTGGGAAGATCTGTCCCGAGTGTTTGTCAGAACGTTTGAAGGAACTTGCAAGCGACCGGCTGGATTGACGGAGCTGCAAGTCTGTGTGCAGAAGACCAATGAGACTCTCAGGGAGTATATTCAGAGATGGATCACTTTGCACCATACTGTGGAGAATGTGTCTGATCATCAGGCAGTCTGCGCCTTCAAGGATGGTGTCAAGAACAGAGAATTGAGTTTGAAATTTGGTCGAACCGGTGACATGACCTTGAGTCGGATGATGGAAATTGCTACCAAGTACGCCAATGGTGAAGAAGAAGACCGATTCCGAAACGGAAAGCACAAGCCGAGCCAGTCGGAGAAGGGAAACACCAGTCGGAAACAGAAGCGGAAGGCTGAACCGGCAACTCCTGGAGAGGCTCTGGCCGTGGCTCATGGAAAGTTTAAGGGGAAACCAAAAGGATCCTGAAACCCTAAGAAGGTAAAGGATAAAGAAGGGAACGACGTGATGGATATGCCGTGTCACATCCACACGAAGAAAGACGAAGAGGGGAATATCATTTACCCAAAGCATACCACTCGCCAATGTCGACTCCTGATCCAGCAGTTTCAAGGAAAACAGTCTAAAGACAAGGAAAAGGAGTCGGACAAGGCCGAAGACAAGGAGGACAGTGAGGAAGGATATCCGCATGTCAACTCCACTCTGATGATCTTTGCAGATGTGGAAAGCAAGAGTCGATTGAAAGTCATTAACCGCGAGGTGAACATGGTGACCCCAGCAAAAGCAAATTATCTGAAATGGTCCCAAACACCCATCACATTCGACCAATCTGATCACCCGACTCATATTGCCACCCCTGGGAGGCAAGGTTTGGTGGTCGATCCAGTTATCGAAGGCACTCGACTGACAAAAGTGCTGATGGACGGTGGTAGCGGGCTGAATTTGCTGTATGCAGACACACTGAAAGGAATGGGCATTCCGATGTCCCGACTGAGCACCAGTAACATGAGCTTTCATGGAGTTATACCAGGGAAGAAAGCCGAGTCACTCGGCCAAATAGCTCTGGACGTGGTGTTTGGTGATTCGAAACATTTTCGCAAAGAGAAGTTGACGTTTGAGGTCGTGGATTTTCAGAGTGCATATCACGCCATTTTGGGGAGACCAGCTTATGCACGGTTCATGGCTCGACCATGTTACGTGTACCTCAAATTGAAGATGCCCGGTCCCAAAGGAGTGATCACTGTCACCGGTGATCGGAAAAAGGCAGAAGAGTGCTTTCAGAAGGGCTCAAAGATTGCTGATTCCCAGGTGACAGCGGTCGAGTTCGAAGAATACAAGCAAAATGCAGATCCGAGTGATTTGCTGCGATCCAAGAAACCCGCCACAGAATCTGCATTTTAGTCGTCCGGTGAGACGAAGCCTGTTCACATTCACCCGACCGACCCCGATGCAGCTCCGACCCACATCTCCACAACACTCGACCCGAAATAGGAAGAAGCGCTCATCCAGTTCCTCCGTGAGAACTGGGACATTTTTGCATGGAAGCCCGCTGACATGCCAGGTGTTCCCAGGGGACTGGCTGAGCATCGCCTAAGAGTCGACTCATCAGCAAAACCAGTCAAAGAGCATCTTCGGCGGTCCGCCGTCCAGAAGAGAAAAGCCATTGGTGAGGAAGTGGCTCGACTGTTGGCGGCATGATTTATCCGAGAGATATACCACTCCGAGTGGCTCGCTAATGTCGTCATGGTTCCTAAGAAGGACAAATCACTCCGAATGTGCATTGATTTCAAGCACATCAACCGGGCCTGCCCGAAAGATCATTTTCCTCTCCCTCGCATAGATCAAATTGTTGACTCGACCGCGGGATGCGAGAGATTGTCTTTTCTAGACGCCTACTCCGGGTACCACCAGATCCGTCTGTACGGACCCGACGAGGTAAAAACAGCTTTCATCACTCCATTCGGGTGCTTCTGCTATATCACCATGCCATTCGGCCTCAAGAATGCCGGAGCCACATTTATGCGAATGATTCAGAAGTGTCTACTCACTCAAATCAGTCGGAATGTGGAAGCGTATATGGATGATATCGTCGTCAAGTCACGAAAAGGTTCCGACCTGCTCGCTGACCTCGCCGAAACATTTACCAACCTTAGAAGGTATGATATCAAGCTCAATCCATCAAAGTGCACATTCGGAGTTCCTGGTGGCAAGTTACTCGGTTTTCTCGTTTCCGAGCGAGGGATCGACGCTAATCCAGAAAAGATCGGCACTATTCTCCGAATGAAACGCCCTGTGCGAGTGCACGATGTCCAGAAGCTTACTGGATGCTTGGCTGCATCAAGTCGATTCATCTCACGACTCGGTGAAAAGGCATTGCCTCTTTACCGACTGATGAAGAAGGCAGACAAGTTCGAGTGGACTCCAGAAGCTGATGCAGCGTTTGCCGAGCTAAAAGCTCTGCTCTCCACCCAGCCGGTGCTTGCTGCTCCAATCAGCAAAGAGCCTCTGTTGCTTTATATCGCAGCCACAGGACAAGTCGTCAGTACAGTGCTTACGGTCGAGCGGGAAGAGGAAGGAAAAGCTTTCAAAGTTCAGCGCCCAGTGTATTATTTGTCTGAAGTCTTGACTCCATCCAAGCAGAGATATCCTCATTATCAGAAGCTTGTGTATGGAATATACATGACCACAAAGAAGGTTGCTCATTATTTCTCTGATCATTCCATCACAGTCGTCAGCGACGCTCCACTATCAGAGATTTTGCACAACAGAGATGCAACTGGTCGAGTGGCTAAATGGGCGATTGAACTTCTTCCCCTTGATATCAAGTTTGAGGCAAAGAAAGCCATTAAGTCCCAGGCAATAGCAGATTTCCTCGCCGAGTGGATTGAACAGCAGCAGCCGACTGAAGTTCACTCGGAGCATTGGACCATGTTTTTTGATGGCTCTAAGATGTTGAATGGTTCCGGTGCTGGGGTTGTCCTGGTTTCCCCCAGAGGAGATAAGCTCAGATATGTGCTCCAGATTCACTTTGATTCCTCCAACAATGAGGCAGAGTATGAGGCCCTCTTATACGGATTGCGCATGGCCATTCCACTCGGCGTCCGTCGCCTGATGGTCTATGGCGATTCGGATTTAGTGGTCAACCAAGTGATGAAGGAGTGGGACGTGAGAAGCCCAGCCATGACTGGATACTGCAGTGCAGTGAGGAAGCTGGAAAAGAAGTTCGAGGGGTTGGAGCTCCATCATATACCCCGACTGAAAAATCAAGCAGCTGATGATCTAGCAAAGATAGGTTCCAAGAGAGGAGCCATTCCGAGTGGTGTGTTCTTGGAGCATATACACACTCCGTCAGTCAAAGAAGATCCTTTCACCGAAGAAGCTCCACAGCCCAAGAGTGCCACAGATCCGACTGAGGTTGAAGTCCCAGCAGTGGTCGACTTGGTCATGGAGGTCTTGGTGGTCATTCCCGACTGGACAGTTCCGTATATCGCGTATATCCTGAGAAAAGAGCTTCCGGAAGATGAGGAAGAGGCTCGACAGATCGTCCGTCGATCTAAAGCCTTCATCGTAATCAAAGGACAGTTATATAGAGAAAGCGCGACTGGAGTTGGTCAGAAGTGCATAACACGAGAAGAAGGTCGAATCATCCTTAATGATATCCACTCGGGAACCTGTGGTCATCATGCGTCCTCTCGGACCATCGTGGCCAAAGCATACCGAGCCGGATTTTACTGGCCAAAGGCGAATGAGATGGCAAAGGAAATAGTGGATAAGTGCGAGGGATGTCAGTTCTACTCGAATATGTCGCACAAGCCTGCATCAGCTCTGAAGACCATTCCACTTGTCTGGCCTTTCGCAGTATGGGGGTTGGACATGGTCGGTCCTTTGAGAACAGGGCGAAGTGGCTTCACGCATGTACTGGTGGCAGTCGACAAGTTCACCAAGTGGATTGAGGCTAAACCAATCAAGAACCTTGACGCCGGTGCTGCTGTTAGCTTCATCAGGGAACTGATATTCAGATATGGAGTCCCGCACAGCATCATTACGGATAATGGGTCGAACTTTGACTCGGAAGAATTCAGGGATTTCTGCAACTCTCAAGGCACACGAGTCGACTACGCTTCGGTCGCCCATCCGCAGACGAATGGACAAGCAGAGTGAGCCAATGGCCTGATTCTCAAGGGATTGAAACCCCGACTGATGCGTGATCTCAAGCATGCAGCTGGAGCTTGGGTCGACGAACTTCCCTCGGTGCTTTGGGGACTGCGGACCACACCTAATCGGTCGACCGGAAGAACTCCATTCTTCTTGGTCTACGGAGCTGAAGCAGTCTTGCCGAGTGATCTTCTCCACAATGCTCCTCGAGTTGAGATCTACAATGAAGCAGAAGCTGAACAAGCGCGGCAGGACGCAGTCGACCTTTTAGAGGAAGAAAGGGAGATGGCTCTGATCCGATCGACCATCTACCAACAAGATTTGCGTCGTTTCCACGCCAGAAATGTGAGGGGTTGAGCCTTCCAGGAAGGAGATTTAGTTCTCCGAGTGGATCAGAAGAAACCACACAAGCTTGCTCCTTCTTGGGAAGGACCCTTTATCGTCACCAAAGTTCTCCACAACGGGGCGTACCGTCTTTACAACGTCGAACATAATATCGACGAGCCCCGAGCTTGGAACGCGGAACTACTCCGCCCATTCTACACTTAAGTTTGTCACTCGAATGAGTTGCAATAAAGTACTCCTGTAGTTCATGGATTTCAAAATAATAGTGTCATAGTTCCTCCATAATTTTTGTCACTTTTTATTTTTGTCCAATAAAATTTTCCCCTCAGTGGGTGACTTAGCCGCGAATCCGTTTCGCCTAATTTTGTAAAAATCCTTACCGAGTGGTGAGCGAGACTCCCACTCGGAGGCTTAGCTGCGAATCCGTTTCACCTAAGTTATAAAAATCCTACCGAGTGAAGAGCAAACCTCTCACTCGGGGGATTAGTTGCAGCCCAGTGCTCGCCTAAGTTATAAAAATCCTACCGAGTGGTAAGCCAGACTTCCACTCGGAGGCTTAGCTGCAGTCCAAGTACTCGCCTAAGTTATAAAAATCCTACCGAGTGGTAAGCCAGACTTCCACTCGGAGGCTTAGTTGCAGTCCAAGTACTCGCCTAAGTTATAAAAATCCTACCAAGTGAAGAGCAAACCTCTCACTTGGGGGCTTAGCTGCAGCCCAGTGCTCGCCTAAATTATAAAAATCCTACCGAGTGGTAAGCCAGACTTCCACTCGGAGGCTTAGCTGCAGTCCAAGTACTCGCCTAAGTTATAAAAATCCTACCGAGTGGTAAGCCAGACTTCCACTCGGAGGCTTAGCTGCAGTCCAAGTACTCGCCTAAGATATAAAAAATCCTACCGAGTGAAGAGCAAACCTCTCACTCGGAGGCTTAGCTGCAGCCCAGTGCTCGCCTAAGATATAAAAAATCCTACCGAGTGAAGAGCAAACCTCTCACTCGGGGGCTTAGCTGCAGCCCAGTGCTTGCCTAAGATATAAAAAATCCTACCGAGTGAAGAGCAAACCTCTCACTCGGAGGCTTAGCTGCAGCCCAGTGCTCGCCTAAGATATAAAAATCCTACCGAGTGAAGAGCAAACCTCTCACTCGGGGGCTTAGCTGCAGCCCAGTGCTCGCCTAAGATATAAAAATCCTACCGAGTGAAGAGCAAACCTCTCACTCGGGGGCTTAGCTGCAGCCCAGTGCTCGCCTAAGATATAAAAATCCTACCGAGTGAAGAGCAAACCTCTCACTCGGAGGCTTAGCTGCAGTCCAAGTACTCGCCTAAGATATAAAAAATCCTACCGAGTGAAGAGCAAACCTCTCACTCGGAGGCTTAGCTGCAGCCCAGTGCTCGCCTAAGATATAAAAATCCTACCGAGTGAAGAGCAAATCTCTCACTTGGGGGATTAGCTGCAGCCCAGTGCTCGCCTAAGATATAAAAATCCTACCAAGTGAAGAGCAAACCTCTCACTCGGGGGCTTAGCTGCAGCCCAGTGCTCGTCTAAGATATAAAAATCCTACCGAGTGAAGAGCAAACCTCTCACTCGGGGGCTTAGCTGCAACCCAGTGCTCGTCTAAGATATAAAAATCCTACCGAGTGAAGAGCAAACCTCTCACTCGGAGGCTTAGCTGCAGCCTAGTGCTCGCCTAAGTGGATTAAGGAATAAGTCGACTGCGATGAGCGTCTTGCTTGAACCCGCAAAAGACATTTCAAGCCAAAAGCAATCATATTCAAACATCGAATTCAAGTTCGGAACGATACCTAAAGGAACCGAAAGTGCTCAGGCACTGAGCCTGTTAAAGTTTATCGGTTACAACTCCACTCGGCATACCGAGGCAAATTTAAAGCGTCGAGCGTAAAAGAAGTTTTTTACCCCTCCTGTGAAGGGCTGGAAGGTGCAACAAACTCATCAAGATCAATTCCATCTGCGATCCGAGTGGCAGCAGCAATGAAAGTTTCCATGAAGGACCTGAAGTCGTGTTTCTTGGTGTTGGCCACCCGGAGGGCCGCCAGCTTGTCTTCTCGCGCATCTTTGCAGTGGACTCGGGCCAGACACAGAGCAACATCTGCACCGCACCGAGCCGAGGACTTTTTCCACTCCTGCACTCGACCAGGGATTGTGTTCAAGCGAGCCATCAGCGACTCGAGGTCGTGCTGGAGTGTCTCCCCGGGCCAGAGCGTTGAGTCGATGCGAGATGTGGCGACCTTCAGCCTTGCGAGATAGTCCACGACAGTTGCGACACGGGACTCCAGTCGGAAAACATTCATGGCAACTTCGTCGTCCACCGGAGAATTGACGGGGTCAAGGTTTGGTTCCAGCCGGCTAGTCTCTTCTTCAAAGTCTTGACAAAATTCTGCAAGGGCGATCACCGAGTCAAGGCAACGGTCGAATGGAAAAATCACAGTTGAAAATGATTGTTGAGCATAAAGGTTTACCTTCAAGCATAAGGAACAGCTTCTTGGCAAGACCATTCAGGAAGGCCTCCAGATCATGTTTCTTCTCAAGAGCAGCTTTCAGATTGGTATTTTCTTGTTCAAGCTTAGTGACTGAAGCTAACTTCTCGTCGGCAAACTTCATCCTCTCAGCTAGTTCAAGGTCTTTTTTCTATTGGGCCTCCTTCACCTTACCTGCAAGTTACAGCAAGATCAGATTTTGAAACAAATAAAGGGAAAAAGCAGTCGTCGAGGTCTCACCAAACATACCTTTGGTCTCCTTCTTTGCCTTCGTCAGATTCTCCTGAGCCAGCTTCAAATCCAGCTCGAGCTGAATGTGCTTGTTTTCCAGCTCAGTGTAGCGAGCCGCAAGGTCACAGGATCTCTGGGAAGAATCAATCGACTAAATGTCAAAGATAATTCACTTCCGAGTGGAACAGGAAAAATCATGCGTTTCTAAGACTGCAGCCGAATACAAGCATTCGACCGTAGTCTCGGGGACTACACCCAGTGGGTGCACTCAGCGTGCCCCACTAATCCTGTTGAAGACAGAATCGACCAGTCGACCTCAAAAAAAAACAAGATGTATTCATTCGCCGTAGTCGAATGACGGAGAGACTGAACTTATAAAGCCTAAGGCCGACTGCCAGCAGTCGACCTTAGCCTTGGGGACTACACCCAGTGGGTGCACTCAGCGTGCCCCCACCGGTTTGCGAAATCCATTCGCCGTAGTCGAATGACGGAGAGACTGAACTTATAAAGCCTAAGGCCGACTGCCAGCAGTCGACCTTAGCCTTGGGGACTACACCCAGTGGGTGCACTCAGCGTGCCCCCACCGGTTTGTGAAATCAATTCGCCATAGTCGAATGACGGAAAGACTGAACTTATAAAGCCTAAGGCCGACTACCAGCAGTCGACCTTAGCCTTGGGGACTACACCCAGCGGGTGCACTCAGCGTGCCCCCGCTAACACAGAGTTTAAATCGACACACCCACTGGGTGATTACTATAAATTCTGGAAAGAAAAGCTTTTGATAGCATATCCTAACAGAACAAGTGGTGGTCGACTGACCTGAACATTGCTTTGAAGGGCGGAACTGGCGTCGTAAGCTGCCTGGCTCGCATCCCGGATGGTCTTCAACTGCTCCATCATGATCCCTGCCTGGCGTATCACCTCGTTCACGGCGCCAGCTTGGTCCTCTGGGACGTGGTGCGTCGTGAAGAGGGAGGGCTGCAGAGCATGATGGGGAACGTAGCAGAAATTCAAAAAATTTCCTACGTAACACCAAGATCTATCTATGGAGAGACCAGCAACGAGTAGAAAGAGAGTGCATCTACATACCCTTGTAGATCGCTAAGCGGAAGCGTTCAAGTGAACGGGGTTGATGGAGTCGTACTCGTCGTGATTCAAATCACCGATGATCAAGTGCCGAACGGACGGCACCTCCGCGTTCAACACACGTACAGCCCGGTGACGTCTCCCACGCCTTGATCCAGCAAGGAGAGAGGGAGAGGTTGAGGAAGACTCCATCCAGCAGCAGCACAACGGCGTGGTGCTGATGGAGGAGCGTGGCAATCCAGCAGGGCTTCGCTAAGCACCATGGGAGAGGAGGAGGAGGGAGAGGCAGGGCTGCACCAACGAGAGATCAAATCGCGTGTTATGGGCAGCCCCTAGGCCTCATATATATATAGGGGAAGGGGAGGGTTGCGCCCCCTTTAGGGTTTCCCACCCCCTAGGGGCGGCGGCCAGCCTCCAGATGGCATCTGGTGCGGCGGCCAAGAGGGGGGGGAGGAGTCCATCCTCCCCAAGGCACCTCGGAGGTGCCTTCCCCCTTGAGGACTCTTCCCTCTAGGGTTCCCTAGGCGCATGGGCTTCTTGGGGCTGGTGCCCTTGGCCCATGAAGGCCAAGGCGCACCCCCTACAGCCCATGTGGCCCCCCGGGGCAGGTGGCCCCACCCGGTGGGCCCCCGGGACCCTTCCGGTGGTCCCGGTACAATACCGATGACCCCGAAACTTGTCCCGATGGCCGAAACAGGACTTCCTATATATAAATCTTTACCTCCGGACCATTCCGGAACTCCTCGTGACGTCCGGGACTCCGAACAACATTCGGTAACCACATACAAGCTTCCTTTATAACCCTAGCGTCATCGAACCTTAAGTGTGTAGACCCTACGGGTTCGGGAGACATGCAGACATGACCGAGACGTTCTCCGGTCAATAACCAACAGCGGGATCTGGATACCCATGATGGCTCCCACATGTTCCACGATGATCTCATCGGATGAACCACGATGTCAAGGACTTAATCAATCCCGTATTCAATTCCCTTTGTCTAGCGGTATTTTACTTGCCCGAGATTCGATCGTCGGTATCCAATACCTTGTTCAATCTCGTTACCGGCAAGTCACTTTACTCGTTCCGTAACACATCATCCCGTGATCAACTCCTTGGTCACATTGCGCATATGATGATGTCCTACCGAGTGGGCCCAGAGATACCTCTCCGTTTACACGGAGTGACAAATCCCAGTCTCGATCCGCATAAAACAATAGATACTTTCGGAGATACCTGTAGTGTACCTTTATAGTCACCCAGTTACGTTGTGACGTTTGATACACCCAAAGCACTCCTACGGTATCCAGGAGTTACACGATCTCATGGTCAAAGGAAGAGATACTTGACATTGGCAAAGCTCTAGCAAATGAACTACACGATATTTTGTGCTAGTCTTAGGATTGGGTCTTGTCCATCACATCATTCTCCTAATGATGTGATCCCGTTATCAACGACATCCAATGTCCATAGCCAGGAAACCATGACTATCTGTTGATCACAACGAGCTAGTCAACTAGAGGCTCACTAGGGACGTATTGTGGTCTATGTATTCACACGTGTATTACGATTTCTGGATAATACAGTTATAGCATGAATAAAAGACTATTATCATGAACAGAGAAATATAATAATAACACTTTTATTATTGCCTCTAGGGCATATTTCCAACAGTCTCCCACTTGCACTAGAGTCAATAATCTAGTTCACATCGCCATGTGATTAACATTCACAGGTCACATCGCCATGTGACTAATACCCAAGAGTTTACTAGAGTCAGTAGTCTAGTTCACATCATTATGTGATTAACACTCAATGAGTTTTATGTTTGATCATGTTGCTTGTGAGAGAGGTTTTAGTCAACGGGTCTGAACCTTTCAGATCCGTGTGTGCTTTACAAATCTCTATGTCATCTCCTAGATGCAGCTACCACGCTCTATTTGGAGCTATTCCAAACAATTGTTCTACTTGGAGCTATTCTAAATTATTGCTCCATTATATGTATCCGGTCTCTCTACTCAGAGCTATCCGGATAGGTGTCAAGCTTGCATCGCCGTAACCTTTACGATGAACTCTTTTACCACCTCCATAATCGAGAAAATTCCTTAGTCCACTAGTTACTAAGGATAACTTTGACCGCTATCCTGTGAGCCATTCTTGGATCACTCTTGTACCCCTTGACTGACTCATGGCAAGGCACACTTCAGGTGCGGTACACAGCATAGCATACTATAGAGCCTATGTCTTAAGCATAGGAGACGACCTTCGTCCTTTCTATTCTGCCATGGTCGAGCTTTAAGTCTTAACTTCGTACCTTACAACTCAGGCAAGAACTTCTTCTTTGACTGATCCATCTTGAATACCTACAAGATCATGTCAAGGTATGTGCTCATTTGAAAGTATTATTAAGTATTTTGATCTATCCTTATAGATCTCGATGCTCAATGTTCAAGTAGCTTAATCCAGGTTTTCTATTGAAAAACACCTTTCAAATAACCCTATATGCTTTCTAGAAATTCTACATCATTTCTGATCAACATATACTCATCAGAAATTCTATAGTGCTCCCACTCACTTCTTTGGAAATACAAGTTTTTCATAAAACTTTGTACAAACCCAAAATCTTTGATCATCTAATCAAAGTGTACATTCCAACTCCGAGATGCTTACTCCAGTCCTTAGAAGGATCGCTGGTGCTAGCATACCTTTTAGCATCCTTAGGATCGACAAAACCTTTCTGATTGTATTGCATACAACCTTTCCATACGAAGACTGGCAAGGAAACTCGTTTTGTCATCCATCTGCCAGATTTCATAAATGCAGCTAATGCTAACATGAATCCGACGGACTTTAAGCATCGCTACGGATGAGAAAATCTCATCGTAGTCAACTCCTTGAACTTGTGAAAAAAACTCTTCGCCACAAGTCGAGCTTCATAGATGGTGACATCACCATCCACGTCCGTCTTCTTCTTAAAGATCCATTTATCTCAATGGCTTGCCGATCATCGGGCAAGTCCACCAAAGTCCATGCTTTGTTCTGATACATGAATCCTATCTCGGATTTCATGGTTTCTAACCATTTGTTGGAATTTGGGCCACCATTGCTTCTCCATAGCTCGTAGGTTCATTGTTGTCTAGCAACATGACCTTCAAGACAGGATCACCGTACCACTCTGAAGTAGTATGCATCCTTGTCATCCCACGAGGTTTGGTAGTGACTTGATCCGAAGTTTCATGATCAATATCATAAGCTTCCACTTCAATTGGTGTAGGTGCCACAGGAACAACTTCCTGTGCCCTGCCACACACTAGTTGAAGAGATGGTTCAATAACCTCATCAAGTCTCCACCATCCTCCCACTCAACTCTTTCGAGAGAAACCTTTCCTCGAGAAAGGACCCGATTCTAGAAACAATTCATATTGCTTTTCGGATCTGAATTAGGAGGTATACCCAACTGTTTTGGGTGTCCTATGAAGATGTATTTTATCCGCTTTGGGTTCGAGCTTAATCCTGAAACTTTTTCACATAAGCGTCGCAGCCCCAAACTTTTAAGAAACGACAACTTAGGTTTCTCTAAACCATAGTTCATACGGTGTCATCTCAACGGAAATACGTGGTGCCCTATTTAAAGTGAATGTGGTTGTCTCTAATGCCTAACCCATGAACAATAGTGGTAATTCGATAAGAGACATCATGGTACGCACCATATCCAATAGGGTGCAACTATGATGTTCGGACACACCATCACACTATGGTGTTCCAGGCGGTATTAATTGCGAAACGATTTCCACAATGTCTTAATTGTGTGCCAAAACTCGTAACTCAGATATTCATCTCTATGATCATATCATAGACATTTTATCCTCTTGTCACAATGATCTTCTACTTCACTCTGAAATTACTTGAACCATTCAATAATTCAGACTTGTGTTTCATCAAGTAAATATTCTCAACATCTACTCGAATCATCTGTGAAGTAAGATCATAATGATATTCACTGCATACCTCAGCACTCATTGGACTGCACACATCAAAATGTGTTACTTCCAACAAGTTGCTATCTTGTTCCATCTTATTGAAACCGAGGCTTTTTTTTCAGTCATCTTGCCCATGTGGTATGATTTGCATGTCTCAAGTGATTCAAAATCAAGTGAGTTCAAACGGTCCATTTGCATGGAGTTTCTTCATGCATATACACCAATAGACATGGTTCGCATGTCTCAAATTTTTCAAAAACGAGTGAGTCCAAAGATCCATCAACATGGAGCTTCTTCATGCGTTTTATGCCATTATGACTTACATGGCAGTGCCACAAGTAAGTGGTACTATCATTACTATCTTATATCTTTTGGCATGAAAATGTGTATCACTACGATCGAGATTCAATAAACCATTCATTTTAGGTGCAAGACCATTGAAGGTATTATTCAAATAAATAGAGTAACCATTATTCTCTTTAAATGAATAACCGTATTGCGATAGACATAATCCAATCATGTCTATGCTCAACGCAAACACCAATCTCGGTGGTAGAGGGAGCGTGCGATGCTTGATCATATCAACCTTGGAAACACTTCCAACATATATCGTCAGCTCACCTTTAGCTAGTCTCCGTTTATTCCGTAGCTTTTATTTCGAGTTACTAACACTTAGCAACCGAACCGGTATCTAATACCCTAGTGCTACTAGGAGTACTAGTAAAGTACACATTAACACAATGTATATCCAATATACTTCTATCGACCTTGCCAGCCTTCTCATCTACCAAGTATCTAGGGTAATCTTGCTCCAGTGGTTGTTCCCCTTTATTACAGAAGCACTTAGTCTCGGGTTTGGGTTCAACCTTGGGTTTCTTCACTAGAGCAGCAGCTGATTTGCCGTTTCATGAAGTATCCCTTTGTTCCCTTGCCCTTCTTGAAACTAGTGGTTTCATCAACCATCAACAATTGATGCTCCTTCTTGATTTCTACTTTCGCAGTGTCAAACATCGCGAATACCTCAAGGATCATCATGTCTATCCCTGATATGTTATAGTTCACCACGAAGCTCTAGCAGCTTGGTGGCAATGACTTTGGAGAAACATCACTATCACATTTGGAAGATCAACTCCCACTTGATTCAAGTGATTGTTGCACTCAGACAATCTGAGCACAAGCTCAACGATTGAACTTTTCTCCCTTAGTTTGTAGGCTAAGAAAATTGCCGGAGGTCTTATACCTCTTGACGTGGGCACGAGCCTGAAATCCCAATTTCTGCCCTCAAAACATCTCATATGTTCCGCGACGTTTCGAAAACGTCTTTGGTGCCTCTACTTAAACCATTTAACTGAACTATCACGTAGTTATCAAAACGTGTATGCTCGATGTTCGAAACATCCACAAACGACGTTTGGGGTTCAGCACACTGAGCAATGCATTAAGGACATAAGCTTTCTAGTGTCCGCATAATCGCTACTGTCAACTTTCAACTATATTTTCTCTAGGAACATATCTAAAACAGTAGAACTAAAGCGCGAGCTACGACATAATTTGCAAAAGGTCTTTTTGACTATGTTCAGGATAATTAAGTTCATCTTATGAACTCCCACTTAGATAGACATCCCTCTGGTCATCTAAGTGATCACATGATCCGAGTCAACTAGGCCGTGTCCGATCATCACGTGAGACGGACTAGTCATCATCGGTGAACATCTTCATGTTGATCGTATCTACTATACGACTCATGCTCGACCTTTCGGTCTCCGTGTTCCGAGGCCATGTCTGCACATGCTAGGCTCGTCAAGTTAACCCTAAGTGTTTTCGCTGTGTAAAACTGTCTTACACCCGTTGTATGTGAATGTAAGAATCCATCACACCCGATCATCACGTGGTGCTTAGAAGCGACGAACTGTAGCAACGGTGCACAATTAGGGGAGAACACTTCTTGAAATTTTGTAAGGGATCATCTTATTTACTACCGTCGTCCTAAGTAAACAAGATGCATAAACATAATAAACATCACATGCAATTATATAGTTGTGACATGATATGGCCAATATCATATAGCTCCATTGATCTCCATCTTCGGGGCTCCATGATCATCTTGTCACCGGCATGACACCATGATCTCCATCATCATGATCTCCATCATCGTGTCTTCATGAAGTTGTCACGACAACGACTACTTCTACTTCTATGACTAACGCGTTTAGCAATAAAGTAAAGTAGTTTACATGGCGTTCTTCAATGACACGCAGGTCATACAAAAAATAAAGACAACTCCTATGGCTCCTGCCGGTTGTCATACTCATCGACATGCAAGTCGTGAATCCTATTACAAGAACATGATCAATCTCATACATCACACATCATTCATCACATTCTTCTTGGCCATATCACATCACATAGCATACCCTGCAAAAACAAGTTAGACGTCCTCTAATTGTTGTTTGCATGTTTTACGTGGCTGCTATGGGTTTCTAGCAAGAACATTTCTTACCTACGCAAAACCACAACGTGATATGCCAATTGCTATTTACCCTTCATAAGGACCCTTTTCATCGAATCCGTTCCGACTAAAGTGGGAGAGACTGGCACCCGCTAGCCACCTTATGCACCAAGTGCATGTCAATCGGTGGAACCTGTCTCACGTAAGAGTACGTGTAAGGTCGGTCCGGGCCGCTTCATCCCACAATACCGCCGAAACAAGATTGGACTAGTAACGGTAAGCATATTGAACAACATCAACGCCCACAACTACTTTGTGTTCTACTCGTGCAAAGAATCTACGCAATAGACCTAGCTCATGATGCCACTGATGGGGAACGTAGCAGAAATTCAAAAATTTTCCTACGTAACACCAAGATCTATCTATGGAGAGACCAGCAACGAGTAGAAAGAGAGTGCATCTACATACCCTTGTAGATCGCTAAGCGGAAGCGTTCAAGTGAACGGGGTTGATGGAGTCGTACTCGTCGTGATTCAAATCACCGATGATCAAGTGCCGAACGGACGGCACCTCCGCGTTCAACACGCGTACAGCCCGGTGACGTCTCCCACGCCTTGATCCAGTAAGGAGAGAGGGAGAGGTTGAGGAAGACTCCATCCAGCAGCAGCACAACGGCGTGGTGCTGATGGAGGAGCGTGGCAATCCAGCAGGGCTTCGCTAAGCACCATGGGAGAGGAGGAGGAGGGAGAGGCAGGGCTGCACCAACGAGAGATCAAATCGCGTGTTATGGGCAGCCCCTAGGCCTCATATATATAGGGGAAGGGGAGGGCTGCGCCCCCTTTAGGGTTTCCCACCCCCTAGGGACGGTGGCCAGCCTCTAGATGGCATCTGGTGCGGCGGCCAAGAGGGGGGGAGGAGTCCATCCTCCCCAAGGCACCTCGGAGGTGCCTTCCCCCTTGAGGACTCTTCCCTCTAGGGTTCCCTAGGCGCATGGGCTTCTTGGGGCTGGTGCCCTTGGCCCATGTAGGCCAAGGCGCACCCCCTACAGCCCATGTGGCCCCCCGGGGCAGGTGGCCCCACCCGGTGGGCCCCCGGGACCCTTCCGGTGGTCCCGGTACAATACCGATGACCCCGAAACTTGTCCCGATGGCCGAAACAGGACTTCCTATATATAAATCTTTACCTCCGGACCATTCCGGAACTCCTCGTGACGTCCGGGATCTCATCCGGGACTCCGAACAACATTCGGTAACCACATACAAGCTTCCTTTATAACCCTAGCGTCATCGAACCTTAAGTGTGTAGACCCTACGGGTTCGGGAGACATGCAGACATGACCGAGACGTTCTCCGGTCAATAACCAACAGCGGGATCTGGATACCCATGATGGCTCCCACATGTTCCACGATGATCTCATCGGATGAACCACGATGTCAAGGACTTAATCAATCCCGTATTCAATTCCCTTTGTCTAGCGGTATTTTACTTGCCCGAGATTCGATCGTCGGTATCCAATACCTTGTTCAATCTCGTTACCGGCAAGTCACTTTACTCGTTCCGTAACACATCATCACGTGATCAACTCCTTGGTCACATTGCGCATATGATGATGTCCTACCGAGTGGGCCCAGAGATACCTCTCCGTTTACACGGAGTGACAAATCCCAGTCTCGATCCGCATAAAACAATAGATACTTTCGGAGATACCTGTAGTGTACCTTTATAGTCACCCAGTTACGTTGTGACGTTTGATACACCCAAAGCACTCCTATGGTATCCAGGAGTTACACGATCTCATGGTCAAAGGAAGAGATACTTGACATTGGCAAAGCTCTAGCAAATGAACTACACGATATTTTGTGCTAGTCTTAGGATTGGGTCTTGTCCATCACATCATTCTCCTAATGATGTGATCCCGTTATCAACGACATCCAATGTCCATAGTTAGGAAACCATGACTATCTGTTGATCACAACGAGCTAGTCAACTAGAGGCTCACTAGGGACGTATTGTGGTCTATGTATTCACACGTGTATTACGATTTTCGGATAATACAGTTATAGCATGAATAAAAGACTATTATCATGAACAGAGAAATATAATAATAACACTTTTATTATTGCCTCTAGGGCATATTTCCAACAGAGCACTCGTCAGCGGATCTGCGAAGGACACAGTTTGTCGAGTGGTGTTCTCTTCCTCCGCGGCCAGGGTCTCAGGCACCGTCACATCCTGGAGCACCCTGCCGGCAGACGCTTTCCTACTCTTTCTGTGCTTCAGCGGTTCCTCATCTTCATCATCATCAGGGAGAGTGATAACAACATTGGATGGAGCTACAGAAAAGAATCAGAGTCAGAGATCATGAGTCAGTCGACTAGAAACGGTGTTAAGAGTATAGTACCAGGTTTTGAGGTTGCTGCGTCCTCCATCTCATGGTCGTCAGCCCGGGCTGAGGTCTCAGAAGTAGCAGCACTGCAACTCCAAGGAATCAGTCGACTAACTCCAGCGCCAACCAGAGATAAAGTTCATACAAAACAAGAAGACTTAAGTAGCATGATTACCCTGATATGGTGGGGATGGACACCTTCATCTTCGGCAGGAGCTTGGTCGGCTTTGACGGGGCCGCCCTGGGCTGCTTCGACGCCTTTTCAGTCGGCGCCGGAGAGGTGGTCCGAGGGCGCTTGGTCGACTGTGTGACAGTCGCAACCCCCTTGCCACGTTCAGTCGCGGGGTCATGGACAAGCTTCGACCGCCTTTCCGAGCGCGGTGGTGCAACCTCCTCCTCCTCCTCTTCCTCGTCTTCACCATCATCATCATCATCGCCATCATCGTCATCATCATCATCATCATCCTCAGCAGCGTCCGAGTCCCACTCCTCCTCCTGGCTCTCACCCCCGCTCGCTTCTCCCTCATCAGTCGGAGCCTGTGCTCCGTTGGGCATCGAGTACAGCTCAGTGAGGGCCTGATAGACATCAAGACGAAGATCAGTCGACCGATCGGCAGAGAAAACAGAAATAAATGTGACGAGAATACAATGGGAAGTGGAGCAGACATACCTTGTTTGAATCACTGTGGCAGTCGAGTGGAGGAATCCTTCTGGCTCCGCGAGGGTTATCCTTGTTCCCAGTAACAGCGGCCATCCACCTTTCCAGAGTGGCATCGTCGACTGTTTCTGGATTGACCCGAGTCACATCCTCGGTCCCGCAGTACAACCACATGCAATGGCTCTGGAACTGAAGAGGCTGGATACGACGCCTAAGGAAAACCTCCAGGAGATCCATACCCGTCACTCCCTCCCGAACCAACTGAACTACACGCTCCATCAGCATCTTCACGTCAGCTTTCTCCTCTGGAATCACCTTCAGAGAGGAGGGCTTGTTCACTCGGCCCATGGTGAACTGAGGGAGTCCACTCGACTGCCCCGGCGTCGACTGATCCTGGCAGTAGAACCAGGTCGACTGCCAGCCTCTGACTGACTCGGGAAATGTCATGGCTGGGAAGGTGCTCTTGTTCCTCACCTGGATCCCCAGACCCCCCACACATTTGGACAACTCGGGTTTTTTCGTCGCCTGGGCTCGCCTTCTTCACGGTCTGAGAGCGACACGTGAATATGTGCTTGAACAAACCCCAATGCGGTCGACAACCCAGGAAACTCTCACACATGGACACAAACGCGGCAAGATAGGCGATAGAATTCGGGGTGAAGTGGAGGAGTTGCGCTCCAAAGAAGTTCAAGAAACCACGGAAGAAAATGCTCGGCGGCAAAGAAAATCCGCGGTCGACATGGGTAGCCAGAAGCACGCACTCACCCTCTTCCGGCTGGGGCTGCCACTCTTTCCCCGGAAGCCTCGCAGCTCCATGAGGGATCAGGCCCTCGTTGGCCATGTCGAGGAGATCCTTCTCCGTGATGGTCGACTGGATCCAATCTCCCTGGACCCAGCCTTTCGGCAGGCGAGATCTAGACGAAGACCCGCCACGACTGGTGGATCTCCCCTTCGCCTTCTCCGTCGCCGACGCCTTCTTCGCGCGTTCCAACGTCGCCGTCTTCTCCTTGACCATGGCTGCCGGCGGGACGCGCGAGGGGAAGTTGTGCGGAGGCGAGAGCGAGCGCGTTGGGCAGAGACGAAGGGAGCAGAGAGAGAATGCTGAGGCACTGTTCAAAAAACCCTCGCCGGGCGCATTTATAAGATCCCTTCCGAGTGGATGACAGATGGGCCCGGTCGATCTAATCATATCCTGAACAGTTACGCGGACGCGATACGTGGCGAAAAAAGCGGCGCGGGGATCGAGGCGTCTATGCCCTGTCCCGTCCGAACACCGCGGTCCGCCCCGCTTCGCGCGCTTCCCCAAATTTCGCATCCCGCGGAATCCGCGAACGGCAGATCGGTCTGTCAAACGCGGGATTTCCTGCGATCCGTCGCTCGGAAATCGGCGAAGTCCAAAAGATCACTCGACGAAGGAAAAGAATGGATCGAGTCGACTGAAGAAAAGTTGCTCACTTTCAACAAAGAGATTTTTTAGTTCAAAACAACGCACGACCAGTATGCAAAGGCTAATCGGAAACAACATCAACTCCTTCATCACTCAAGCCTCAATCCATTCGGGGGCTAATGATGGAGTCATGTACCTAGGATAGGGTCACAGACCTGATCTAAGTATCCTGCCCAAGGACACCCTTAGAAGAAATCACCTTCCAGTCGACCTACGAGGGACTCACTCGACTGACTTGAAGGACTCGACCACGAAGACTCACTCGACCACCAGAAGGTCAAGAGGCACTCTGCACTGCAACGGTCTGTAATTAAGTAGACTTTATGATAGTAAAGACACTTTATGTGGGGCGTTACCAGTAAAGCCCCGGACTTAATGTACCTTAAACCCTTCATTACGTGGGCTGGCTGGGGTCCTGGCGCACTTTATATAAGCCACCCCCCTCCACAGGCAGAAGGGTTCGGCACCTTGTAATCCATATACACATAATCCACTCGACCGCCTCCGGGCTCCGAGACGTAGGGCTTTTACTTCCTCCGAGAAGGGCCTGAACTCGTACATCTCTTGTGTTTACAACCTCTCCATAGCTAGGACCTTGCCTCTCCATACCTACCCCCCACTCTACTGTCAGACTTAGATCCACGACACCAATCCCATGAACAGTCAAAGACATCTATTTCCACCGTTAACAGTGTTGACAATGTGTCACGCACACCAGCTACAGGACAATCGGGTGTCAGCCAGCTACAAACAATATCATTTGCAGGTTGTGTGCTACCATCAAATAGTCATTTCCTTTTATTATCTCGCATATTATTAAGAGATACTCCCTCCGTCCCAACATAAGTGTCTCAACTTAAATACAACTTTGCACTAAAGTTAGTATAAAGTTGAGACACTTATTTTAGGACCGATGGAGTATATTAATATATGCACTGATGTGGTGACACCAAATTTCTTGCAGGCTTATCAAACATGCCAACTTCATCCCAATCACATGAAGGGATCCCTCCTCACGAGGACAATATTTTAGGAAACATTGATGAATCCAATTGGTTGCATAGGAATGATGCATATCAGATGGTAGAAATTGCAGGGAGACTGAGAGCTGTTGTTGTACCTCTTGGTCATGAAACGCAAACAATTTCCAATGTCACTGCAGATATTGCACCAGGTATATCATTAGGCATTTGTACAGTGTAAGGAACAATATTACTATAATCACGCATCAATATTACTTATAGTGCAAGCCTGTTTACCGTAATCTGGGTTCTCTTTCATTTTTAATGTATAGAGCCTCTTAATGCCTCCAATCAACCTCAAAAGTCCATGGCTAATGATAGGCGAGGAGTAGAACCAACAACAGAGACTGCTCAAAACACTCAAAATCTGCAAGGTAGTTTTGCCGACCCTACGTCTACTAGAACACCTATATTGTTATGTTGTACTGATCTTATGATTTTCCATAGTGGGCAACGACCAGACAGCTGATCCATATGGAATATTTGAGCCTCCTGTTCAACAAACCAATTTTCAAGGTACATTATATATATTGTCGTTCCCATTTGAATGTCTTCATCCATAAATTTGAGGAATTTATATTTGACCAACATATTGCGTACTAGATTACATGGAGCCACTGCAGAATGGAGAAGCCGCATACCATGATCCTGATGAAGAAGCTATAATATTTATAGATCAGGGTATGTCCATTATGTATTTTCCAACTTAGCACCCTCAAGTGCACACTTTAGTTGTATTGAGTGATAATTTAATACCTACTGTCCTTCTGTGCTAGATGTTGCTTTCGAGTCGTACCAGCTTGGACGCCAGAATGCACAAGCGGGACCTCTAGCAGTGATTGATGAATTCATATACCGAAACCTACCTACAAAGCACCATGTCCTAAAAAAGGTTGCAGACTGCCTTCACTGTGGGGCTTTGCGGTTTCCATTCGAGGGGCCAGCATTTTGTTGCAGAAAAGGAAAAGTCAGTATATTTACTCCAGAGGTTCCAGAAGAGTTGAAACGGTTGTTTACATGTCAAGCTGATGAGGATGCTAAATATTTCAGAGAGCATATACGATATTTCAACTCGCACTTCTCATTCACAAGTTTAGGAGTCACCCTTGATCGCCGAGTCAGCAATGCGGCAGGAACTGGAGTATATACTTATCGTGCGTGTGGCGGGTTGTACCACGCTCTTGATGATCTGGTGCCGGCTGATAATGGCCCTCGACATTTCCAACTCTATATTTATGATACAGATGAAAACTTGGTTCACAGGGCTAAGAGATCTCCAGACCTTAAGATAGATCTCATACGAAAGATTCTGCGAATACTAGAGCCTAACCCTTATGCGCAAGTTTTCAAGAGCCTTGGGTCTGTTCCAAATCTAGATGAGTATAGGATCTCACTAAACACGGATATCAAGCTGGATCAACGAAGGTACAATGCCCCAACGGCTTCTCAGGTGGCAGCGATATGGGTTGAAAGGAGTGACCCACAAAATTTCTTTGACAGGAGTGTTGTCGTGCATGGAAAAAAAGGAGAACGGCCCCTCTACATTAGAGCATACTATGGGTGCTATGACCCGTTGTCTTATCCCCTATTCTTCCCACGTGGGGAGATTGGTTGGAATCGTTGGATGCCATATGTTGGTCGCCCCGATGACAGGACCCATCATTCATCGGATAATACTACACCACAAGGAAACCAAGACATTGATATACATACAGGTATGTGTTCATTAACAAGGGTTAGGCTTGCTATTATTAATGTAAACTTATGTTTTCATCTATCTATCAGAGGAAAACTTGATTAGAGAAAGCGAACAAGTTGGGAATTTTGTAGCACATGAAGACCATGCCACTGATTTACCTACAGGTATCGGTCATCATTTCTTATTCTTCAATTCTTATTGTGTCAATCATTATGAGTCCAGCCAGCACACTGATATTTATGTTGACAACGATGATAACCCACATGAGGATTTTGGTGACAATGAGGTGAATGCAACACAATCCAGGAAATTTGTTAGTGCAAGGGAGTACTACTGCTTCAAGCTGCAGGTCAGGAAGAAACTTTTAAACATCATCTTGTTCAGGGGGCGCCTTTTCCAACAGTGGGCTGTTGACATGTATATCAAGATTGAGTCTATGAGGCTTGACTGGTACTCGAAGCCAGAAAATCAGAAGGTTATACGCGCCGACCTCTACCAGGTAACGTGCTTGTGTTTATTCTAACACATTATAATGCAACGACAATATACATGTTCCATGTTTTTCTGTAACATTGGTTACTACTACAGGGTCTTGTTGATACCGTTGTTGCTGGCGAGTCACGCGGTGATCGGATTGGCAAAAGAATCGTGCTTCCACGTACATTTCCTGGTGGTGATCGCGACATGCAGCGGAGATTCCTGGATGCAATGGCAATTGTCCAGCGGTGGGGCAAACCAGATTATTTTATTACGATGACTTGCAATCCTATTGGGTGGAGATAACAAAGGAACTGTTGCCTGGACAACTGCCACAGGACCGTCCAGACCTGGTGGCAAGAGTATACAGAGCTAAACAACGACATATGATGGACTTACTGACTAAGGGTAAGCATTTCGGAGAAGTAGCAGCTTATGTACATGTCACGGAGTTTCAGAAACGAGGCCTCCCTCATGAGCATATACTTCTAATCATGAAAGCAAAAAGCAAGTTAGCGACCCCAGATGACTATGATCGGGTGATATCTGCAGAGATACCTGACAAAGAGAAACACCCCGTTCTACATGATCTGGTCATCAAACACATGCTACACGGACCTTGTGGTGAGCTCAAAAAAAGTTGTCCTTGCATGATTGAGGGACAGTGTCGATTTCATTACCCGCGAGATTTTTGCGATGCCACACAGCAAGGGAAAGACTCATATCCCATATATAGAAGGAGGGACGACGGGCAGAGGGTTCGGATCAGAGGAGCTGATTTGGACAATAGATGGGTAGTCCCTTACAATCCTTATCTACTTATGACATACAACTGCCACATTAATGTCGAAGCATGCTCGAGCATTAAGGCAGTCAAGTACTTGTTCAAGTACATCTACAAAGGGCATGATCGAACATCATTTGCATTCGAGCAGGATATCATCAATGAAGGTGGAATCATCAATGAAATCCGACAGTATAGGGATGCACGCTATGTATCTCCTCCAGAAGCTATTTATAGGATTTTCGGTTTTAAAATGTTTGGTGTCAGTCCATCTGTGCTACAGCTCCAGCTTCATTTGCCAAACATGCATACGGTTGCATTTAAAGCGTGTGAAAATCTGGAAGATGTTGTCGCTCGGCCATCTTCTTCCAAGTCCATGCTTACCGAGTACTTTCGGATGAACCAGAAGTTTCTAGAAGCGCGGAAATGGCTGTACAGAGAGTTTCCAGAACATTATAGATGGATAGCTGGAAATAAGAGTTGGCAGAATAGAAAAAGTATGAGATCACAGATTGGAAGACTTGTGTATGCACACCCTGCTGAAGGAGAGAGGTACTACTTGCGTGTGCTCCTAAGTCATGTCCGAGGTGCCACTTCATTTGATGATTTAAAAACAGTAAATGGCAAGCCATGCAATTCCTTCAGGGAGGCATGCGAGCACTTAGGCCTCATTGAGCACGATAGGACTCTTGATGATTGCATGACGGAGGCAGCCACATTTCAGATGCCTTATGCCCTGAGATGGTTGTTTGCGACTATACTGGTATTCTGTGAGGCAACAGAAATCCGACAGATGTGGGACAAACATCTAGCATCAATGTCTCAGGATTACCGTCGTAATCAATCCGATGAGGCAACACTTGAGCAGATAGTCCTTAGAGATATTAGGGATATGTTACAATCCATGGGAAAGGATATTAGAAACTATGGACTTCCGGATCTGGTTGAGACCAATGATTCTTATGACTCTGAGTACAAAGAAGTAACAGAGGAGAGGCAAGTCACAGTGGACAAAGAACATCTAGATCTATTTAACAGTTTGAACAATGAGCAGTTGGCTAGTTTTAATGACATAATGGATCATGTGATGAACCAAAAAAGCCAGATATTCTTTGTTGATGGTCCACGAGGCACTGGGAAGACATACTTGTACAAGGCCTTGCTTGCAAAGGTGCGTTCCGTGGGCCAAATAGCAATCGCAACTGCTACATCAGGTATAGCGGCGTCGATAATGCCAGGAGGACGGACTGCGCACTCCAGGTTCAAAATTCCAATTAAGCTCACTGACAACAGCATGTGTAGTTTTACAAAGCAGAGTGGTACAGCAGAGTTGCTTAAACAGGCGTCCTTGATAATTTGGGGCGAAGTCGCTATGACAAAACGTCAAGCAGTTGAGACGCTTGATAGATCACTCCAGGATATAATGGAGTGTCCTTTGCCATTTGGGGGAAAGGTTATCGTCTTTGGTGGGGATTTTCGGCAAGTCCTTCCTGTTGTCACACGTGGGACAAGAGCACAGATCACGGATGCTACACTCCTGAGATCCTATTTGTGGGAGAAGACCCGCAAGATACACCTCACGCGCAATATGCGGGCACAAGCTGATCCTTGGTTCTCTGAATACCTCCTAAGGATCGGTAATGGAACAGAAGAGACAATAGGCGACGACTATGTGCGTCTCCCTGACGACATTGTGATTGGCTATACCGATGATGAAAAAGCTATTAACAAGCTCATTGAAGATGTATTTCCATCGCTGCATGCTAATGCTAGATCAAGAGAGTACATGAGCGCACGTGCAATTCTATCGACCAAGAACGATCATGTGGATGACCTCAATGACAAGATGATCTCTAGGTTTCCAGGCGAAGAAAAGTTATACCATAGCTTTGACTCAATCGAGGATGACTTGCAGAATAATTACATAATTGATTTTTTGAACTCGATCACACCAAATGGTTTGCCACCGCATGTTTTGAGATTAAAGGTCAACTGTCCAGTCATTCTGCTCCGGAACCTCGACCCTCATAATGGTCTATGCAACGGAACACGGCTTATGATTAGAGCCTTCCAGGATAATGCAATTGATGCGGAGATTGTTGGTGGTCAGCATGCTGGAAAGAGGGTGTTCATATCTAGGATCCCTATGTCGCCCTCAGAGGACAGCTCACTTCCCTTCAAACTTAAGAGAAAGCAGTTCCCCATCCGCCTGAGTTTTGCGATGACAATTAACAAGGCACAGGGTCAGACCATCCCAAACGTCGGTATTTACCTTCCCGAGCCTGTATTCTCACATGGTCAGCTATATGTTGCATTGTCGAGTGGAGTGTCAAGAGAGACGACACGGATTTTGGCCAAGCCAAACAAGGAGGTTGACAAATCTGGGAAAAGCACCAAGAACATTGTCTACAGAGATGTTTTAGAGAGATGAGGCAGGTGCGTTATTCCATTATTTTTTGGATGGTGTTGTATTTATGACTACTTTTAGATCTAACATTTCTTTTCCATTTGCAGGTTTTGATCAGACCGAACTATATAAGCATCAAAGAGGAAATGTCTCCGCAATTTATAATAAAAGTATGCATATGCACGTACCAAATGAGAGTAGATGACATCATAGTTAAAGGTCTTCGTCACGAGACTACTCATGCATCATGTTAACCTACAATAGCAAAACATCACAAGTGAGCAGTGTGCTTACATATAAGATGGCAGGAATAAAATCACTTTAATTGCTATGTGCGTGTTTATCTCTTGTTAGCATTCCAAATTTCTTATCTGGAGACATCACTGAAATCATGGAGACCAGCTTCATTCTTAACGTGAAATGTGTGGAGTTGTAAATTAAACCATGGGAATTGTTTATCCATTATAATAAATCTGAGTTTAGCCCCTTAACTACTTTAGCATTTATTTCGCAAAAAAAAACTACTTTAGCATTTTCTAACTTGAAGCAGAATGACATTTCAATCATTTGCTAGCCTCTTGTCTATGTTTAACAGTGAAGTAAGCATCAGATCTTTAATATGGTCTATATTCATAACACAAAGACCTGTTTAGATATAGCAAAAGATATCGTTGCTGCTACTCATAGGAATATTACACTGTCAGTTGATTTTATTAGCTGTATGTGCAGTTTTGATTGCAATACATGAACCTTATTTATCTGGCTCCGACTATTCCTCCCAGATGATAAATAAGGAAAGTACTGATGCAAGGATCAGAATACTGGTGCTTTGGTTCTGAAGTTCTAATTGCCTGGGTCGTTCATAGTGCAAACACAGCAGACATAGTGGACAGATGAACTGTCTTCAGTGTATGTAAGAAAACTAAGAATACACCATGAGATTCATGATTTCTATCCAAAAGGCCCAAATGCAAGCAATCGTCGATCATTTTTCATGTAAATAATAGACACAAGGTATCGTGAAACGAATTGGGCAATTATAAAATGAGTATCACTAAATAATGCACTCAATCGTTGGATAGAAAAAAAAAATATGAACGGAAGTCAAAGAGCAAGCATCTAAAACCAACCCGCGTGGTGAGTGTGTACCGTGTAGTCCCTCTTGGCCTTCCACAAGCCGGCGCGCACATAGCGGTCACCATGCGTGATCTTCCTTACCGCGGAGATGACGAGGCCGACGGCGTCGGTGAGCATGTCAGTGAGCATGGATCCCGCGCTCGCGGCACTTGGTGAGGTCGACGCGGTCGATCCCCACGGAGGACGCAACGTTCTCGAGGGACGGCAACGCATCGATGAGCGCGGCGTCGGCGTTGTATCCGGCGTTGCCGACGACCGCACGGAGGAACTCGGCGCCCCCGTCTGGAGGGGAGTCCCAGAAGCGGAAGACGCGGTCCAGCTCCTGCTCCAGGTAGCCGTTCATGGGGTGCAGCAGCAGCACGCCCAGGGACCCCATCGCCGTAATCGACGGGAGGTCCATGGACGGCAGCGGTGGGGAGACAAATAGAAGATAGAAGAGATAAGGCCAGCAGAACTGAGAGGGAGGGAGAGTGGGCGGAGTGGGCGTGTCCAGATTTTTTCCCGATGGATAGCTTTTTTTTCAGGTGGATCGATAGCGCACTTTGATTAAAGGAATACAGTACATATTCTCAATAAAAAAAAGGAATACAGTACACAAATAAGCCGCTCAACAAAAAGTAATGCAGATACAACGTCCGGCGCTGTCCACTTTCTTATTCTTTTATTATTATTATTATATCAAAATAGCCTTTAAGGTCATTTGGTTCATGTTTTTTTTTCGAAAAAACTTCCAATCTATTCATCTTCAATCATGGCAGTACAATGAATACCAGAAATAAAAATTACATCCAGATTCGTAGACCACCTAGCGACGACTACAAGCACCGAAGCGAGTCGAAGGCGCGCCGCCGTCATCATCCCTCCATCGCCAGAGCCGGGCACAACTTGTTGTAGTAGACAGTCGGGAAGTCGTCGTGCTAAGGCCCCATAGGGCCAGCACCCCAGAACAGCAACCGCCGCCGATGAAAAATAACGTAGATCAGAAGGATCCAAACCGAAGACACACGAACGTAGACGAACAACGACGAGATCCGAGCAAATCCACCAAAGATAGATCTACCGGAGACACACCTCCACACGCCCACCAACGATGCTAGACGCACCGCCGGAACGGGGGCTAAGCGGGGAGACCTTTATTCTACCTTCAGGGAGCCGCCGCCGTCTCGCCTTCCTGAGTAGGACACAAACCCTAACAAGATTGAAAAAAACGACTAAAAACGGAGCCCGATGGATAGCTTTTTTTTCAGGTGGATCGATAGCGCACTTTGATTAAAGGAATACAGTACATATTCTCAATAAAAAAAGGAATACAGTACACAAATAAGCAGCTCAACAAAAAGTAATGCAGATACAACGTCCGGCGCTGTCCACTTTCTTATTCTTTTATTATTATTATTATTATTATATCAAAATAGCCTTTAAGGTCATTTGGTTCATGTTATTAGAGTGGGACGTTGTCTAATTCGTTTTCTTAACTCACATGTCCTGTTTGACTATGTACGTGCTACTCCCTCCATTCCGAATACATCTAAATACATCCATTTCTACAACGAGTAATTCGGAACGAAGAGAGTATCTTTTTACATAGTCAGAAGACTTTAGAAAAAATGTTCACTCATGATTATTTTGATAGTTTTATAAACAGATTACTCCCTACCATGTATATTAGTTTGAGCGACAACTAATTTGAATCGGAGCGAGTATAAGATTCTTTCATATTTGTTTTTTGAAGTCGACTTCTTTCAATTTGTTAATCTTTTGGTCTTTGGATGTTAAATTTTATGATTCACGTGAAATTTTTTTGTCCTGCACTTCTGAATAGGTATACTTTTCATTATATGACGATACTTTATTATTTTATAATATACGTGCGTTGCACGTGCATGCTTACTAGTCTAGTGAAAAATGAAGAAACACAAATGAAAATCAGACTGAGCCGACCGAAACAGCGACTAGACTTGACACGACCGAATGTCTTGCGCGGTGAACGGCTAACAGGCAGTACCTATTAGGAATCAGTACGAACGAGACATAGCGCTGGTGCGTTTTATCTGCCACCCAGTCGCACAAAACAACGGATAGCAGTTCTCGTTTTCCATGTACCGACTCATCGTCCAATGGTCGGGTTTTCCTCTTAGATGCTCATTGCGTCCAATAGTCGGGTTTTCTCATAGTAGGAAATGGTGAGGTGAGCCGGACCATATGGATTATATCCATCCTGTTTTTCCGAACCTCCCGTGTCCGCCTTTTACTAGTTTTACGAACCATCTAGAAGGTGTTCATGTTTTTAATAAAACTAAGTTGTTCAAAATATGTTCAGATTTTTAAAAATATATATTTGGGGTTTGAAAAGTTAAAATAATTCACTTTCTTCAAATAGTGTTCACAAGTTTTTGAAACATGTGCTATAGTACCTCACGTTACAGTGCTAACAGGCCGACACAGTCTGTCTCCCCATCGTGCGTTGTATGCCGTAGTGAGTGGCACATATGAGGTCTCAAGTCTAAGAGGGTTTCTCCTATTTCGCGCGTAGGTCGCTAAATAGTATTTTCTCCGTTTCTAAATAAGTCTTTTTAGAGATTTTAATATGAACTACATACGAAGGAAAAGTGTAGATTTGTTCGTTTTGCTCCGTATATAGTTCATATTAAAATCTGTAAAATTACTTATATTTAGGAACGGAGGGAGTACATAATGCATACCCGCACCTCGCGCCTGTCCAGCATATGGGCTGGTTCAGTCTAAGCTTTTTTGAACTGGTTTTGGGTTGGTTCTAGCATGTTTCTCGAGCCGGTTTTTTCATTCCTATTTCTTCTGGTTTTTATTTCTTTTATCTGTTATCTCTATCTTTTTTCTTATTTTTTTTTCATATTCTCCTTTTCTTTCTTCTTTATTTTTTCTTTTTCTTTTTGTGAGTAAGTTTCAAATTCGTGGTCATATTTCAAATCGTGAACATTTTCATATATCATGATTTTTTTTTCAAATTCACAAACCTTCTCTTGAAATTCTAAACATTTTAGGAATCATCTACCATATATTGAAATTGTGAGTCATTTTTACAAATTCTTGAGAATTTTTAAAAATTCTGAACATTTTTCTAAAACAGGTGAACATTGTTTTGAATTGATGAACCTTTTTTGAATTGAAGAACATATTTTAATTTATGGAACAATTTATGAATTTCACAAACATTTATTTTAATAAAAAAATCTTGAAATTCATGATTTTTTGAATTGAACATTATTTAAATCATAAAACATTTTGGGAATCGATGAACTTTTTAAAATTTAGGGTTATGACTTACATTTCTTTCTTTCATTCACCCTCCCTACCTCATCTCCGTTTTCTAGTTTTCTCAAATTTTCTCACTATTTTCCCTTGAAAACCGATTCAACTATGCCACATTTTGTTAGCTTCTCGAACTAGAGCTCTTCAACAAATATGACTGAATCATACTAGTCATCAAATACGACTGAATCATACTATAGTCATCAAATTCAACAAATCAAGGTTTTCACTCCCACACAACCAGTCCAATTACAACACAACAAAGACGATATTGTACAATGTCGTGCTCATCGAATCTGAAATGTGAAGGCTAGACCTAGGGCTTTCACCTGCATAGAAAGGTACAGAAGCTATCATCTTAGCCTCCAATACTCCACTATTGGGTCCAGTCAATGACTAGACCGTGGGCTCAAATCTTAAGCTACCACTACATTGGCTAGATATTGTTAGTGCCAGTACTCATCTGCCTCAAAGATCGCCCCAATAGTCTATTGTTGTTGCGGATAGGGTATAGAACCTAGATTTTCTGACGGCAGCTCTGCTACCTAGGGGAGCAACACAATCATATTTATTTATGTTTTGAGATTTCTGCGTGTGTTAGGCATTCCAATTCATTTTAGGGACAATAGCAAATACTCATGGAGCCACACATTTCTCACCTGGAGCTGCAACCGCACGTCAAGCTCTGAAACAACAGCGAACAGTGTGCACCGTACACGTAATCATCACATAGCCGCCGCTGCTCTTCGAATTCGTTCGACACTTGGGACGTTCCCATTAAAATTCACTGTAATAAACAGGCATTCAGTGCAAGAAATTAATTACATGCTGAAATTAGATAGGACATCAATTAGTACATGTTAATTATCTTCAAAATCATCATCGAAGGTCCTGGAGAAAAAAGATGCTAATACACACGCACGCGGTCGCGCCAAACGTCCAAAGTCCTAAGTCTAGTCGCGAACATACACGCGGGCGGACGCGACATAAAACGTGTGATGTGTTGTGTACATCTAGCATAGTTTTCTCTCATCACTTCATCTAAGTGAACCATGAGATGCCTCCTTATATGTTGGTCCAAATCTTCACCAACCGGCAAGGTGGGACTTAAAAAAATAATAAGTTGTTCATGAGTTTTAAGATGCAATATAAAAACCAAACTAGAAAAAGGAAAAATAGAAACAACAAGGTAGAAAAAAGTTTAAATACAAATATTAAAAACTGAATTAAGAAATGGAAACCAAATTAACCAGACTAAAATAATAATAAAAACATATGCAATTCCTCTCAATCGTAACGAGAGGAAACTATAAATGGGCTAGCCCTTCTCGTGTGCCTTGTATGATGGAGGGCCTATTAGCATCAAATAGTTTTTCCCGTTAAGGTCGTCAAATAGGCTTTAATGCATGCTCTTCCCAAACCTCTAGTTGTTCAAAAAACTGACTCCTAATGCACCATCCACATTCACGTCACCCTAAAAAGAATTGTTGTTTGATTATATCAAGGATCAATTTAGTCCATTAGATCTTTGTGGTTAGAGCATATGTACATTTTATGTCCTTTGGTTAAAAGACACGCCCCTTGGTGAAAGGACTTCTCTTCATGGAAATGCAAGTCTAGTGGTGAAAAAAATGTCTATTCATGAAAAGATACATCTCTCGATAAAAAGATGTCTCTTCATGGACACAAAAAGAACTCGAAGAAGCACAATAATTGTGAAATTATCACTTAAAAAAATTCAGTTGATAGCTTTCCATAAGATGCGACCATTGAAACTGTCTTTGCTCCGCCGGGAAACTAATGTACCAAAATTTAACATTTCAGCTAGGTTATCCACTTGAATAACATGTGAACTTTGCAGCTCTTCACTTAAAAGAACACAAAATTTAACATATAAATACTTTTAGATAAACTCATTAAAAGCTTTAAAACTATCTAATAATACCCGTGGTGAAGGAAGGATTTACACTAGTTTTTTTTAAAAAAAATTGGTTGTTGTTTGGGTTTCGGCACCCCACTTGTGCGATGCTAGCCCC
Organism: Triticum aestivum; assembly: GCF_018294505.1. Lineage (NCBI taxonomy): Eukaryota > Viridiplantae > Streptophyta > Magnoliopsida > Poales > Poaceae > Triticum > Triticum aestivum. Next base: position 32,636,096 of record NC_057803.1, read on the forward strand.
TGGCCTTTTGCAGTGTTTGATTTTAATTTTGTTTTTGTTGGTTGATCTTTGTTTCTGGTGATGCAAGGAGCACTGACGTTTGCCATTAGGTTGGCCAAACAGGGGGGCTATCAGGTGATACGACACCTCACACGCTCCCATGCTCCAAAATTTGAGTATTTAACCAAAAACTACCACAATTCACGAAACCGTGACGAAAAACTACCATTTTACGATTTTGTGCGAAAAACTACCGCTTTTTTCCTAAACCGTGGCAAAAAACTACCAAGTCTGAAAAGAGCCCGATTTGGCTCTTTTAAGCGCGTTTCTCACAGAGTTGGCCCACACATAAGTGGACTAAAAAAGCAATCGGGTCCCTGTTTTTTTTTTAAAAAAAGCAATCCAGTCCTTCCTTCGAAGCCCAGCACGGCGAGCATATCCATGGCGCACCCCTCGTCGACCCCCCTGGCGTGCCTGGCCGCCACGGCCCTGGCCGTGCCCATGGCCGCCCGCCCGTGGCGGCATGCCTGGCCTTGCCGCCCTGGCCGCGCGCCCGTCATCGCGCCCCTAGCCGCGCCTCCCTGGGGTGCCTGGCCGGCGCGCCCCTGGCCGTGCTCATGGTCGCGCCCACGGCCGCCCGCCCGTGGCCGCGCACCTGGCCCCGCCGCGCCCCTTGGTGCCCATGGCCGCGCCCATGGCCGCCCGCCCGTGGCCGCGCACCTGGCCCCGCCGCGCCCCTGGCCGTGCCCATGGCCGTCTGGCCTCGCCGCGCCCCTGGCCGCGCGCCCGTGGCCGCGCGCCTGGCCCCGCCGCGCTCGCCCGCGGGCGCCCCACTCCCTGCCCGCGCTCCGGCCGTGTCCACCCGAGCGACGCCGCCGTGGACCACGAGAAGGACTCCGTCGAGCTCCTCCTCGCGCGCCGCTGCATCGAGCGAAAGGACTGGCTTGCTTTTTGAAAAAAAACAGGGACCCGATTGCTTTTTTAGCCCGCTTATTAAGTGTGGGCCAACTCTGTCAGAAACGCGCTTAAAAAAGCCAAATCGGTCTCTTTTCAGACTTGGTAGTTTTTTGCCACGGTTTAGGAAAAAAGCGGTAGTTTTTCGCACAAAATCGTAAAGTGGTAGTTTTTCGTCACGGTTCCGTGAATTGTGGTAGTTTTTGGTTAAATACTCCCAAAATTTGAAAAGTCACATCTAAATGTTTGAAAAATTCTGAAGAGAAGAATGTACACAAGACATGTGCCACAGACCCTAAAAATTTCAGATCCAATTTTGAAACACATTAAGAAACGGAAAAAATGACAAATCCAGATGTGGATAGTGTTATTTTTTACACTATTCATGATAGATTTGTCTACTTTTTATTTCCCAATTTATATTTCGAATTGGATCTAAAGTTTTTTAGGGTTCTAGATACATGTCTTGTAACCATATACAAGATCAGATTTTTTTTTCAAAACAATTGCATGTGGCAATTCAAAAGTTGGAACATGGGAGCATGTGAGGTATGGTATCACCTGATATCACGTCTTGCCCGGAATCCAAGAGATGTGAAGTGGGTTACAACGACACTACTCCCTCCTTTTCATTTTATAAGGCTTATCTCAAAATTTTATTTTTCCTATTTTATAAGGCTTGATTTGTTTGTTGCCCATCGCATGTTCAGATTTCAAGGTGCATTAAATCATTGCATGCAAGTATTAAAAAAAATGACCAATGCATGTGATTTATGCATGCATGCATTGCAATTAGTGCATTGGTAAACACAATTGTTTGAGAAAAACAAGCGCATTAATTGAGTGGTTTTGCAAACTACAAAAATTATTCTGCCACTCACCATCTACCTTGGTTGGTGAGATTTTTGAATTGAGCCCTATAAGGTTGGTTGTAATGGTAGTATCATGCATACCAACTAGGTAATTTCGATGAGATGTCCGACTTAAATGAAGAAAGAGAGGGTTGAGTATTATATCATGATACTGTATCATAATAAATGATATGTTACTATGTGTCATGCATGACAATAAATAAAGTACTACATGATACTAATATATGATATTATGCATTAGGGATGTAGTATCATATACTAATTTCATATGCATGATACTAATATATGATACCCCCCATTACAATTAGCCTAAACCGGAAAGGAGGGAGTAATATACAACATGCCAAGTGCCAAGACAAAGCAGCGAACCAACCTATGGTTAGATGGTTAGAGGGACTGTGGTATCCCTAGCCCACCAGGTAAATTTCAAGATGATATGTCGGCTCAGTCTTTCAGAGGTGCTCATAGGGGTAGGGCGTGCGTGTGTGCGTTCATAGGGATGAGTGCATGCGTGTGTATATGAGTGCTTGCGTCTGTATTGTGTTAAATAAAGTGCTAAGCCTATTTTTTTCGCGACGTACATTTTAAGTTCGGACCGGAAATTTTTAGAGATTGTAGTCACATTCCTTGTGACCATTCACATTTTTTCCCTAGACATTTTAAAACATTTAAAATAGATGTTTTGAAATTGAAGCATGGGAAGCCGAGAGCACCTTGACATTCCCTCGACCAGCACCATTCCAAATCGTAGCAGGCTAGCACACACGCCCACGGACACGCCGCCAGCATATCATGCCCTCCATCCCACCACCTTCTTCTCCACTCCACCCCCGCCCGCGAGGAGCCTATTCAGAATGCATCGACTCCAGCTGTCCCTGTACGTAGCACCTACTCCCTCGTTTCAAATTACTCATCATGGTTTTAGTTTAAATTTAAATTAAAACCACGACGAATAATTTGGACGAAGAGAGTAGCTCTTACGTCTTTCCTATGGCTGAGCAGAGCTCAACGTGCGGGATGGGGAGCGCATCGATCCGTCAGCGTATGTGCCCGCCGTTTCGCTGGAGGCAACATGCAAACCACAGGCCACCGGCCGGCCGGCGTGTTGCGGCCTGCATCGCATCGATCGCATCACGAAATAAATCTCGCACATGGAAGCCGTTACAGTCGGGCGATCGACATGACATGCGAGGGAGCACTCATGACAGTCGGGCGATCGACATGTGTTGATTTTAATCAGCCATTCAAGTGGACATTAGTCAACCGATTGATCATCACATGCGTGTTTCTTTCCCCTATGCGGACCATCCTGCGCGATAGGTGGATGAGGTTTTCCAAGCATTTGTCGTTGCTGCCGATCTTGCGCATGGGGCCGGATAAGTATGGCTGTATGGGCACTCAAACCTTGTACACTGCAAGGTGCTTGGAGGGGTGCTTAAAAAAATAAATCATACATTTTTAAACACCGGTGCCTATTTGTATAGGGTAGATGCTTAATTAGACGTCTCTTCTATAGAAATAGACACCAATGCTTCAAAAAAATTTAATTTATTTTTTTAAGCATCTAGCATTGTACAAGGCCTCATGAGATTTATCCGTCGCAAGTTGCATGCATGCATGCAGGGGAATAGAGGCTCCACGTCTTTTTCGCGAACACAACAAATACTTTCTCTATGAAAAAAAAGACCTTTTACTAATCTAAGAGGTTTTATATTTCTTTATAGATAGTATATCTAAACACTTCTTTATTTGAAATACTGCTACACCCAACATCTTAAGGGTTATTAGTGTCTCTAAGGAGTAACTTCGTAAGGGTTGAGACACAGAGAAAGGGAAGGGGGGGGGGGCATAAAAGGCACGCTACCATAGCAAACTTAGTGTAGCTCAATTGCTTAGGTTCCTAGTGGTGGAGTGGAGCTTGACCAGCTAGGTTCAAGTCATTGATTTGACATGGGTACTCGCACTTTCTTGATAGCAAGGCGTTTGTGATGAATTCGTCAATCTCAAAACCTACTAACTTGGTCTCTCAAATGTGTTCATAGGGATATGGTGTCTGTGCATGTGTGTTCATAGGTGTGATTGTATGTACAAATTTGTAAGTTTGTGTGTCTGCAATGTGTTCCGCAAAAAAGTCACGCCTCCATAGACCTCTCTGTGTGTGTGTGTGCGTGTGTGTGTGTGCGTGTGTGTCTTTCTATCAGAGGAGGCCATGCCCCCCAACCAAATTCATTTCTTTACATAAACACGTAATATTTAACAATATTTCTATCAAATTTAAGATAAAATACATTAGGTTAGCCCCCTCAACTCTAGTTAAGACTCATTTAGCCCCCTCTCAAATAGCGTTGAAGCTCCACCACTCTGTGTGTATGTGTGATGGCGGTCACTCTCGTGGTGTAGTCCATGTTTCATGTAGTTAAAACACATGGAAAATTCGATAAGCCAAATTTCTCTTTACCTCTATTCGTCTAAGCCTACAATATTGTGATCGGTCTAGTGTTGTTTATGTTTGCTGTAATGAAACACGTGTTGAAGTTAATTAGTGTCTGTCTTTTTTATTTTTTTATCTTAGGCCTTCCGCGGTGTAGGGGGTGTGAATTTAAACAACAGTCTAGGCTCTTCTTAGATTAAGAACGGAGGTCGCCGTCCTTTCTAACCAAGAACCCTTTGCTTGAGGAGGGTGTATCCCTCGTAAGTGGAGAGTGACTAAGAACCCTTTGCTTGAGGAGGGTGTATCCCTCGTAAGTGGAGAGTGACTGAGTGATCAAAAGTGACCGACCATAAACGTGTTATATTTTGGCGTTTGGTGCAATGTTTGCACCCCTTTTCTTCCTAAACAACTGAACCATTTTTATAAGGAAAAGTATCTAGTAATTTATTCAGCCACACACTCTCTCTTCCTCTCTCATCGGACTGATATATGAGCCCTTCCAACAACTCTATGAACTTGCAGGGAGCATGCAGAGACTAATTGATTTGATGCCAAAAAATGGTGAAACCAAACGTTGCCAAAACATGACAATTGTTTGAGAGATGGGCGAGAACGACTGCAAACAATTGTATGCCAATTTCTGGCACAAAACCAATTAGGCTGACAACCTTCAAGTTTGCTCCACTTAACCTTGTTCTCTCCCCAGCCGCCCAGCATGGCAGCATACACCGATACATTGGTTGAGACATTAGCATATCATCTCCCTCAGAAAAAGTAAAAAGGGATTTGAAGGTAAGTGAGGTCTATGGTGGTGCCAAAACTGAAATTTGGAGCGGAAGCAATCATGCAAATGAGAAATGAGACATGGCCGAGCCCGATATGCTGGTATGGCGGGCCTGTGTCGCATGTGGAACGTACGGAGACGCTGAAACATATTGGTGAAGCTAAAGTAGGAATGTTGTGCTAGAAAGAAGTATTATCAAACGACAGAGCCAATCCAACACATACACGCCTCTACGTACGCGTGTGTATGTGAACTTGTATACACCATACATAACCGGCCGTACTCTTCCCAGTTAATTCAAATTCAATTCCCCACAGTATGCTTTAAGCTCCTCATCAAGTCAAGAAGAGCAGCAGCGACATCCAAGACCGGATCGATGTCAAAGCACGTGTCAACGGTTCACACATGGCGCTGGCCCGGCTCCACGCCATGCATGCGTGCATGCGACGGCAACAGGTCGGAGCTGTGCATGAACGCAGGCCGTACGACGTCGCACGTGCAGGTTCAATGCCCGTCTGATCCGATCTGATCGGCGTTAGTTAAGGAGCGTGTGCTAGACAAAACATGTGGAGCCGTGCCGATTTACGCGCCCGCGGCCGGCAGCGCATGCATGGCTCCGCTGTCGCGTGCGTGCCAGGTGCTCACTGCTCTGCCCTAACCCTAGCGCGTGAACAGTGGCTCCGGCCGGCGCGCCTGCTAGTATAACAGCTGGACAACTCAAGTCTGGAGCGATTGTCGTTACACAGGCACAGGCACCGGCACCAGATCAAAAATCAGATGCATGTGTGCATGCAACAGAGATACTTGATTGGCATCCATCTGTAACTGGTACCGGCGTTGGCCCGCCCGCCCAACCAAGTTTTTCATGGCACTGTTCCCCCGTATATATACGTTCAAATCTGAGAGAGAGAGAGAGAGAGAGAGAGAGAGAGAGAGAGAGAGAGAGAGAGAGAGAGAGAGAGAGAGAGGGAGAAAAAACAGGTGTCTCGTGATGATTTTGAATCATGGTAGGCTGGTACGTGGTACGTCTGGGGTTCGCTCATGAAGTCTTCGGACTGTGCATGTGTAATGCGGCGCAGATGGGAACAGAAGCGACTCCATCAACGCGCGCATGAATGCACGGCAGCGGCGGGACCGGGAAGACGGTCTCTGACTCCCGCGCGACGCTCTCCGGCGCGCTGCCGGGCATCCATCCGCCCATGCATCCGCAGCGACGAGCGCGCGTACATGTACAAGTACAAGTACAGCTACGCCCACGGCCACGGCCACGGGCCACCCGTCCTGGTCCAGCTATAGCTGGCACTGGCACCGGCGCCGGCAAGCGGCTGCAGCGCAGCGTTCGCTGTGCATGCACCGCGCATGTGCCTGGTCTCTATCTGTTCGCCTGTGCCCTCCGGCGACGGGCGCACATGCGGCGGGCGACGTACCCTCGCTCGCCGATCCCGCCTGTTGCCAGCGCCGCGCGCTCTTGGCACTGACTGCTGATGATTCTGCGCGCCTTGATCGGCGCCACTGTTCCGGTCGAGGGGTCTCGCGCGCCCAGCTGTCTCATGTCCGGTAGCAGATCAAGAGGCTTTACTCCACCGTCAGGGAACCAGAGGCTTTACTCGACTCTAACTCCGTGGCGCAGGGCCGGCGCGGCGCCTGCAGAGCAGAAGCAGATTGCAAGAAGCCATTCATGCTAATTAAGCGATGCGTATGTGCTGTGACTGTCATGGTTTCAAGCTGCTGCGACGTGCATGCATCCATTGCACCATAATGCCAATTCATTGCTGTGTCTGGGCAGATTGGCCAGCCAGTGCCAGTCAAAGTGATTGGCCTAAGCACTTTAGGGCGACCTTAGCTGAGCCCTTCCGATGCACCATCAGGTCGACTTTGCTACAGCAGCTTGTCTCCGGCTCCGCTGACGAGGGAGCGAAATGCTAAAACCCTGAGCAGAGATCATAAACACCTGCGGCAGGTTGGGCCGAGATGGTCCAATCGGTTTCCTGTTTGGCGGGCACCTGCCCACCCACTGCTGTCGTATTCTCTTTCCCGTGCGCAGACAAGGCCAGGCCAGTGAATCTGCTCGAGCAAGCCCGGTTGGTGCGCTTTTCTCCAACTGCGAGCTTCGCTAACAGCTAGGGCTTATTCATATCGACGCACCACCAGACCAAAACTAAAGGCCAGCCCTGGTTCATTCCCCACACCGCTTTACTTTTCTCTCTGATTCCTGTTATTGCAAGCTGCCAATTTATGTACCCCATAATTGACACGGGAGAGCACTCGGGATTGAGTAAAATCTTTCGGCCGTGGCTATATGTCAGTCGCCTAAATATAGTTTTAGGGTCCGTCAATTTTTTTTGGAGGGCATGCACTGGATGCTAGCTATAGCCAGAGTACTAGTGTTAGAGCATTTACAGCCGGGCGCCTCACACCTCCCTTAAATTCCCGGAAGGCCGGACCGATCGCTGACCGGTTGAAAAAAAATACCCAACCGGGCACCCTCGTATCCAGCCTAAATGTAGGGTGGATATGGGGCGGCTCGGGCGTGTCCGCCATGTTAGGGCGGCCCATGCTGGCCCACCACGACCCCACTTCGACCCTACAAAATCCCCACCCGAAGCTAACCCTAGCTCACTTCGTTCTGCTCTCCGTATCTTCTCCTCCCTTTCTTCAATTCGTTCCCCTACCGATCTTCGATTACCATGTCTAGCACGAGCAGCCACTCCGATGGACCCGATGACGAGTCAGATGTCTTCTTCCATGAAGTCGTAGATGCTCTTACGTGGCAGTATAGCTACACTAGTAGAAAAAGGGTATAATGTGAAACTCATTAGTCTTGGTTTGTAATTGAACTGGCACTAATGTGACCATTAGTGCCGGTTCCAACGGTCAGGCGGGCGGCGCTCATTAATACCCATTCGTGTCACGGACAGGTACTAAAAAGGTGGTGGCCTTTAGTACGGGTTGGTGGCTTCAACCGGTACTAAAGGGGGGGGGGGTCTTTAGTACCGGTTGGAGCCACCAACCGGTACTAAAGGTGGTGGCCTTTAGTACGGGTTGGTGGCTCCAACCGATACTAAAGGGGTGGTGCGCTGCCACTCGCAGTGCACAATGTTTAGTCCCACCTCGCTAGTTGAGAGGAGCTCGCACCGGTTTATAAGCCCCGCCGCGGCTACCGTGTCGAGCTCCTCTCTAAGCAGCCCTTTGTGGGCCTATTGCAAGTCTTTTGCCCTGTGGGGCCTACTGGGCCGTACGGGACTGCATCCTGGCCCAACTAGAGATTGGGTTTCTAGTCGTATGCAGGCCGTGTCGGCCCAGTAGGCGGGCTGTTTATCTTTATTTCAAAAATAAAAATAATAAAATCCTTACCAACCGGGACTAAAGGTCCCCCAAACCATGGCGCGCCTCGTGCCAGGTGGTTGCCCTTTAGCGCCGATTTGTACGGAACCGGTACTAAAGGGGGGGACCTTTAGTCCCCACACTTTAATGCCAGTTACCGAACCGGCATTAAAAGGCCTTACGAACCGGGGCTATAGCCTGGTTCTGCACTAGTGCTAGCTAGTTCAACATATGCGTGTCTATTTTTTCTTCGCATATGCACATCTGTGGGTGTGTGTTGCGTGCCCATGTGCTCGTGTGCGTGTGCTCATATGTGTGTGACATCAACTATGTGTGTGTGTCATGTCAAAAAAAAACTATGTGTGTGTGCATGTGTTCGCATGTGTGAGAGATGGAAAATGCGACAGCACTAATATATGTAGTCGATCCACGTATTGCATGTTCTTCGAATGAATTGGTGGCACTGGATCACCCTTCTAGAAGGAAACAAATTAAAGCAAATAAGGATAAAGTTTGCACACAAATTAGAAAGAAAACACACTTTTTATTGTATGCAAGAATAAACATGCAATAGTGGATTTTTTTGCAAAAAAGTAGTTTTCTAATAAGGAATGGATTAGTGGCATTGGTATTACCCATGAAGAATACAGTAAAATAAAACAATAAGAAAATTAAAATAACAAAGTTTTCTACTACCTCTGTTTTTTTTAGTCTGCTTATAAGATTTTGGTCAAAGTCGTACTTTGTAAGTTTGACCAACCTTTTAGAAAAAAATATTAACATCCATAATACTAAAGCTATATGGTATGAAAATTAATTAATGATGCATCTAACAATATTGATTTCATATTGTGAATCTTGATTTTTTTCTATAAATGTAGTCAAAGTAACAATGTTTGACTTTGACCAAATCTTATATGCAGACTAAAAAGAAACGGAGGGAGTAATAAATAATGAATTAGTGGCATTGGTATTATACTACTATAAGAAAGAAAATGAGAAAACACACAAAATGACAAAATTTGCACATATATTTACACATAACTTGTGGATTTTATAATATATAAGAATAGGCGTATAATAATGAGATTTTCAGGGGAAAAACTTAAGAAGAAATGAATTAGTGGCATTGGTATTACCCCGAAAAGAAAATAAAACTGAAAACAAACTATAGAATTTTTGCACACAATTTGTACTGCAATCACATAATTTGATGAATGCAAAAATAAGCATATAATAGTGCAATTTTTGCACTATAGTATAATTTACACACATATTGTAAATTTGAAAAAAAAATAGTCAAAATATTTTTAAAAATAAGCATATAATAGTGCAATTTTGCACTATAGTATAATTTACGCACATATTTTTAATTATCCATAAACTCATATGGAAAAGTAAATTTGAAAAAAAAGTCAACATATTTTCAAAAATCTGCTTTTTTTGTGGCAGACATTAAAAAATGTTGGAGTGCTGGAAAACTTTTATCATGAAATCACATTCGTGGATGTCTCGGCGAACAAATTGATGCTCCGAAAAGTATACTTTTGAATGTATTTTGGAGATTTTTTTACCATGATTTTCACCAATGTGGATTTCATGATTAAACTTTGTGAACACTACAAACATTTCCTAAAGTTTTCACAAAAAAATAGAAGTTTTTTATATTATTTTCTATTTGTTTTGATTTTACTGTTGACACCAGGAGCATTTGAGCTCGAGCTGAGGAAAGTACTTTTGAAAAAAAAATCAAGTACTAGTAGAAGAAAAAGTGACTTACCCAAAAAATAATCCAGGCAATTTACACGTAGCAAAAATTAAATCTTTCATTACCCCATCTGTCAACAAATATCGAAGTTTTTTTTACATTGTTTAGTCCAAGTAATGAATTATGTAGTCATTTCTGACTCGGGATTTATTTCAACTAGAGTCGCCCTGTGACAAAAACTCATTTTTGAGTCGAATTGGGCATTCCCAAAAAAGAAGAAATCACAGGTTTTTCCGAACCAATACATAAATAGGGGAAAAGGGCAAACAAGCCATACATAGTTCATCGACCAATCAAGGGACAACATCAACCTAACAAACAAAAGCAAAACCAAACGTACAACAAACCAAATCATCACTCCTCCCGACAGTGAAAACTGGGACACTTAGACGACTAGAACACTAACATTGCAATAGGGAGAAAGACATCACAAGTTTTGCTATGGTACTTTCGCATATAGGGGCTTCAGGTGACCATACATCAGCTTACTCTCATGCACAGCCAGAAGGAGTTCTGTGTCATCTGACCGCTATTGTTCGAACCCAAGAGCTTTTAATAACTTTTGTGACCCTTTCGTAGTCACAAAAACCTTGGCACATGCCACAGGAAGACCTCATTGAGACTTGGAATAACATTTTCATACTTTCTAGCCACGATTAATGATAACTTAAATGGACACTTGGTTGAAAGAAATTTCATGACCGATAAGGTTTTTTTTTCGGAATAGCATAGGTCTTTTGGACATAGCCAAACGTGAAGTCAAGAGGGAGAGTCCCTAGGCGCACAAGGAGGTTCGGCCTCCAAGATAGGGGGGGGGGGACTCTTGGGCAATTAGGCCCATGTGGCGGCCCCACACTTGGGCTCAACCAAAAGGGCAGCCCGTGGAGGTTTTGGAATATTTCAGAATCTTTCAGGACCTTCCACTGGTCCTAACGTGAAGAGCACCTAAAGCAACAAGGGGAGGGAAAAGATCCACGAAAAAAATCTCAATTTGATGGGGATTTGAGGAGGTCTTGAGGTGGGAAGAGAGGGACCTTCACTATGTTCTTCACCGCCTAGGTAGGCGGCCGATTGGGGGCTGCAAGTAGAGTGGACTCCACACGCGGCCAACTGCAGGTTATTGTGTCTATGTCACGTTGCATCGCAGCCTATGGTGTCTCCTTCAGTATCGAAACGCCATGGTGTACGATATTTTTAGACAGGGTGAAACGCTATGATCCCTGGCGTTTCTTATGGTGCAACGTTGGACGGTACACGAGCGGCGACCAACACATGGGCGTTGACCATGGTGTCTCGCGTGCAACACAATGTACACGATGGATGATCACTAAAAATGGCATATCGTAAAAATGTCTTAAATTGGTGTTAATTCATTCTAATCATTTGCAAAAGGTCAAAAAAGATGTGATCTTAGTCGACTAAGATTTAACCAAGTTTTAGTCAAGTGACATAATATGCAAAAGAGAAAGAAAAAACTGAAAATAAAAATTACACGGATGCCAACGTAAATTTTATGATAGTATGGACTAACACTTAACGAAGTCGCGGTCGACCGAGACTAACAACACTGAAAAAAAATGGGACAGTTTGCACCCGTCCGCGCGGGTGAGACGAAACAAGGCAACATCCACCGTGCTTCGGTGCTTCCGTGCGGCGCCTGACAACACCAGCACTGTGCAATCCGGCCCGCCGCCCGACCCAGCCCAGCATCCACAACGCGCCGCGCGCAGGGATCGACGAACGTCGCGCGTCCGCCGGCGGGAGAGAGAAACCGGAGGACCGAGATCGGACGGGCGGCCGGAGCCAGACGAGTTTAAGCCGGCGCGCGTCGCGTTTGCTCCCCGTCACGGGAAGAGGAATGATTCGGCCGCCGCGGACCACGCAACAGTACCGCGCCCGGGCAATGACGGCCCGTCCCGTCCACCCCCCGTTGCCGCCTCGCTGTACTCCACGTGATGCCTCCCCTCCCCTCCCCCCACCTGTCACTGAGACCAAGGTTCACTCCCGCCACAGACGCGTGGGGCCGCCCCCCTCCGCCCGCTCTACTTAGTACGCGCTAACACTCGCGTACTGCTGCTAGGTCGGGAGCAGCTCATCACATCAGCGTAGTATTAGATAGCGAGCGCACGGGATGACGACGGGGGAGGACGCGGTCATGGGCGCGGCGGCGAGCTCCGAGTGCAGCAGCGGCTGCCAGTCCGGCTGGACCACCTACCTGGACGACGACACCTCCTCCTACTCCCGCGGCGGCTCCACCGCGCGGCTCCACGGCGGCAAGGGGCAGCGGTGCCGCTCGTCCTGCCGCTCCGAGGACGCGGAGGAGGACGACCTGTCCATGATCTCCGACGCCTCCTCCGGCCCGCGCCACCAGTACTCGGCCGGCTCCGACGAAGGCGCCGCCGCGCAGGCCAATGCACAGCGCGCGGAGAGGAGGCGTAGGACGGCGGAGCCTGCGGCCGCGAGGCGGCAGGGCAAGATGGCCGCCGCCGTCGCGTCGACTCTGCTCGAGGACACGGCCAGCTCGCCGGCCTTCTTCAAGCACTCCAAGGTACGTGCTTGTGCAGTCCAATCTGCGTTCCGTTCCACCGAGTTCTTCTAACACGCATTCGCCATCCAGCAGGTGATGGGCTCGCCGGAGGCCAATGGCTACGGCGGGGCGGCCGGGTCGACGATGGAGTACAGCAATGCGGCCGACTTCTCCTCCACCTTCTTCTCCCCGGCGGGCTTCGAGGTGCGCACCGACGTCAAGCCGCATTAACGTCGCATAACTAATTTCCTGCTTATACTGGCAGCTAATTCGCGTAGCATATCTTCTTCTGCCATTGCAGTCTCCCTTGAGCGGATCTCCTCTGGGCAGCTACCTGCATGCGCAGTACTCCCCTGCCCCTGCCACCAAGCCGATGCCCACACGACAGGTGACCATTCTCCCGACCTTTTTCCGTGCTCCCACGAACACAAGTAGCATTTCAGCCGTAGAAACTCAAATATTTTTGGGATTTCTGCAGCAGGCGTGCAGGGACGGGGGTGACAAGATGGAGAGGTGGTGAAGCCGGCCGTCGCTGTTGGTGCTGGCCAGGCCGTAGGGCGTTATGCGGCTGCTCTGCTCCGTTCCGTCCTCGGAAGCCGGGAGGAGACGGGCAGCTAGGAGAAGAATAGAATAGAATGAGTTTGCGTTGCGTTGCGAGAGTCTTTTTTTCATGTCTTGAGGTTGAGTTTCTTCAGATTAGTTTTGGTAGCCAGTAGCTTTTCCGCGTGTGTCCTGTGTTCACCTCACCATGGCTGCAGTGCCTGTCGTTGCTCCCCGCTTTTGAGCTGTCAGCGCAGTGGGAAACAAAAACCTGAGGGGAAAGAAAGGAAAACACGAGCGAGTGTGAGATCTTTTTTGCGCCACATGCGTCTGCTGCACTGTCATGATGGCACCCTAGCTATCTCTGAGGTTTGCAAGCGTTCAAGTCAACCTCTCCGTCCAGGCGACACCACCATCTTTGAGCCGATGAGTGGAAGCATCTACTCCTCTCTTCTCTTCTAGAACTAGTAGATATTTTGAATAGAAGGCTCAGAGCAAGCAACACGTATGATCAATGTCGACCAAGTATCGCCACCCGCTAGGCCACTAGCCCATTACCCTGTCCATCAGTCTCTAACTACAACTAGGGCGTATCGTTGTACGAGAGTGATTGTCATGCCGTTTTGCAGGGGCACTTGTAAAAACACCACACTCTACCCTCCTCTTATATAATGGATGAGGCAGATCTTTTGTTTCATAAAAGAAAGTCTCTAACTGCAAGGTAAAAAAACTGAGTAACTACAAACAACTAGGACTAAACAGCAAAGCTTAGCTAGACTAATACTACCAATCGTTCCGATTCCACGGGCGTCCACGTACTAGCACATCTCTTATTTTTGTCGTGTTTGATGGTTACAAAAGGGAGTGGCGCGCAGGGCACATCCACACGTGGGCACTCAAATTTGGATTAGGCCCCATCCAGCCAGCCGGCCAGAAGCCAAGCCAGATCTCTCGACGGGAGGAGAGAGATCGCGCAGAGCGCTTTATAGCGAGTGATTACGAGCAGCTCGTCGTCCTCGTCGACAGACTATGTGGTTCAGGGGCGCAAGATCTCTGCTGAATTCTTTATTGCAGCGAAAAACGGCATGTGCGCGGCGAGTACTCGCCCGTGTCTGACTGCGCACGGTTCCACTAGAGTGCAGTAATAACAGTAATTTATTCAAACAAACAGATTCTCTCTCTCTCTCACACACAGTTAGAGTAAAGCAAACAGAGCAGAAGGGCCGTATTGCAATATCGGTACATACTGCCGGTCAATCTCAAGCCATGGCGTGGAGGCACATCCCACTGCACAGTCTACACGTCTACACGTAGGCAATGGATCGTTGAGGCCATGAGCATCATCTCGTGGCACCAGCGCTGCGTCAGCGCCGGCGTTGCATGAGGCGGGCCAAAGCACGGGGATATCTCTCGGCTCCTGGTCCGTTCCTGCGGTACGACGGAGCATGAGAATGGCCGCCGCCCGTCGCTTTCAGAACCAGGGTGGCCGAGATGCTACCGGGTTGGGCTTTGGCGCCGTGGGGTGGGGTGGGGTGGGGCGGGACGGGACGGGGACGGACGGATGTTTCCGCAACCGGGGACGCCGACCCCGGCGGCCCGGAAAGGATGTCCGGTCAGGGCGCGGCGCCGTCGCCGTCGCCATCGCCATCGCGCGACAGCTAGGCCGGCTGTACCGCTGCCTGCTCGCGCCCGGCGCGCGATGACAGTGCGCCAGCCGGGCACGCACGCGGCGGGCGAGAGAGGCCGTCGTCTCAGACCGGGTGCTGCTGCTCTGCTCGTCGTCTCCCTCCGTACCAAGTGCCGCGCCGGGAGGGATCTGTCTGTGCCTTTGAGGCTATTGATCGTGGGGTGGAGTGCTGCTCGGCTGCGCTGACGCGCTCCGTTCGCGTCAGGCCCCCCATGGCCATGTGGCACAGCACAGCAGTACGACGAATTCCGTGGAAGTTTTGCTGGTGGCCGGTACCGTAACGTGCATGGGTCCTGTTCAAATGTGACAGACCCTATCGTCAGGGACTTTGACGGTATGCTATTATATCCTACAGTCATGAGTCTTGGCTGTAGTAAAAGAATCAGATCCTGAAATTTTTTCAGATTAGGATCAGATTTCGGTTAAGTTTCAGAAAGGAGTCAAAAACATAAAATTTAGCCGCCGTTGGCTGGTCTTATCCAACAGTCGATGAGAGCGCTGTCATTTAACCCCGCCGATGGCAGCTGAGCTAGCCGGTGCTCGTGTCGAGGACCAAGAGGCTGCCGGCGTAACATCCACCGTAAAAACTATGCCAGCGTCTGTGTGCGCGGGTGCATGCACTCCTACAGGCTACAGTACGCACACTTTTGCAGGGATTGATGATGCATGCATGGTACGCTACGAGTCTCCCGCCAAAAAGAAAAATTACGGTGGTACGAGTATTTATACCGGAGACACGCATACCGTTGGGCGTTCAGTTTTGGAGCGCAGCAGCAGCTAGCTGGTGCTCTCGACCGGCTGGGGTCAACGTACGTACCGCACGAAAGGAAAACTGTACTCCCTGTCCCGTCATGGTGCGATGCACTGACAAGAGTCTATCCAAGCCCCAGCCGTTGCTTTCGTTCGATCAACGGCGAGAAATTCGGCTTCACGGTACACCATCCACAACACTAGCCCTGAAAACTGTCTGGCTCAAGACTCTAGGGAGAGCTTCTCACCGGAACATGAGAGGCATGCGATCCTCGTTTTCGGCAGAAAACAACGAGATCCCAGCTGCGGCATCGCATGCATGCTTTGGCTCCGAGGATTCCAATCCAAGATGGACGGACGGACGGATGATGAATCGAGAGACATTGAAGCTAATGCTTCCAGTTTACATAGTGCTACAACAACACATTGCACATCCAATGCTGTTCCCCTTGGCTCCGTCCTAGGGCAATCCTTGCGTTCACAACACCGGCCCTAAAACCCTTTAGTACAGACCGTAGAGTCTATTCCCGTCCCCTAGAAAAGGCGAGGCAAGAATGCATTGATCAAGAACACGAAGGCACAATGCTTCGGGGATAGGATATGCGTGCTGCAAAGTGCTCCACGGACAACATGCATGTCTGGCTTGCATCATGTAGCGCAAGCTTCCGCACTCCATGTCATGTCAAGTCCCAGACCCTATCCGGATCGTGGGCAGGGCAGGGAATGCAAGATCCTACTGTGTCTCTCATGCGCACTCGAGAGGCGGGCAGGCGCGCACATGCATGTGTGGTGAGCATGGACGATGGACAGAGCATGGGAGCCGCGGGACGCGAAGGATGCCTAACCGCCTCGCTCATCATCATCATGTTGTGGCGCCAGCTTTATATCTGATCTGAGGTGTGGACGGCACCGAAGCCTCCCCTGCTCCCAATCCCATTATCCGTTTCTGATGCCCACCACATGTGCGGGCCACGAAAAGGTCTCGCCGTGTCCGGAAGTGGATCCTTTAACATTAAGGAGGAAAGTCACCTAAGCTACATTGCAATTCAGTGTAAAACAAAGAAGGAAAGTCAGAGGCACCGTAGCGAATAATGTATTTATCTACTGTAGAAAGTTATGTGTGTGGTTACTGTTCATGTAAATAAATTTAAAATTAATTTTATTGCATCATAATTTTGTTTGTATGTGTTTTTTGTAAATGTATACAATAGATTTGTAATTTGCAAATTAATTCAAATTATTTTAGCCTTAATCATATGGATGTGAAGGAGGAAAGTTAAAAAATTGTAGCTTAGGTGACTTCTCTTCTTTTTTTTTTTAGAAAAAAGGCGAGAGCCCGACTTTATAGATAAAGCCACCAGGCAGAGTATATGACCAACAACCGCACCCAACAAAGTATCACGCGCAGAAGATAAAGTATCATTACAAGGCCAGCGGCCTTACATGGCACGCATGCCAGCCTAAACCAGACACCAAAAGATCATTCAGGAAGCCGTCCTCAAAGAAAGCCGAAGAAGCCCAGACGCCGTAGATTTCATCTTGGATAGCATGGCGTCGAAGGCCTGGAGATCCCCTTCTTTAGTCAATAATCTCCACTGCTGCAAGAAACCATTGGTTTTAAATAAGCAATTGACAGGATTAGCCGGAAAAATATGTTCAATCGAGAACTTATTCCTAGTAGTCCACAACGACCAGCCAATCGCAGCCCATCCAACTAAGAAGACTCTTTTAGAATGGCCAGAAAGAAGATTGACATAATGCCTCAGGTCTTCAAAGGAGGAAGGGGACCAATTTACATGTAACCAGAGTCTGATGCAACTCCACATAAGTTTAGCTAAGGAGCAGTGAAAGAAAATATGCTCGGTGTTCTCCAGTGCCCCACAAAGCACACACCTGTCGGACCCCGGCCCGTTTCTTTTCTTAATCTGATCGGCCGCCGGAAGCTTACTCCGGACAGCTTGCCAGAGAAATATCTTGATCTTAGGAGGAATTCGAGCCGACCAGACATGCTTAAACTTGACCGGGCGCCCCCCAGGGATAAGCTTGGAGTAAGCAGATTTAACCGAAAAACGCCCCGAAGAGGAGAGGGGCCACACCACGGCATCCTCTTCCTCCGAGAGCAGGGGGAAGCAAGTAGTAAGGCGCTGCCAATCTTCCAACTCTTCAGGAGAAAGAGAACGACGAAAATCCAGAACCCAACCCCTAGCCGAGAGCTCAAAGATAGAAACCTCAGTATCATCGCAATATGAAAATAGAACCGGAAAAGCAACAGCCAGCGAGGAGTCCCCGACCCACCAATCAAGCCAAAACCGCGTAGACTTACCGTTCCTAACTACAAATTTTACAAGGGACCGAAAGATCGGCCGGACTTTAACCAGTTGATGCCAAAATTGCGACCCACCCGCAGCCGGCGCGAACATAGGACTCGAGGAGGGGAAATATTTAGCTTTTAGGATAGAGAGCCAGGGTGGCAGTTCCTCAAGAGTCATGATCTTCCACCACCATTTGATCATAAGACAATTATTCATCACTCGCGTATTAATAATGCCCAGACCCCCTTTGGCCTTGGGGCGACATATAATGTCCCATCTGACCATCCTGTACTTACGTTTATTGTCCGCTGCGTTCTAATAGAAAGCACCCCTATGCTTGTCAAAACCATTATGAACCCCACTAGAGAGAAGATAGAATCCCATTAAGAACATAGGTAGCGAAGAAAGACAAGAGTTAGTAAGGGCGACCTTGCCCGCTTGCGTATTATATCGCCCTCGCCAAGGGAGAACTCTGTTGCCAACTTTGGTAACCACCGGAGCGAAGTCTTTAGCCAAAAGTTTAAGCGGGGAAATGGGGAGGCCTAGATATTTGAGAGGGTAGGATCCCAAAGAGCAGTTCAGAAGATGGGCCACCCGCTGCGCCTCTTCGTTCGAGACCCCAGTCACTACAACCTCACTCTTAGAGAAATTGATTTTAAGACCTGAGAGCGCTTCGAAACAAAGCAGAAGGAATTTCAGATTGGTGAGGCTATTATCATTAAGTTCCATCAGAATTATAGTATCATCCGCATATTGGAGATGAGAGATGCCATTAGGGATGAGATGAGAGCTCACCGGAGTGATATGACCAGCCAAGGCAGCTCGAGAGAGAATGCGAGATAGAGCATCAGCCACAAAGTTGAAGAGTAAAGGGGACGCTGGATCCCCTTGCCTG
This sequence comes from Triticum aestivum, assembly GCF_018294505.1. Taxonomy (NCBI): domain Eukaryota; kingdom Viridiplantae; phylum Streptophyta; class Magnoliopsida; order Poales; family Poaceae; genus Triticum; species Triticum aestivum. Next base: position 32,654,919 of record NC_057803.1, read on the forward strand.
AGGCCCCTGCCATTAGCAAAAAACTGGCTAATTTGGCCATTGACAGCCACAGCCGTGTGCCCCCCAGAAACCAATTGCATCAAGCGCTGCATAACAGGCCCCTCAAAGCCCTTAGCCAAAAGAACTTGCCGAAGGAATTTCCAGCTAACCGAGTCGTAGGCCTTTTCAAAGTCAAGTTTGAGAACCACAGCCTTGGTCCCTCGCACCCGTAAGTCATGAACAATCTCATGTAAACAAAGTACCCCGTCCAAAATGAACCTCCCTTTGATGAAAGCAGACTGGAAAGGGCTAATGGTCCGATGTGCAATGGGAGATAGCCTAGTGGCCATGCCCTTTGCAGGCATCTTTGCGAAGTTGTTGATTAAAGCAATCGGCCTAAATTGAGAAATCATATCCGCACCCTTGACCTTAGGGATGAGGGAGAGAACCGCATAGTTAAGTCTAGAAATGTCAACCGATCCCAGCCATTACCCTTGGATGACAGCAGAAATTAGACCTTTTAGTTGGGGCCAGAATTGTCGAAAGAACGGAATGGAGAAACCATCAGGGCCTCAAGCCGCATTAGAATTAGCCGTCCGAATAGTATCAAAAATTTCCTCCTCAGAAGGGGGAATCAACAGAAGCTCATTATCAGCGTGAGAAATCCTATCAAGGGGAGCCCAGAAGCCCGGGGCTAGCGCGAATCCGAGGTCTGGTTTAGCCGAAAGCAGGTTAGAGAAGAACCGAACTACATGACGGAGAATGACCGGCGGTTCAGAGACCCTAACACCATCAATAATGAGGCTGTTAATCAAACATCTACGCCGTCTGCCATTCGCAATGGCGAAAAAGTAAGCCGTGGGAGAATCACCCTTAAGAGTCCAATTAATCGTACCCCTTTGCTTCCAATACACTTCCTCTTGGCGATGAATAGCCAGAAGCTCCTTCTCAAGGCCATAGCGAACTTGCCACTTAGTAGCCGAGAGCCCACCGTTGTCCGCACAGGAATCGAGGGCACTAATTTGAGCACTCAACCTAGATTTGTCGCACCTCGACTCAGCAAAGTGGTTCTTGGCCCATCCTCTAAGGAACTTGCGTAGGGAGTAAGAAACATAATGCCAGTCATCCATAGGGCCAAATGAACGATGGGGGGAGGTAAGAAAGCCCAAGATCTTCTGAGCCAGCATATCAGGGAACCCTTCCACTAAAAGCCAGGACGCGTCAAATTGAAATCTTTGGCAGCCATTGGGGCAGAGACCATCGTCAAGGATGAGAGGAGCGTGATCGGACCCGACGATGGGGAGGGCCCGAAGTGAGCAGCGAGGAAAAAGGCCATCCCAAGCAGGGCAGATAAAAACTCTATCAAGTACCGAGCGAATAGGACAAGTCTGTCGGTTGGTCCAAGTGTAGCGGGCCCCAACCCTCGGGATCTCATGGATAGCCGTGTCCCTGATGAAAGCATTAAAAGCCTCGGCCCGCACCCAGGAGAAATTGACAGAACTCTTATCAGAAGGATACCGAAGCAGATTAAAATCACCCCCAATCAGGAGTGGCAGTTGGCAGGCATCAATTTTAGTAGAAATCTCATCCAAGAAAATTTGTGACAAGGAATGATCAGCCGGACCATATACTACCATAAGTTCAAGGAGGGTGTTATTGGAACGTAGGGAAACTACCATACTAGCCCAGTATATACCATGGTCGAAAGCCACAAAATCAAAGGTGACATTATTGGTGCCCAGAAGAAAGCCGCCAGACTGACCAACAGAGGCCACGAAATTCCACCTAAATCTATCAATCCCAGCAATCGCCGATAGTTCAGAAGGAGAAAAGGAGGGTTTAAGAGTCTCAACAAGCCCGATAAAATCAATTCTTTCAGCGCGCATTAAGTCCTTCAGTTGGTCTCTGCGCCCCCTAGCGCAGAACCCTCTAATGTTCCAAAACAGGGCCTTCATCTTAGAGAAAGGTTTTTAATTCTCAAGCTCGACTTGCATGGAGCCTTGCAGGTTTTAGCACGTTTCGCGCTTCTGCACCGGAGACAGCTGCCCCCTAGCAACCTCGCCCGGTTCCCCTCCGGCCACAACCAGAGGGGCATCCATCCCAGTCCCGGCCTCCTTGGCCTTGGCGATATCAGCCTGAGCACGTTCATTAGCACGAATCAACTACAACAGGGAGGAGGGAGAACCCACGCTAGCGTCTAGACATATCCCAACATCAGCTAATATCGAAAGGAGATGTTCATCGGAATGGGAGGGTAAAATAAGCCTAACAGGAGACTGAGCCAAAGGGGGGGAAGGAGATGAGGGTGAATCCACTCTTGCGAGCGGTCGAGGCAGGAGAGCGCACAGGGACCGGAGGGGCCCGACCAGGGGAAGCCGCCGCCGAAGAAGGGCCCGAAGCCGCCCCCAGGTCCGCCTCCAGACGGCGGCAGAGCCCAGCCGCCGACTGCCTGGAGTCCCCCGAGGCCCGGCTCTTCGCGGAAAACTTCTTCACCGAGGACTTCTTCCTTTTCTTGGCCGCCGAAGATCCCACTAGAGGTAGATCTTCAATGTCGGACAGCGAGGGGGAGGTGGGGCACACGGGCATGTTGGAGCACGCCCCCGACAAGGGGGTGCCCTTCGAAGCAGCCGCGGCCGCAGGACCAGCCACCGTACCAGGCACCGAGCCCTGAACCCCACCACCCGCCGGAGCCGGAGCACAGTCCTTCATCAGCTCCTGCTCAGCAGGAGAAAGCCCATCCCACGCAGACTGGGTGAATCGGGGATCCGTGCCATTCAGCGAGTCCTCAGGACCCCCCCACCCTCCCGGCTCTTGTCATCGTCACCCGAGGCCGGGGGAGGAGGGGGGGGTGGAGGAGCGACCGCACCAGGAGCACCTTCCACCCGAACTCGAAGACGAAAGCCACCAGCCGCCGGGAAGACATCAACGGAACCACGGATGCAGATCGGATCAACACACCACACACGAAGGCGAGCAGGACCCAGAACCGACAGCGAAGCAAGATCGACCTCAATAGGTTTCCCGATAAGCACCCCAAAAGCCATCAAGAAGGACGCGATGCGCAAGCTGGGAGGCACATCATCAACGAGCACCCAGACATCAGACAGAGGAGATATGGTCTTGGATCCGTTGGAAGCCGCTTTGACCGATACAACAAGTTGATTCACAGGGAGAGTGAAACTGGTACAGGAAGACATCATGCGAAGACTCTCTTTAGAGGGGAAAGTGGCGCAAACTCGAAATCAGAAAGCTGCCGGATCTGCCAGTCCCAACCCCCTTCATCCCACATATAAAGTTCATCCAAGAGGGCTTGTGAAGAGATACGCTTGTCTTGGACAGTAATGACACCCACGTTGGACAGGGAGGGAATGGGAGCAGCTGCGGGGACTTCCTTGTCCATGGCAAAAAAAGAGCAACCCGGGAGGCCAATCCTAAAATGGACGAAGGAGGGGGGCTTGATCCTACTCTGACAGTCCACCGTTAGGTGTCCATCCTCCCTACAGATGAGACAGAAAGGAGGGTTCTCGCACCGAGACTGGAAATGGCCAGGGCGATGACACGCGAAGCAGGTGAGGATGGGATTAGAAACCTGGGAGTGAGAGGAGTTACGGTTCGCACCACGAGAAGGCGGCAGAGGGAGGATGCCATCTCCAGAAGAACCACCGACGGCACCCGCGCCAGCACCACGTCCCGCCGCAGGGCCAACCGGACGCCGGGCCGGGGCCCCAGAGCCACCACGAGGAACGAAGCGGGACGGCCCGCCGCCGCCCGCCGCCGGCGCCCGCGGTGGCCCACCCATGGGAGCAAGCGAGGAAGGAGACGAGGAGGGTCCCGAAGATCCCGCCCGGCTCCCTCGCGCCGCCTGTTCCCAAGGGTCGACCACATGCACCGGAGCTGCGGGCGCCAAGGACGGAGAAGCCACCGGCCCGGAACCAGACGCACGCGGCAAAGCGGCACCCACCTCCGACCGCGAAGCCTGGAGCTTGGCGCGGAGCGACGCCTCAAACTCTAGATCCGCAGCGGCGTCGCCAGAGCCGTCCCGCCCCCGCTTGAGGCCGGAGACTGCGTCGCTGGAGGACCCACGGGAGCGGTCCATCGCCACCACCGACGAGAAGGGGAGGAGGAGGGGAGGAGGAGGCTTGGATCTGACAAAGCGGCGGATAGGGAAACGGCGCCGTCGCAGATCAGCAGCGGAGGCAGGAAACCCTAGAAAAGGGGGAACCGACCCCTTCCGGACCCATAAATAGCCGGAGCCAGCCAGGCCGGACTCTGTCGAAAGGGCCGAAGGGGGAGGCGGACTCAACTGGGCTGGCCTAGGCCCATCAGACTCAGACACGAGGGGGGAATCAGCCATGGAATCCAGCGAAGGGGCCGACACAGGCCCACACGGCCCGTCACCGACCAGAGGGACCCGGCCCACGGACCGGGGCACCAACGCAAGACCCGATCCCAGATCTAGGGTTTGCGCCGGCACCGCCGACGACGTGGAAGGGAGGCACCTGGACGGCGACGAACCGGAGGGCACCGCCACCGAGGAGGATGAGACGGGTGAGGCCATGGCGTCCACCCCCGGGCTCACCAAAGAAGGATCCGCCGCCCAGGGAGCGGCGCGCCGGCGCCCACGGCCAACACGACGCCATCCATCCGGGCCCGCATCAAGCGCACACAGCCGGCCCCGACCCCCCGGAGCAAACTTGCGCCGACGGCCCGCCACCAATAACGGAGGCAACCCAACCACCGATGCCGAGCGAGGAGGAGGGGGAGTCTCAGGATCAGAATCGGAGCCAGAGTCGTCGGAATCAAGGGCCCAGAACTTGTTGGCCCGTGGCGCTGCCAGGGCCACCGGACAGGGAGGGGGGAACGCAGGTGGGAGGGGTTCGGGCCCCGCCGCCGGCGGATAGCCCGGAGAGGAGCACGAGGGGAGAAGGGAGCAGGGGAGCGATCTGACTTGAACGCCGGGGACGAGGGGGAACCGCAAGCCGACGGCGTCCCGCGGGGAGGGAGCGAGGGAGGGGAGGAGAGAGCCATCCCGTGCTTTCTTCTCACACGACAGCCTTTCTTCGCCGTGACTTCTCTTCTTGATGTTAGAGGATCCACTTCCGCTGTGTCCACGGCTAGCGATCGCTGTGAGGTTCTTCAGTTTGATGGCTGGAAAGGCTGGCCGGTTCACAAGGTCTCAAAACAAGTTTGCGCCTCACTATATTAATATAGCAAACACCCAATACAACCAACGACAGGATTTTGGGCTGAAAGCAAAACAAATGTCTAGACAAAAAAAGAGAAAATACAAAAAAACAAATGCCAACAATGACGGATGAACAAAACTAAGAGGCCTCGTGACCATTGCACCCACCGAAGATCTTCCACCAAGATCCTAGCCTCTGAAGCGCCGGTACCAATCAACACCTTTAAGAAGGGGCGCGACAATGACGACACTGCTGCCAAGGATTTCCCCTGGCACACGACGAGGAGAAAGGAAAGGTAGCACACCCGACGCCCACCAGGAAGGTCCGGCGGCACCCTCAAGCGCCACAGCGTTGGTGTCGGACAGACCGATAGGGATTTCTCCCGATCCCAACCATCACCACGGACGCTCCGGAGCACTCCACCATACCGCCCACCACCTTGCGCTAACACGGTTTTGAAGCCACCCATGCTGTCTCACCACGACACCGAGAAGTGAGGCCTGCACAATGAAGAAGAAGAGCCGGGACTAGGGGCAGCAGCACCGTCGGCTGCGGGAGGGCCCGACCTCCACCATCAACGACGGTAACTGACCAGACGCAACAACAGGAGCAAACCAGGCCCATGGGCCCATAGGCCTGCCTGAGCCCTGAAATGCCCGTAACGCTCCCGCCGTCGTGCTGCAGAAAGCACGCCGTCAACGTCGCCGTCCTTCCTCTTCACCGCGCAGGAGGCACGGAGGTTGCGCCGGAGCCAGTCACCACCTCCAGGTCGCGTCGGAGGCGCGTCGGCGGCCAATCCGCCGCCAAGGAGCAGCACCTCCACCATGTCGGCCGCCAGTCACCGCCTCCAGGTCGCTGGCCGCTGCCAACCGAGCTGCACCGCCATCGATCCCTTGCCCCGGAAAGGAGAACCGCGCACGGGCAAAGGAGGTGCCGCCGCTGCCAACCGAGCCGCACCGCCGCCAACCCCCTGCCCCGGGAAGGAGAACCGCACGCGGGTAAAGAAGGTGTCACGGCCACCAACACCACCCGGGCCAGATCCAGGGGCGCCCGCGGCTGGTGACCGGGGCGGGGAGGGGTGGAGGGGTGAGGGTGGAAGAGGGGGCGGAGGAAGAGTGGTTGCGCGTAGCCCCGACCACCTCTTGGGGAGACAACGCTAGGGCCGGGTTGGGCGGAGGTGGAAAATAATTGCCTGGACACGGCCTCGCCAGTTCACAAGGTCAGGATCGACCGGACACCGGCAGCTGAGCTCCCTACGAGCGCATATCTAGTAGTTTCACAAGCCAGGTAGCACCAGTAATATTAGATCTAGTATATCAGATTCAGACATTATGCAGATCATTGATTCCTTCAAAAGATGTGCAGGTAGAACTGTTCACTGGTCTGAATAGAGTTGAGATTTTTTTGGAAAGAGGACAAGTCCCGGCCTCTGAATCAGAACGATGCATACGGCTGCATTTATCTTTGTTCTTTCTCCAGGTAGGATAGTATAATGGGCGCGTCTACTGGGCGGCCGACTGCCCAGTAGAGCGATCCAGCGGCCGGTCAAAGAAGGCAAGTATCTGTCCCTTTTATTGTCAGAAAAAAAAACAAAGGAAACAGCCACCCGTTCCTACCGTTTGGGCATGCGTTACATGCATGCGTTGCATGCATGCGTCTAGTGCTTGCATGCCGATGCATTAATGTTCCTCACGCTCGTCTCTTGTGCATTAATTTTTGGTTTTCAAAATTATAAAAGACGTATCTTCTAAACCGTGTGTCGAAATTCAGATCCGTTTTCACCGTTGAAACCCTCGCGACGTGCTCTTCAGAAGTAGATCCCGCATGGGGATGTTTCGACGAACTAGTCTTCCTGCCAACTAAACATCAATATGTGTGCAACTAGACTACATGTTGCGCCAACTGAGCATATGTGTGCGCCAATAGTCCTTCTGTCAACTAAACATCAATGTGTGTACAACTAGACTACATTCCCGCGCCAACTGAGCATATGTGTGTGCCAATAGTCTTGCCAACTAAATATTAATGTGTGTGCAACTAGACTATATTGCCGCGCCAACTGAGCATATATGTGTATAACTAGTCATGTCAACTAAATATCAATATGTGTGCAACTAGACTACATTGCTGCGTCAATTGTGGATATGTGTGTGCAACTAGTGTCCTGCCAACTAAACATCAATATGTAAGCAACTAGACTAAATTACAAGCCAACTGAGCATATACATGTGCAACTAGTCCTTCTAGCAACTAAACATCAATGTGTGTGCAACTAGACAACATTATAAGCCAACTAAACATTAATGTGTGTGCAAACTAGACTAAATTATAAACCAACTAATTTTAAAAAAAGTTGCACCATATAGTACTAAAGTTGCACAATGCAGTACTTTAGTTACACCATATAGCACCAAAATTGGCATCAAAAAAATTTCGTCAAAACATATCCATGCGGGATCTAGTTTTAAAGAACTCGTCGCGATGAATCCAATGGTGAAAACGGAACTGAATTCCGACGTGTGGTTTAAAAGATATGGCTTTAAAAGAATTTGAAATCCCGAAATAAAAGTACGTGGATCTGTTTTCTCTAATTGATGAGAGTAGTGTGAACAAATTTAATGCCAGCACCCACATGCGCTACAAGACAAAAAAAATACACATGTGTGTGTGTGACAGACGCGACCGCTCGGAAACACCAAAAAACGCACGGCCACTTTTTAGATTTTAGGTAGTATAATACTCCCTCCGTAAACTAATATAAAAGCGTTTAGATCACTAATAGTAACGTACTCTTAGTGATCTAAACGCTCTCATATTAGTTTACAGAGGAAGTACCTTAGGCCAACTCCATCGCGCGACCCTATCCTGTCCGTCTCCGTCCGTTTGGGGTAAAAGGGACAGACGAGACGGCCCAGCGCGCGGGTGCAAACGGACAAATGTCCGGATTCCGTTCGCTTTCGACCCATCCCCGGCCCAAACTTGCGCTCGGTTTGGGGTGAAACGGACGCCCGCGGACGGCCTCGACGCACGCCCTTGTCCCCCCCGTGGCCCGCCTGTCGGGGACACTAGCAGTCGCTCCGCTCCCAACGCTTCACTCTCTCTCCCCGCCCCGCCCCGCCGCCGGCGCCGCCGCTATTCTCCGGCCACCTCCTCACCGCGCAGCCCCCCGCCGTCCATACGAAACCACGTCTCGACATGGCCGTCATCACGCCCGCGCTTCCGCCGTAGTTTTAGTCAGAAATATGCCCTAGAGGCAATAATAAATTGGTTATTATTATATTTATATTTCCTTGTTCATGATAATCATTTATTATCCATGCTAGAATTTTATTGATGGGAAACTCAGATACATGTGTGGATACATAGACAACACCATGTCCCTAGTAAGCCTCTAGTTGACTAGCTCGTTGATCAATAGATGGTTACGGTTTCCTGACCATGGACATTGGATGTCGTTGATAACGGGATCACATCATTAGGAGAATCATGTGATGGACAAGACCCAATCCTAAGCCTAGCACAAAGATCGTGTAGTTCATATGCTAAAGCTTGTCTAATGTCAAGTATCATTTCCTTAGACCATGAGATTGTGCAACTCCCGGGTACCATAGGAGTGCTTTGGGTGTGCCAAACGTCACAACGTAACTGGGTGGCTATAAAGGTACACTACAGGTATCTCCAAAAGTGTTTGTTGGGTTGGCACGAATCGAGACTGAGATTTGTCACTCCGTGTAAACGGAGAGGTATCTCTGGGCCCACTCGGTAGGACATCATCATAATATGAACAATGTGATCAAGGAGTTGATCACGGGATGATGTGTTACGGAACGAGTAAAGAGACTTGCCGGTAACGAGATTGAACAAGGTATCGGGATACCGACGATCGAATCTCGGGCAAGTATCGTACCGCTAAACAAAGGGAATTTTATACGGGATTGATTAAGTCCTTGACATCGTGGTTCATCCGATGAGATCATCGTGGAGCATGTGGGAGCCTACATGGGTATCCAGATCCCGCTATTGGTTATTGACCGGAGAGTTGTCTCGGCCATGTCTGCATGACTCCCGAGCCCGTAGGGTCTACACACTTAAGATTCGATGATGCTAGGGTTATAGGGAAAGTATGTATGCGGTTACCGAATGTTGTTCGGAGTCTCGGATGAGATCCCGGACGTCACGAGGAGTTCCGGAATGGTCCGGAGGTAAAGATTGATATATAGGAAGTATGGTTTTGGCCACCGGAAGTGTTCCGGGCATCACCGGTAGTGTACCGGGACCACCGGAGGGGTCCGGGGGTCCACCGGGAGGGGCCACGGGCCTCGGAGGCATACATGGGCCTATAGTGGGAAGGGACCAGCCCCTAGGTGGGCTGGGGCGCCTCCCACCAAGGCCCAAGGCGCCTCCAAGAGGGGAGGGGGGCAAACCCTAGGGCAGATGGGCCCTAAGGCCCACCCCAGGTGCGCCTCCCCCTCTCCCTCTTGTGGCCGCCACCCTAGATGGGATCTAGGGCTGCCGCACCCCTTGGGGTGGGAACCCTAGGTGGGGGCGCAGCCCTCCCTCTCCCCCTATATATAGTGGAGGCAAAGGGGCAGCCCAACACATGATTCAATCTCCCTGTTGGCGCAGCCCTACCCCTCTCCCTCCTCGTCTTTCGTAGTGCTTGGCGAAGCCCTGCTGGAGTCCCGCGCTCCACCACCACCACCACGCCGTCGTGCTGCTGCTGGATGGAGTCTTCCCCAACCTCTCCTTCTCCCCTTGCTGGATCAAGGCGTAGGAGACGTCACCGGGCTGCACGTGTGTTGAACGCGGAGGTGCCGTCCGTTCGGCACTAGGATCATCGGTGATTTGGATCACGACGAGTACGATTCCATCAACCCCGTTCACTTGAACGCTTCCGCTTAGCGATCTACAAGGGTATGTAGATGCACTCTCCTTTCCTCGCTGCTAGATTACTCCATAGATTGATCTTGGTGATGCGTAGAAAATTTTGAATTTCTGCCACGTTACCCAACAACAACATGTCTGATGTCAATGTACAAGTTTTGTCAGGCTGTGATCGAGGTCTTTGGCCCAGAGTACTTGAGGCAGCCAACTGCCGCTGATACAGAGAGATTGTTGGCGACCAACGCAGCTAGAGGCTTTCAGGTATGCTTGGCAGCATAGATTGTATGCACTGGGAGTGGAAGAACTGTCCATTTGCTTGGCAGGGCCAGTACAAGGGGCATGTTAACGGGTGCACTGTCATATTAGAAGCGGTGGCATCACAAGATCTTTGGATATGACATTCTTTCTTCGGCATGGCAGGTTCTCACAAGGATATCAACGTGCTGCAACGTTCTCCGGTCTTTGCGAGGCTTGCAGAAGGCCACTCCCCACCTGTCAACTTTGAGATCAACGGCCACCATTACAATAAGGGATACTATCTAGCAGATGATATATATCCTCAGTGGTCAACTTTTATGAAGACAATCTCGAAACCCCAAGGTGAGAAGAGAAAGAGATTTGCCCAAATGCAAGAGAGTGTTAGAAAGGATGTGGAACGTGCTTTTGGTGTGCTTCAATCCCGGTGGGGTATCGTTCGAAACCCTGCACTGTCATGGGATGAAAGGAAGCTTTGAGAGGTGATGACTGCTTGTGTGATCATGCACAACATGATCGTCGAGGACGAGCGTGATGAGAGTATCTTCGACCAAGGATTTGATTATCAAGGTAAAAATATTGAGCCCCTGCATCAAGACCCGACCACATTTGAACAGTTTGCCCAATTTCACCGTGAGATGCGTGATTGGCACACTCATGTGAATCTTCAAAATGACTTGGTTGAGCACGTGTGGGATCACGTTGGCAACCAATAGATGTATTTGTTCATTTTATATTCAGTCAACACAATTTTAATTGGGTTGTAAAACTATTTTAATTTTCATACAAATATTTGGGTTCGAAACTAGTTTTAATGTAAATTTGGGCAATTCTTGGCCGTGACGGACAGGATGGGGTAAAAGGATGCGGCCGCGCGCTGGGCGCACGGCCACCGCATCCCAGGACAGGCCCGGACACGACCCAAAATTCCTATCCAAAGGGACAAAAACAGGACAAAACGGACGTCCGTTTGGAATCGCGCGGTGAAGTTGGCCTTATATCTTGATACTTTGCCGGCTACCGGAATAAAGGTGCGCGCAGCTAACGTACCATAATTCTGGTCGCTGATTTCTGGCCGCCATCACTTCGTACATCTTCCACGGTACATCAGCGAGTGACGGAAAGGGTTTTGGTACATGCATTGCATGTATGCAGATTTTGGCATCGTACACGCAGCAGGTTCAACGGATCTATCCTCATCCTTGGTGCGCAAACCAGGGATAAGCAGCTGGCCCCTCGACTTCTCCCGTCGACTCGACGGACGACGGGCCCTCCGGGCCTGGCAAGCGAAATGAGACGGGCAAAGACAAATGCAGAAGGACAGGTCATGTTTTAGCCGCACGGTGCATGCAGCGCTGCTGCTGCCCATACCGGTGGCCACGCACGTGCGTGCCACCGTCGCAAGGCCCCGTGTGCCCACGTCCACATGCGTGCGTGGCTTCGAAAGTCGCGTGTCGCGTGGGCTCTCTCGTGTTTGTGCGTCGGGGAGCCTGCTGCCAAAGCTTTGTCAAGGCCTGCACGGGGTTCGAGCCGTGTCACGTCGGCCTCGGGTCCAAGCCCGAGAAGCGGAACATGGCTGGGAAGGAAGTGCGCGGTCGCGAGCTTTGGCCACGTACAGCAGCATGTCCGGCTTCTCGTAGCGAGCGAGCGAACGGTTGCAGGACGAGGCGACCGAGCGATGGCATGCCAGGTGCGCATAAAGAACGAGCGGTGGCATGCCGTCCGGATGACCGGATTCGGTTCCCGAGTAGCTAATGACGTGGACCAACGAGTGCCTTGCGAGTGACATTTCAAAACAGTTTTTAAAACTTCTGCAGTACCCAATTCTTTTAGGCAGTTTACGATAGGTCCGGCTTTGATTTTATTTTTTTGACTAATACATACTCCTTGTCCGCACGTAAGTTGGGGGTAGCTACCAAACGTGCACTCTCCAACCCTCCACACGGTAATGGTCCGATCCACTCGAGGTGTTCAGTGTCTTTTGGAATGTTCTAGATCCAAGACTCAAAAAAGGAAGGTTCTAGAACCTTCCCTCGACCATTTATTTTCTATTTTCCTATTGTCGGTCTTATTCTCGTGTTTACATTTTTGGTTTAATGTTTTCTTTCTATTTTTGAAATTCACATATTTTTATTAATTCATGAATGTTCAATAAATCCAGGAATATTTCTAAAATTTGTGGTTTTTGTAAAAGACAATCAGAAGTCTTTAAAATTTAGAATATTCAAAAAATCTTGAACATTTTTTAAACGTCAGAGCATCTTTGAAATTTACCAAAATTTTAAAATAATTCTTGAAAAATTTATAAATCCAGGACGTTTAGTAAAATTTTGGCAGTAGACGACCCTTTTATGCAGTTTAGGGAAAAAGTAGGTCTGGTCTTCCTTTTATTTTCGAAATTTTTCTAGAATTCGTGATTTATTTAAAAAATTGAGAAACATTTTTGAAAATTTATGATTTTAGTAAAACTTTAGAATGTTCTAAAAATTCATGAACATTTTTAGAAGTTCAGAGCATCTTTAAAATTTACCAACATTTTTTAGATAATTCTTGAAAATTTTACTTTTTATGAATATTTAAAAAAACTAGTACATTTTTTAGAAAAAAAATGTCAGTAGCCGACTCTTCAATGCAGTTTATTAGGGAAGAAGTGACTAGGTCCGGTTTCCTTTTTGTTTTTGGAGGAAGCAAGAACATTTTTAGAAGTTCAGAGCATCTTTAAAATTTACCAATATTTTTTAAATAAGTCTTGAGAATTTTACTTTTTATGAATATTTTTAAAAACTAGGACATTTTTTAGAAAAAAATGTCAGTAGCCGACTCTTCAATGCAGTTTATTAGGGAAGAAGTGACTAGGTCCGGTTTCCTTTTTGTTTTTGGAGGAAGCAAGAACATTTTTAGAAGTTCAGAGCATCTTTAAAATTTACCAATATTTTTTAAATAAGTCTTGAGAATTTTACTTTTTATGAATATTTTTAAAAACTAGGACATTTTTTAGAAAAAATTGTCAGTAGCCGACTCTTCAATGCAGTTTATTAGGGAAGAAGTGACTAGGTCCGGTTTCCTTTTTGTTTTTGGAGGAAGCAAGAACATTTTTAGAAGTTCAGAGCGTCTTTAAAATTTACCAATATTTTTTAAATAATTCTTGAAAATTTTACTTTTTATGAATATTTTAAAAAAACTATGACATTTTTTAGAAAAAATTTGTCAGTAGCCGACTCTTCAATGCAGTTTATTAGGGAAGAAGTGACTAGGTCCGGTTTCCTTTTTGTTTTTGGAGGAAGCAAAAACATTTTTAGAAGTTCAGAGCATCTTTAAAATTTACCAATATTTTTTAAATAATTCTTGAAAATTTTACTTTTTATGAATATTTTAAAAAAACTATGACATTTTTTAGAAAAAATTTGTCAGTAGCCGACTCTTCAATGCAGTTTATTAGGGAAGAAGTGACTAGGTCCGGTTTCCTTTTTGTTTTTGGAGGAAGCAAAAACATTTTGTGACCAGAGTGGGATTTGAACCCACGCCCTTTCGGACCAGAGCCTTAATCTGGCGCCTTAGACCAACTCGGCCATCTGATCGTATGTGCGAATTTTAACCTTGCTTCTTATAAGTCTTGAAGTTTACTAACCACAGTTTGCAAAAGAAGCTTCTTTTGGTCCTTGGCTCCTTGCAGGCCTTCTGTTATGTCTACTCTTACATAAACCAACTTGTAATGGCTTGGCTGATGTACCTGCTCTCCACCCCTTCCTGTGGGTGGTTAGGCAGTGGCTTACTCTGATTTGGTCATAAGCAATGTCTCAAACGTTGCTTACATTCGCCCTAGGCGCCTGCTGATGCTTTTGATGAGCTAAAGCCTATTTAGCTGGTCATAGCGCAGCTAGATATAATTTAGGCGCTTTGGGTCATGTCTGCCTTTTGCTGCTTTCCCTTTTATGTTTCAGTATTGGGTTATTTGTAGAAGACGATATTCTTTACCATTCTTTTTACTAGCCACATTACATATATACTCCCTCCGTTTCTAAATATAAGACATTTTGGCAGTTCAAATGTTCTTGCATTTGGACATAGAGAGAGTATACATCAAGCAATCACAAATGTTTCAACCTTTTCTCCGGTCGCAATCATATATTTCAGAGCTAAAACCAACACAGACCACCCCATTTTTTCTCCTTGAGATCATTAAGCCAAAGACACAAGCATCTAGTCCAGAGGTCAGCACACCGAAGTTCTTCTAATAAATAAAATTATTTTTAGGAGAATAAATAAACTAAAAGCCATCCAGCCAGCCACCATCCGAGATTTTCGCCAGGAAATAACCAGGTTAGCAATGGCGATTCTTCACAGAAGTCCGCAAGCAGTGCACTATTTATTGCTTTATATGATACTGATCAGTTCCTTTGCTTGCTGGTCTACGCTACAGACTATATAGACCTTTTCATGTGCATCACTATCACCAAATTCCTGCAAATAAAGGTGGGAAACATGGTGAGAACTCAGAGCTTTCTTAATCAATCAGCAATAAAAAATTGCTTATCAAAAGAAGTAACATAACACTTAGCAAGCAAACATTAAACTAGGTGCTCGTGCAGTGCTTCGAAGATACAGATCAATAGTTTAGTACTGTCACCATATCTTGATGGGCTAAATTGCTTGCTAACATCTACTACCTCATTTTTGATCAATTTGAACTGCTAAAACGTCTTGTATTTAGGAAAAGAGGTAGTAGTTTTTTGATATTCGGAAACAAAATGTGATACATTGAGAAATACCAGTTCACATTCAAATGCAAGAACATAGAATCCAGATAGTGAAGTCCAGATTTGAGAGGAGATAGCAGATATTCCTTGTGCGAACATCACAAAAATTTAACTAAAATTTACTGATCAGATCATTCTGCTAAAGAAAACATGATACAGATCAAAGAAAGATATTTGACATACTTAGGAGGGTACAGTTGCTCCAAAATGTTATATAAGCGCAGAAACTGCAATAGTGTATCAAATATCCAAAAAGTACATGTGGAGGTGATCACACAACAATGATTATCTGGTAAGAAGTATTTCTAAAGGAATTTCTAGAATTGTACCGACAGTTCTGCCGGACACGGGAACACCGCTGAGATATCAGATATCTCAAACATTCTGTCTTCCTAATTTAAAATTTGCTTTGCTTAGAAGTATATCAGTATATGTGACTTGGGGAAGCAACAAGAGACAACACCTACACGTCTAGAAGACTAGCAACCATGGAAGCTTAGACAATGACCTTTTCCCTTTCTTTTAGAAAAGACTGCAGAAAACTTGGACCTCTGAAATGTGGGCGGTTAAGCTCAATAACAGAGTGGTAATTTATAAATCAGTATGACCTGACTTGGTCTGGATCATATAGACACGGTTCACCCACTGGAATTACTACTTACAAATACGGAGCACAAGAGTTATGTATTATATCACACATCTAGAATTCACCGCAACTTGACATACGGAGAAATTTCATTCACCGCAAAATCTTGTACGGTATTGTGCAAAAAGAGGCCATGAGACAGAACAAATCGATGAGCCAAACAATAATTTATATCAAACTGAGTCGTTCATAGTGTCTACAAGGAGCATCTCTTATGTACATTGCAACCACAACATGATCAAAGAGCACATGGCTATAACTTATCATATCCATACCTTACACACTCTTCATCATCGATCCTTGGCTCTCAGTTGGGATGCCGGATGATCCTTTGCAGCACGACGGTCCTTGCTCGGCGGATGTCTCGGCTACACCGGTCAGCCTGCTCCCCGAGGTCCTCGACGCTCTTCATGAAGGCCTCCAGCTTCTTCTTGATCTCCTCCACCCCGAACTTGACCGCCTCCTCGTCCCGCTCCGCGAAATCCACGCAGTCGATCATTGAGCCGATCTCCATCTCCACCCGGTTGATGAGCACCCTGATGTTGTCCAGATCCTTGATGGCGATGAACGTGCCGACCTGCATTGCGCTCACCACCTCCTTCTGCCCACGGACGGCGTCCTGGTACCCTTTGAGCAGCGAGTCGATCCACTTCCCCATGGACCCTATCGGAATCGCAGCCGCCGCGGCCAATGCCGCTGCGACGGGCGGCGCGGCGATGGCCGCGGCGACCACCGAGCAGATGAGCACCGCCGCGAAGGTGCTCGCGAATATGACGCTCGACACCCGGCGCCACGCCTTGATGGTCTTGATCTTCTTGTCCAGCCGGTGCTTGCGCTGCTGCAGCTTCTCCAGCATGGCCAGCTGCTGCCGGTACACGGCCTGGAAGGCCTCGAAGAACTCGTCGGTGAAGGGGTCCCCGGCCGCCTTGAACTGGCGCAGCTCGTGCAGCGTGCGCGCGTACCGGGCGGCGGGCGCGGCGGCGGCGGCGGCGTTGTCGTCCTCGTCGTCGAAGCGCTGGAGCGCGACGTGGAGGAGGAGCTGCGAGTCGCGGGCGCGCTTGAGGCACTTGTCGAGCGCGGTGCAGAAGTCGAGGGTGTGGAGGCTGCTCTCGAAGTAGTCCTCCACGAGGTCGAACAGCTCGGGGCTCTTCCAGATGTCCTTCTTGCAGTCGAGGATGACCTTGACCACCTCCTGGTTCATGTCCAGGAGGCAGCCGGTGACCTCGCGGAGGGAGTCGAGCGACATGGAGCGCACCTCGACCCCCACCGCCAGCGTGGAGATGGCGCGGCTGGTGCGGCGCTGCAGCGTGGAGTCGAAGGTGCGCACCTCCGGGTCGTGCCGGCACGCCGCCTCGTACGAGCTGAGCTCCTCCGCCGCGGCGGCGTGCGGCAGCCCCGACTCCGACGAGGTCGTCGGCCGGTGGGGCCTGCTGCCGCCGGCGCTGCTGCTGCTGGAGTTCCCCATTGCCGGAGGCGAAGACGGCCGGTGGCACCCGCAAATCAGACCCAGGATGGACGGACGGACTTTCACCGGATTTCGAGGAATCAGCAGCAGATCAGGAGCACGACGCGTCCCAGGACCGAATCGAGGAGCGCCTCAGCAAGCAGGACGGATCAGACCGGCGAGCATTGGCAGGAGCCCACAGAATCCTTGCAAGAAAATCCGGGAGCCGGAGAAGCGGATTCGAGCGGGGACGAGAGAGAGAGAGAGGGAGAAGCTGCGAGCTTTATCGGCGGGGCGGCGCGGCGCGTCGGAGCGAGCGGTCAAGAAAGCGAGGTCTCGGGGGAGATCGAAGATGAATGGGAATGAATGCAGGGAGGGAGGGGGGTCGGGGGTGGTTTTGTGGAGTGTGGTTGTTGTCAGGTGTGGGGATGGCTTGTACGCATGACGAACGGACGGGGGACGGAGGTGGAGGTGGCGGTGGAGATGGATGGGCAGGCGGCAATGGCCGGCGGCGGAAGCAACCTGATGCTTCTCACTCCATCTCTAGGCGCGTGTGCGTGTGCGGCGGATGTGGTCTGAATCTGATCTGATGATGCAATCGCAGCAGCAGTAGGAGTGGAGTAAACACACGAGCAATTGCGCGTGCGTGTTGCTGCTGGCTGCTGCCCTGATTAGTTTCTGTCTCGGGGAAGCAAGCAACGAAGCAACGCACCACCACACCGCAGCAGCAAAAAGGGAAAAGGCCAAAGTGCCACATCGAGTAATTCGCAAACTGATTTCTTTTCCTTCACAGCATTGCCCACTTTCTGGCTGCATTATCTCGTGTGATTAATTCCATTTTTTTTCTCTCGAATATACCTAATTCTAATTCCATTTTAGCATCCTTAAGCCCTGTTCGGAGAATCTCCACTCCACAACTCCACTTCCAGAGTTGCAGTTGAAAACTGCGGAGCGGCTATTTTCTGACTCCACGGCTCTTGCAATTTCGTGAACCTGGTGAAATTCCAAACAGGCCTTTACTGTATAATTTCTCTTGAAAAATTCAGCTGGCGGATGGGGTTGAAAGCCGTCGGCACTCTCTGTGAAACCAGCTAAACATGTGTGCACAATTGCACATCATATCCACTTGTCGACGAAATGCTTGCAGAATCCCATACTCCATGCGTGCATCATCCGAACCGTGGCCGTTTCCGTTTTTTTTTTGGTTTTCTTTCGTTGTGTGATACCCAAGCTTCAGTTGCTTTTCCATTTCGAAAAGAAGCAAAACTTCAGTTGCCTTTTCTTTTTATATGTCCATCTATCGATCCAGCACCCATCCATGTGTTTTTTTGCTGTGTGTACCTTACACTTCTTACACGTACGTCGACGATGAGGTCTTGATCAGAAATCATTAGCGCAAAAAGGTGTGCTAGTAAATACTTCCTTCGTCCCAAAATATAAGAACATTTTTAGCACTATCATAGTGTCAAAAATGTTCTTATATTCTGAAACAGAAGGAGTAATTAACTTTAATACTGTGTTTACTACTGTATATGGTAAGTCCCTTGAAATTACTGAGATCCAGTGGAAAGATTGAGCAAGAGTGGCTTGGCAAGTGTGAGCAGTGACAGCACAGCACGGCACGGCGGGAGAAGAAAAGCGGCCCGGCCGGACCAAATGGGACGGTCGTGGTCTGGTCTTTGCGGAGAAAATGACCCCTCTTTTCTTGGACAAGGCACGACTACATTTACATTTTCCGGTGCACAGCACAGACGTGTGGTCCCATGCCCATGATGGTCACATGATAGTTGACTCTGGTTGTTTTCAGGCCAGATCTGCTCCGTAAGAGCATCTTCAGCCGTTGAGCCCTTTAAAAGACATTTTTTTCGTCTTTCGAGGGACTGCCAGCGAAACTTTTGGCCTGAGGGTGAAAAAGTTACCAGTTGTGTTCACCCGAAGCCGTGCCCAGGCCGCGCCCGCCACAGGCCACAGCCGGCCCGACCTCGCCGCCGAGCTCGAGCAGAGTAGCATGAGCGCAAGCCGGCGGAGCAGAGGACGAAGGACCGGTGCAGCGCCAACGAGATGATGGTCGTGCTCTCATAGTGCAGCGGCGTGTTCCTGGACCCGATGGCCGTGCTCTCGCAGTGCCGCGATGCAGGACAACGTGGACTATAAATTGCAGAGCCCTCTGCCGCTCTCTCCATCGTCCTCTGCCGCCCTTTGCCGCTCTCTTCATCTCTCCATCACCCTCTGCCGTCGACACGTCACCACCGCGCCACCATGCCGCCTCGCCGTCGGGGAGGTACGGGCTAACGCGGCGTCCGCGTGTGTCCGTCCGGCACCTACTCCGCCGAGATTCGGCCGGGCGGCGGCATGCGGCTCCGTCTCGGAACCTTCGACACCGCGTAGGAGGGCGCCCGCGCGTACGACGCTGCGGCGTGGCGCCTCCTGCAGTCCCGTCAGGACATGAACTTCGCCGACGTGGCGACGCGGGAGCGGGCACAGGAGTTGGCGCCTTTCCCGCGGTTTTTCACCGACGAGGATCGTCGCAAGTACCGGAGGCGGGAGCATCGTCTCAGGCTGGCCGAGATGGACGAGCAAGCCATGGCGCTGTGGAGCCATCGCTTCCCGGAAGACACCAACTAGGAATAGTTCTTTGCCCAGAGGAGGGCGAAGAGGAGGGAGGAGCGAGCCGACTATCGCGAGGACAAGCGAACGCGGAAGGCGGTCGCTAAATACAACGAAGCGCTAGGAGATGCGTCCTCCTGGAACTCCGGCGACGAGCGGTTCCTTGACGCCTACGCTCCGACGTAGGAGGAGGACATCACCGAGACAGAGTCCGAGTCGGACGAGTAGTAGTAGTAGGAGAACTATCTACGAAACCAATTTATATATCGAATCGTAGTAGGAAAAAATTGATGAAATATAGCGCGCCTGCTGGAGCGGCGTGGGCATGCTTTAATTTGCGGCGGCCGCTAGATTCAGCGCATCGCCGCGCGCAAAAGCTGACTAACCCGGCGCTGTATTCTGACTTTTAGCGCGCGGCACGTTGCGCGGCTGTTGAAAATGCTCTTAACTATTACCGTGTGTGTCGACTCCAGCCGCTTAATTGCTACCGTGTGTGTTGACACGGCGCGCCATCTGAAGCTCTCACATCGCTGCTAAGCAAACCGAATCTATCCGCGCCGCGTCCTACAGCCAGCCAAGCACGTTGTAGGGCATCTCTACTTCTAATGCAGCAGTTGGTAGTCTCGCTTTC
Source organism: Triticum aestivum (assembly GCF_018294505.1). Taxonomy (NCBI): domain Eukaryota; kingdom Viridiplantae; phylum Streptophyta; class Magnoliopsida; order Poales; family Poaceae; genus Triticum; species Triticum aestivum. Next base: position 32,675,308 of record NC_057803.1, read on the forward strand.
AGATTTTTTTGTCCCACCTTTCATGTTTTTTTGGTACCTCCTCCCACCTTCACTAATTTTTTTGTAGATTTTTTTCTTCCCCTCCTGCCACTTCATCGATTTATTTCCGCGTCATCCTCTCACACAACGAAAGAAATCTGAACAGATCAGAACTTTCTATACTGGCGCAAGTTATTTAGTAATGTAGAATCAATCACGAACAATCTCTAAAAATCAAATCTAAATTAATTAACCTTACCTTAAATCAATCAAACACATTAATTAGAAAACAAATATTTGATTTTCAGAAAAATCGCTCAATCACATTAACCTTATCCTAACTCATGGATGATAATCAATTTCCAAATAAAGGAAACAATACAATGAGGGAGCAGTAAATAAACTCCCTTTCTTATGACATGTATATGATATTCCCTCCCCTCTCCGTTGTCGAGCTTTCTTGATTCTCGAGGCCGATGCTTGGGCTGCATCACTGGGTCACGACGGTGCCGGAGGACGAGGACGGCGAGGCCGGGTGCCGCGGCCGGTGAAGGGGGCGAAGAAGGGCGGCTTCCCTGGCCGTGGCCGTGGCCGTGGCCCTGTGAGTTGGTGCGGTGGAAGCGGCACTTGAAGGACCCGGCGTGGGTAGCCGGCGCGCAGACGCACTTGGAAGCGGGCCCGTGGCCCGTGCCGGATGGCGCCGACGCCGACCCGGTCCACCTCCTCCGAGTATTCTTGGAGCTGTGACTGGTCGATTTACATGAAATTAATTCCCTCAGTTGTGGTGGCAAATATAATACACATAATTAATATTATTATGCACTGGCGTGTGTGTAAAATAGATGAATTATGGTCCCGTACCTAATAAGATGGATATTTGTGTGTTAGAGAGAGAGAGGGGGAGAGGGGAGAGAGAGTGAGGAAGAGGGAGAGAGTGTGTGTGTGAGGATTTGATGGTAAAAAAGGTCGTCAATGTCACTTGATATGTATGAGAATATTAATATTGAACTCTTAAAATTAATGTGGCCCCGTTGCAACGCACGGGCGTTCTTCTAATGTACAATATTTGATAAGATAGTCTTATCTTAAGTCTTGCATGTAATTTAGAAATGACAAAAATAAATGTCTACAATGGGTCATATCTTAGCTTTATCTTTAATAATTAGTTATTCCTAAAAATATAGCGAAACATATTATGTTAAGAGATCATCTTTTATCTTTTCTTATGTGTTTTTTCTCCTTCACTTCATCATTTGTTCTACGTGACACTTTTAAGATAGCATCATTGTACATGCCCGTACATATGTGTTGAGTGGTGGCATGCCGACCGACCGATCTATCTCATCTCTTTGCACGTCTATCCAGCTGGAGCTGGAGGGGGGTTGTGTCCCAACTTTCGGTTTCATGGATCAGACACGCTCGCTTAACCGTTTTCCGTTGCTTGCCTTGCCTTGCCACCGCATCCTTTCCCCGGCTCAAGTCGGATCACGGCAGATCGCTTCGCCGGCACAGGACCGGTCGCCTTCCTGCGTCGTGCGTGTGTGCGCGTGGCCGCACGTCCTCCCAAGGGGCAACGGAGCAAGCAAAGCGTCATCTTATAAGCATTGTTAGGCTAGTTATAGTAAGAGTAATTTAGCGAGTAACATAACGCATTTCAATTTTTTTTGCTTATATGGCAAGTAGTTAATGAGAAATAGTAACATAATATGTTACTGTAACATAGCATTTCTCAATACAAGATGAGTCTACAAACTAATAAATGAAGCCGTCTATGACACTCTATAATGTTACTTTATACTATAAAGGTAGTAACTTAGACTAATATCATATGCATGACACTAGTCTAAGTTACTCCCCAATATGAGCAGCCTTATATTGCTTGGAAAGAATGAACTGATCAGCATGAGCTTGATCGATTAAGCATGCGTGCGGGCCGTGTGCCGTTTCGGAAAATAAATTACTAGTCAACGTTGTGGCAGGTGGTGCATGGAACGAGATCCTCTAACATCACGAAGGGATGTCAAGGAAGCTACGGTATCCTGACATCCCTTCTTCAAATCCATATGATTTAGGCTAAAATGATTTGAATTAATTTGTAAATTACAAAAAATACATGCAAACAAAATTATGATGCAATAAAATCAATTTCAGATTTACTTTATATGAACAATAACTTTCTACAGTATATATTGCTGCAGTAGTTGTGACGTCTTTTCTCTGTTTTGCACTGGATTTGTACTATAGCTTCGTGACATCCTTTCGTGATGCTAGAGGATCCGTTCCCGTGGTGCGTGGTGGACGATGGTAACGGCTGTACCAATCAGGCAATCATGAACACGCGTTTTTTATAGGTTGATGATAACAGAGGGAAACCCAGCAATCGTGCGTGTGATTATGGACCCATGTTGCCGTTGCTCCTGCGATTATGTCTCAGAAATTGTTCTCCTTTTCTCATCGTTACAACTTCGAGAACCTGAATCCAATTCATGGAATGGTAGCGTTATGTTACGAGAACAAATGGCATAGTACGTACCCAGTCCCTAGGCACGCGCGTGATTGCAGAGCAGATAGGCTTGGACTTGGAAGCAACGGAATACTCGCGCATACACAAGCGCTTATATACACGCACATATACATACGCAAGCGCTCATATACACGTGCATACACTCATTTTTGTAAATGCATACACGCACACCCTATCCTTATGAGTACCTCCGAAAGACTAAGCCGACATATTATCTTAAGATTTACGAAGTCACTGTAGGCGCCTCGTCGTCGACGGAAACGTCTCCTCCCATTGAATGTACATCGCCGGAAATCCTGAAATAAATTCAGAAATAAATGCGAGTATCAGGATTTGAACTCTGATGGGTTAGGAATACCACAGTCCCTCTAACCATTCAACCATAGGTTGGTTCGTGAAGCAACGGAATCTATCCGCGCCGCGGCGCACAGCCAGCCGAACACGAAGTACGTACGTGTTGAGCGATGGCATGCCGACCGATCGATCCATCTATCTCTCTCTCTCTCTGCACGCCTATCCAGCTGGAGCTGAGGAGGTTGTCTGCCAACTTTCGGTCCGGGCGTGCTCGTCTCGTTCCATGGATCATCAGACGCGTTCCGCTCGCTTAACCATTTTCAGTTGCTTGCCTTGCCTTGCCACCGCATCCTTTCCCCGACTCGGATCGGATCACGGGAGATGGCTTCTTCGCCGGCACAGGATCGGTCGCCTTCTTCGCTCCTGTCGTCTATGTGTGTTGTGTGGCCGCACGTCTTCCCAAGGAGCAACGGAGCAAGCAAAGCGTTGTTGTTGTTGCGCGGAAACAAGGAGCCGATGAGCATGAAAATGAATTAGTGCACGTTTGTGTTTGCCAACGAGCCGACGTGCGTGCGTGCATGCATGCATGTTTGACGCTTTGGTTGACACAGGTCAGGTGGTGCGTGGATGATTGTAACGGCCTGTACGTACCCATCCATCAAAGCAATCATGAACACGCGTTTTTCTTTCTTGGTTTATACAGTACGTAATAAGAAGAGCGGGGTTAGGTTATGGACGGATATTGCCATTGCTCGTGTGATTATGGCTCATAAACTGTTCCCTTTCTCTCATCGTTGCAACTTCGAGAATGTGGGTCCAATTCATGGAGTGGTACTAGTAGTGTTATGCTAGGCAGGCTGTTTAGCAGCGATGAAGGAGCCATGCATGTCTCGACGAGATTACGGGAACAGATGCATGCCATCCGAAGCAAAGTATGTACGTTCGTAGTTTCATCTCTTTATGAACAGCAGTCTATTACACTGACGCTGCCATATCGAGCTTCTCTGTCCTCTACTCAGAGCTCTCCTATTCGCTCCTCTCGACGCTGAAGCTCTTCCCCTTGATCTTCTTGCCCACGTCCTACTACACTAGAGTCGTTTCCGGCGTCGCTCAACTCGGCTTACTCTCTGTCGTCCTCCTGCTGCACTGACGCTGCAATGGCGCGCACACTGCTTTCTTGTGTCCTCTGCCTTCGTGCACACTGCAGTTCGCCGCACCGCCGACGGGGTTGATCATCTTGGCCTCCTCTCTCTCGCCCTACTACACTGGAGTCGTTCCCGGCGTCGATCATCTCGGCCTCCTCTCTCGTCCACTGCACTGACGATACCATGTCGCGAGCACTGCATTCTCCTTCTCCGTCCACTGTCTTTGCGTGAGCACCGCAACTAGTTCGCCGACGGGGCCGCTCGTCCGCCGCGACCACTATCCACCGCAGTCGCCATGGTCCGACGCACACTGCATTTCTTCTCCCCCTTCCTCTGCTAGCTCTTAACCCTATGTGCTAAGTGCAAGTGCTAGCTCTTAATCATACCTCATGCGGGCAACCAAACATCGTGTAGTTGCATGTGCCGAGACAATGCAGGTAACCAAACAACATGCCAAAGTTAATCCTCTAATGCAGGAAGTTCATATGCAGTCAACTAAACTATTCGTAAATGTCGCATATGAGGCTGTTTTTTTAAAGGCAGGCTGGATTGAGATGTGTATGCAAGGCGAGCACTCTTCAAGACTACAACCAAACACGCCCTATAGGCACGCGCGTGATTGCAGAGCAGATAAGGCTTGGACTCGATCGGCCGGTGACGACCTTTGCCGTTCGCCGACAAGCGATTGGATCCAAATCGGTCACGCATTGAGGGAGGAGTGCGGACTGCAGAGTGCTATCGTGCGGGAGAGGGACAGCACGTACCCAAACTGACGACACATTCTCCTCGTACCGAAATTCAGTTAATCAAACAAGGTGAAATAAACAAGCCAGTTCCAGAAACTGAAAAAGATCAGCACTGCACCACGAGGATATAGGCTTTGGACCTGGATCAGTGGATCGTATTACAGGTTTCTTGCTGTAACTTGTGGGTTTCGCTGAAATGATGATAATCATACTTTCAGCTAATGCGATGTTTTTTATTAGAAACCAGCAACTGCACTGCTTATATTCATTAAAATTAAAAAGAGATAGAGTTTGAAACATACTCCCTCCGTAAACTAATATAAAAGCGTTTAAAATATTAAAATAATGTTCTAAACGCTTTTTATATTAGTTTATAGAGGAAGTACTATTTGTTATTGCGTCTAGAACGGTTTATTGATCTGTCCCTACAAAAGTAAGACTACACATATGAGTAATTCTTTTATGAGGGTCACCCACGGGATGGATTGATGGCATATGATTGGTTAGGAGATAGGGCCCACCAACGAAATTCAAATGGGGAGGAGGGGGGGGGGGGGGTGGATAGCTTTCTGCCCCGTAAGGCCGTAAGGGGATTTTTGATGCCTTGATCGAGCTAGTAGATTAGTCCTCGTAGGGGCAACGTTTGGATGGACAACGGCGCTTCTTCTTCGAATCAGTCTTTCGGACTCCGGTTCTCATCAAGTTCGTTCGTTGGGACACATTAGATGAAGCTTCGGCGTAGATTTCCGCCAGCTCCTTGCTGTGACAAGGTTAGGATTTCTCACCGTGCGTACGCAGTGCCGGTATTTGGTGTTAGGTTTTCCGGACTGATTCAAAGATTTAACGGCGACGACTGCGACTTCAGGGCGCTGGTCTTTAGGGGCACGTGTACGAAGATTTCCCAGCTGTCGTCGACAAGGTCAGGCCGACTCCGGTATGGGAGCGGCGATAGCGCGTAGATGGCTCATTCTGGCGGCGGCAATGGTCGTTCGGTGGCCCATGGACCTCAATGTAATTTTTATTATGTTTGAGGTGTTTTATACTTTCGGTGAATCTTTTATAATAGATCTGATTCTTCTCGCAAAAAGAAAGGCCGTAGCAATCACGTAGATCTACATTTTTTTATAGAGGTGGCAAATAACTTGCATGGACTAAGAAAGAATTGTTACAAGAGTGGCTAGGGCTCAAACGTTGTAAAGTCGTTACTCTCCCGACATCAAGTTACTCAAACGTTTCACCCCGGCAAGGACCCAAAATTTTGTCTCATTTTTCAATACGTTCTTTTTTTGGAGGGGCACTCTTCAATACGTTGAAAGTGATTTGTGGAGGAGTAGGTTTCTTCTGGAAAATCCTCACATTTCCCTCGTTTCAAATTGACCAATTGGTGAGCATCAAGAGTTGCAGAACCTACCCAAATCTTTGATGTTACCAAGGCCATCTCAACCGAAGAGGTCTATCATCAAACTTATCAAAGATGCCGAAAATCGAAGCCTCTAAGATGGGTTGGTCGGCAAACGGGAAAAACTTATTCGCCCCGGCGTTAACTTAAGCAGGATTTTTTTTTGGAAATGGAGGAGGACCCCCGGCCTTTGCATCTACATGATGGATGCAGTTACTTTATTAATTATTCATACAAGACTTTATAAATTCATACAATAGTAAGACTGAAGCCATCGTCTAGGCAACACCTGTCGCTACTCCTATCCAGTTGATGAGAGATGCTGATAGTCTAGGCCTAATACCAAACAAACCCCGCAGCCAAACCTACATATTTAAGACCTGAGATCCCAACCCGGACACCTGTCGGGTATGGGGCACCTACCAGTCCGGCGCACTCCTCAACCAGGACCCTTGCCGGGTATGAGGCCGCCGCAACCACTTGCCACCAAACCATCTTCAGAGCTGTACTATTGCATTACCGCAGCCAAACCTAAACATCTAAGACCTGAGGTCCCAACCCGGACGCCTGCCGGGTCTGGGGCACCTACCAGTCTGGCGCACTCCTCAACCAGGACGCCTGCCGGGTATGAGGCTGCCGCAGCCACTTGCCACCAAACCATCTTTAGAGCTATACTGTTGCATTTACTGTGCCAGGTCTCTCTGCCATCGACGCCACCACGATGCCACACAGCGTTGTCCTCCTGCGCGAGTCCATCCTCGCACATCAGACACCGAATCTGCACTGCGCCACGCCGTCGAGATTCGTCGCCATCAATGTGTAGGATGAAGCACCGCTTCACCAAAGATGCAGTCCACTGGTCCCTCGAGCCCGTGCACACCTCCAAGAACGACACCCCCAAGGGGGAAACAACACAAGAGCGCCGCCGTCATCCGATCTACTGATTTAGGGATTTCCCCGGAGGTAGCAGATATCTGTCTTGAACTTCTCCTTGACGATGCCTCCAAGAAGGAAACACCGCCTCACAGCGCCGTAACCGCCGGCCTTGGCCAGGTTTTCACCCGGATCTGAATAGAGGACCTCTATCAAGCAACTTGTACACGAACTGCCACCATCGCTACTGGGGACTGGACGAAGAATCCAGGTGACCGGCCATGGCACCACCATGGTGCCTAGGCCGGCGTCGCCAGGCCCACCATGCCCACATGTAGACGTCACCAGATCCGCCGGCCCGCCGAAGCCCATATGGGTACGGCAAGATCCATGATCTGGGCCGCCGCCACAGGGGCTCCTCTGCCGCGGTATAGCGCCTGCGCTGACGCCGCTGTCACACTCGCCGCCGGGAACTTAAGCCGGAATGAAATAGCATAAAACTATCACGCAAATGCATGCCATCCAAAGCAATTTTGTAAGTACCGATTATCTTAGCACGCGCGTGATCGCATACCAGATAGGCTTGGACTCCATTGGTGACCAGCCTGCCGTCCGCTGACAAGCAATTGCATCCGAATCAGCCACACATTGACATTTCTTCCGCTGAGGGAGGAGTGCAGACTGCAGAGAGCCTATCGTCATATCGTGCACGAGAGGGACAGCACGTACGCAAACATCAAAGTCTCTAGTACTATGAAATAACAAGCCAGTTCTTAGAGCATCTCCAACGGCCGCACAAAAATTTGGCGTTCAATAAAAGTTATAGCACGCCACTTTAACACTTTTAGTGTGCTGGGACCAATACCGCTTTTGTAGACGTTTAAAAATGCATGCACAAAAAGCACACAGTGTAAATTGTGAAGCGCGCGCAATCCGGAGCCCAAAATATGCTGCACGTGATAGCGTTTTTCAGCGCGCGCCCAAAAATTTTTAGCGCTACAACATCTGCTGGAGCTGTGCGGCGCCCAAAAAACAAAATTTTAGTGCGCGAAGCTTTTTTTGGGCTCCTGTTGAAGATGCTCTTAAAAACTGAAAATGATTAATTAGCAGTGTTCCACAAAAGGATCGTAGAGATTTTGTTGGAATTTTGCTAGTAGGCCTTTGGCCCAAAGCCCAACTAAAATTCTGAAATTCTCTTGGCCCATTCATGCACACATGTGAGTGGAGTGAGTGAGGCTAAAGTTTAGTCCCACCCCGGAAGTTGAGAGAGAGTTGCACCTCTTTATAAAGTGAGCTCTTCTACCACTTATATGAGCATGAGAAGAGGAGACCTACACGCGCGCTCCTCCTCCTCGCTCGCCTCGCCACGCCTCGCCTCGCCTCGCCTCGACGCGCCGCGCCGCGCCGCGCCGCGGGTTGCGGGACTGAATCGAGCCGAGGACAGAGCTATGCACGTTGTTAACGGACGCGTTAATTACTGAACCGTTTCCGATTCTTTTGAATCGTGACGACTCGGACGTGGGGTTTACTTCTACGACCTACCCGACCCGCACTATATAGTCAGGCAGACGTCTACCCTAGCCACCGTTGCTTCGTATAGTTTCTCACCACCGTTCCAGATCATTGCGCCGCCAAGCAAGTCTTCTCCATCCCTCCTTTCGGCGTGCACCGGGAGAAAGGACAGCAAGCCTCCGGAACCCCACCCCTCGTGATCCCGTATGGGAGAGGGGCGATCAGGTTTTTGGGGAGCGCACTCACGCGACTGCTGGCAATGACGACTTCACGAACGACGACTTCTTCCCCGACCTCGGCAACCTCATCCTCGACGACATGGGCGACAATGTCAACGCAGGCGGTGCTGCACCCGCTGCACCGTATGTTATTCTATCCTTCTTGTTCGAGATCGTGGTAGAATTCATGTTTCTAGTATGTGCCCTAGATGTGATTTGTTCATCTACTATGCTAGTTCGCATGATTAGTTTAATATCGGCTATTGCTGTCATGATCTATCTCCTATTTATCCGGATTAAATCTCGTAGCAATTTGCTCATTTTTCCAACAATCCAAAAACCTGATTATAGGCAATTTACTCCGAGTGGTTTTGCTGCGCATCTGAAGCCGCCTGCCTTTAAGGGGGCGCAATATAAGAGGTGGCGCACGAGAGCAGTCTACTGGTTTCAGACCATGGGTTGCTATGACGCCACCAAGGGCAAGCCTGAGGGCAATCTTAATCCAGCACAGCTGAAAGCTTTCGAGAAGATCGATACCGTCTTTAAAGGCGCTCTTCTGAGTGTTCTTGATGATTCCATTGTGGATTCATATATGTCGTTTGACAATGACAAGGACATGTGGGCTGCGCTCGAGGCCAAGTTTGGTGCCTCGGACGCCGGCAACGAGTTGTACGTCATGGAGCAATTCTATGACTACAAGATGACTGATGAGCGCTCTGTTGTACGGCAGGCTCATGAGATACAGTCGCTCGCAAAAGAACTTGAGTACTTCAAGTGTGTGTTGCCGGACAAATTTGTTGCCGGAGGCATCATTACCAAACTTCCACCTTCGTGGAACAATTTTGCTACTTCCCTGAAACACATGAGACAGGAGTTTTCCGTTGCGGATCTCATTGGTACTATTGATGTTGAACAGAAGGCGAGAGCAAAGAACACACATGCTCGAGTTGCTGAGGGAGCTTCTAGTGCCCACATGGTACAGAAGAAGAACTCCCAGCCCAACAAGTTCAAAAACAATAAGAACAAAACTCAGGGCAAAGGCAAGTTTGATACAAAGAACAAGCCATCACATTCTACCAACTTCAAGAAGAATTCTCATAAGAAGGGGAAGGGACTTTGCCATGTCTGCGGTGATCCTAATCACTGGGCTCCGAAGTGTCCTAACCGCTTTGAGGAGCGCAAACATGAGAAGAGCGGCAAGTTCGCTAATGTTGTCATCGGTGATATTGATATGAAGGAACCAGGGTACGGTATTTTACCTACCATCCTTTCAGTATTTCAATCCCCTGATTGGTTAATTGACACCGGTGCCAATGTACATGTTTGTGCTGACACCTCCATATTTTCTTCTTACCAGGCAACTGGGAATTCTCCCGTGCTGATGGGGAACGGGTCGCATGCCATCGTTCGAGGTGTTGGTACGGTCGATCTGAAGTTTACTTCGGGGAAGACCGTGCGTCTGAAGAACGTTCATCATGTGCCGTCCATCAATAAAAATCTCGTTAGCGGTTCCCGTTTATGTCGAGATGGTTTTAAGTTGGTTTTCGAATCCAATAAAGTTGTAATTTCTAAGTATGAACAATTTGTTGGAAAAGGCTATGAGAGCGGAGGCTTGTTCCACCTGTCTTTGTCAGATATTTGCACTAAAGTTATTAATAATGTTTGCCACAACAATGAGTCTGATATTTGGCATTCACGACTTTGTCACATTAACTTTGGTTGCATGACGCAGCTAGCCAATATGAATTTAATTCCGAAAATCTCTACTGTCAAAGGCTCTAAGTGCCAAGTATGTGTGCAAGCTAAGCAACCTCGCAAGTCCCATAAGACTGCAGAGGCAAGAGACTTGGCGTCACTAGAGCTCATACATTCTGATCTTTGTGAGATGAATGGTGTGTTGACAAAATGTGGAAAGAGATACATCATGACGTTGATTGATGACTCCACTAGATATTGTTATGTGTATCTTCTGAAATCAAAAGATGAGGCTTTAACTTTCTTCAAAAACTATAAAGCTGAGGCAGAGAACCAACTTGATCGAAAAATTAAACGGTTTAGGTCCGATCATGGTGGAGAGTATTTTTCCAATGAATTTGATCTGTTTTGTGCGGAACATGGTATAATCCATGAGAGGACGCCTCCCTACTCACCCCAGTCAAATGGGGTAGCCGAAAGAAAGAACCGAACTCTAACTGATATGGTTAACACCATGTTAGACACTTCGGGTCTATCCAAGGAATGGTGGGGGGAGGCGCTAATGACTGCGTGTCATGTCCTAAACCGAGTTCCCACAGAGCATAAGACCATGACTCCATTTGAGGAATGGGAAAGAAAAAGGTTGAAACTCTCTTACCTACGTACTTGGGGTTGTTTGGCGAAAGTCAATATACCAATTCCCAAGAAGCGCAAGCTTGGACCAGAAACCGTGGATTGTGTTCTTCTGGGCTATGCTTTTCATAGCATCGGCTATAGATTTTTGATAATAAAATCTGAGGTATCGGACATGCATGTTGGTACGATTATGGAGTCGAATGATGCAACTTTCTTTGAGGACATATTTCCTATGAAGGATATGTCAAGTTCATCAAATCAGGAGATACCTACTCCATCTAGTGAGGAATTCATTGTAATTCCTGAACCCACCATTGCGATGGAACACGTTGAGAATCCTGTTGAGGGTGACAATGGAACTCCTGTGAGGAGTAAGAGACAGATGACTGCAAAGTCCTTTGTTGATGATTTCATTGTGTACCTCGTGGTGACACACCCATGACTATTTCAGAAGCCTATGCATCTCCTGATGTTGACTACTGGAAGGAAGCTGTACGTAGCGAGATGGATTCCATCTTAGCTAACGGTACCTGGAGATCACTGACCGTCCTTATGGGTGCAAACCTGTAGGATGTAAGTGGGTGTTCAAGAAGAAGCTTAGACCTGATGGTACGATTTAAAAGTACAAGGCACGGCTTGTGGCCAAGGGTTATACCCAGAAAGAGGGTGAAGAATTCTTTGATACTTACTCACCCGTGGCTAGACCGACCACAATTCGGGTGCTACTATCACTGGCTACCTCACATGGTCTTCTCGTTCATCAAATGGACGTTAAGACAGCTTTCCTCAATGGAGAGTTGAAGGAGGAAATTTACATGGATCAGCCAGATGGTTTTGTATTACCTGGTCAGGAAGGAAAGGTGTGCAAGTTATTAAAGTCTTTATATGGCCTTAAACAAGCTCGGAGTGGCATGAGAAGTTCGAAAGAACATTAACTGCTGCCGTCTTTGTAGTAAACGATGGTGACAAGTGCGTGTACTATCGCTATGGTGGGGGCGAAGGAGTTATTCTTTGTTTGTATATCGACGACATACTGATCTTTGGAACCAAACTTGATTTAATCAAGGAGGTTAAGGATTTCTTATCTTGCTGTTTTGAGATGAAGAATCTAGGAGTAGCTGATGTTATCTTAAACATCAAGCCATTGAGAGATGAGAATGGTGGGATCGCACTGCTTCAGTCTCACTATGTGGAAAAGGTCTTGAGTCGTTTTGGGTATAGCGACTGCACGCCTTCTCCAACTCCATATGATGCTAGTGTGTTGCTTCAAAAGAACCGACAAATTGCTAGAGATCAACTGAGGTATTCTCAGATTATTGGCTCGCTTATGTATTTGGCGAGTACCACGAGACCTGACATCTCTTTTGCTATGAGCAAGCTGAGTCGGTTTGTGTCAAAACCGGGAGATGGTCATTGGCATGCGCTTGAGAGAGTTATGCGCTATTTGAAAGGCACCGCGAGCTATGGAATTCACTACACCGGGTATCCAAGGGTACTGGAGGGTTATAGTGACTCAAACTGGATATCTGATGCTGATGAGATTAAGGCCACAAGTGGTTACGTTTTTACACTTGGTGGTGGCGCTGTTTCCTGAAAGTCTTGCAAGCAGACCATCTTAACGAGGTCAACTATGGAAGCAGAACTCACAACATTAGACACTGCCACTGTTGAAGCAGAGTGGCTTCGTGAACTCTTGATGGACTTACCTATGGTTGAAAAACCAATACCCCCTATCGTGATGAATTGTGATAATCAAACTGTGATCGTCAAGATAAACAATTCAAAGGACAATATGAAGTCCTTAAGACATGTGAAGAGGAGACTAAAATCTGTTAGAAAATTGAGGAACTCCGGAGTTATCACGTTGGATTATATCCAAACGTCGAAAAACTTGGCAGATCCCTTCACAAAGGGTCTATCACGTAACGTGATAGATAATGCATCGATGGAGATGGGCTTGAGACCCACCGCATGAGTTGTCCATAGTGGTAACCCACTCTATGTGATCGGAGATCCTGTGAAGTAGAAGTGGGAGACAAGCTATTGGTCAGCTGAGAGGAGAGTATCCCTATATTAACTATCCCACTCCGTGAAGATGCAATACTCTCCTGATCTGCATGGCAGGTTGATACTTATCTTAATGTGTTTCAAGTGGCTTATTCGGGTAAGCAGAGATGTTGTCCTGCAGAACATCTTCTGAGGAACACACCTATATGAATTTGACTGTTAACGTCGCAGTATGTGAGAATTGGATGTTCTCTAATAAATTCATGAAAAGGCCCTGGAGTATGACGTATACGCTCCACCCGCGGGGAAGCCTTGCGGCAGCCCAGTATCGGTCAAGAATTTGTGTGAAACTAGTCTCGCAGAAAACTTGTAGTTCAAGGCATAGTCCACTATTCAAGTTGTGATCTAGTGTAGCATAAATCTCTAAGTGGAAGTTCAACTTCACAGTCTCCACTAAGCACCGGTATATAAACAATGTTTTGGAACTAAATGATGAGATGTGCCAATGAGACTTTGTGGGGGATTGTTGGAATTTTGTTAGTAGGCCTTTGGCCCAAGCCCAACTAAAATTCTGAAATTCTCTTGGCCCATTCATGCACACATGTGAGTGGAGTAAGTGAGGCTAAAGTTTAGTCCCACCCTGAAAGTTGAGAGAGAGTTGCACCTCTTTATAAGGTGAGCTCTTCTACCACTTGTATGAGCATGAGAAGAGAAGACCTACACGTGCGCTCCTCCTCCTCACTCGCCTCGCCACGCCACGCCTCGCCTCGTCACGCCGCGCCGCGCCGCGTCGCGGGTTGCGGGATTGAGTCGAGCTGAGGACAGAGCTATGCACGTTGTCTATATTTTTGCTGCTCGGAATAATTAATGAGTCATTAATTAGTAATTAACGGACGCGTTAATTACTGAACCGTTTCCGATTCTTTTGGATCGTGACGACTCGGACGTGGGGTTTACTCCTACGACCTACCCGGCCCGCACTATATAGTCAGACATACGTCTACCCTAGCCGCCGCTGCTTCGTATGGTTTCTCACCACCGTTTTAGATCATTGCGCCGCCAAGCAAGTCTTCTCCATCCCTCCTTTCGGCGTGCACCGGGAGAAGGGACAGCAGGCCTCCGGAACCCCGCCTCTCGTGATCCTGTACGGGAGAGGGGCGATCAGGTTTTTGGGGAGCGCACTCGCGCGACTGCTGGCAGCGACGACTTCGCGAACGACGACTTCTTCCCCGACCTCGACAACCTCATCCTCGATGACATGGGCGATAATGTCAACGCCGACGGTGCTGCACCCGCTGCACCGTATGTTATTCTATCCTTCTTGTTCGAGATCGTGATAGAATTCATGTTTCTAGTATGTGCCCTAGATGTGATCTGTTCATCTACTACTAGATCGAAAACGCGCCTTGGCGCGAGGGTGCCGGTCACAGGCGCTATGGCCAAGTAGTGAATGCTCAATTTAGTAGGAAATCAAGTTTAGCGTACGTATTCAAATATGATATAACAAAATATGAGGAAGAAGAAACATTCACATGTAATTGGAGCAAATCACCGTTAAGTTCAACATCGTCATGAAACTATAAGGCAACATACGGTTTTGGGTGTTGCAAAAATTATCATTTAGCTCACACAAATTTAGAAGCATCAAGGTTTCAAGGCTTTGCTGGATTAGAAAGATTACATGCTTTCTTTTATCAGATATTTTTCATTCAAAACAATTATCCATGATCCAAAACCTGTAAATAACATCCAGGTTCTTCGCACATGCACATGATTGCATATCAAAATATTTTCTGTCAAGCGATGATCAATGATTTTTTTTACATAATAGGAATTAATAAACAATGAACTAAACCTACTTGAATGCTAAGATGTCTCTAACACCAACAGGTTAGAAAAGGATAATGTAATCATTTTTAAACACATCATGATGGCTCCATGTCCAGATAAATCTTTGTGGCATCAACAATACAGTAGAGGCAACAGAAAATAAAATAAAAAGGTTGTTCCTCCGTTGATGTTCGTCATGGTGCCGAGGAACATTTCCATCCTGAGAAAAAACATCACAAATGAACATTGGTTAGCAATGGAACATAAATGTATTGAATACAGGATGAGGCTTAGGATGATCAGTTGACTGGAAAAAATTCATTGTGTCATTGAGTCATTCATATATGGAGGAAACATTGGTTGTTTATTTTGAAAAATGTATCGAAAGTAAATAGAGAATGGCTCAAGAAGTCTGAGCCGTTGCCTAAAGTGTTGTGTCAAGAAAATTACTAACCGATACTGCATATGTTGAAAGCAAGAGCCAAAAGACGGTGGTCAAAAATTGAATTAGATCGGGATCGCGCCTTAGCGCGAGGGTGCCGGTCAAAACATTTGTATGCACACAATAAGCCACTTAACAATATATGAACATAGAAAGCATATTTCACGATAGGTTTAGCACCAAATATCTTAGGCATAGAAGATACGACATCACATAATAACTTGTAGAGGATCCACAACTCAGAATAGATAACTAAAGTCTTAGGCGTAACTTAGTTTGTTGGAGCTACTTTTATGCATGCAAAATGTTGTTACTCCTAACAAATTTCAATAAATTTGAATTTAAACATTTAAAAAAATTAACTAAGCGTATGATGGTGTTGATATAATAAAGGCAAATGCTAAACCTACGGGTAAATTACAAAAAGCCCATAGATCTTCTCCCACTACATCGTGATCACGCCTTGGCGCGAGGGTCCCGGTCCCAACGACGTGGCCAAGCGGGTAAAGATCAGATGCCATGATGCGTTAGTAGAAAGGATAAAAGTGCACAACTCTTCCCGCCTCCCTTGCTCTTCCATAATTTCAAATCGACCTCTTTTTTGTCCCTCCCAAGCCACGGCACACACAGATGCTGATCTGTATGTCGAGGTGCATAAAATGGATCAGAACACACACACACACATAGAGAGAGAAACTGAAAAGATAGAACATTCACTTAGTTAGATGGATCAAAGGTTAGAACAATTTGAATTTGAAAGCAGAAAATTATCCAAGTACTGCATTGAAAGGCAGGGAAACTGATACTTCAAATCATTGACAGAGTTTTGTTAGTCATATTTTAAATAAGGTCACATTAGTTCGGTTAAATACACCTCTATTGTTACAGCTCTGTAAGTTTGGGCCTGAATACACCTCTGTTGACCACTATGTGAGACTTCAGTCACAAAATTAAATTTAAAACGTTCTAAAGTGAAGAAAAGAGAATTGTTGCTTTTAGATCATGGGAAGAAACATATCCTGGTTTACTGTTCAATAAATAATATAGACGGAAAATTTAGAACCAATTTCTGTATTCAAACTATGGATATCTTAAAAGCATCTTGGTGTGTGTGTATGTCACAAAATTTGAAGATGTTTCAAGAACAGGCAAATTTGACTATGTTCTGATAGTCCAGATTCCAAAGTACCGTTCGTGCAGCCGTTTAGTGAAGATATACCTTGATCATTTGCCGGGAACCTCCGGACACAAGGAATACTTTAGTATTATTGGCTTTTCATGTCTTAATGAAATCAGCGTTGAGAAATCGTGCAGATACAAACAGATAAATATGTCAATGAACCAGGAAAATGAACAATGCATATCCAACACAAAAAATACATCTATTGCAGTGCTGAATAAATGATTAACAAATACCACCTTGGAATTATTCTGTAGCCACAGATTTTAGGAAATCTCTAATTAACACAAGAGGCAAATAAGTCAAAAGGGTTATGTTGTGGTTGGAGGGCACGTAACGGCCTAAAGGTTAAGACTATAGTGGTATAGGCAGTTAGTATTTTAATGTCTCACTTGGTGTTATTAAAATGATCTTAGACTATGTGGTGGTACTATTCTAAAACCGTGTTTTTACTGTGGCACCAAATCAATTTTTCATATACTCAGCTATTATTTTTCATATTAGCTTAAAAAGAGAAGCTGAGTAAAACCAGTCAAGCATTCCTAAGAGCATTATTCTATGTTCAGTAGCACATATCTAACCATTCCAATACAAGAACAACAGAGCTGGGGAATCTCAGAAGATTCAATATAGGAATGCAAAAGTGGCAGCTAAATAGCGATTAACTTATGAAATTAACTTGAGGCTGAGACTTGTAAAAGGTCACCTGGGTGGCCTTTTCTCCAAACGGTCCCCAACTTGGGACAGAGATGGCTTGCTTAAAGAGATCCAGGAAGCAAGAGCCTCTTCAAGTGGAACGGTCCCTATCATCGCCCTGAGAATAATAAGGCCAAGATTAGTTTTTCGGAAGATATTATATGCTAAACAACTAACATAGTCCAGAAACTATGACAATTACTTTGTCGTCCACTCAGCAACCGCCTGCCAGCCCCACATAAATCAGCAAGCTCATCACTACCCTCATACAAGCATACAGTGGTATCCACATCGAAGCACACCGCATTGGCACTATGCCATGTCTCAAGAATCTCTGGGCATAAGCAGGGAAACCATTGCATAACCTAACCTCTATGCTTCTTGGAGACGTGCACGGTTAACCAATAAAGGAATTCTCGGTGATTAGGAGTACTAACATTTGGAGGGCTGGCGGGTTGCCAAACCAGAAGAGGAAGGAGCCTTGGAGACCTCCATTGCTGCTGCCACGACAGATAAAGAGGTGCTGAGGAGTGGAGGCACCAGATCGAAACATGGAGGTAATGAAGTGTAAATGGCGGCCAGATGTTCTCCACAGCATGGCACCTGGCATAAAAGAAATAATTTTAGAACCTTTAAAACCATATTTGGAACTAAGGATACCTAATATTTTGTAAGATCTTGAGAGCAAGTTTACTATCGTATTGACTGAAACTATATGCTTGTCCATAAAGCTGATAACCAAATAATCCCATAATAGCTATATTTTGGTAAATAAACAAAATGCAACTCATCTAGATACAACTTTAGACCAGTTGTCCTGGATACATATTCAGAAACATAACATAGAAAACAACGAGAACAGATAGGAAGCATGGCGTATAGTTCAACAAATATGAATTGTACAAAGCAACTCACTAATATGAGAAGTGCTCCGTCCTTTGAAAACAAAACATTTGAAAGTTTTGGGCTATATTTTGCAGGACAAGAAAAAACAACTTTTTCATTATTATTGGAACAGGGCAGATACCCTGCTGCTCCAGTTTACTTAATTAATTAAAACTGCGCAATACAAGGCGATAT
The DNA here is from genome assembly GCF_018294505.1 of Triticum aestivum. Classification (NCBI taxonomy): domain Eukaryota; kingdom Viridiplantae; phylum Streptophyta; class Magnoliopsida; order Poales; family Poaceae; genus Triticum; species Triticum aestivum. Next base: position 32,693,564 of record NC_057803.1, read on the forward strand.
CAGGCACTACATCTAGTGGCATTATATGGAGGGCAGACTGATCCAACAAATCAAAGGCCTTCCATGACCTGCCTATTTCCAAACCTAACTATTAGAAAATTAAGCTACTTGAATATGTAAAGAATCAATCATACAATTCAGAACAGAACAGTACAAAGCTGCAAGGTAGACATTTGTAGCTACTACCATAACTCAAATTTAACTGAGCAAAAAACTTGGTATATGTATTAGTATCTAAAACAGAATGTAAAGTGCATATTAACAATTAGCAGATTTTGGAAACGGATGGAACCTACAGTGATTGCCACTGGGCAAGTTATGGCGATACAACTGATATGTAGAATTAGGCAGTAATATTAGTAGTGAAATAAGAATATGGTTATATCTCACATGGGACATGCTACCTCAGTCACTTTTTATTATTTTGTATTTCTCATGACAGAGAGCCTGCCATTCTCATGTTATTGAAATCAGTACAGTAACTGTAACCACATGCATATATTTGAGCATTGGAAAAATATAAGAGCACATGCCTTTCTTCTCATACCAAATGCATCTACATTAAAAATATGAATGACTAAAGGACATAACGTTTGCAGTCCATCGGCTTGACCAAACACTAAAAAGGGCGAGCATAAATACACCTTGCTAATCCTATGGAGTTTCACAAAAAATCAAGAAATGAAAATAGACAAAACAAATCTTGACAGCACCTCAAGATTATCTCGGGTACAATTAGAAAGTAGCGGAAATGAATTACTCAATCTGACATTTTCTCATACCAGGAAAATAGATGGTACTGACAATATGTGTAACTCTTTTTTTGAAACAAATCCAGTAAGAAATCCATCGTGAACCTGCCAGTGTCTCAAATGGATTTACCAGAGCAGAAATGTCGGTCCTCACTTGCATTCTTGGGGATCCATGCCCTCATGCTTCTGTTCCCCGTGAGCATAGTAATAGTAGGGGCAAACCTGCAGAAAACAAAAATTGGTCAAGAAAAGCCATACAATTCAGAACATGTAGGAGGGAATAGTTTTGACAGTTTTCTTTCTAATATCAACAGAAATTAATGTATAGTAATATAGCAACAAAAACACCAACACTCAACCAACAGAGGAGCAGCAATCACACGCCCTATGAGGATCCAGTCAAATCATAAAAGCCATAAATCTACGCTCCACCAATAACAAGCCGTAACACTTTTGGCTTTTACCAAAGACAAGAAAAAACAACAGAAGGCCCTCATTCCCATCCTGCACACCAGCACATGGCCATACCGGCATAGCCCTAAAAGAAGATTGAAAAGTATGTGGAGAAGAGGGGTCAACCTGCAGATGACCCAAAGATCTATGAACGAAGATGCAACCGGCTCGGATCGAGAGAGGCACCGACAGGAGCTGGACGAAGCTGCAGGGCAAACAACAGAAAATCAGACATGAGCGGCAACCAGTGGCAAAACAGGGCATGCACAAACACATACCTGCAAGAAAAGTGCAGATCATCTTCCCCTCGACCCGTTCATAATGAGCTGTAGCAAGTTCTCATGAACTGTAGAGATTCACAAGCAGTAACACATGTACATGGGAAGCAAACTTAAAGAAGAAATTTGGCTTTAGCCATGATTATCAATAGTAGCTGAGATATATATTTAATTCACCAAGTTTTCAACTAACATGTGAACACATCATGTGTATGTGTGACCCTTAAAAAAACTACAGTTTCAAATAGCAAAAGAGATTTGAAGCTATCATTGTGGAAATGTACAAACCAAAGAGGCGCTAAATACAAATCCAGAACGACAACATAGCACACTGTGCTCGAGACCAGAACTGCATTTGAATGGGCTCAGATTCGCCTTTGCTCGATCATGACCCTTCCCCTAGTGTCTCCATCACCAGATCAATATGTTCTTACAAGGGTGAAACTGCCCTGGTTATCACTCATCAGAAATGACCATCCAAGGACAGAGCCACTAAAATAAGCACATGATCAAAACGGCTCAAAGAAACGGGGGGGGGGGGGTCCAACTTAATACCCACAAGTGCCCAATTGCTCGAGAGCATGCTTATATCAGCCATAATCGATCATCATAGCCCTGCGCAAGCTAAGAGCAACTCTAGCGGACTCGCCAAAATGGAAAGTTCATCCAGCACAGAACAGTTCAACAACCACAAACTGATTAATCACAGAGCCATGCATCATCAGGAGAAAGATCCGACGGCCGAGAGTGCCTGAGCTCTGAGAGAGCTCAAGCATGGATCCACAACTACAGAGCATCAACCAGACAAGCACTACATCAACATAGCCACGACCATGTTCCATATAGTAGCCGAAGCAGAGGAATAGGAGGATGATGGAGCTCACCAAGGGAGGTTGTAGCCGAGGCAGTATTCAGTGGGCGTCGGGGTTGCGCCTGAACGCCATCCAACCGGTCGAGGAACCGCCTCCTACGCCACACATCCACGCCGCTGCATCGGAGTTGCGCCTTGCACCATCCCGCTGACGAGCATGAACTCCACGGGCGCCGAAGCGGCCAAGGAGGCGAGGATGTGATGTATAGCACATCCAAGAGCACCACCAGGGGCGGAGATGACCGGGGCAAAGAGAATGATACTTTTGGCCTTTGCTAGAAATAAGATGAGAAACAAAAAGCCCTCATTGGCCAGCCTGCACACCAACAAGCAAAACAAGAAGAACACGGTGAGGCCAAAAAACACATCACCATACAACACCTAGCTTTTGAAAAGCATATCCCACCGCTAGAATAAGATTTTTATATGCCTACTTATGCAGTTAGAACGGTGTTTTCACTACCTATATGTCTAATTAGATAATAAAAATTGACTGTAAGTTGATCATCGCCAATCCCTAAAAATATTAGGAAATGCACAAAAATCAAAATACTCATATAGCGCGTAGTGAAAGTATTTCCAGCCGCGAACGAAAGCCTTGCAAATCCCTAATTCTATAAATTCATTTTGCCAGCAACAATAGTTTCCTAATTTGATTTGTAGGGGTTATTTAATTTACAGAATGTATATTCTTTTATTTGATATCGTTTAAACCAAACCACATAAAGTTCATACATTAGGATCACATGATATGGACATAAATGATTAAAAATATGAACTATACTTTGTTTTCTTCTGAAGCTCTATATTTGTTCATACATCAGCATTAGTGCTAGCAAACAACAAGCAAACAAAGAACGACCTTAAATTTATTGAAACAACATTTTACTCATGAACCAGACTAAATGGTACTCTCTCCGTTCCAAAATAGATGACCCAACTTTGTACTAACTTTAGTACAAAGTTAATACAAAGTTGAGTCATCTATTTTGAAACGGAGGGAGTACGTCATATGATATATAGCTCCAATGAATGGATTTATAGTACTAAATGGTAGGAACAGGAGACTGCAGAGATATACAGTTTTCCAGAGCTCACCAGTTTTGGAGTGGAATGAGTGACACGATCTGATAATAAGGATCAGAAGTTCTGAACCCATAAGTTGGCATAGCAGACTTCTCCGAGCACTGAATTCGGCAAGTTTTCAGGTAAAAGGAAATCCACTCGTGATATCTATTTCTGTAAGAATAAAACCTGCATCATTCTAAAATGAATGGTATACAGAGGGTAAACAAACAAAACATGCACCAGATAGGACAAAGAAAGACCTGAAAATAGTACATGTACATATGAATTAAATTACACTTGGCATCCTACGTGTGAAAACAATGAAAAGAGCTGAAAGCGGGAATGCAGCAAATGCAAAAGCATATAAGAATGAAGGGCTAATTAGTGATGTAAAATCCTAGTTTTTTTGGCAAAAAAGATCAATTATTTCTAGTCCCCTAATTCTGGAACTACACATTTGCAGTTCTTTCAATTTGTCTGCAATAGCCTAGCCAAGTACTGCATACAAGGCCAGATGACTAAAATATCAAAAGCCTGCTGCACATTTCATTTGTCAAGGACAGTGCACAAGCAATAAAACAAGAAACTATCCGGCACAAGTGGGCTACCTAATGAGTACACTACTACACATTGTCAGGTAGAACTGCCAGTGTTGCTGCTGCACTAAACAACAATACAGAATCAGCCACCATTGCAGTATGTGTTTAAATATAGCAAGCTGGAAGAGTGTCGGACCTCATACAATATTCAGTTTTAAAAAGACAGGGAAGATTAAGTGAAAATGATAGAAAAGGAATAGACCAGTACAATTTGATATTGATAGTGTGGATCCAATTCTGCAGGGTTGCACCTCTACCCCTCGGGATCCAGTTCTCGAGCGGATGAACACACACACACACACAGAGTAAATGGGAGGAGGCTCATCCCCGCTCCTCTCCTCTGCTGCTACAAAAGAAGAGAGAGATTAGAAAGAGATAGAGAGGAGGAGGAGGAGGAGGAAGAGGAAGGAGGGGCAAGGGATGAACTGACCAGATGCAGAGAGGAGGCGCAGCCCCATGGCCATCGGTGACGAACACCCGAAACCCTAACCACAAGCAAGGTCGCGGGTGAGTGATGGTGGCCGTGAGCGGCGAATCCGGCGGGAGGAGAGGACGCAGCGGAGCGAGGCGAGCTCGGCGCTGTGCTGCGCGGTGGCGGAGATGTCGGGGCTCGCTGCTGCTTGGCGCCTTGGCCTGCTGCTGCTCCCTGGCGCCGCCGCCGTCATGCTCCTCGTCCTCCCTCCTCTGCTGCTCGTCGTCGTGGTGGTGGGGGGGAGGCTCTGCTGCGGCGGATCTGGCCGCCAACGGCGCTGTTCGAGGCGGTGGGTGGCGGCGGCGGTGATGTGGATGGGAGGAGAGGAGGCGCGCGGGAGGGGAGGGGGGGGAGAGGAGGCGCGCGGGAGGGGAGAGGAGGCGGCGGCGAGGCGGGAGGAACTGGGCGCGGGGGAGGCGCGGGGCGGAGGCCCGAGCGAGGGAGGAGGGAGGCGGCTGCGGGAGCGAGCGAGGGAGGAGGCGGCTAGGTCTCCGTCACAGGAGCGTCCGGCCCTTTTATACCCCCACCACGCGAAATGACTGAAATGCCTTGGTGGGGGGCATGGTATTTACATTCTGTTGCCATTACTATTCATTCCAGCAGTGTTTCTTCCAGATCCGACGGCCCAGATACTCCCACCTCTCGATCCAACGGCCCAAAACCCATCAAGCGTTTTGATCCGACGGCCGAGAGTCGCTGAACTCTGTGAAGCCTTGTAGGAACATCCTTCTCTTATCTCTTGATGCTAGTTCGCATGATTAATTTAATCTCTGCTATTGCTGTCATGATCTATCTCCTATTTATTTGGATTAAATCTCATAGTAATTTGCTCATTTTTCCAACAGATTTCTCGCTGTAAACTCTTTGGTTTTGCTGGCAAGGAAAGTGACAGTGATATCGCTTTTTGTGCGTACACGTGCTTAATTAACTCGGGCTTTTCCGGCTGGAACAGTTTTAGCGCTGTGATGCTACAGTATCCCTGAATGTAGACGCGTAAGGAGTAATTAGGCAGACACAAGACGCGGATGAGCGGATGAAGCAACTAACTAAGCCGCATCCTGCCAACAACGTTAAATATTTCTCTGTTTGTCTGTACTAGAGACTTCGATGCAAGCTCACTGAGGTTTGTTGCAAGTTTAAACATGACCCTGATAGAGAATGCCGTACGTGATTTTGGTTTAGACAACAGCACTGATCAGAGCAGCGAAAGCAGGAATTGCAAGTTAGAAATGAATACTTCCTTCATCTAAAAATACTTATCATTGAAATGAATAAAAAAGGATGAAAGCGGGCACCCGGCCGGGCGGAACAAACGGTAACGGGTGGTCTGGTCTTTGGGGAGAAACGGACGTTTTCTTGGAGAAGACAGGGCGTCTGGCCCCGTCCCATGCACGCACACGACAGTCACACGATAGTTGATTTTTAGGGATTTCGTTGACCGCTAGTACGTTGACTTAGCTTCAGTGCAGGCCAGATCAGGTCATAGAAAGCACGTTTACCATTTTTTTCTCCGTTACAAGCATGAATTCCATGAGACCATTCAGATTTCTTGTGGTGGAACCAACTTGATTCAAGTATTAGATATAATTAATATTGGTGGTTGCATTTTTTTGAATTTATTTCGGGCCTTTCGGTGATGTTTGTTCAGTGGGATGAGACGTTTCCGTCAACTATGAAAACGTCTCTGCCGACTTCATTCAATCTCAAGACGACGATATGCTGACTCAGTCTCTCAAAGATACTTATAAAGGTGAGCGTTCGTGCGTTTATAGGGATGAATAGATAATTAAACCGTGTGGTTACGTTCATAACAGAGCAGGCTAGACTTGGAGATTACTGACAAGCCTGCCTGCCGATTGGCTAACAAGCAATCGCATCGAAAGTAATCACGCATTGACATGCATGGCGCCCCATAATTCTACACTCAACGGCTTAATTCCCATCAACAAATATGCAATGCTCCGTTGCATACTTGCATTGCAAACCATCCCTCTTATCTCTTTCTCTGACGGGTCCGGCCTGGAAGGAACGGCCTACAACAACCTCGTCCATGGTGTTTCATTCACGAATGCCAATGGCGTGGCCTCCCATCCGGATATCAATTCGAGTAGAGTGAAGAGTAGCGACGGCACAAACAGTGTGCACAAACTGAGGGTGGCGCGGTGAGTTGCAACTGTCGGCCAATGACTAAAAGAGTTTGAAGTTCGTTTGGGTGAAGATTTGTTCGAGGGGACGGTGGAGCCTGGCCAACCGAGGGCGACGCGGTAGAACACGGATGAGAAAGACTGGGAGGCACCATGGCTATTAGTTCATCCAATGCCACCTGAAGTTCTTGGTCCAGGAGGGTGCACCTTGCAAGTCACAACTGGCTGCCATGTCCACTTGGTGAAGGCGTGGTTGCGTGTTGCCGGGAGATGTTAGGGGAGATGCGCCGCTGCACTGTTCTACTGCATTGGCCAATTGTGTATGTCTTGTCACTGTGAAGAGAGAGAGAGAGAGAGAGAGAGAGAGAGAGAGAGAGAGAGAGAATAAGTAGGACGTGGAAGTTATGGCAACTTTGGGACTCTTTCCATTAAGCTATGAGAAAAAACCTAGATCAGTCAAAACCAAAAAATATACGTGGTAATAGGTACTACACCTTGATCAGACTTATGGGAGGTGTGGTGAGTAACCAGACCGCAACACATAACTCAAATATGCAGAATATACACAAACCAATCCATGGTTGGATAGTTAGGAGAACAGTAATATCCGCAGCTCACATTTTTCTGGATTTATTTCAGACCTTTTGGTGATGCATTCATTTGGAGATGACGTTTTTGTTGACTATGAAGAAGTATGTGACGACTACGTTAATCTCAAAATTATTTGCCATTTCAGTCTTTTGGAGGTGCTTATAAATGTAGGGTATGTGTGGGTGTATTTATAAGGATGAGTATATGTGCTTGTGTGTAGTTCAAAAAAATATGTTGCATACACGGAAACATGGACCGGCCCTTAACGGAAAGACGATGGGACATTCACACAGTTAAAAAAACATCACAAAACAAGGAGTGAATGATAGAAAAAGTAAAGACACATGTCAATCAAGAGAGCACTCATGCTCAACACTTGAAATGCATGCCATTGAGGCAAGCTTAGCCACTAGAGGTGTTTGTTTGCAGATCGGTAACGACAACGTAAATGTAATGGATTTACACCGTTAAGATAAATGATATGGGCATAAATCAAAATCTGTTTGGCTATCAGATGTAATGGTAAGAGCAAAAGCAGGGAAGAAAACAGAAACTCATCAGCCATGGCGCGGGGAAGAAAACAGGAATCCGTCAGCCATGGCGCAGGGAAGAAAACATGAATCTTCGTCCATGGTGCAGAGGAAAGCACGGCTGGGTTCCAGATAGGTAGAACTAAGGCCACCGCCGGCCGCTGCTCCTGGCATGTCGCCGCCGCTGCATGCTGAAGAGGGGAAGCTCGGGACCTTGGCAACCAGGGTCGACGACAACTCGGTGGAGGAGGGTGAGTGAGGACCGGAGGAAGAGATCTGCCGCCGCCACTAGCGCCGCAACTCGCGGAGGATCGGTGGGCGGAAAGAATTTTCTGTGTTGGGAACGGGGGTTGACTCGATTTGCTCCCTGCAACGTATTCCCTCCGTTTCAAAATAGATGACTCAACTTTGTACTAACTTTAAAAGTTAATACTTCTTCATTCCCTTACACAAAGCCACAAACTCAAATTATAGGTACCAAGGTAAAATTTAATGATTGCTTTGCAAGTCAATTTCTTTTTGTTAATCGAGATCATTAATACACCCGCATGCATGCAAAGAAGGAATGAGGGCATCTCCAATGGTTGTAAGATAGTTGTTGGTAGACTTTGCCATATAGAATTTTTGATGATGTGTCATACAATAAATGAGGAAAGAGAGGAAGGTTGTATGTACATGAACCAACATCCATTGCACAAGCTCCAATGTAGAATGAGAGAGCACCCCATTTATTATCTCATATCCTATTGGGCAAACTAGATACAACCCATTGGAGTTGTTGTATGTTAAGGTGTTGGTTGATGACATGACATATTTTACCAACAAGCTAACATACAAATTATTGGAGATGCCCTGAGAAGGAAGTAACACGGTGTCATTATGACTACATGCATGCAAGTATTAAACAAGTTGGTAGTACGAGGAAACATCATTAATTTTTGCCTCAATTACTGTTAGTGGCCTTGTATAGATGTAAATTGTATTTTTTTATAGTGGCATTGTATAAGGGAATGGAGGAAGTATAAAGTTAAATCATCTATTTTGAAATGGAGGGAGTAATTCGTTTACGTGTGGGGGGGGGGGTATCGTGCTAAACTACGTTGGGATCTGTTTACAGAGAAAGAAAACCAAACATGGATCTCTACTCCTAATGGACGAGTTGGTGAATCGTCTCCGTGGTTTATTTTCGCTGTTTTTTTTGTCTCTCCTTCCACCACCCCTCCTCCCTGGTTCGCGGTTTATTTTCGCTGATTTTTTCGTCTCTCCTCCCATCACCCCTCCCACCCTGATCCATCGGTTTATTTTTCTCTCCACTCTTTATTACAACCAGAACTTTCCTAACGTATAACAAATCACGGATCTAACTTCCTTAAATTATGCAAATCAATCGATTTCTTTTATTGGTTCAATTTGTCTTACGAAACAAATAACAGATTTTCAGGAAACAAATAATACATTTTAATCTAACTTTCTTAAATTATGCAAATCAACCGATTCCTTTTATTGGTTCAATTTGTCTTAGGAAACAAATAATAGATTTTCAGGAAATAAATAATACATTTTAATCTAACTTCCTTAAATTATGTAAATCAATCGATTCCTTTTATTGGTTTAATTTGTCTTAGGAAACAAATAAGAGATTTTCAGGAAACAAATAATACATTTTAATCTAACTTTTCTAACTTATCTAAATCAATTGATTTCTCTTATTAGTGAAATTTGTTTTAGGAAACAAATAACATACACGTCACAACTTTCCTCCCAATAAATAGTTTCTTAACATTTGCAAACTTTCCTAATCAGACACGTCACAAACGGGCAGGTACTGATATCACGTCACCAAACAATAAAACCCCTCCCACCCTGGTCCGCGGTTTATTTTCGCTGGGTTTTTTCGTCTCTCCTCCCATCACCCTCTCCTACCCTGGTCCATCGGTTTATTTTTCTCTCCACTCTTTATTACAACCAGAACTTTCCCAACGTATAACAAATCACGGATCTAACTTCCTTAAATTATGCAAATCAATCGATTCCTTTTATTGGTTCAATTTGTCTTAGGAAACAAATAACAGATTTTCAGGAAACAAATAATACATTTTAATCTAACTTCCTTAAATTATGCAAATCAATCGATTCCTTTTATTGGTTCAATTTGTCTTAGGAAACAAATAACATATTTTCAGGAAACAAATAACATATTTTCAGGAAACAAATAATATATTTTAATCTAACTTTTCTAACTTATCTAAATCAGTCGATTTCTCTAATTAGTGAAATTTGTTTTAGAAAACAAATAACAGACACGTCACAACTTTCCTCCCAATAAATAGTTTCTTAACATTTGCAAACTTTCCTAATCAGACACGTCACAAACAGGCAGGTACTGATATCACGTTACCAAACAATAAAACCCCATTTGCATAGAAATCAGTTCAAAAATCCTAACTTTCTTAAATTTTACCTTTCCTTGATAACAACCAATATTTCCTATGTTTTCCACCTATTGAAGGAAATCACCCCTCCATCGATATTAGCATTTTTTGAACTGAGATCTCCAGGTTATGATTTTTTTTGCGATTCTTTCCAATTGTGACCTCTCCTTCCACTTCGGCTCCTTCTCGCATAAACACCTCCACCACAGCCAGGTGACATCGCCCCAGACCTCCTGCCTCTCCACACCTTCTCCGCCACCTCCTTCTCGTACTCCATTAACAATCCCTCCGCCACATTTGTCCACGGCGGTGTCGAGGGCATGGCGCAATAGCGTACCAGCGATAGAGCAGCGCATAGCAGCAGGAAGCAACACGCAGAAGGCGAGGCGATCGGCCGACGGTGGAGGGCAGAGATGCGGCCGGCGTGGCTGAGGGGGCGGCCGGCAGAAGATGGCCACGACTAGAGGCGGCGCGAGGCAGGGGCGCGACAGCGTGGCGAGCAAAGGGATAGGCGGCAGCAGACGGGGCGAGCGTAGCCAGCGAGAGTGTGGCGCGCGAGCAGGGTGTGTGTCGCGCGGGGCACAGTGGTGCGGTGGCTGCGGCAAGCGCGAAGGCAGTGACGGGCGCGACCGACGCGGTGTAGCACGGGCGTGGGCATGAAGAGGGAGTGGCCCCGCGGGCGCGGAAGAAGAGCGACAGACTCTGGCGTGGACGTGCATAGGAGCGGGCATGTGCCACGGGGTCAATCCGAGGAGCTCGGTGGCTACCCCTGCAATGGCCATGGCGGACGATGGTTCTCAGCCACGGCGAAATACCTAACGAGAGGAAACGAGAGGGGAAACAGGGAAAAGGCAAAAGGAGATCATGACGGTGTCAATGGCGCCCTAGGGGAAGACATGGGAGCTCGGGGCGGCGCGGATCGAACGGCAATGTCGTGGTGGCCCAAGGTTGAGGAAGACGGCAACGACGTCGATGCGGGGGTGCTGGACTTGATCTCGTTGGCGCAGATGAAGTAGCGAAGGCGTTCGGAGCTCCTCGACAAGCTCCTAGCCCGCAGGGAGGGCAGTGGCCATGTGGACGGGGTCGGTCATGGTCGCCGTGGCGTCTGACTTCGTCCAGATCGACGGGATCGAGCGAGCGAGGAGGAGAAGTGGATTTGGGAGGGGGCGTCGAGGAGGAGTGAGGCCATGGGGGCAGGGAAGGAAGGGCGTCACCCTTATCCATTCCCCTTCGATGCTAGCGAGGTGGTCGGGAGGGAGCCCGGCTCCGTAGCGACGCGGCTCGGGGAACAGGAGAAGACGACCACGTGGGGACTGGACCGCTGAGCTGGTTCGATGGCAAGGCCGGGGGGCAGGGCAAATCCCCTTTTACATCGTCCTTTTGGTTTTTCAATGTATTCTAATATGTTTCTCCTTTTTAACACCGTTTTCTATTTATTCTTATCAACTAAATGATCTCTACTCCTAATGTCTCAGTTGGTAGTCTCTATTCTGGGTTTATTTTCGTCCCACCTCCCGAGTGAGGAAAAGGGGGAGAGAGAATGAGAAAGAGGGAGGGAGAGGATGTGTGTGTGAGAAATTGATGGTAAAAAAATCATCAATGTCACTTAATATGTATGAAAATATTAAATGTAATATTAACATAATTGATATTAAACTTTTAAAGTTAATGTGGCCCTGTTGCAACGCACGGGCGTTTTTTAGTAACGGTAAGAGGTTACATTGTAATGGGATACCAGACAAAAAACTGGGAACCAAACACCTCCAATAAAAAGCTAAAATCCTGCCGTCCTGGTTTTTGCAAAAGGTCCGCACGAGCTGGATGCCGCACGTTTTTAATCCAACGGATCGCAACGTTTCAGGGCGAGCGAAGCATCTGCGTCGATGACATGTGGGCCCGATTGAAACTGCAACAGATCCGAGATCATGATTGCATGGCTATTAATTAGTTGGTGATTTGCGCGACGGCACCGGTGGGATTTTCGCAGGGAGCGTTTAGTGGGAGGTTGTCGCCGCGATTTCCGCAGGGAGCGTTTAGTGGGAGGTTGCCGTGATTTTTGGGCGAGGTAGCCCATTTTCTTTCTTGCCGTTGTACTGTTTTAACGGTAAACAAATGATGTTAATGACAAGATTCGAACCCAAGTCAGCTATGTGAGACAAAGAGGCACTGACCACTACGCTACCACAACATTTGATGCACATCTAAACTACACATTTTAATTGTACGCTATACAGACAACAATTATCTTTAGATTTGATCTTGATTGCTAAAAACAGAGCGAAGCATCTACCTTAGTCAATTCAGAAATTTAAAGCTATCGTCGAGACTCTGTACCTACACAAATGTTGATCCAAGCAAGATTGTTGAAATATACCCTTAGTAATGGTGATGTAAATCGCATGGTAATTTAATTGACGTAGTCATAACAAACTAGTATAAATACCGAGGTTACTTTGACTTGGGAGATTTTCTATTTTTTATTTTTATGTAATCAGGTGATGATGATGATTCGTAAGAAATAATCTTAGATCAAGGAAAACAATGTTCAATCAATTATGAAAACAATGCTTCAGCATGTACTTGATTTGGGAGGAGTTGAGTAGATTGGGAGTGTCCACGGCCTGTCCTCTCCCGCACCAAAATTTTGAAGAGTGGCTGCACCATCTCACAACATAGCTACTATGCGTAATAGTAACCAAGGTTATTTTGTAGTTATCGAACTAGATGTATTATAGTTACCAACATGGTTACTATGTAGTTATTGGTCTAGATGTAATAAAATTATCAACATGGTTAATTTTTGTAGTTATCAGGCTACATATGGAATAATACACCCTTCAATAACTTATGCATAAATAACATGATAATTTACACACCATAAATCTCATAACTTTGATTCAGGACAAAAAGTTGAAGACATCCCCTACAACTTCCGTGTAAATAGCATGATAATTTACACACCATAAACCTGATAACTCATGCACAAACACGGTGATAACTTCACCCAGGGAGAAAAAGTTGAAGACATCCCCTACGGCTTCTGCGTAAATATCATGATAATTTACACATTATAAACCTGATAACTCATGCACACATAGTGATAACTTTGACCCAAGAGAAAAGTTGAAGACATCCCATACAACTTGTGCGTAAATAGCATTGATATTTTACACATCATAAACCTGATAACTCATGCACAAACACAGACATAACTTTGACCCAGGAGAAAAAGTTGAAGACATCCCCTACAGCTTCTGCGTAAATAGCATGATAATTTACACACCATAAACCTGATAACTCATGCACAAACACAGTGATAACTTTGATACAGGAGAAAAAATTGAAGACACCCCCCTACAGCTTCTGCGTAAATAGCATGATATTTTACACACCATAAACCTGATAACTCATGCGCAAACACGGTGATAACTTTGATCTAGGAGAAAAAGTTGAAGACATCCTCCTACAGGCTACAACTTCTGTGTAAATAGCATGATATTTCACACACCACAAACCTGATAACTCATGCGCAAACAACATGATAACTTTGATCCGGGGAGGAGCTGTTTAAAAACATCACTGATAACTTCCATTTAAATAGTGTGGTACTATAAAGCACCGTATATGTGATAACTTATGCGTAAATATCATGGTAACATTGGTCGGGGGTGGTGGGAGGGGAGGGAGTTGTTTGAAAACATACCCCCCCTGATAACTTCGTACGCACCGTGGACTTGATAACTTATTTACAAACACCGTGATAACTTTGATCGTAGGGAGGAAGTTGTTTGGAAACATACCCTCGATAACTTATGTTGTTTTTGTCCATGAGTTATTAGGTTCGTGGCGTATAAATTACCATGCTTTTTACGAAAAAGTTATTGAGGTGTGTTACAACATTTTTTTCTCTAGGTCAAGTTATCGTGATATTTGTGTGTGAGTTATCAGGTTCGGAGCTTATAAATTACCATGCTCTTTACGGAGAAAGTTATGGAAGTGTGTTACAACAATTTTTTTTCCTGGGGTTAAATTTTCCTTGGTGTTTGTGCCCAAGTTGCCAGGTCTGTGTTGCACATAATTACCAGGTCTATGGTGCAAAAATTATCATGTTATTACACATAAGTTACCGAGGTATGTCAACAACTTTTTTTAGTTAAAGTTACCACAATGTACTTTAGAAAAAAGAATTACCACTATGTTGTATATACTAACAAAGTAGCTGACTATCTAGAAAAACAAAACAAAATATAGTACAAAAGGGGGGAAATCGGTAAAAAAGAAAAGAAAGAAAATGGTTTATTTTTCTCATGGTCGCGACACGTACAGGTATAAATATTATCCTACCTCATTATAGATCGAAATTAAGCAAGGTTAGCTGGTTACACACATCTATGGTGAACCATAGGTAGTGGGTTCGACTCCCACTTCTTACCAGATATGTTGTTTAAAGTCCGACTGATAGGATGTTAGTCGTGTCCATATTTGTATATAATATGAGCTCAGACTTTGTCGCCACCGGCCGCGGAGGCGGGAGTGGGAGTGGGCGCTGCGGGGGCAGCGGCCGCGGTGGCCATGGCGCCGATGGTGTCTTCAAGGGCGCTCTCAAAGACGAAGATCTTTTCCGTGGGCTTCGCGGGAACTAATGCGGTGTAGATCTTCTTGACGGCAGATTCGAGGGCGGGGACGAACTTGTAGTCCTTGTATGCATCGCCCATGGTCTCCTTGATGGCCTTGCTGAAGGCGGAGTCGAAGACGGTGGACTTGTCCTCGGCCGGGGCAGCATCGGCAGCGGTGGCTGCAGTCCTGAAGGCGGTGTCGATCTGGTCAATGGCCTTGAGCTCGCCAGCAGGGCTCGCCCCCTTGACTTCCTCGCGGGCGGGCTTGATGGCGTGGACCTCAAGGATGCCAGCAATGATGCGGAGCGACTCGCCAAAGATGGCCACGAAGGAGTCATACTGGGCCTCCGGGGTAGTGCCCTGGGCGTTCATGGCGGCCGCCACCTGAGCGAAGATGACCCTAGTGCTCATACTGGCGTTGGCGCTGGACGCGTTGGCTAACCCTTCGAGTGTCCAGTTGCCAAAGTTGTTGACGAAGGTGGTCTGGAAATACTTGGGCTTGTCCGCTGGAGGGACTACGGCTGCCGTCGCCACGGCCGCCTTGAAGGCTTTGTTGGCCTGCTCAATTATCTTCTGCTCCTCGGTCGTGGCCTTGGGTTGTGCCCCGGCCGGGGCTTGGCCGGCTTCGGCAGCGTACGAGATGGTTGGCCCGGCCACGAGGGCGACCGCCACGAAGAGCGCCATTGTGCACTGCTGCACTGCCATTGTTGCTGCTTTTGTCTTGCGTTGGTTGGTTTGCACAATACATAGAAGGAGAGATTGTGGTGTGGTGTGAGGATGAAGGAGCTTAGCTCTATATATACATCTGTATGGTGAGAGGCTCGCAGAGATTACCATGCCCAAATTAGCAATCTCCTCCTGTCCTCTCCCTTTTTAGCCAAGCTAATTATACTCATGAGCTCGTCATCCCACAAACCAACAATTAGATCGCTAAATACTAGTTGACCTCGTGGGGTATTACCTTCCCGTCCGAACTAGATAGGAACCTCTCCCCTCTACCAATCCTCCAAATATATCCACCCTTGAATGATGGAAGACCAAACATGATGTTGTGGCCACGTAAATGATGGACCTTTCTTAGGGGTAGATTGTAACAGATCATACTTATATTAGGGTAGTACTTGGTGTTTAAAATTCTTGGACATAACAAATTAGGGGTGGTTATCAATCTCGAACATTGCTTGGCAAGCATTGCAAGCCTAAAAAAATGTAATCTATAAAGCCTTTACCTCCCTCACTTTTAGGAAAGCAAAGTGTCCACCAAGCGAGCCAGTCCATCTTTTTATTATCCTCCTCATCTCGCCACCAAAACTGAGCAATAATGTCATTAATTTCTTTGCAAATTCCTTTAGTTAAATGGAACACAGAGATGGCTAACTAAATTATAGCTTGAGTTGTGGCCTTTAGTAAGATCTCCTTCCCTCCAATGGAATAATTGCTTCTCAACCAATCCTTTCAACCCTTGTTTATATCTATACAAGCTACTGAATTAGGAAATTTGTGTTAATCATATTGCTATAATAGCTGCATTGTCAGGATAAAATCAGGTCAATAAGAAAGGCACATCTGACCATGCTAGGGAACCACTGCCGGTCATTCCCATGCGTCATTGTCCGTTGGGTTCGCCTAAATGATGCCAGCTGGCCGATGCACAGCCAGCACATTGCAAATGTTCGCTGGTTTGCCTAGGTGAGTTTTTTCTTTCATTTTGTTTTGAACCGAGCCATTTGGATTGAACCGAGCCATTTGAATTGAAGATTAAGTGGTTGAGGGAGATGCTCTTATAGGACTCATCGTCATCCGAAGAGGAAGAAGATGATGAGAACTTTGAAACTGTTCTTGGCATGATTTTCAATGACGATATTAAACGACCGAGGATCATTGTTTGGCAACACACAAATTAACCGTGATAGAGAAGAGGGACATGCCAAGATCACGAGAGACTACTTTGATCCAAATCCAACCTATCTGGAGAAGTACTTTTGCCGGCGCTTTCGGGTGCACACAAGTCTTTTTTTGACCATTGCAAAAGTTGTTGAGAAGTATGATGACTAGTTCAAACTTCAAAGAAATGCATGCGAAAAGATGAGTGCAAGCCCTCGAATGAAGTGCATTGTGGCTGTTCGAGTTTTGGCATATGGTTGTTCGACCAATGCAATTGACGACTATATCCGCATTGGTGAATACACAATCTTGGAGATCATTGATACGCCTCCAACATATCTATAATTTTTGATTGTTCCATGCTATTAAAGTATCAATCTTGGATACTTATTATGTAATTATATGCAATTATATATCATTTTTGAGACTAACCTATTAACCTAGTGCCCAATGCCAGTTGCTATTTTTGCATGTTTTTGGCTTTTCAAAAAATTAGTACCAAACGGAGTCCAAACGCTACGAAAAAAAATCTGGACCAGAAGGGACCCTAGAAGCTTTGGGAGAAGACCTGAAGTGTCACGAGACAACGATAAGCCTGCCAGGTGCACCCCGGGGGAGGGGGTGCCCCAGGCTTGTGGGCCCCTCATGGCGCCTCTTGACCTAATTCCAACGCTAGTAAATTTCCATATATTCCTAATACATCGGTGAGCCACCCAAAAACACTTTTTTCGCCGCCGCAAGTTTCTGTTCCTTTGAGATCCCATCCGGAGGCCTTCTCTGGTACTCTACCCGAGGGAGTCCTGGATTAGGGGGTCTCTGGACAGCCGGACTATCTCCATTGGCCGGACTGTTAGACTATGAAGATAGAAGATTGAAGACTTCGTCTCGTGTCCGGATGGGACTCTACTTGGCGTGGAAGGCAAGCAAGGCAATACGGATATGGACATCTCCTCCTTTGTAACCGACCTTATGTAACCCTAAACCCTCTCCGGTGTCTATATAAACCGAAGGGTTTTAGTCCGTAGGACAACAACCACAACATACAATCATACCATAGGCTAGCTTCTAGGGTTTAGCCTCTCTGATCTCGTGGTAGATCTACTCTTGTACTACCCATATCATCAATATTAATCAAGTAGGACGTAGGATTTTACCTCCATCAGGAGGGCCCAAACCTGGGTAAAACATTGTGCCCCTGCCTCCTGTTACCATCCAGCCTAGACGCATAGTTCGGGACCCCCTACCCGAGATCCGACGGTTTTGACACCGACACTGCCGAAGGGGGAATCAACCATGGAGGGCTTCTACATAATCTTTGCTGCCCTTCCGATGATGCGTGAGTAGTTTACCATAGATCCGCGGGTCCATAGCTAGTAGCTAGATGGCATCTTCTCTCTCTTTGATCTTCAATACAATGTTCTCCTAGATGTTCTTGGAGTTCTATTTGATGTAATCTTGTTTTGAAGTGTTTTTGTTGGGATCTGATGAATTGTGGGTTTATGGTTAGATTATTCATGAATATTATTTGAGCCTTTTTAGAATTCTTATATGCATGATTATTATAGAATTGTATTTCTCTCTGATCTGTAGATTTGGTTTGGCCAACTAGATTGATTTATATTGCAATGGGAAAGATGCTTTGTGATTTGTTCGATCGTGCGGTGCTCAATCCCAGTGACAGAAACATACATGCCATGTTTGTGTATCGTTGCCATTAAGGATAAAATGATGGGGTTTATTCATATTGATTGAGTTTACTTAATCTAGATCGTGTCATCTTGCTTAATACATTACTCCATTCTTTATGAACTTAATACTCTAGATGCATGCTGGATAGCGGTCGATGTGTGGAGTAATAGTAGTAGTGTAGGCATGAGTCGGTCTACTTGCCTCGGACGTGATACCTACATACATGATCATTGCATCGAATATCGTTATAACTACGCACTTTTCTACCAATTGCCCAACATTGTTTACCCACCGTATGCTATGTTTAAGAGAGAAACCTCTAGTGAAAACTATGGCCCCGGGTCTATCTTTATCATATATTGAAATCCAAAAATACTTTGTTGCAATTTATTTATTTTTATTTTGTGTTTATGTTTATCTACCTACCATTATTAGACTTGATCCTTGCAATTAACCGCCAAGGGATTGACAACCCCTTGTTTGCGTTGGTTGCAAGTATTTGTTCTTTTGTGTGTAGGTGTTATTCATGAGGTCTTGTGTGATTCTCCTACTGGATTGATGACCTTGGTTCTTAACTGAGGGAAATATTTATCTCGACTGTACTACATCATCCTTTCCTCTTCAAAAAAATCTCAACGCAGCTCACAAGTAGTAGGAAGAATTTGTGGCGCCGTTGCTGGGGAGACATAACCAAAACTTATCAAGTACCACACACAAACTTTCATCTCCTTACATTTACATTATTTTCCATTTGCCTCTCGATTTCATCTCCCCCACTTCTTAAATGTTTTCACAAAAACACATAAATATTTTCCATTTTCCTTTTTGCTTGTTGCTACTTGTGAGTTGTATTGGGTTTTTCCTCAAAGAGGAGAAGATGATGCAGTACAGTAGAGATAAGTATTTCCCTCAGATATGAAACTAAGGTTATCAATCCAGTAGGAGAATCACACAACAACTCGTTAGCAGCACCTGCACACAAAATAACAAATCCTTGCACCCAACGCGAACAGGGGATATTAAATTCTACGGTGATAGATAGATAAATAGATCGAAAAAATACAAAATAAATTAAATAAGGTTGCAGCAAGGTATTTTTAGGATTTTCAATATATGATAGAAGTAGACCCGGGGGCCATAGTTTTCACTAGAGACTTCTCTCTTGAAAATAGCATACGATGGGTAAACAAATTACTGTTGGGCAATTGATAGAAAAGAAAATAATCATGAAGATATCCAAGGCAATGATCATATATATAGGCATCATGTCCGATACAAGTAGACCAAAATGATTCTGCATCTACTACTATTACTCCACACATCGATTTCTATCCAGCATGCATCTAGAGTATTAAGTTCATAAAGAACAGAGTACCGCCTTAAGCAACATGACATGACATAGACAAGATAAACTCACGCATAAGTAAACCCCATCTTTTTACCCTTAATATCAATGATACATACGTGTCATGTCCCCTTCTATCACTGGGATTGAGCACCGCAAGATCGAACCAATTAGAAAGCACCTCTTCTCATTGCAAGATAAATCAATCTAGTTTGCAAAACCAAATCAATAGACCGGAGAAGAAATAGGAAGCTATAAGAATCATGCATACAAGAGTTTAGATAAAAATCAAATAATATTCATGGATAATCTGATGATAAACTCACAACTCATCGGATCCCAACAAACACATCGCAAGAAAGAATTACATCGGATAGAACTCCAAGAACATCAAGGAGAACATTGTATTGAAAACATCGAGAGAGAAGAAGCCATCTAGCTACTAACTATGGACTCATAGGTTTGTGGTAAACTACTCATGCATCATCAAAAGGGCATCAAGGTTGATGTAGAGCCCCTCCGTGATCAATTGCACCGCCGGAGGCCTCTAGATGGGATCTCACGAGAACAGAAACTTGTGGCGGCGAAAAGTATTTCGAGGTGCTCTTTGATCTGAGGGTAATTTTTGGGTATTTATAGAGGTTGAACTAGGTCAAGACGCTTCACGAGGGCCCCACAAGCCTATGGGGCGACCCCCGGGGCATGCCCCACGAGCTTCTCGCTCCCTCGTAGGTCTTCTGGTATTCCTCGAACCTTCTAGGATTTCTTCTGGTCCAGAAAAAAATATGAAGTTTTTTCTTCGTTTGGACTCTGTTTGATATTGATTTCCTAAAAAGTCAAAAACAGGCAAAAAACAGTAACTGGCTCTGCGCACTAAGTTAGTAGGCCAGTCCCAATAAATAATATAAAGTTGCTTGTAAATGAATATAAAACATCCAAGATCGACTGATACTATAATAGCATGGAATAATAATAATAATTGATACATTGGAGACGTATCAAGGGGCAATGTTACTATCCTTGTCCACAATTTTGCTTCAAAGTAGCACCATGCTTTTCATATAGAGAGTCTCCTATGCTTTTATTTTCATATACTAGTGACATTTTTTCATTATAGAACTTGGCTCATATATTCCGATGATGGGCTTCCTGAAATTCCCGAGGTCTTCATGAGCAAGCAAGTTGGATGCGCACCCACACAGTTTTATTTTTGAGCTTTCATACACTTATAGATCTTAGTGCATCTGTTGCATGGCAATCCCTAGTCCTCGCATTGACATCAATTGATGGGCATCTCCATAGCCCGTTGATTAGTCTCGTTGATGTGAGACTTTCTCCTTTTTTGTCTTCTCCATATTAATCTCTACCACCGTATTCTATTCTACCCATAGTGCTATCTCCATGGCTTATGCTCATATATTGCGTGGGGGTTGAAAAATATGAATCACGTTAAAAATTATAAACCAATTTTGTGGCTTGTCATCGGGGTTGTGCATGATAAATACATTGTACTAAGAAGATGGAGGATGACAAGATTATATGATTTTGTAGGGTTAACTTTCTTTAGCATTTTTATTTTGAAAGACAAGATTGTTTGTTACTTTGCCTGAGTATTGATGTCTTTTTGTCAAATTATAGACTATTGCTTTGAATAATTCAGATCTTAATATTCATACCTAAAAAGAGATTACATGATAGACATGTTAGGTAGCATTCCACATAAAAATTCTATTTTTATCATTTACCTACTCGAAGACGAGAAGGAGTTAATATTGGGGATGCTAATACGTCTCCAACGTATCTATATTTTTTTGATTGTCTTATCTATTATAGTATCAATCTTGGATGTTCATTATGCAATTATATATCATTTTTTGGTATTAACCTATTAATCTAGTGCCCAGTGCTAGTTATTTTTTTTTTTGCTTTTCAGAAAACCAGTACTAAACGGAGTCCAAACGTTACGAAACCTTTTGATGATTTTTTCTGGACCAGAAGGGACCCTAGAAGCTTTGGAAGAAGATCTAAAGTGTCATGAGGCAGCAACAAGCCTGCTAGGCGCACCTCAGGGGGGTGCCCCCATGATTATGGGCCCCTAGTGGCAACTCTTGACCTAATTCCAGGGCTATAAATTCCAAATATTCCAAATACATCAGAGAGCCACCCAAAAACACTTTTTTCGCTGCCACAAGTTTCTATTCCTTCGAGATCCCATCTGGAGGGTCGGGGATTGATTCCGAGCCACAGGAAATCCTCCAAAACCCTGGTTCAAGCTCTAGGGGGGGGGCTTGCGTCTACGAGGCTATGAGCCAGTCAGGGCGAGGATACAGTGACCTACCCATGTTTGGGCCACTGTGTGGTGTAAAACCCTAATCCTGCTTGGTTGTATTTCTTCTTGACTGTGCTCTCGGAGCTATATGATGACCAGGAGCTCTTAGCAATGGCGCTAGGGTTTGGGAAAGAGTCCATCCTTTGCTACGGTGGCCTCTGTCGGTGTCAAAACCGGCGGATCTCGGGTAGGGGGTCCCGAACTGTGCGCCTAGGATCGATGGTAATAGGAGATGGGGGACACAATGTTTACCCAGGTTTGGGCCCTCTCTATGGAGGTAATACCCTACTTCCTGCTTGATTGATCTTGATGAATATGAGTGTTACAAGAGTTGATCTACCACGAGATCGTAATGGCTAAACCCTAGGAGCCTAGCCTATGTGAATATGGTAATGAATGTCCCTTATCCGGACTATGCTCTCCGGTTTATATAGACACGGGAGAGATCTAGGGTTACAGGGGGTCAGTTACATAAGAAGGAATCTTCACAGTTGGTCGCCTAGCTTGCCTTCCACGCCAAGGAAAGTCCAATCCTGACACGGGTATAGTCTTCGGCCTTCGTACCTTCGCAGCCCATCAGTTTGGCCCAATGAATGACAGGACGACACCCGAGGACCCCTTAGTCCAGGACTCGCTCAGTAGCCCCTGAACCCGGCTTCAATGACGAGTAGTCCGGCGTGCAGATTGTCTTCGGCATTGCAAGGCGGGTTCCCCTTTTTCCGAACTCCAAGATAGTCTTCGGATGCGATGATTGTATCTGGACCTGTTACGCACACCATACACAACCGCAAAGAGAATATAATATTTGCACGAATCTAATCTGTTGACAGCTTCTTTACAACACGACATCGCGTCCGTCCGGTCATAATTTTGAACCGTTTTTCATCTGCCATCCCATGTTTCGAGACGCGGTTGTTATTGGCAAGTCTTGTAGAAGTAGAGATCGTGTCCCCTTATTGCGGGATTCTCATCAATGCGGGCATGGGTAACTCAATCGTGCCGTTTATATAGCCCTTGGGAACATGCGAGTTTTAGGCGAGTGGGGAGGCGCTTGACATCCATGGCCTTTATAAGGGGGTAAGGATTCCCTTTCTTTACCCACACCTCTCCTCAGCCCTTCCGTTCCTGAGCTCCAGCGCCCCAGCTTTAGCTTTTCCTTTGTTCGAGAAAGCACTCAAAGATGTCCGGATCTGGAGATGGAGGTAAGTGGATGGCCTCTTCTATCCAGAAGAAGGATATCAGGAAGCTCCGGGAGGCCGGAAGCCAAGGAGATCACTCATCGACTCCCGGCCAAGGGACAGATCGTCTGTACTCCCGAGCCCCACGAGAGGGTTGTGGTTCTTACACATTTCGTCCGCGGGCTGGGGTTCCCTCTTCGCCCATTCGTTCGTGGGTTGATGTTTTACTACGGGCTGGATTTTCATGACCTAGCCCCCAACTTTATCCTCAATATTTCGGCATTATCGTCGTTTGCGATGCCTTTCTCCGCATCCCACCTCACTTCGGCCTGTGGCTGAAGGCCTTCAATGTGAGGCCAAAAGTAATGAGTGGTCGACAAGCAGAGTGCGGAGGCGCTATGGTGGGCAAGATGCCCATGGCTCGAAGGCTCATTTGCGGAGACGGTGAAGGGGTGGCAATCGGGGTGATTCTACATCACCGAGCCACGTGACACCGACTGGGCGACGGCCCCCGCATTTCGATCCGGAAACCCGATGCGGCTCACCTCCTGGCAAGAGAGGGGCCTAACCTGGGGTCCTTCGGATGAGCTGACTGGGCTCCAGATGTGCGTCCAGAACATGATAGATAGGAAAATCAAGCTTGTCAATGTGGTCCAGGTCATGTTTATTCGTCGGGTCCTTCCGTGCCAACGTCGGACTTGCTACCTAGGAAGCACGACAAAGAAAGAGAACCATGGGTTCAGAAACCCATGCCTTTTCCTCCCAAACCATCCAAGAAAAAGGATGATGAGGATTTTGAGCGCTTTGCTGAAATGATTAGACCTATCTTTTTGTGTATGCGTTTATGCTTAAAATAAATCCTTACGCTAAGTATATGAAGGATATTGTTACTAATAAGAGAAAGATATCGGAAGCTGAAATTTCCACCATGCTTGCTAATTATACTTTTAAGGGTGGAATACCTAAGAAACTAGGAGATCCAGTAGTCCAACTATACCATGCTCCATTAAAAGAAACTATGTTAAAACTGCTTTATGTGATCTTGGATCCAGTGTTAGTGTTATGCCTCTCTCTTTATATCATAGACTTGATTTGAATATGTTGACACCTACTAAAATATCTTTGCAAATGGCTGATAAATCAACTGCTATACCTGTCGGTATTTGTGAGGATGTGCCTGTGGTGGTTGCAAGCGTTACTATTTTAACGGACTTTGTTATTCTTGATATTCCCGAGGACGATAGTATGTTGATTATCCTTGGAAGACCATTTTTGAATACTGCAGGGGCTGTTGTTGATTGCAACAAAGGCAATGTCACTTTTCATGTTAATGGTAATGAGCATACGGTACACTTTCCGAGGAAACAACCTCAAGTACAGAGTATCAACTCTATTGGAAAATTTTCAAAAATTACTATTGGAGGTTTTGAATTTCCTCTTCCTACTGTCAAGAAGAAATATGATATTCTTATTGTTGGGGACATGCATATCCCCGTTAAGGTAACATAGTGTTATTCGAAAATTCTCCGTTTTCATGTTATTCAAAAAGAGTTTGTTAACAAGACTTGATCGACCTTGTTAGTGGATTCCTTTTGATGAGCATGAGATGGATGAATTTAGAAAACACAACTCTTTGTACCCTCCTTTTACTTTCTGTTATTTAGATTAAATAAAGCAATATTAGTATTTTTGTCTTATTTCTGAATTATCCATGCAACAAAAAAATACCCAGAAAATAAAAGTTCTCCAAATGCCCCGAAAATGAAATATGTTTTTTTCTAGAATATTTGATAATTATTGGCACTGAGTACACATCAGGGGGAGCAGCCACCTGGCCACGAGGGTGCAGGGCGCGCCCCCTACCTCGTGGGCCCCTCGTGCCCCACTCCACTCATTCCAGCACCCACACACTTCGTCTTCCTTGATATGTCTCCAATGTATCTATAATTTTTGATTGCTCCATGCTATATTATCTACTGTTTTGGACATTATTGGGCTTCATTATCCACTTTTATATTATTTTTGGGACTAACCTATTAACCGGAGGCCTAGCCCAGAGTTGCTGTTTTTTTGCCTGTTTCAGGGTTTCAAAGAAAAGGAATATCAAACGGAGTCCAAACGGAATGAAACCTTTGGGAACGTGATTTTTAGGAAGATTATGATCCGGGAGACTTGGACCCTACGTCAAGAAAGAAAAGAGGAGGCCACGAGGTAGGGGGCGCGCCTGCCTACCCCAGGCGCGCCCTCCACCCTCATGGGCCCCCTGTTGCTCCACCGACGTACTCCTTCCTCCTATATATACCTACATACCCCCAAACAATCAGATACGGAGCCAAAACCCTAATTCCACCGCCGCAACTTTCTGTATCCACGAGATCCCATCTTGGGGCCTGTTTCGGCGCTCCGCCGGAGGGGGCATCGATCATGGAGGGCTTCTACATCAACACCATAGCCCCTCCGATGAAGTGTGAGTAGTTTACTTTAGACCTACGGGTCCATAGTCAGTAGCTTGATGGCTTCTTCTCTCTTTTTGGATCTCAATACAAAGTTCTCCCCCTCTCTTGTGGAGATCTATTCGATGTAATCTTCTTTTTGCGGTGTGTTTGTTGAGACCGATGAATTGTGGGTTTATGATCAAGTCTATGTATGAATAATATTTGAATCTTCTCTGAATTCTTTTATGTATGATTGGTTATCTTTGCAAGTCTTTTCGAATTATCAGTTTGGTTTGGCCTACTAGATTGATCTTTCTTGCAATGGGAGAAGTGCTTAGCTTTGGGTTCAATCTTGCGGTGTCCTTTCCCAGTGACAGTAGGGGCAGCAAGGCACGCATTGTATTGTTGCCATCGAGGATAACAAGATGGGGTTTTCTTCATATTGCATGAGTCTATCCCTCTACATCATGTCATCTTGCTTAAGGCATTACTCTGTTTTTAACTTAATACTCTAGATGCATGCTGGATAGCGGTCGATGAGTGGAGTAATAGTAGTAGATGCAGGCAGGAGTCGGTCTACTTGTCTCGGACGTGATGCCTATATACATGATCATACCTAGATATTCTCATAACTATGCTCAATTCTGTCAATTGCTCAACAGTAATTTGTTCACCCACCGTAGAATACTTATGCTCTCGAGAGAAGCCACTAGTGAAAACTATGGCCCCGGATCTATCTTCATCATATTAATCTCCTACTACTTAGTTATTTCCTTTGCTATTTACTTTGCCTTTATTTTACTTTGCATCTTTATCACAAAAATACCAAAAATATTATCTTATCATATCTATTAGATCTCACTCTCGTAAGTGGCCTTATAGGGATTGACAACCCCTATTTGCGTTGGTTGCGAGGATTTATTGTTTTGTGCAGGTACGAGGGACTCGCGCGTAGCCTCCTACTGGATTGATACCTCAGTTCTCAAAAACTGAGGGAAATACTTACGCTACTTTGCTGCATCATCCCTTCCTCTTCGGGGAAAACCAACGCAGTGCTCAAGAGGTAGCAAGAAGGATTTCTGGAGCCGTTGCCGGGGAGGTCTACGAAAAAGTCAACATACCAAGTACCCATCACATACCCTTATCTCCCGCATTACATTATTTGCCATTTGCCTCTCGTTTTCCTCTCCCCCACTTCACCCTTGCCGTTTTATTCGCCCTCTCTCTCTCTATCATCCCTCTCTTTCTCTATTTGCCTTTTTTGCCCGCTTGCTTTTTGTTTGCTTGTGTGTTAGTTTGTTTGCTTGTCGTTATGGCTAGTCGCTTATCTTCTCCGTTGTCTCCTGAGAATGAAATTCTAAATTTTAAGCAAAGGGAGGGAGAAAATCTAAAAGATGCTTGGTATAGAATTTGCAATGCTCAAAATAGATCTACTAGGAAGCAATCTACTTCTGTTCTCCTTCGCAATTTTTATGTAGGCATTACTCCTTGGCACAAATATGTTCTTGATACTATTACTGGAGGGAACCTTTTGGGTAGCCATACTTTTGATTCTTATAATGCTATGTTAGATTTATTTGGCTCACCCCCTCTCTTAGTTAATGGAACTATATTAACTTTGGAGCATGTAATGCAAAGGCTTGAAATTTTTGAAAATAAGGTTACTACCGTAGAGTTAATTGAGAATTTGGATAAAAAGATCCACAGCCGAATCTCTCAATATGGATCTAAAGTAGGAGTTACTTTGAAAAATATTAAAGAAAAGGAACCCATAGTTAATGAGAAAATAAATCACGATTCCACTAGGATCAATAAACTTGAGGATATTATTACCAACTTGGGGACCGCTTTTTCTTCCGTAAAGAATACTCCAAGTCCTCCCACTAAAATTTCCAAGCTTATGTATGTTCCTAAAATTAAGGGTGAATCCTCTAGTAAGGAAAATGCGGATCTCAAATCTATAAGTATTCATCCCAATCTTTTTGCTATCATTAAGGAACCATTTGTTACAAATGAATTTTTTGATCTTGTGCCTAAAAGTTTGGTAATTAATAAAAATAAAGAAATTCCTAAATATGGTAGATGCCTAATTGAAGAATTGCCTACCAAAGATGGCAATACCTAGATCTATTCTTGCTTGTTATGCCTAGCTAGGGGCGTTAAACGATAGCGCTTGTTGGGAGGCAACCCAATTTTATTTTTATCCCTTGCTTTTTGCTCCAGTTTAGTAATAAATAATTTATATAGCCTCTGTTTTGGTTGTGTTTTTGTGTTTAATTAGTGTTTGTGCCAAGTAGAACCGTTGGGAAGACTTTGGGAAAGTCTTGTTGAACTTGCTGTAAAAAACAGAAACTTTAGCGCTCACGAGAATTGCTGTCATTTTTATTTGGAAAGTTCTATTCAGTTAATTATTTTTGCAGATGATTAATAGATAAATACCTCACTTCCAGCAATTTATTTTACAATTTTTGGGGTTCCAGATCTTGCGCTAGCTACAGATTACTACAGACTGTTCTGTTTTTGACAGATTCTGTTTTTCGTGTGTTGTTTGCTTATTTTGATGGATCTATGGCTAGTAAAATAGTTTATAAACCATAGAGAAGTTGGAATACAGTAGGTATAACACCAATATAAATAAAGAATGAGTTCATTACAGTACCTTGAAGTGGTCTTTTATTTTCTTTCGCTAACGGAGCTCACGAGATTTTCGACTTTAAGTTCTGTGTTGTGAAGTTTTCAAGTTTTGGGTAAAGATTTGATGATTATGGAACAAGGAGTGGCAAGAGCCTAATCTTGGGGATGCCCATGTAAGCCCCAAGATAATCTAAGGACACCTAAAATCCAAAGCTTGGGGATGCCCTGGAAGGCATCCCCTCTTTCGTCTACTTCTATCGGTAACTTTACTTGGAGCTATATTTTTATTCACCACATGATATGTGTTTTGCTTGGAGCGTCTTGTATTATTTGAGTCTTTTCTTTTTAGTTTACCACAATCATCCTTGCTGTACACACCTTTTGAGAGATCCATACATGATTTGGAATTTGTTAGAATACTCTATGTGCTTCGCTTATATCTTTTGAGTTATATAATTTTGCTCTAGTACTTCACTTATATATTTTAGAGCACGGTGGTAGATTTGTTTTATAGAAACTATTGATCTCTCATGCTTCACTTAGATTATTTTGAGAGTATTAATAGCATGGTAATTTGCTTAAAATCCTAATATTCTTGGTATGCAAGATTAATAATAAAAATTCTCTTATGAGTGTGTTGAATACTATGATAAGTTTGATACTTGATAATTGTTTTGAGATATGGAGATGGTGATATTAAAGTCATGCTAGTTGAGTAGTTGTGAATTTGAGAAATACTTGTGTTGAAGCTTGTGATTCCCGTAGCATGCACGTATGGTGAATGTCGGTGTTCTGGGAATGGGGGTCCCCAGACTTGCCTGCCTGCGGCCTGCAGCGTGGCTCAGGAAGGGGCCCAGCGCGGCCTGTCTTCATCAGCTCAAGCTCAAGACCCTCGCAAGGGACCAAGCCTCACGGGGCGGATGAAAGGGAGCTTCCTCAGAGGCAGCCTCATCAGGCAGGCTCGCGAGGAGGCAGAGAGATCAAGGCAAGGGTACCTCGCGAGGAACCCATGACGCAAGCCATGACGATCGAGACCAGGCGGGCGCCGGCCTGCGCAGTGTACTTGTTTCCCCTTTTGTGCAAAGGGGCAAGCACAGGCCAAGGCATCAGGCAAAGGTTACCATTCTGGTGCAACGAGACCAAGACCAGCTGGACGACAGGACGGAGGTCATCGTGGAGCCCAAGACGGCATCATCGTCAGTGCCTTTGGCAGCCAAAGACCACCTTTGGTCAGGATAACTTGTACTACATGTTCCCCTTCGAAATGGCCAATTGTTGGCGCCCTTCCCGCTCATTATTTGGGGAGAGGCCCAGGGCCTCTATAAATAGAGCTCGCCACCACAGAGTAGAGAGACACCCCGGAGAAATCTGGTAGAACCATAGCAGAGAGAGAGGAAGAGGCGACTGAACTCACCCTAGCAGTTCATTGCACCAGCTCAAGAACACCTCTCGCGAGGCTGTTCTTCCCTTGTACTGTCCATCATCAGCCCCAGAGGCAATCCACCACACCACACATGGGAGTAGGGTATTACACCACAACGGTGGCCCGAACCAGTATAAACATCGTGTCCCTTGTGTTGTTCATCATTTTCATCTTAGTTCGCACGAGAGGATCAGACGTAGATCGGTAGGGGAGAGATCTCCGCGCGCACCCCAGTGTTCGAACCTCAAGGGTCTGCCGGAACCCGAAACCCGACATTTGGCGCGCCAGGTAGGGGTGCACCGGAATCTTCCTTCTGCTGTTCGCGTGTGATCTTCTGTCGTGTCCATGGCTAACGCTCGTCGGGCTCGCGCCGAGTGCCGGGCTGCTCACGCCACTCGCGTCGCCCAGATGGCGCCCGTCGGTGGCCCCCCTCATCGTTCCCCGTGCCCGCCGCCAACGCCGCCACTGGCCCGACATGGAACGAGCAGCAGTCCTCGTCCCAGCACCCCTCGATGCGGCGGAATGGCCGCACCACCACCACGTCACTGACTCCAGCTGGCTCGTCGTCCCATGCCCGTCGCACACCCATGGATGCGCACGCCTCACTGCTCTTGGCGCGGGAGCTCCTGCACTATCGCTCCATCGACGACCTCTACGAGGACTGGCTCGCCCGCATCACCGAGCTCGTCAGTGCCGCAGGGGGCTCCCCCTTACGGTCCCTCTCGCTGCCTCGCCCTCCGTCCCGTTCAGGGGGTGAGGATCAGGAGGCGCCTCTGCCGTCTCCTCCCCAAGAAGGTGCCTTGGCTCCAAGGCGCGCAACCCCAGGGCGAGACCCTCCACGTCCGGCGCCTGTGCAGCAAGAAGGGAGCTACCAAGAGATCCCACGTCCCCGGGAAGGTGCTCGCGCGCTCCCAGCGCCGGCGCGCCAAGATCGCGCCCCAGCGCCTCCACGACAAAACCCCGCGCTGCTCCCAGTGGCAGCGCGTGGTGACCCGCAAGAACGAGTCCACACCAGCAAAGGGCGCCGGTGGCCACGGCGGGCTGCTTCACCTTCACCCCCGAGATGCGCGGCGTCACATGGCCAGGCAAGTTCAAGCCTGACCTCCCTCCCCGCTACAATGGCACATCGGACACCGTGGAGTTCCTGCAGCTCTACGAGCTGGGCATCATAGCCGCCAACGGAGACGAGAAGGTCATGGCGAATTGGTTCCCCATGGCGCTCAAGGACGGCGCCCGCACCTGGCTCCTGAACCTGGCGCCCGACACGATCTCCTCCTGGAGCGAGATGCGCACCCGCTTCATCGCCAACTTCCAGGGCACTCGCGACCGGCCCCCGGCCGTGAGCGACCTGCGTCGCATCAAGCAACATCCAGGAGAAACCCTGCAGAAGTACATCCAACGCTTCAACTACGCTCGCCTCAAGATCCCCAAGGTGACTGAAGAAGCCATCATCTCAGCCTTCTCCAACGGCGTGCGCGACGTCAAGATGAAGGAAGAGCTAGCAATCCATGAAGACCTGTGCACATCCCTGGAGCTGTTCAACTTGGCGACCAAGTGCGCCAGGGCTGAGGAAGGGCATCTCTCCCTCCTCGAGCTCCCGGCAGCCGACCCGGCAGAAAAGAAGCTCAAGGCCAAGGACGTGAAGCGCAAGGGGGCTGCCGTGCTAGCAGTTGAACCAGACACCAAGCGAGGCAGGGATCAGCCTGAGTCATCCAAGGGAAGACGGTACTGGGTGTACCACGACCTCCACACCCACAACACCAATGAATGTCAAGAGCTCAGAGCCGTGCGAGATGGGCGAATCGGTCGACGCCCAGAGCGCAACGACAGGGGCTATGGCCGAGGAGGAGGAAGAGGTGGTGGACGATGGGAAGACCATGGCCTTCGCCAGGGATTGCGTGACCGCCCTCGCGAGGACCGCTGGCAGGACCAGCCTCGCGAGGGAGGCTGGAGGGACCAACCTCGTGAGGACCGTCCCCACGGCAATGCAGGCCTCCCTCCTCTGCCGCCTCCACCAAGGAGGAACAAAGACCAACACCAAGACGATGGGGCTGGGGGCTTCCAAGAGCCGCGTGCAATTGCTTGCATCTTGGGCGGCGCCCGGGCCCCAGCCTCACAGTGCATCTTCAAGCAGTTTGCTCGCGAGGTGAATGCAGTCCTTCCCAAGCTTGAGGCCATACACCCTCTCACGTGGTCTTCGTGCGCGATCACATTCAGTTCTGCAGACCAGCTCAAGTGTGCGGCAACGGCCGGAGTCCTCCCCATGCTTTGCTCCCCAGTCATCAGCAACGTGCAGGTCATCAGGACCCTCATCGATGGCGGAGCAAGACTCAACGTCTTGTCCGTCGAGACGTTCGACCATCTCCTAGTGCCATACGACCAGCTTCAGCCGACCAAGCCTTTCTCAGGAGTCACCGATGGTTCCATTGTTCCAATTGGGCAGGTTCGCCTTCCAGTCACCTTCGGGCAACGCAACAACTACCGCACCGAGCTCATCGACTTCGACGTCACTCACATCCGCCTGCCGTACAACGCAATCCTCGGGTACCCAGACCTAGCCAAGTTTATGGCAGTGACTCACCATGGTTACAATGTCCTCAAGATGCCAGGAAGCAGTGGAGTCATCACGGTACCCTATGAAGAAAGGGACGCAGTGTGCTCGCTCGAGCGTGCATTCCAAGCCGCAGCAATCGAAGACCCAGATCGCAGGAGCGGGAGGCCTCCCGAGGCGACCCTCAAGAAGAAGAATACCTCACCTGGCCAGAGCCACAAGGAAGCAGGCACCTCCGGAGGTATCGCGTCAGGATTCGCGCCCGATCAGGGAGCGCCGCCCTCTCATGCATAGGAAGGCGCGCCTGGCGCCCTCCTCAGGCAGGGCTCGGGGGCTCTCTCTTGGAGAGCCACCGACCTTGCCAAGGTTGCGGGGGAGGCGCTCGGGCACCACTTGGAGGGGTGCTTTCAGGCACGCTTCCCTTAGAAAGGTACAAGTCAAAGGAGAACAAACTCTCAGGAGTTCATCGCAAGGAACAACCAAGAGCTACAAGAGTCCAGAGTCATGCGCGGCTGCCGCCGCTTACCTGCTGTGGCCCCACATCCAGGCGAGGATGGAGGACTGCGCGTCTGTGTCGATGTACCAGGGCTCAACCGAGCTGCGTCCCAGGAGCGCCTATGGCCTTCGACCATAGGGCGTTGCGTGGGACCACCCCACAGCTACGTTCGCATGCCTTTTGGCCTGCCGAGCACGGTCGCCGCACATCAGCGCCTGTTGAGGAGCATTCTGGAGGCTCAGGAGGTCAGGCATCGCGCGGTCCTGGCGGATGTGGCGATGGTCCCCGAAGACCTGCACGTGCCACCGGAGCCTCCCGAGGCCCCTGGGCCTGGGGGATCATGAAGGCCTACATCTTCACCGCGCATCGCTCACTTCCTCAGCATCACTTCATCTTCAACAGCATCAGGTGACATCTTTCAGAGTTCTACGTTCCGCTAGGAGCGCCCACAGGGCTGCACCATTCCCAGGCCGCGTGGGCCCGTCCCCGCGGCATGTATCCATTTTGTTTATGCTCTTTATTTACCTTGTTGGGGCGCCCCTCGGGATGCATCATCCCCACACCGCTCGGGCCCGACCCAGCGGCAGTTGCTTTTCCAGCATTTACCCTAGGATGAAGTTGTTCTTTCACGCTTAATCTGATTCCCATAATTATCACCTACCGCTTGTCGTCGTGCAAAGCACTTGCACGTTAAAAGGGGGGCGCCTGAGCATCGCGACTCATGGGCTCTTACTGGCTCTCCAGCCCTCACCCCTGGCCTTGACCCACGGCATCGCGACCTATCATACCAGTGGTGGCTGAGCTTGCTCGGGGGCCGGGACCTGAGGACATAGAGCATTTGCATTCTAACAACCCTGGAGGAACACACCAATTGATAAAGGCCCAGAGCCATGTGCAACCCGCCTCGAGGTAGGGCCTCGTGAGTCCCGCGCTGGCTCACGGGTGCCCAGATACACCTCTCCTAGCCCTACCGTGTCGGCCACGTGTCAGGGCGGGGCTGTACATGCCCCGGGGGCTCGGAGCCCCCTCCCACGCACCAGTGGAAGCACCATGCTCCGTGCTGGCTGACGATACTGCCGAGGAGCGGCTATGCCCGTACACATACGGAAGCGCTATGCTCCGCGCTGGTGATAAACAACTGAGGGCGGCCCATGGCCGTACCAACCTCAGGGAGCCCAGAGCTCAGTGTCCGGCACCATCGCAATGCCTCCCCTCGGGAGTGCCGCGCGAGGGGGCTGGACACGAGGGCTACGCCCGGGCCTCGCCCGAGCGCACGCCACCCAGCCAGGTCCCTTGGACCTGGTCGTCGCGTGCCACTCCCCGAGCGGAGCTAAGGTACGAAACCCGTTTGAGCGTCTAGGGGGACTCCTGAGCATCGTGACTCAGGAGCCTAACTTGCCACGTAGCCACTCACTCCTTAGTCCCGTCCCCGGTTTTCGGTCGGGGCTAACACTGGGTGAGGTATGCGCGGGGCCGGGCCCTGCCGACGTAGAACGATCAATCCACTCCTTGCTCCCCCCTTACCTACTTGTTGCTCGCGCGTCAAGGGGGACTCCTGAGCATCGCGACTCAGGAGCCTAACTTGCCACGTAGCCCCTCACTCCTTAGTCTCGTCCTTGGTTTCCGGTCAGGGTTAACGCTGGGTGAGGTACGCGTGGGGCCGGGCCCTGCCGACGTAGAGCGTAAGCAAGTAGGAGAGGAAAATGCAAATTCCGGGAAATTCAAAGCAAATATTACAAGCCATAAGATTGTTCCACAACGCCAAACACAAGTTTTAACGCCTCCGCGAGGCATGGTGCATGTGCAGGAATAAAACAGGATGGAAGTCGCGAAGGAATCACTCCCCAGTAACGCTGTCACCGGTGGTGGAGTCACGCTGGACGGCTTCGTCTCTCAAGGTCGCAAGGCCGGCGGCACCGCGCCTGGGCAGGACGCTGGGGGAGCGGAACTTCCCCAGCAAAACCTCGGCTCGGCCCCTCACGGCCTCAGCGGCGGCAGCGGCACGGTCGCCGCTCACGGGCTCCAGCAGGCTGTCAAAGTCAACGTTGGGGTCGCGTAGGTAGACATGCCTGAGGACACGCGTCAGCGCGACAGAAGACAGGGCACGCGCCTCGGCCTCGACCGTGGGGCCAAGGCCGTCTGCGACGTCCTCAAGCGCATCAACCAGGAAGAGGAGCAGCTTGGCGGGGTCGTCCTCTGCACCAGCCAACGGCTCCTCTAGGCCGCTCTCATACAGCGTCTTCAGGAACAAAAGGTGCTAACCCTAAGGAATGCTACTTGCTAGCACCTCCCCAGGCGACGCCATCATCAACAGTGGGCTACCCAGTGCCGGCGCCAATCCCATCCAGATCAGTGGTGTCAGCGGCCCGATGCAGCTGCCTCACTCCGAGCGCGGCGCGAGCTCGGAGGCTTGTAGCTGTTGTAGCTCATCTCCGGGGTCGCGAGGAGTTCGGGGGAGCCGCTGAAGCCCGCAGTCCCTCCGCTACTGCCTGAGGAGCTGCAGGAGGACCAACGGGCGGGGCTGGTCCTCGCCAGTTCGTCACCATTGCCGCTTCCCTTAGGGCAGCATTCCAGCCGGCGTCCTTCTGCATCAAAGACCTTGAAGAACATCAAGGAGGCTCCGTCGTATTCAAGATGGATCACCAAGGCGCCGTCCGCGTGACAGACCTGGGCAATCTCACCCCAGTCCCGGGTCATGAAGACCTTGCCCGGAGCGACGACCGTGTCCTCCGCTCCGGTTGCAGGGGTGCCACAGTCGGCGTGCTGCAGCCAGAGCTCCAGGGCCCCGCTCGGTGGCATCTCGAAGGCGAAGGAGGGAGGAAGGCAGATCCACGAAGTTGGAGGCATGGCGGCGTGAAGCACAAGCTCGCGAGAGGAGCACTCTGCGTGGACTCCAGGGGGGACGACGCAAACCACTGTGACTCGCCGGCGTCGGCGGCGACGCTATCGGTGTTGCTCGGCGCCCTCCCCCTGGGGCCTACGACGCGGGCGTGCAAGGGCAGCGGAAACCCAGGCGGCGGCCGCTCGTACCACGGCCTCGACACCACCTGCCAGGCGCCTTCGTCCCGGTGACAAAGGATTGGCCGCTTCTTCGGCGGGAGGGGGTCAGGACCCCCTCTGGGGGCCTTTCCCTTCTCCTCAGCTGAAAACCGGCGGATCGGTGCCATTGGCGCAAGAGGAAGCAAGGATGAGGAAGAAGAAGAGGAGGAGTGATGGAAAGGGGTGAACCGGCAAAGCTCACATGGCCCCGTACTTATAGCCGGGGAAGGCCAACCACCGGGCATCATGACCTCAGGTAATCGTGACCCATATCTTTGCATGCAGGGACTTCTCAAGTCGTGCAGTTGCCGAGGCATCATGGGAGGTGCAGACCCCCACGCCCATGCCCAATCAACCGCCACGCAGCGCCCAAGGCCGTAGGCTTTTAGGGCCCGCGGCACTTCATGCTTGCCCCTTCGCTTCTCTGCTAAGCCAAGCCCACGCGCGCCTTGGGCCCGGGGGCTACTGTCGGCGTTCTGGGAATGGGGGTCCCCAGACTTGCCTGCATGTGGCCTGCGGCGTGGCTCAGGCAGGGGCCCAGCGCGGCCCGTCTTCATCAGCTCAAGCTCAAGACCCTCACGAGGGGCCAAGCCTCGTGGGGCGGATGACAGGGAGCTTCCTCAGAGGCAGCCTCATCAGGCAAGCTCGCGAGGAGGCAGAGAGATCAAGGCAAGGGTACCTCGCGAGGAACCCGTGACGCAAGCCATGACGATAGAGACCAGGCGGGCGCCGGCCTGCCCAGTGTCCTTGTTTCCCCCTTTGTGCAAAGGGGGCAAGCACAGGCCAAGGCATCAGGCAAAGGTTACCATTCCAGTGCAACGAGACCAAGACCAGCCGGATGGCAGGACGGAGGTCACCGTGGAGCCCAGGACGGCGTCATCGTTAGTGCCTTTGGCAGCCGAAGACCACCTTTGGTCAGGATAACTTGTACTACATGTTCCCCTTCAAAATGGCCAATTGTTGGCGCCCTTCCCGCTCATTATTTGGGGAGAGGCCCATGGCCTCTATAAATAAAGCTAGCCACCACAGAGTAGAGAGACACCCCGGAGAAATCTGGTAGAACCATAGCAGAGAGAGAGGAAGAGGCGACTGAACTCACCCTAGCAGTTCATCGCACCAGCTCAAGAACACCTCTCGCGAGGTTGTTCTTCGCTTGTACTGTCCATCATCAGCCCTAGAGGCAATCCACCACACCACACACTGGAGTAGGGTATTACACCACAACGGTGGCCCGAACCAGTATAAACATCGTGTCCCTTGTGTTGTTCATCATTTTCATCTTAGTTCACACGAGAGGATCGGACGTAGATCGGTAGGGGAGAGATCTCCGCGCGCACCCCAGTGTTCGAACCTCAAGGGTCTGCCGAAACCCGAGACCCGACAGTGAACCATTATGTGATGAAGTCGGAGCATGATTTATTTATTGATTGTCTTCCTTATGAGTGGCGGTCGGGGATGAGCGATGGTCTTTTCCTACCAATCTATCCCCCTAGGAGCATGCACGTAATACTTTGCTTTGATAACTTGTAGGTTTTTGCAATAAGTATATGAGTTCTTTATGACGAATGTTGAGTCCATGGATTATACGCACTCTCACCCTTCCACCTTTGCTAGCCTCTCTAATACTGCGCACCATTCGCCGGTATCATACACCCACCATATACCTTCCTCAAAACAGCCACCATACCTACCTATTACGACATTTCTATAGCCATTCCGAGATATATTGCCATGCAACTTTCCACCCTTCCGTTTATTATGACACACTTCATCATTGTCATATTGCTTAGCATGATCATGTAGTTGACATCGTATTTGTGGCAAAGCCACCGTTCATAATTCTTTCATACTTGTCACTCATGAGTTATTGCATATCCCGGTACACCTCCGGAGGCATTCATATAGAGTCATATTTTGTTCTAAGTATCGAGTTGTAATTGTTGAGTTGTAAGAAAAAAAGTGTGATGATCATCATTATTAGAGCATTGTCCCAGTGAGGAAAGGATGATGGAGACTATGGTTCCCCCACAAGTCGGGATGAGACTCCGGACGAAAAATAAAAAAAAGTGAAAGAAAAGAGGCAATAAAAAAGAGAGGAGAAAAGGCCCAAATAAAAAAATAGAAAAGAAAAAAGATAAGAGAAAAAGATAGAAGGGACAATGTTACTATCCTTTTACCACACTTGTGCTTCAAAGTAGCACCATGATCTTCATAGTAGAGAGTCTCTCATGTTGTCACTTTCATATACTAGTGGGAATATTTCATTATAGAACTTGGCTTGTATATTCCAATGATGGGCTTCCTCAAATTGCCCTAGGTATTCATGAGCAAGCAAGTTGGATGCACACCCACTTAGTTTCTTTTTGAGCTTTCATATACTTATGGCTCTAGTGCATCCATTGCATGGCAATCCCTACTCACTCACATTGATATTTATTGATGGACATCTCCATAGCCCGTTGATATGCCTAGTTGATGTGAGATTAGCTTCTCCCTTTTTGTCTTCTCCAGAACCACCACTCTATTCCACCTATAGTGCTATATCCATGGCTCACGCTCATGTATTGCGTGAAGATTGAAAAAGTTTTGAGAATGTCAAAAGTATGAAACAATTGCTTGGCTTGTCATCGGGGTTGTGCATGATTTAAATATTTTGTGTGGTGAAGATAGAGCATAGCCAGACTATATGATTTTGTAGGGATAACTTTCTTTAGCCATGTTATTTTGAGAAGACATAATTGCTTAGTTAGTATGCTTGAAGTATTATTATTTTTATGTCAATATGAACTTTTGTCTTGAATCTTTCGGATCTGAATATTCATACCACAATTAAGAAGAATTACATTAAAATTATGCCAAGTAGCACTCCGCATCAAAAATTCTGTTTTTATCATTTACCTACTCGAGGACGAGCAGGAATTAAGCTTGGGGATGCTTGATACGTCTGCAACGTATCTATAATTTTTGATTGCTCCATGCTATATTATCTACCGTTTTGGACATTATTGGGCTTCATTATCCACTTTTATATTATTTTTGGGACTACCTATTAACCGGAGGCCCAACCCAGAATTGCTGTTTTTTGCCTGTTTTAGGGTTTCGAAGAAAAGGAATATCAAACGGAGTCCAAACAGAATGAAACCTTCGGGAACGTGATTTTTAGGAAGATTATCATCCGGGAGACTTGGACCCTACGTCAAGAAAGAAAAGAGGAGGCCACAAGGTAGGGGGCGCCTGCCTACCCCAGGCGCGCCCTCCACCCTCGTGGGCCCCCTGTTGCTCCACCGACGTACTCCTTCCTCATATATGTACCTATGTACCCCCAAACGATCAGATACGGAGCCAAAACCCTAATTCCACCACCGCAACTTTCTATATCCATGAGATCCCATCTTGGGGCCTGCTCCGGAGCTCCGCCGGAGGGGGCATCGATCACGGAGGGATTCTACATCAACACCATAGCCCCTCTGATGAAGTGTGAGTAGTTTACTTCAGACCTACGGGTCCATAGTCAGTAGCTTGATGGCTTCTTCTCTCTTTTTGGATCTCAATACAAAGTTCTCCCCCCCCTCTTGTGGAGATCTATTCGATGTAATCTTCTTTTTGCGGTGTGTTTGTTGAGATCGATGAATTGTGGGTTTATGGTCAAGTCTATCTATGAATAATATTTGAATCTTCTCTGAATTCTTTTATGTATGATTGGTTATCTTTGCAAGTCTCTTCGAATTATCAGTTTGGTTTGGCCTACTAGATTGATCTTTCTTGCAATGGGAGAAGTGCTTAGCTTTGGGTTCAATCTTGCGGTGTCCTTTCCCAGTGACAGTAGGGGCAGCAAGGCACATATTGTATTGTTGCCATTGAGGATAACAAGATGGGGTTTTGTTCATATTGCATGAGTCTATCCCTCTACATCATGTCAACTTGCTTAAGGCGTTACTCTGTTTTTAACTTAATACTCTAGATGCATGCTGGATAGTGGTCGATGAGTGGAGTAATAGTAGTAGATGCAGGCAGGAGTCGGTCTACTTGTCTCGGACATGATGCCTATATACATGATCATACCTAGATATTCTCATAACTATGCTCAATTCTATCAATTGCTCAACAGTAATTTGTTCAC
Source organism: Triticum aestivum (assembly GCF_018294505.1). Lineage (NCBI taxonomy): Eukaryota > Viridiplantae > Streptophyta > Magnoliopsida > Poales > Poaceae > Triticum > Triticum aestivum. Next base: position 32,733,493 of record NC_057803.1, read on the forward strand.
CCACCGTAGAATACTTATGCTCTCGAGAGAAGCCACTAGTGAAACCTATGGCCCCCGGGTCTATCTTCATCATATTAATCTCCTACTACTTAGTTATTTCCTTTGCTATTTACTTTGCCTTTATTTTACTTTGCATCTTCATCACAAACATACCAAAAAAATTATCTTATCATATCTATCAGATCTCACTCTCGTAAGTGGCCTTATAGGGATTGACAACCCCTATTTGTGTTGGTTGCGAGGATTTATTTGTTTTGTGTAGGTAAAAGGGACTCGCGCGTAGCCTCCTACTGGATTGATACCTTGGTTCTCAAAAACCGAGGGAAATACTTACGCTACTTTTCTGCATCATCCCTTCCTCTTCGGGGAAAACCAACGCAGTGCTCAAGAGGTAGCATTCCTCCAGAAAAAATCACCACACGTCTCAAACTCGTGTTCTAGCTCATTTTGCTACGATTTTCGATCTCCTTGCTCAAAGCTCCATTCACGAAACTGCTTTGGGGGATTGTTCTTCGGTATGTGACTCCTCCAATGGTCCAATTAGTTTATGTTCTAGTGCTTTATTCATTGCAAATTTTTGCTGCTTAGTTGAACCTGTTCTTGAGCTTGCATGTCAAATTAGTTTGGTCCCAAGTAGTTCTAATGCATGATATTGCCTCTAGGTACTTGTAGGAGTAGTTGCTATCAATTTTGTTGAGTTTGGTTCACTTTTATTTTGAGTTACTAAAAATTTCAGAAACTTTTCAAAGGAATGAATATGTTTAGGAAAATGTACCAAGGTGGTTCTTCAAAGAAGCAAGGACCCAGGCCTGCAATACGTGAGCCGGACTATGAATTACCAGGAGAAGCTCAAGTGCGGTCTTGTGAATGGCCGTCAGAAAATTTCATAGTCCAAGCAGGAATTAAGGAGGAATTTGACGCATATGTGCGTAACGCTGAACTTGAGGGCTTCGTGGCAGATAAGTCCTCTCAATACCACTACCTAACTGATTCCTTTGTGAGAAGGTTTAAATTTACATCATCACGCAATTCTCAAACTGTCCTATTTGATCTTTATGATAAATCTTATACCATGGACTTAGAAGATTTTAATGCTGCTTGTAAACTCCTGCAGTGGGGTAATGTTAGTGAACCTCGCAAATCTGAATATAAAGACTTTCTTGCTAGTATAACTGTGGGGAATCTAGAGAAATGACACAAGTTACCATAGGGAGCATTCATTTTCCTGCCATACATTATTTTGATCTCCATCGTATCTACTTTTCCAAACACTTCTGCCCTTGTTTTGGACTCTAACTTGCATGATTTGAATGGAACTAACCCAAACTGACGCTGTTTTCAGCAGAATTGCCATGGTGTTATTTTTGGTGCAGAAATAAAAGTTCTCGGAATGACCTGAAAATAAACGAAGACTATTTTTGGAATATATAAAAAATACTGGCGAAAGAATCCACGTCAGGGGGCCCACACCCTGTCCATGAGGGTGGGAGGGGGGGCGCCCCCTCGACGCGCCCCCTGCCTTGTGGGCACCCTGACACTCTGCCGACCTCAACTCCAACTCCATATATTCATGTTCGGGGAGAAAAATCAGAGAGAAGGATTCATCGCGTTTTACGATACAGAGCCGCCGTCAAGCCCTAAACTCTCTCGGGAGGGCTAATTTGGAGTCCGTTCGGGGCTCCGGAGAGGGGAATCCGTCGCCGTCGTCATCATCAACCTTCCTCCATCACCAATTTCATGATGCTCACCACCGTGCTTGAGTAATTCCATTGTAGGCTTGCTGGACGGTGATGGGTTGGATGAGATTTATCATGTAATCGAGTTAGTTTTGTTAGGGTTTGATCCCTAGTATCCATTATGTTCCGAGATTGATGTTGCTATGACTTTGCTATGCTTAATGCTTGTCACTAGGGCCTGATTGCCATGATTTCGGATCTGAACCTATTATGTTTTCATGAATATATGTGAGTTCTTGATCCTATCTTGCAAGTCAATAGTCACCTATTATGTGTTATGATCCGTTAACCCCGAAGTGACAATAATCGGGATACTTACCGGTGATGACCGTAGTTTGAGGAGTTCATGTATTCACTAAGTGCTACTGCTTTGGTCCGGTACTCCATTAAAGGAGGCCTTAATATCCCTTAGTTTCCAATAGGACTCCGCTGCCACGGGAGGGTAGGACAAAAGATGTCATGCAAGTTCTTTTCCATAAGCACATATGACTATATTCGGAATACATGCCTACATTACGTTGATGAACTGGAGCTAGTTCCGTGTCACCCTAGGTTATAACTTTTGCATGAGAAATCGCATCTGACATAATTCTCCATCACCGATCCAATGCCTACGAGCTTTTCACATATTGTTCTTTGCTTAGTTACTTTTCCTTTACCACATTTACACTTGCTACAAAACTGCTACTGTTACTTTTGCCTCGTGAAAAATGCCCTGGCCGAAGCCGAGGGGAAGGCTGTCCAGCAGCAAGCCGCCCGTAAGAAGCTCAAGGCCCGGGTCAGCGAGGTCCAGTAGGAGCTCCAGGACGCGGTGAAGAAGTGCGAAGCCTTGGAGCGCGAGGCATCAGTTCAAGAGATCGAACTTACCAAGGCTTGCCAGAACGCGGAGACTGCACGGAATGAGGCCCGGGACGCTCTCCAGGAGATTCAGGAGGCCAAGAAGGTCGCAGCGAGTAAGGCTTTTAACATGCAAAGCAAGTATGCGGAGAGTAAGTACCTTTTACTAACCCGGATTCGGAGTTGCCCAGGGGATTTTGCGGATCTACCACACAGCATGTCCGATGCTGCGGAGTTCTTCCGAGACAGAGAAGGGAATTCCATGGAGAAGTTGTTCTGGTCGCAGTATGCTGTGCCAGAACATCCGGTGCCCTTTGCCGATCAATTGAAACAGTCGGTCAAGCTGCACAGGGTGGACGAACTGGCCATGAAGGATTTAATAATCCGGCTGTGGCCAGCCGAAGCTATGCATAGCAGTTATTTTGGCCTCGTGAAGCGGTGGTGGAAGCCTGTCGGCGGCTAGACATCGTCAAGCGACCAGTCTGCATCGAAGGTGCCCGCATGGCCTTCGCCTGTTGCAAGATGTTGTGGGCAAATATGGACGTCGTCGAGGTGGCTAGGGGGCCGCCAGAGGGCAAGGAGCACCGCACACCCGAGCGATATTTAGCGGATGTCCTAGAAGGGTCTCGACTTGCAGCAGCGCAGTGCGGGCAGGACATTATTTTCGAATGAATACACTCGTGTTTTGTCTCTGCCTTGTATGATAAAAACAAAGCCGGTTTGTAATATAATGTTTGTTATGTTTTAATTGTTTCCTCCTGTGCGGCCGTGTTGTATGGAATCTGAGGGTTGGCCAGTCATCGGCTTCTGCCCTCACGTAGGTAGTACGGAGGTGTTCGGGATGGAATCTAAACAATCTTGATCCAATTATATGGTCCTTGAAGGAGTTGTTTAGCGCAACGAACCAGGAAATCAGACTATGCGGCTTAAACGCCCTCACTTAGCCATAGGAGTTTTATTATAAAACATGGGCGCAACCCCTAGTATATGAACCAGAGTGCTGTCAGCGCCTAATTGGGAAGTACCGATCCTTCTCGGAATGCGGAAGAAATCTCCAGCGATTTGTAACCTCCGAGCAGCTGACCGGCTCTCGCCGCATCATGACAGTCAGTTTTCGGCTTTCTCTACTAAGGTGCTCATCCGGTTTAGACCAGGGCACAATCGTAGTAGTTCTCCCTTTACTACCCTAGCCGATGTAGCGGAACATAGGGTAGCAAGCACAGGAGCCGAGAAACCCAACTATTGACCAAAGACATGATTCAGAGCCAATGCATATAATGCTAAATTTGGGGTGCCGAACTTATCAGTAAGAAGTGTTCAAACTTTGTTGCTGCATTATGAGGTGATGGGGAGCCCCTGGCAAATATGAAACGTACCAAAATGTATGGGTGCGAGAAGATAAGTAATTACTGGTAAAGAAAAATAGAAAGAGAGCAGAGGTAGTATCTAGGTCCCTTGGACTTGGGCCATGAACTGTTTCCATTATAGTTGGGTTAATGCGTCAAAGCACATTTATACAAATAGTGCAATAAGCGACCGACTATTTAACATGCCATAACCAAAGGAGAGCTGCATTTGGGTACTGAAAATAGGTAGAGTAATCATTGGATTGTCCTCTAGAGCTTTCCCTGTATGCCTGTGCTCTGTGCCAATCTGGTGTACTTGTCCTTTGATAGGACCCGTGATTAGGTCATCGAAGGAGGCCTGTATAAAGGGGACCGGAAAAAAGGAAAAAGGAAATAGTAAAGGTACGAGTGAGTCCGGGATCGGTGTAGCCGAACTATGGACTACAAGCTAGTTGTGCCTCCGTCGATGCCCATGGGATTTTGAGTGCGTAATTATGTACGCGTGGTGCGAATGCCGCTACCTCATCGAGATTGGGACGAAGGCCGAATTGCTAATCGAGCTCTTGACGAGCCGAGCTGTCCTGTTGCAGTGTGGTCCGAACCCTCTTGGTGATGTCTAGGGGCTCGGCAGCCGGATTATAGTTCTGCTTGAGAAGGCCGCTCTATACCTCTGCTGATAGGGCGGCTGTGTGTTCCTCTGTACGGAGGGAGAGTTCGGTGTTTCCATTGACTGTTATGACGCCGCGTGGAACGGGCATCTTGAGTTTGAGATAAGCATAGTGTGGTACCGCGTTGAATCTTGCAAACGCGGTTCGTCCGAGCAGTGCGTGGTAGCCGCTGTGGAAGGGGACGATATCGAAGATTAACACTTCGCTTCGGAAGTTGTCCGGGGAATCGAAGACCACTTCCAGCGTGATTGAGCCCGTACAATGGGCCTCTACGTCTGGTATGACTCCTTTAAAGGTAGTCTTTGCGGGTTTGATTCGTGAGGGATTAATGCCCATCTTGCCCACTCTGTCCTGATAGAGCAGGTTGAGGCTGCTACCACTGTCCATTAGGACTCGTGTTAGGTGAAATCCATCAATGATTGGGTCAAGAACCAGTGTGGTTGAGCCGCCATGGCGGATACTAGTTGGATGATCTCGACGATCGAAGGTGATCGGGAATGACGACCATGGATTGAATTTTGGGGCGACTAGCTCTACCGCGTAGATGTCCCTGAGTGCGCGTTTGCGCTCCCTTTTGGGGATGTGTGTAGCGTATATCATGTTCACCTTTTTGACTTGATGGGGAAATTTCTTCTGCCCCTAGTGTTCGACTATTGGGGCTCTTCGTCATCGTCCTCACTTTGTGATCCTTTTCCTTGTTCTCGGCATTTAACTTGCCGGCCTGTTTAAAAACCCAACAATCTCTATTGGTATGATTGACTTGTTTGTCTGGGGTGCTATGTATCTGGCACGGACGGTCGAGTATGCGGTCCAAGCTGGATGGTCCCTCACTTTTCCTTTTGTAGGGCTTCTTCCGCTGGCCGGACTTGGAACCGCTGAATCCGACGTTAACTATAGTGTCATCGGTGTTATCGCCATTGATTCGGTGTTTGTGTCTATTGCGCTGGAGCTTGCCGGTGTTGTTTTTTTCCTCGGAGGGTCCTGCCTTGCTGGCTGTGTTTTTGCTACGAGCCAGCCAGCTGTCCTCGCCTGCGCAAAAGCGGATCATAAGTGCCGTGAGAGCTGCCATGGATTTCGGCTTTTCTTGGCTGAGGTGGCGGGTGAGCCATTCATCACGGATGCTGTGTTTGAAGGCCGCTAGGGCTTCGGCATCTGGACAGTCAACAATCTGGTTCTTTTTGGTTAGGAACCTAGTCCAGAATTTTCTGGCTGATTCTCCAGGTTGTTGAACTATATGACTTAAGTCATTGGCGTCCGGTGGCCGGACATAAGTACCTTGGAAGTTGTCAAGAAAGGCTTCTTCCAAGTCCTCCTAGCTGCCAATGGAATTTTCAGGCAGGCTATTGAACCAGTGTCTGGCTGGCCCTTTTAGTTTTAGTGGGAGGTATTTGATGGCGTGGAGATCGTCTCCTCGGGCCATATGGATGTGGAGAATAAAATCCTCAATCCATACTATGGGATCGATTGTTCCCTCGTATGATTCAATATTGACGGGCTTGAACCCCTCGGGGAATTCATGATCCATTACTTCGTCTGTGAAGGAAAGAGGGTGTGCGGCGCCTCTATATCGGGCTATGTCGCGGCGCACCTCCGATGAAGTCCGCCTGCGGTTATCGGCCCGGGCGTGACTAGGTTTGTCACGTCCGAATAGGTAGCCGTCATCACGAGTCGAAAAGCGTCCTCGCGATCCGTAGATTGATCTGGTGTGTCCTGCTCTACTGTCCAGGTCCAGCCGAAGGTCGTTTGTATAGTCCCAAGCTGTTCCATCTCTGTTTTTTGGAGGCGGTGGGGCGGGCTACTGTTCGGTGTGAGTTGCCGTTTTATCCCGACCACGGGGTGGTCGGTCCGCCGCGCTATCCCGACCATCTGGTGGTCATTCCGCATTGCGCGAGGGAGGCATGGGCTCCGGCGCCTCCTCATCGAACTGAGGTAGCAATCTGCGTTTTGGGTAACTCTTGGATGGACGCTTGAGGCCGTATTCTTCGGCTGCCAGGACATCAGTCCATCTGTCAATGAGTAGGTCTTGATCAGCTTGAAGCTGCTGCTGCTTTTTCTTCAGGCTTCTTGCAGTAGCTATTAGCTGGCGCTTGAAGCGCTCCTGCTCGAGGGGTGCCTCAGGCATGATGAAATCCTCTTTGCTGAGGCTCTCCTCATCCTCAGAGAGTGGACGGTAACTATCGTCATCCGGGTTGTTGGGCATGGCCTGTTTATCAGGGTTAACTTGCCCGTTGTCTTGTTTCTCCTGTTCGGATGTTGCTCCCACAGGGTCTTCATTGTTTTTGGTGTCGTCCGGAGTACTATTTTCTCTGGTGCCAGTGTTGCTATCTTTTGAGCGACGTGACTTAGAACGGCATTTAGGGCGCCGGTGCCTGGACTGTGTCTGAGAAGGTTTATTCGCAACTGGATCTTCTTTGTCATCGTCGCTAGCTTTTTTAGGTGTGTCAACCATGTACACATCATACAAAGAGGTGGCCGTCCAATGTCCAGTGAATGGCGGGTCTTGGCCTTGCTCCTTGTTGGCATCATCGTCCATACCGTTGATGTCTTCGGAGCCATAATCAAGCACGTCGGTTAAGTCCACGATAGTAGCTATGAACTGGGTGGCGGGTGGGAAGCGAAATTCTCCATCATCAGCCTCTAGTTCGAACCGGACATAGTTCGGCTGTGAGTTTCCCGCCAAGGACATGTTTTTTAATGAATTTAGAGCATCTCTCAAGGGCGAGTGTTGGAAGACGTCTGCGGCGATGAACTCGAACATCGATGACCGATCCAACTTGGTGTCCGCAGGCGTATGCGGTTCCGAACATATAGCCGGAAACAAGTCCGGAATTCCGTTGGCGCAGATATTCCCTGGTGTTGAGTCCGTGTGCAGCTCCAATGCCACGGACTCCGTGGCCTCGGATGGGGCGATCTGCTCCAGATCTAAGGCCGTAGTAGTTACAAGAACCATCTCCTGAATATGGTCCGATGACAGATTTAATTCATGTTCATCGGAGCAAGGGGGAGCGATCGCCGTGGTCTCAAATCCGTTGAAGATCAAGTCTCAAAGGATATCCGTGACATAGTTCAAGCTTCCGAATCTGACCCGGTGGCCAGGGGCGTAGCTATCGATCTGCTCTAGATGGCCAAGCGAGTTGGACTGCAGTACAAAGCCGCCGAATACGAAAATCTGTCCGGGGAGGAAGGTTTCTCCTTGGACAGCGTCACTATCGACGATTGAAGGGGCCATCAAACCTTTTGTCGACGGCACAGTGGAACTCTCAATGAAAGCACCAATGTCGGTGTCAAAACCGGTGGATCTCGGGTAGGGGGTCCCAAACTGTGCGTCTAGAGTCGATGGTTACAGGAGACAGGGGACACGATGTTTACCCAGGTTCGGGCCCTCTCTATGAAGGTAATACCCCACTTCCGGCTTGATTGATCTTGATGAATATGAGTTTTACAAGAGTTGATCTACGATGAGATCGTAATGGCTAAACCCTAGAAGTCTAGCCTGTATGACTATGGTAATGAGTATATGCCTTCCGGACTACACCCTCCGGTTTATATAGACACCGGAGGGATCTAGGGTTACATAGAGTCGGTTACATAGGAAGGAATCCTGATAGTTGATCGCCAAGCTTTCCTTCCACGCCAAGGAGAGTCCTATCTGGACACGGGTAAAATCTTCGGCCTTCGTGTCTTCACAGCCCATCAGTCCAGCCCATGGATAACAGGCCGGACGCCCGAGGACCCCTTAGTCAAGGACTCCCTCACTCGCCTCCTTGCCACATTCAAAAACCTACATTTACTAGTATGTATACACGTGCAAGGCACGTCTTAATATAACAGAGTGATTTTGGTAAAAGGGAAAATAAGTAATATATGTGCTAATAGATTCAAATAAAAGGAAATTATAGTGATGTATAAATGCCGATATTAGTTCAATATTGTAAAAGCGGGAAGTAGTATTCATGCCATAAAACTGTACGTTCATTTAAAAAGAACTGCATGCAGATTAGTACAAAAAATTTATTTTTAGTTTTTTATTTTTCTTCTTATACTATATCATTTGACTGAGACTTGGACTGAGACCTAGCCACACTCTTCGAAGAAACCTATCGATACCTGTTACACATGAGATGACCCCCACATCCTTTGTCAAAATAAACAACTCCCCGATCAATGCATTTCGCTGTTCCGTGCAACGTACGGGCACCTTACTATAGATTAGTATGACCAAAAATTGAACTAACATTATATATAGTACGATAAATGCTGACGCATGTCACCTAAAATTATATTATTGAAAACTATGTTCAAATACTAATCCAACGATATAATTTTTGTTGACATGCACTAACATTTTGTCGGTTAAATCTTCAGTCAAATTCAATGGGGGGCTAATAAACCACGACCGATGTAGTACTAGTGTAGAGGGCTGCGCTGCACGTGAGTCTCGCGGCAGTAAAGCCGTCATATCACAAAACCCAACCACTAATAAGTGGCCTGGTAACATAAACGGACAAGCAACCATCACATCCCTCCGTCTTGATTGTTCTAGAATACAGGTGAGGTAGTAGCAGTATAATGTTCATGCGAATCCTACTGTTATTGGCCGTTCGATTTACAAGATCAACAGTTATGATTGATGTTCTTAGTCCTACTTAAAATTGGTACACTATATAGTAGTATAGATATAGATATAGATATAGAAACCCGCGTGGAATGCGAGAAACCAACTCCGGCCACACATGTCCGTTCAGGAGCAGGACACCGGCCAAGCTCCTCCTTCCACCATTTTGTCCACTCTTTCGGCGGCATCCGATGAGCAGGAAGAGCAGTTCTCCGGCATAAAAGCCGTTTGGGTGGCCCGCCGAGCCCGGCAGCTCGCTTCTCCACCTACCTAGCCTATCCCGTTGGAGGTAGTTGCCGCACTAAGCCAGCGCGTGGTTCCACAGGTGGTCTCTCCAATACAGCTAGATGAAGAGATGTGGGTTTGCATGCTTTTAATGACTTGAGACTAGCAAACATGACATGCAGTGGTTAGTTCATTGGATGCAATGCTATTAATTAGAAAATAAACATTAAGTTCTCTCATCTCTTCCGAAATTCGAACAATGATGATGGTACTACAGTCGATAGTGTACTACTAGTAAGGAAAGCTTCTCCTCGTTTGCGAGTAGACTGGACACATCAAAAGTAGTGCATTAGTCTCCAAAAAGGGTTGACCATGTCCATGGCTACCACCCCGTGCTCCGTCATTCAGTGTGTGCTTCTCGTCATTCTGCGAGTTGACGGGACACATCAAATTTAATACGTATTCAGTACTCTCTCCAAAAAGGGCCGACCATGTCCATCAGTCCATGGCTACCATCCCATGCTCCGTCATTGAGTACGTGCAGTATTCACGTGCCATCGAGGAGGAAAAATATTACATAGTACTAGGTGCCATCGTAGTGCACGACTCACTTACGCATTGCTTATCTCCATTTTCTTGCATGACACGTGCACCTTGATGCTAGATATCCCGCGTGTTGGCAAAAGGATGAACAAAGCTCATGTAAAAAAAGAGTGGAAGAACATAGATTCCCGACGACCGAGAAGGAGCAAGGGACCTCGTGGTGGAGCGTTTGCACTCATAGTATTTTATATTATTTAGCGATATAAAATCAACAAATCATCTCCACAGTAGACCGGAAGAGTACGAAACACGGCAGCCCAGTGTAGTTACATCATACTGTATGTGGCCAACCCATTCTATCACCATATTTCTTGGCCTCCGTGCGACACCTAGCTCTAGTAATCCACCAGCCCGTGTCGCTTCTCGCTCCTCGTCTCTCTCAAAGTGCGGCGGGCTGGCGTTTTTGCCGTCTATTGAGATCGGTTAACTCATCACATGTTAGCGACATGCCAAGAGCATTCTAAAATTTTTACTGTACTCTATTGTTATGCCGAGAAGAGGAAGCGCTTTGACCGACGGACCAAACGAGACAGGCGTGCCGTGCCGTGAGTGGGTCTAGTTTCTTGTTTTGAACTTTTTTGGTGTAGTAGTAACACTTGGTTTTGACTATTGGTAATATTTTATATACTCCCTCCGTCTAGTGAATAAGTCATCTTAGATTGTGCACCGTGACCAAGGAAGAGGGGAAATGAGAGAAATTAATATTTATTTGCTAATTAATAGCATTGAATGCAATGAACTAACCATTGCATGTCGTGTTTGGTAGTCTAAGTCATTAAAAACATGCACACCCGACATCTCTTATTGGTGGATATGTCAAGAAAAACATAAACAAGGTGGGAGTTAATGCACCGCGCCTAAGTATTTTGGGATTATTTGGTTTTCGTAAGGTGAGTTATACACCTAGACGAAGGGAGTAAGGCCTAATGTATTCTTCGAGGATGCCTTTGACTATTGATAAGATTTTATATAATTTGAAAATTATATCATTTGAAGATCCTCTCATGTTCCGTTTTCAAAAAGGAAAAAGATCCTTTCACATACGAATTTGACTGTATGCTTCGAGCAACTTGCATGTCCTATACTGCTCCTGTTTGGATACTCAAACTTAGCTAGAGGTTAGACTAGCTCATGACTAACCCTAAACTAACTGTAGCCAAAGAGGTGTTTCGGTGACAGGGTTAGATTGACAATAAATGCACTTGATGGAGAGAGAGAAGTGATTTTTCAGTGGGCCCAAGGAGGTACTTTTACTGTGGGAAAGGTGAAGTGATGGTTGCTTCGCCCGAACAACTTATTACTCTGGGAATATGGGAGTACCAGCGGATTTAAGGAACATAGAAATGATGGTTGCTTCGTCCGAGAAACTTACTGTGGTGAAGGTGGGGCTCTGTGATTTGACTGCTCACTAGTCATTACTAATGCGGCACAATGACCAGGGTGAATCTTTCCCTGCAATTGTGCACTCAATATTGCTGCACGGTAGGTGGAGCCGGATGAAGGATGTCCCACATGTCGGCGAAACAAAGTTGAATTGTTTCTGTCATTGCTATCAATCCTTTAGGATTTCTTTATATGTACGCATAATTTTAATGAAATTGTACTATGATGATATGAAGGTTTCAACTTTGGTTCCCACAGGAAAAAAAGGTTTCAACTTAGATTCATGTGTCCTCTTGCCTCAAGAATATCTCGTTACAACATTCCATCAAATACAAATGAAACTACCATGGCTGCTAATGCATCTCAATGTTTCACAGATCAGCGCCAATATTCATATCACAACTGATGACAAAGTTGTGAGAAGGTGTACAAATAAAGAAAAATATATAATTGATTGATGTTGTTTAGGCATGGGTCCATTTCCTGGGCACAGTGATCATTGCTTGGCAGCTAGTTTCACCCAGTGATGTAGCCAAAAAGGGGGTCTACGGAGGACACCACAATCCGATCATTTTGTGCAGCTCCACTAAAATCGAGCTGACCATCCCTGTTTGCAAAGATACCCAGTCAGTGTGATTACAATAATAGTGAAACTAGATGATGAAACATAACACACACAAATAGAAGCCGATCACCTCTGCGGTCTCTCTTTAGGACTAACTACTTGTTGGAGAAGATTAGGCAGGAGTTGGATGAGGAGGATAGCAAAACTAATCTCCCTTCTGCAGTCCCACAGAAATGTAAAAACGTTGCCCGTGTGACATTTTGACGGAACTGCACAAAACACTCTTAAGAAAAGAAGTGATTTGTGCAGTTCACCAAAAGGTCGCAATAGCAACGAGGTGAAATGGCTAGCCCTGTTTGCAAAAAAGAGGTAGAAAGGAAACAATTACTGGTGAATAACACGAGTTAAAGACACATAGGCCGACAAAAAAGAAGCATATTCCATGTAATAAGGGAAATATAGCAGCATGGTGGTTTATCAAAAATGGTTTGAGGACGAGATTGCAAGATGGAAAGTACGCCGGCCGAGATACGTTTTAAGTAAACAACTAAAGAAGATCCACATGCAACAACGTGGGAAGATGGGTAGTGGAGCAATGGCGGAGGAAGCTGTACCTGAGGGTCTCCGGGATGTTACTAGGAGGGCGCCGGCGGCCAAGATCTTCCCATACTGCGCCGCGAGCAAGTGGCGAAGGCCCTACCGTGCCAGAGCCTGGTTAGAGTGAATGGTGGGTACCGCAGATCGGGACGTGCTGCCTCAACACCGTCAAACAGAGAAACGATGCATATCCTCCCTTTCCACCGGCAGACGGGATGCGACCAGATCACTAACGAACGGTGAGAGAGATAGAGGCCACCACCGCCTTGTGTGAGATGGTGTGACGAGAGACAAACCCCGACAGGCAGGCTCCGTTGTATATAGCGGAGCGGATTTTTCCATTTTCCCCGCGGCAATAGTTTTATATTCTGTACTACGCGCCATTGAGGAGGAATATATAACTTTATTTAATACAAACGCGTCAAGTCGAACTTTGTTCCGTCTAGGCATGGTACCCAACCCTCCTTCAAGTAAACAACTAGTACATGCGTCAAATTATCACATGGGCTGCCTTTTCGTACAGAAACGAACTCCACTGTGTACCCGCGCGGGTGTGGCCGGGAACGAGACGTGAGTACGTACATCCTGCGTGCACCTCTTCTTTAGGTGCAGGTACGTACGTGGGTGGGTGTGAGAGAGATTGTTTGTGCGAAACCGAGGCAATGTGTCAATGATATCTCAAACAGAAAAACATAACATATGCAATGTGTGTGAAACAGAGTCATGGATATATCATATATAGAGGGAGCGAACCACGAGAAGAGAGTGGAGGGATCATCAACGTGAGATATTGATAGAATGAAAAATAAGGATGAAGTGTGTGGCTACACGATCGATAAAGAGTGCCATCGAATTTGTGTTTGCCCACGTCAAAGATACAGGACGGCTGGCCTACTAGAATTTGAGAGGGCAGAGGTGCAGTTTTTCTCTGTGGGATGCATACCTACCTACAACGTTCGACTATCGGTGGGGGGGGGAGGGGGAAGAGACCTAACTATAGAGAGGTAGATCGACTAGTATATGTGTGGAGAAGGAGAGAGACCTAGCTATGTATAGAGGGAGATCGATCGGCATCCATGGATATGTGTAGCAGAGGAATAAGGTTGGGAGAAAGACAAAGGTAGAGTGTCGGAGGGCTGGTGGTGGAGTGGCGTCTCACGAATGGTGGGAGAGGCCTGCTAGACAAACGGAGGGTATGAATGCAATATCAATAAGAGAGGGCGGGGATGTCTGTCTGTCTATGCACGTGCGTGTGAGAGACGGGTTGGGAGGTATGCAAGGATTATGAGGGGAGATGATATGGTTGTGGTAAGCATATGTAATTACATAGGAATATCAACTGTCGTGTGTCCGAGAAAGGGAGAGACATAACTAGTGAGGTAAGTCTATCGGTGCGTGTGGAAAAGAATTATAGTCGACCTAGCTATATGTAGGGAGATCATTACGTATACATGCATGCATGTGTTAGAAGCAAATAAGGTCCGGAGAGACAGACAGGGGAGAGGGTGCGGTTAGGAGGTGGTGCAAGAGGCCTACTATGTTGAGGGGGGAGGAGTGTGCGACTATAAGATCGATGAAAAGAGGGTCAGGAGTGTGCACCTGCGTGGAACCGTATTGGACATAGGGGCATGGACGGTGAGAAGAGAAGAGGGGAAGTATGTGTTTGTGGTAGGCACACTTGGCTAGAGAGGTATATCGACCAGTGTGTGCCAGAAAGAAGGAGTCGGGGGGCCTACACACTCCGCGGGTCAATGACCTAAAGAGAAATAACGAACATGCGTGAGGGAGGGGACGCTGAGGGAGGGTAAGAGGGGGGTGGGCGTGTGCATGCACGATAGAAAATTAGCGCTAGCTAGCTACAATGAGAAGAGGATCGTGAAGGTGTTAAAGACGAACATAGATCATACTTCATTATAAAAAGTGTATACGGATACTTGAAGAAGATATCATAATGTAGAAAATTGATTATAATTTGGGCTAATGTGTGGCTTTTGCAGCTCAGGGCTAAATACTTGTCATAATGTAGGGGGCGGGGCACTATACTTTGTGTGATAAACATGGTGTATGTTAGATTATGAATATCTAGTTAGTACATAAAATGTACCATTATTTGGAATCAACATCAAGTGTATTCAAAAAATTGAATTCGAGTTCATATAGTACACATAGTTCATATCTATCTCTATAGTAATCATGTGGTGTGTTGTTAAGGTAATACATGAATGATGGTTGAAGTTGGCAACAATCATGATTGTAGATTCTTATTGAAATAGAGAAATGAATTCAAATTCAGTTCGAATTGCAGCGGTAGTATAGACATTTGGAATGCACTAAAATGTTGGCATGAGTAGGTTACATGCATTATACAGTGATACATCTCCAACGTATCTATAATTTATGAAGTATTCATGCTATTATAGTATCCATCTTGGATGTTTACTGGGCTTTACTATGCACTTTTATATTACTTTTGGGACTAACCTATTGACCCAGAGCCCAGTGCCAGTTTCATTTTTCCCCTTGTTTCAGTGTTTCGAAGAAAAGGAATATCAAACGGAGTCGAAACGGAATGAAACCTTCTCGAGAAATTATTTTTGGAAGGAAAGCAACCCAGGAGACCTGGAGTCCACGTCAAGAAATCAACGAGGAAGCCACAAGGTAGGGGGGCGTGCCCTCCACCCTCGTGGGCCCCTCGTGGCTCCCCTGACGTACTTCTTCCTCCCATATATACCCATATACCCTAAAACGATCGGGGAGCGCAATAGACCGGGAGTTCCGCTGCGAGAAGCCTCCGTAGCCATCGAAAGCCAATCTAGACCCGTTCCGGCACCCTACCGGAGGGGGAATCCCTCTCCGGTGGACATCTTCATCATCTCGGTGCTCTCCATGACGAGGAGGGAGTAGTTCACCCTTGGGGCTGAGGGTATGTACCAGTAGCTATGTGTTTGATCTCTCTCTCTCTCTCGTGTTCTTGATTTGGCACGATCTTGATGTATCGCGAGCTTTGCTATTATAGTTGGATCTTATGTTTCTTCTCCCCCTCTACTCTCTTGTAATGGATTGAGTTTTCTCCTTTGAAGTTATCTTATCGGATTGAGTCTTTAAAGATTTGAGAACACTTGATGTATGTCTTGCCGCGCGTATCTGTGGTGACAATGGGATATCACGTGATTCACTTGATGTATGTTTTGGTGATCAACTTGCGGGTTCCGCCCATGAACCTATGCATAGGGGTTGGCACACGTTTTCGTCGTGATTCTCCGGTAGAAACTTTGGGGCACTCTTTGAGGTTCTATGTGTTGGTTGAATATATGAATCTGAGATTGTGTGATGCATATCGTATAATCATACCCACGGATACTTGAGGTGACATTGGAGTATCTAGGTGACATTAGGGTTTTGGTTGATTTGTGTCCTAAGGTGTTATTCTAGTACGAACTCTAGGGCTGTTTGTGACACTTATAGGAATAGCCCAACGGATTGATTGGAAAGAATAACTTTGAGGTGGTTTCGTACCCTACCATAATCTCTTCGTTTGTTCTCAACTATTAGTGACTTTGGAGTGACTCTTTGTTGCATGTTGAGGTATAGTTATATGATCCAATTATGATATTATTGTTGAGGGAACTTGCACTAGCGAAAGTATGAACCCTAGGCCTTGTTTCCCATCATTGCAATACCATTTATGCTCACTTTTACCATTAGTTACCTTGCTGTTTTTATAATTTCAGATTACAAAAACCTTTATCTACCATCTATATACTACTTGTATCACCATCTCTTCGCCGAACTAGTGCACCTATACAATTTACCATTGTATCGGGTGTGTTGGGGACACAAGAGACTCTTTGTTATTTGGTTGCAGGGTTGCTTGAGAGAGACATATTCATCGTACGCCTCCTACGTATTGATAAACCTTGGGTCATCCACTTGAGGGAAATTTTCTATTGTCCTACAAACCACTGCACTTGGAGGCACAACAACGTCTACAAGAAGAAGGTTGTGTAGTAGACATCAAGCTCTTTTCTGGCACCGTTGCCGGGAGGTGAATGCTTGAAGGTATATCTTTAGATCTTGCAATCGAGTCTATTAGTTTCTTGTTTTATCACTAGTTTAGTTCATAAAATAAAATTACAAAAAAAATATGGAATTGAGAGTACCTCATATGCTTCATCTTTTTAATATCTATCATGAAAATAAGGATTCCGATAATTTTGCTCAAGTGCTAGAAGAAGAATGCATTAGAATGTTTGGCACTAAATACTTGAATGATGAGCATGATTGCAATGTTGTTAGTATGAATTCCTTGAATATCTATGATTCTAATGATATGCAAATCCACAAGCTTGGGGAAGCTATGTTTGATGAAGATGATATTTTTTGTCCCCCAAGTTTTGATGAGCAAATTTATTATGATGAAAGCATACCTCCTATCTATGATGATTATTGTGATGACACGTATGCGTTAAATAATAATGATAACAATGAAACTTGTCATCTTGATTTCAATTTTAAATCCCATGATAGTTACTTTGTTGAGTTTGCTCCCACTACTATTCATGAGAAGAAATTTGCTTATGTGGAAAGTAATAAAAATTCTATGCTTGTAGATCATGAAAAGAGTGCTTTAGATGCTGGTTATATTGTTGAATTCATTCATGATGCTACTGAAAATTATTATGAGGAAGGAATATATGCTTGTAGGGATTGCAATAATATCAAGTCTCCTCTCTATGTGCTTAAAGTTTTGAAGTTATGCTTGTTTTGCCTTCCTATGCTAGTTGATTATTGCTCCCATAAGTTGTTTGCTCACAAAATCCCTATGCATAGGAAGTGGGTTAGACTTAAATGTGCTAGTCATATTCATCATGATGCTCTCTTTATGTTACAATTCTTATCGTCTATATGAGCATCATTGAAATCATCATGCCTAGTTAGGGGCATTAAACGATAGCGCTTGTTGGGAGCTAACCCAATTTTATTTTTGTTCCTTGCTTTTTTCTCCTGTTTAGTAATAAATAATTCATATAGCCTCTGTTTATATGTGGTTTTATGTTTTAATTAGTGTTTGTGCCAACTAGAACCTTTGGGAAGACTTGGGTGAAGTCTTTATGATCATGCTGTAAAAAACAGAAACTTTAGCGCTCACGAGAATTGCTGCCGTTGTTTACTGGAGAGTGCTATTTAGTTAATTATTTTTGCAGATAATTAATAGACAAATTACTCAGGGCCAACAATTTATTTGAGAATTTTATGAGTTCCAGAAGTGGTCAAAACCTACAGATTACTACAGACTGTTCAGTTTTTGACAGATTCTGTTTTCATCGTGTTGTTTGCTTATTTTGATGAATCTATGAGTAGTATCGGAGGGTATGAACCATAGAGAAGTTGGAATACAGTAGATATTACACCAATATGAATTTATAATGAGTTCATTACAGTACCTTATGATGGTGATTTGCTCTCTTATACTAACGGAGCTTACGAGTTTTCATTTAAGTTTTGTGTTGTGAAGTTTTCAAGTTTTGGGTAAAGATTCGGTGGACTATGGAAAAAGGAGTGGCAAGAGCCTAAGCTTGGGGATGCCCCGGAAGGCATCCCCGCTTTCGTCTTCATTCATCGGTAACTTTGCTTGGAGCTATATTTTTATTCACCACATGATATGTGTTTTGCTTGGAGCGTCAATTTATTTTGTTAGGACTTGCTTGCTGTTATTTAGAAAAAAGTTGTGCATCTTTTATTTCAATAAAAGTGGCATTGATAGCCTTTACTATGCTCATTTTACAAGTCTTCATGTTGCTGTTTGTAAACAGAAAGTTTACCGCTGTTGCAATAATTCCCTAGAAAAGTCAGAATGTGATAAAATGTTGAAACCTTTTGCATATTAAGCTCTGACAAATTTACTACAGTGGGAGTTTTCTTTCATAATTTTTGGAGCTAGGGAATTATGGATGTTGCTGCATTCTTTACAGACTGTCCCGTTTAGGCAGATTGCTGTTATGTTTGCATTGTTTGCATATATTTGCTTCTTTAATGATTATATTTGAGGATAGGACTATTAAATATGCAGAGGAATTTAGTATGCAATGTTGAATAATAATTTTAGTGATTTGCTACAGTATAGTATGATAAGGTTTTTGCAATGGTTTATAACTTATCTCACGAGTCCTTGCTGAGTTTTGTGTGGATGAAGCTTTTGAGATTTAGGGAGACCGTGATATGAGAGGAATTAAAGAGACACAAAAGCTCAAGCTTGGGGATGCCCAAGGCATCCCAAGATAGTATTTCAAGAAGTCTCAAGCGTCTAAGCTTGGGGATGCCCCGATTGGCATCCCACCTTTCTTCTTCAACAACTACCGGTTAGTTTCGGTTGATCCTAAGTTTTTGCTTCTTCACATGATGTTTGCCATTCTGAGAATGTCATTTTATTTTGCTTTGCTTGCTGTTTGAATAAATTATCAAGATCTGAAATTATTAAATGAGAGAGAGTCTTCACATAGCTACATAATTATTTAAACTACTCATTGATCTTCACTCATATCTTTTTGGAGTAGTTTGTCATTTACTCGTGTGCTTAACTTATATCCTATGAGTAAATAGTTGAGTGAGCGAATATCATAAATCTGAAATTATATATGTTTCATATGCTTATCCCATGGGGAGTGATGACTTCACATATAAGAAGTAGAAGTGGTGAACTTATTGAAGGTTATCAAACATTGTATTGGTCACTTGAACAATTCATGAAAGAATATTGAAGGAAGAGAGATTTCACATATAAATATACTATCTTGGACATCTTTTGTTGTTGTGAGCACTCATTAAAATATGACATGCTAAAAGGTTGATGTTGGACAAGGAAGACAACGTAATGGGTTATGTTTTCTTATATTTGAAATGAAGTATATTGTCAAGGATCATCCAACATGTTGAGCTTGCCTTTCCCCCTCATGCTAGCCAAATTCTTCGCACCAAGTAGAGATACTACTTGTGCTTCCAAACATCCCTTAAACCAATATTGCGATGAGAGTCCACCATACCTACCTATGGATTGAGTAAGATCCTTCAAGTAAGTTGTCATCAGTGCATGCAATAAAAAATTGCTCTCTAAATATGTATGATCTTTTAGTGTGGAGAAAATAAGCTATATACGATCTTATGATATGGAAGCAATAAAAGTGACGGATAGCATAATAAAGGTCCCTATCACAGGGGACTATAAAGTGACCTTCCTTTTGCATTAAGATTTTAGGCATCCAACTGTAAAAGTGCATGACAACCTCTGCTTCCCTCTGCGAAGGGCCTATCTTTACTTTTATCTTCTACCCTTATGCAAGAGCCATGGTGATCTTCACCTTTCCTTTTTACATTTTATCCTTTGGCAAGCACATTGTGCTGGAAAGATTCTGATATATATATCCAATTGGATCTAAGGCATCATGAACTATTATTGTTGACATTACCCTTGAGGTAAAAGGTTGGGAGGCGAATCTATAAGCCCCTATCTTTCTTTGTGTCTGATTAAAACTTTGAACCCATAAATATTTAGGGAGTGTTAGCAATTGTGAAAGACTACATGATAGTTGAGTATGTGGGGTTTGATAAATCAAAGCTCTGACATAGACTCTTCCTGAAAATAAGATGAATTGTAATTGTTTGATGACTGATAACATGGTTTGTTAGTTTTCAAGAAAGTTTACGATCTATACTTTAACATGTGAATAGCTTATTACTTGATCATGATAAGCTTTATGAGATGAACTATTGTTATGATATAATGATGCTAGAAAAGGTGATTGAAATTATCATTGATCAAACTTGTGCACCTGCTAGCCTTCACACTTCATAAATTATTTCTTTTATCATTTACCTACTCGCGGACGAGCAGGAATTAAGCTTGGGGATGCTGATACGTCTCCAACGTATCTATAATTTATGAAGTATTCATGCTATTATATTATCCATCTTGGATGTTTATTGGGCTTTACTATGCACTTTTATATTACTTTTGGGACTAACCTATTGACCCAGAGCCCAGTGCCAGTTTCTGTTTTTTCCCTTGTTTCAGTGTTTCAAAGAAAAGGAATATCAAACGGAGTCGAAACAGAATGAAACCTTCTAGAGAAGTTATTTTTGGGAGGAAAGCAACCCAGGAGACTTGGAGTCCACGTCAAGAAAGCGATGAGGAAGCCACGAGGTAGGGGGCACGCCCACCCCCCTAGGGCGCGCCCTCCACCCTCGTGGCTCCCCTGGCGTACTTCTTCCTCCCATATATACCCATATACCCGAAAACGATCGGGGAGCGCAATAGATCGGGAGTTCCGCCGCCAAAAGCCTCCGTAGCCACCGAAAGCCAATCTAGACCCGTTCTGGCACCCTGCCGAAGGGGGAATCCCTCTCCGGTGGACATCTTCATCATCCCGGCGCTCTCCATGACGAGGAGGGAGTAGTTCACCCTCGGGGCTGAGGGTATGTACCAGTAGCTATGTGTTTGATCTCTCTCTCTCTCTCTCTCTCTCTCGTGTTCTTGATTTGGCACAATCTTGATGTATCGCGAGCTTTGCTATTATAGTTGGATCTTATGTTTCTTCACCCCCTCTACTCTCTTGTAATGGATTGAGTTTTCCCCTTTGAAGTTATCTTATCGGATTGAGTCTTTAAAGATTTGAGAACACTTGATGTATGTCTTGCCGTGCGTATCTCTGGTGACAATGGGATATCACGTGATTCACTTGATGTATGTTTTGGTGATCAACTTGCGGGTTCCGCCCATGAACCTATGCATAGGGGTTGGCACACGTTTTCGTCGTGATTCTCCGGTAGAAACTTTGGGGCACTCTTTGAGGTTCTATGTGTTGGTTGAATATATGAATCTGAGATTGTGTGATGCATATCGTATAATCATACCCACGGATACTTGAGGTGATATTGGAGTATCCAGGTGACATTAGGGTTTTGGTTGATTTGTGTCTTAAGGTGTTATTCTAGTACGAACTCTAGGGCTGTTTGTGACACTTATAGGAATAGCCCAACGGATTGATTGGAAAGAATAACTTTGAGGTGGTTTCGTACCCTACCATAGTCTCTTCGTTTGTTCTCCACTATTAGTGACTTTGGAGTGACTCTTTGTTGCATGTTGAGGGATAGTTATATGATCCAATTATGATATTATTGTTGAGGGAACTTGCACTAGCGAAAGTATGAACCCTAGGCCTTGTTTCCCATCATTGAAATACCGTTTATGCTCACTTTTACCATTAGTTACCTTGATGTTTTTATAATTTCAGATTACAAAAACCTTTATCTACCATCTATATACCACTTGTATCACCATCTCTTTGCCGAACTAGTGCACCTATACAATTTACCATCGTATCGGGTGTGTTGGGGACACAAGAGACTCTTTGTTATTTGGTTGCAGGGTTGCTTGAGAGAGACCATATTCATCCTACGCCTCCTACAGATTGATAAACCTTAGGTCATCCACTTGAGGGAAATTTGCTACTGTCCTACAAACCTCTGCACTTGGAGGCCCAACAACGTCTACAAGAAGAAGGTTGTGTAGTAGACATCAAGCTCTTTTCTGGCGCCGTTGCCGGGAGGTGAGTGCTTGAAGGTATATCATTAGATCTTGCAATCAAGTCTATTAGTTTCTTGTTTTATCACTAGTTTAGTTCATAAAATAAAATTACAAAAAAATATGGAATTGAGAGTACCTCATATGCTTCATCTTTTTAATATCTATCATGAAAATAAGGATTCCGATAATTGTGCTCAAGTTCTAGAAGAAGAATGCATTAGAATGTTTGGCACTAAATATTTGAATGATGAGCATGATTGCAATGTTGTTAGTATGAATTCCTTGAATATCTATGATGCTAATGATATGCAAAGCCACAAGCTTGGGGAAGCTATGTTTGATGAAGATGATATTTTTTGTCCCCCAAGTTTTGATGAGCAAATTTATTATGATGAAAGCATACCTCAAATCTATGATGATTATTGTGATGACACGTATGCTTTAAAGAATAATGATAACAATGAAACTTGTCATCTTGATTTCAGTTTTCAATCCCATGATAGTTATTTTGTTGAGTTTGCTCCCACTACTATTCATGAGAAGAAATTTGCTTATGTGGAAAGTGATAAAAATTCTATGCTTGTAGATCTTGAAAAGAATGCTTTATATGCTGGTTATATTGTTGAATTCATTCATAATGCTACTGAAAATTATTATGAGGGAGGAATATATGCTTGTAGGAATTGCAATAATATCAAGTCTCCTCTCTATGTGCTTAAAGTTTTGAAGTTATGCTTGTTTTGCCTTCCTATACTAGTTGATTATTGCTCCCATAAGTTGTTTGCTCACAAAATCCCTATGCATAGGAAGTGGGTTAGACTTAAATGTGCTAGTCATATTCTTCATGGTGCTCTCTTTATGTTACAATTCTTATCTTCTATATGAGCATCATTGAAATCATGATGCCTAGCTAGGGGCATTAAACGATAGCGCTTGTTGGGAGCTAACCCAATTTTATTTTTGTTCCTTGCTTTTTGCTACTGTTTAGTAATAAATAATTCATATATCCTCTTTTTATATGTGGTTTTATGTTTTAAGTAGTGTTTGTGCCAAGTAGAACCTTTGGGAAGACTTGGGTGAAGTCTTTATGATCATGCTATAAAAAAACAGAAACTTTAGCGCTCACGAGAATTGCTGCCATTTTTTTACCGGAGAGTGATATTTAGTTAATTATTTTTGAACATGATTAATAGACAAACTACTCAGGTCCAACAATTTATTTGAGAAGTTTATGAGTTCCAGAAGTGGTAGAAACCTACAGATTACTACAGACTGTTCAGTTTTTGACAGATTCTGTTTTCATCGTGTTGTTTGCTTATTTTGATGAATCTATGAGTTGTATCGGAGGGTATGAACCATAGATAAGTTGTAATACAGTAGATATTACACCTATATGAATTTATAATGATTTCATTACAGTACCTTATGATGGTAATTTGCTTTCTTATACTAACGGAGCTTACGAGTTTTAATTTAAGTTTTGTGTTGTGAAGTTTTCAAGTTTTGGGTAAAGATTCGGTGGACTATGGAATAAGGAGTGGCAAGAGCCTAAGCTTGGGGATGCCCCGGAAGGCATCCCCGCTTTCGTCTTCGTTCATCGGTAACTTTACTTGGAGCTATATTTTTATTCACCACATGATATGTGTTTTGCTTGGAGCATCAATTTATTTTGTTAGGATTTGCTTGCTGTTATTTAGAAAAATGTTGTGCATCTTTTATTTCAATAAAAGTGGCATTGATAGCCTTTACTATGCCCATTTTACAAGTCTTCATGTTGCTGTTTGTAAACAGAAAGTTTACCACTGTTGCAATAATTCCCTAGAAAAGTCAGGATGTGATAAAATGCTGAAACCTTTTGCATATTAAGCTCTGACAAATTTACTATAGAGGGAATTTTCTTTCATAATTTTTGGAGCTAGGGAATTATGGATGTTGCTGCATTCTTTACAGACTGTCCCGTTTAGGCAGATTGCTATTATGTTTGCATTGTTTGCATATGTTTGCTTCTTTAATGATTATATTTGAGGATTGGACTATTAAATATGCAGAGGAATTTAGTATGCAATGTTGAATAATAATTTTAGTGATTTGCTACAGTAGAGTATGATAAGGTTTTTGCGATGGTTTATACTAACTTATCTCACAAGTCCTTGTTGAGTTTTGTGTGGATGAAGCTTTTGAGACTTAGGGAGACCGTGATATGAGAGGAATTAAAGAGACACAAAAGCTCAAGCTTGGGGATGCCCAAGGCATCCCAAGATAGTATTTCAAGAAGTCTCAAGCGTCTAAGCTTGGGGATGCCCCGGTTGGCATCCCACCTTTCTTCTTCAACAACTACCGGTTAGTTTCGGTTGATACTAAGTTTTTGCTTCTTCACATGATGTTTGCCATTCTCAGAATGTCATTTTATTTTGCTTTGCTTGCTGTTTGAATAAATTATCAAGATCTGAAATTATTAAATGAGAGAGAGTCTTCACATAGCTACATAATTATTTAAACTACTCATTGATCTTCACTCATATCTTTTTGGAGTAGTTTGTCATTTACTCGTGTGCTTAACTTATATCCTATGAGTAAATAGTTGAGTGAGCGAATATCATAAATCTGAAATTATATATGTTTCATATGCTTATCCCATGGGGAGTGATGACTTCACATATAAGAAGTAGAAGTGGTAAACTTATTGAAGGTTATCAAACATTGTATTGGTCACTTGAACAATTCATGAAAGAATATTGAAGGAAGAGAGATTTCACATATAAATATACTATCTTGGACATCTTTTGTTGTTGTGAGCACTCATTAAAATATGACATGCTAAAAGGTTGATGTTGGACAAGGAAGACAACGTAATGGGTTATGTTTTCTTATATTTGAAATGAAGTATATTGTCATGGATCATCCAACATGTTGAGCTTGCCTTTCCCCCTCATGCTAGCCAAATTCTTCACACCAAGTAGAGATACTACTTGTGCTTCCAAACATCCCTTAAACCAGCATTGCTATGAGATTCCACCATACCTACCTATGGATTGAGTAAGATCCTTCAAGTAAGTTGTCATCGGTGCATGCAATAAAAATTGCTCTCTAAATATCTATGATATTTTAGTGTGGAGAAAATAAGCTTTATACGATCTTGTGATATGGAAGCAATAAAAGCGACGGACTGCATAATAAAGGTCCCTATCACAGGGGACAATATAGTGACCTTTCTTTTGCATTATGATTTTATGCATCCAACTATAAAAGCTCATGACAACCTCTGCTTCCCTCTGCGAAGGGCCTATCTTTACTTTTATCTTCTACCCTTATGCAAGAGTCATGGTGATCTTCACCTTTCCTTTTTACATTTTATCCTTTGGCAAGCACATTGTGTTGGAAAGATTCTGATATATATATATATATCCAATTGGATGTAAGGCATCATGAACTATTATTGTTGACATTACCCTTGAGGTAAAAGGCTGGGAGGCGAATCTATAAGCCCCTATCTTTCTCTGTGTCTGATTAAAACTTTGAACCCATAAATATCGCGTGAGTGTTAGCAACTGTGAAAGACTACATGATAGTTGAGTATGTGGGGTTTGATAAATCAAAGCTCTGACATAGACTCTTCCTGAAAATAACATGAATTGTAATTGTTTGATGACTGATAACATGGTTTGTTAGTTTTCAAGAAAGTTTATGATCTATACTTTAACATGTGAATAGCTTATTACTTGATCATGAGAAGCTTTATGAGATGAACTATTGTTATGATATAATGATGCTAGAAAAGGTGATTGAAATTATCATTGATCAAACTTGTGCACCTGCTACGATTCAAACTTCATAAATTATTTCTTTTATCATTTACCTACCCGAGGACGAGCAGGAATTAAGCTTGGGGATGCTGATACGTCTCCAATGTATCTATAATTTATGAAGTATTCATGTTATTATATTATCCATCTTGGATGTTTATTGGGCTTTACTATGCACTTTTATATTACTTTTGGGACTAACCTATTGACCTGGAGCCCAGTGCCAGTTTCTGTTCTTTCCCTTGTTTCAGTGTTTCGAAGAAAAGGAATATCAAACAGAGTCGAAATGGAATGAAACCTTCTGGAGAAGTTATTTTTGGAACGAAAGCAACCCAGGAGACTTGAAGTCCACGTCAAGAAAGCAACAAGGAAGCCACGAGGTAGGGGGCGCGCCCACCCCCCTAGGGCGCGCCCTCCACCCTCGTGGGCCCCTCGTGGCTCCCCTGACGTACTTTTTCCTCCCATATATACCCATATACCCTAAAACGACCGGAGAGTGAAATAGATCGGGAGTTCCGCCGCCAGAAGCCTTCGTAGCCACCGAAAGCCAATCTAGACCCGTTCTGGCACCCTGCCGGAGGGGGAATCCCTCTCTGGTGGACATCTTCATCATCCCGGCGCTCTCCATGACGAGGAGGGAGTAGTTCACCCTTGGGGCTGAGGGTATGTACCAGTAGCTATGTGTTTGATCTCTCTCTCTCTCTCTCTCTCTCGTGTTCTTGATTTGGCACGATCTTGTTGTATCGCGAGCTTTGCTATTATAGTTGGATCTTATGTTTCTTCTCCCCCTCTACTCTCTTGTAATGGATTGAGTTTTCCCCTTTGAAGTTATCTTATTGGATTGAGTCTTTAAAGATTTTAGAACACTCGATGTATGTCTTGCCGTGCGTATCTGTGGTGACAATGGGATATCACGTGATTCACTTGATGTATGTTTTGGTGATCAACTTGCGGGTTCCGCCCATGAACCTATGCACAGGGGTTGGCATACGTTTTCGTCGTGATTCTCCGGTAGAAACTTTGGGGCACTCTTTGAGGTTCTATGTGTTGGTTGATTAGATGAATCTAAGATTGTGTGATGCATATCTTATAATCACACCCACGGATACTTGAGGTGACATTGGAGTATCTAGGTGACATTAGGGTTTTGGTTGATTTGTGTCTTAAGGTGTTATTCTAGTATGAACTCTAGGGCTGTTTGTGACACTTATAGGAATAGCCCAACGGATTGATTGGAAAGAATAACTTTGAGGTGGTTTCGTACCCTACCATAATCTCTTCATTTGTTCTCCTCTATTAGTGACTTTGGAGTGACTCTTTGTTGCATGTTGAGGGATAGTTATATGATCCAATTATGATATTATTGTTGAGGGAACTTGCACTAGCGAAAGTATGAACCCTAGGCCTTGTTTCCCATCATTGCAATACCGTTTATGCTCACTTTTACCATTAGTTACCTTGCTGTTTTTATAATTTCAGATTACAAAAACCTTTATCTACCATCTTTATACCACTTGTATCACCATCTCTTCGCCGAACTAGTGCACCTATACAATTTACCATTGTATCGGGTGTGTTGGGGACACAAGAGACTCTTTGTTATTTGGTTGTAGGGTTGCTTGACAGAGACCATCTTCATCCTACGCCTCCTACAGATTGATAAACCTTAGGTCATCCACTTGAGGGAAATTTGCTACTGTCCTACAAACCTCTGCACTTGGAGGCCCAACAACGTCTACAAGAAGAAGGTTGTGTAGTAGACATCATACAGCTATATAGGGCCTAATGTGTGGCAACTAAAACTGCGAGGAAAATGTTGGCATGAGTAGGTTACATGCATTATACAGCTATAGAGGGCCTAATGCACCGCAACTAAAACTGCGAGGAAAATTTAATTGGACATAACATGGATCCATACTCCCTCGTTCCATCTATAGAGGGCCTAATGCGTTTTTAAGACCGCCTTTGACTATTGACAAGATTAATAGTACATGACATGCACAATGTGAAAATTATATCATTGAAAGCTCTTTTCACACACACATCTAATGGTGTGCTTTGTGTAAGTTGCATGTCATATATTATTGCTCTAGTATTTAGTTGGTCAAATTTAGCCTCGAAAAACACATTAGGCCCTATATAGATGGAAGGAGGGAGTAGCTTTGAATAACATTTGTATAGTAAAATGGGACAAGACTCTCTCTTTGTGTGGTGTGAATAGTTTTTTTTTGTTGAGGGAAGTGCAAATTGATTTGGTACGTACAAGTATAGTATTACACATTTGGCTTGTCCCTAAAATTCAACCCGTGCCTTGTTATATCGCGAAAATTCAGATATCGTGCTCCCAAAACTGACGCCTTCACAAACCGCGCCTTGCTATCCCAAAATTACAACGCACGCGAAAACTCCCTCCAGCTGCCAAATCCCGACACGTGAAATCCCCCTTCTAACTCTGAGCCGAAAGGGCCGCTAGTTCAAATCGATGGGGGTACTTTTGTAACACACCCTAAATTTTGGACAAGCGCATCCCTAAGTCATGGTTCCCCCTCCCATCGCCTCCTTTTCCCCATTCGAAATCCCAGCCGCCATAACCTCTCCGCTCCAGCCGCGAAACCCCACCCTCCCCCATCCGCCACCTCACCGCTGCCTAGCCAGAGCCTCTTCCCCGATGACATCATCCACCGCAATAGCTCGACATCCCCATCCGCCTCCCCGGATGAGGATCCCTCGTCCATATCATCGTCCCACCGGTTCAGCCGCCCCGTCCTCCACCTCCAAGGAGCTGCTCCGACGATCACCTTGTCTATCGCGGGTGCTCCATCCCCACAACGCCGCCTTAACCTGCTCCACCGGAACCGCAACATCCTCACCAACTCCTCGGACGAAGCCAAGGCCTACTCGGCGCCACCAAAGAGGTTGTAGACTCATCGCATCGCACCTTCTCCTTAACTCGACCTCCTGGCGCCGACGGTGCTCCATCCCGAACCCCCATGGAGCGGCTACCTCGAAGCCGGCGCCGCGGGCGAGATCTCCACGGCGGCTCTCCCCAGTGCGAGGCTCTTTCGGTGGTGGTGTCTATACCAGCCGGATCTCCTGCTGCTGCTCCGACTTTTGCTTGATCGCTCGTGCTGCTGCTCCGGCTCTCGCTCGCTCGCTTGCCCAGCTGTTGCTACTCCGGCTCTCGCTTGCTCGCTCGCTCGCGCTGTTGCTGCCCGGGCTCTCACTCGCTTGCTCGCATTGCTGCTGTTGCTCCGGCTCTCGCTCGCTCGCTCCCGCTGCTGCTCTCCCCCTCGCTTGTGTTGCTGCTCTGCTTCGATTTAGCTACACTTCAGTCGACTGAATCGACTTTTGGGTCAGTCGATTTTTAGGGGGTGCTGGGTCTCATTGGAGTTAAGGAAGAACCACCCGCAGCAGGGAGGGGGGCTCGCCGGAGAGGTACCCCACTATCTATCTTAGGGTTCTGGGTGGGGTGCTACTGGCCGGTGGTGGGGGGCGTGGTGGTGGGGCGGTGGCGTGGGGATCGTCGGAGAAAAAGCTTGGCGCGGGGAGGGGGGGCTAGAGGGCTGGCCGTGGTGGCGGCAGACCGACGGTGGGGAGTTGTTATGGGGCGGCGAGGTGGCGACGCACCGGTGGTTGGGAGTTGTTTCGGGGTGGCGAGGCAGCGCAGGGTTCGGCCGGTGGTGGCTGGTGGCTCAGGGGGGTGCAGGTTGAAGATGATCCGCAGGCCCTCCGTAAACTATCCCATGTGAAGTGCCTCTCTGCTACCGTTGCGTTCAGTTTCAACAGTAACATTCAGATTCCATAGTAAATTTCAGTTTTTTCCAGTTAAGTTCAGAGTCAACAGTTTTTACCTCATTTTTTGTAGTCACATGGTTTTTGGTGATGTAAATTTTACATCTATCACCTTTTGGTAATGCATTTTATATCATCTATTGGAGATGCTATTAGAATCCCACTTGAGATTAACAATGTCTGTCTTGTGCTGCTTCAGCCTTGACGTCTTACAGCTCACCAGAGCTGCTCCAAGGACGGAACGATCCATCACAACAGAGCAATGCCCTGGACGCCGTCTACAGATTCCTCAGATCTTCCTCCGCACCTCCGAGAGCCACCTCTACCTCAACTTCTTCAGCGACCAACCCAATGATGCTGAGGTCGACACGTCTACGACAAAGAGGTTGTACACTTGTCGCATCACTTATTACTCTACACTCATGTCGATCCATTAGGGCTATTGTGGTTCAACGAAAAAACATAGCAATAGGAAATTTTCCTATGGCACTCTACTATTCAATTATTCAGGCATTTTGTTGAAAGGAATGGAGAAAAACATCCACCTGGACCTACTTCTCAAAATCCTATGCATGAAAACAAGACCAAGTGCATTGGTGGTAGAATAACATTCTAACTATACACGCTTTCATATGGTTTCACTTTATTTTGGCCATGTTTCTTTGCATTCCCCTGCTCCTCCTTTTCCTGTGAACCAAACACCCAAGTTGACAGAAATCCTGTGTTTGCAAATGCTCTGTTTCTCATGTGCATTCCTATCCTATTCCGGTGCTTTTCCTCCTATCCCTGTGTTTTTAGAATCATGCAAGCCAAATGAGCCCTTATAGAATTACTTCAGTTACATGTAGGTGTCGAAGAAAACTTTGTGTGGTTTGTCCTGCTCCTGCTGCGACATCGTCTACCTCACCTGAGCTGCTCCATTGACAGAAGCATCCACCAAACCAAACATCACGACTCCTGACTGTCTTTCGCCGCCTCAGATCTCCTTCCTTGCCTCCGGCACCCACCACAATGGCATCACCATCATCGACTCAGCAGATGAACCTGAGGAGTACATGGGTCCACAAGAGAGGTCGCACTCTTTTGTTTCTGCTTATGTTATGCATTGCTTAATATTACCTACTACTTTATTGTCCTGTTCACCTCTTAGACTCCAAGTGAGGTCCAAATTGATGTTCAAACTTGAGTTCTAAAATAGTTGTGGGGCACATATCGAGGCAACAATGAATAGTATCTCTGTCTAGTATCTGGTTCACCTAGGGTATGCCTATGTTGTTCATCTTGGGTGGGAAACAAATAGTAAAGCAATAATCATCTGTTTTTTTATTAAATTAAGGCAATCACGAGCCTACTATCATTATTTTTGGATCCATCCATTGGTTGTTACCATTACTCTAGATTTCTGCATGCTCTCCTTACATAATCTCACTATATTTTTTTGTATGCATGTTAGATATTGTACACAGTCATGCTGAACATGTAGAGAAAAAGAGAAGAGTTTTGCGCGGCAATACAATGTCATGCAAACATCGCTCCATGGTGGTTTCGATGGCAAACCCCCCCTCTCCAGATTGTAATCCAGAGGAAGATATCTGTTTTGAGGCGGATTCAGACGCAACTGACCACTCCTATTTACCCCCAAGGTGTTTGCTCTAACTTGGCATGATGATGTCAGTCATATCATGCATATGTTGCCTTGCAGTGCCTACTTTCGACATCATATATGTCATCTGCTTAGTTTAGACATGTTGTAATGCTACCTGTTTAGTTTCAATATCATATATGGGAATTATGCAGTCTCATGTCTTTTAGCCAGCCATAATATATGTGAAATGTGCAATGCCATCCTGTTTAACTAGGCATCATATATTTGAATGATATCTAGCCCATCCTTTTCTTCATTAAATTTCCATTTGTCGACAATGTTTGTACATTAAACTACTCTTCCTATGAATCAGCCATTTGAGTGGGTGATGGAAAAATCTGGAGTGAAAACAAGGCCTTCAGAGCAGACAGTGCTACCTGTCGAAGCAGATCTCTTGCTGTGTCCCGATAGCTCCTCAGAGATGGATTCAGAGACAGATGACCAGTCCTATTCCCCCACCGAGGTGTATGCTCTAACTTGGCACAGTTATACTGCTCATATCATGCATATGGTGTCTTGTATTGCATAGCTTAGACATCATATACACAATATTCAACACCATGTTCTCAGTTCAGACATCATATATGCGAATGCCCTCCGCTTAGCATATAAATCACATATGTGAATTAAATCATGCGATCCTGGTTACTTAGATAACATGTATGTGAATTATGTCATGCTATCATGTTTAGTTAGTCATCATATCTTTGAATTATGTTATGCTATGCTATCCAGTTTAGATAGACATCATATATGTGAAATTATGTCATGCTATCCGTTTTAGTTAAACAATATACATGCCAATTATTTAATGCCCTTTTTTCCACACTATCTATTGCATCTGTCTCTCAAACAATGTATGTACATTCAATTATGTTTCCTGTTTATCATCCATTTGAATTGGAACGGGTGATGGCAGTATCCAGCGGAGTAAAAAACGGTCTTCAAATAAAACAGTGCTACCTCT
The DNA here is from genome assembly GCF_018294505.1 of Triticum aestivum. Taxonomy (NCBI): domain Eukaryota; kingdom Viridiplantae; phylum Streptophyta; class Magnoliopsida; order Poales; family Poaceae; genus Triticum; species Triticum aestivum. The sequence continues at coordinate 32,765,855 of NC_057803.1, forward strand.
TGGTGGAGATAGCACCCCGGTTGTACATGCACGAGAACTAGCCCTACCACACATAACCCAGACTCTCTCAGATTTTACCCCTACTGCGATGGACAAAGAACCAGCTTCACCCAATCTAGCCCCAACCCCAGCAGATAGTAACCCAGTTCCTGTTGACACAACACCATCTCTACCACAGAGCTCCCAACCAAGAGCAGTTAGTAAGGCAGCTCCAGTGCCCAAAGCGCCAGTACTACCACAGCGAACCCCAACTCCACCAGTTAGTACACCTATTCCTGTGGAGGAAGCACAACCAGCCATTCATAGTTTAGCATCTATCGCATTTGATGTTGTTAAATCCTATGTGCGTATCTTCCCATCATGGAAATATTATACTGAAGATGAAGGAAAATGCCAGTTGCAGGTGTTTGTCCAGGAGTTATGTGTAAGTAATGTTATTCATGGCAATTACTTTGCTTTGTCCCATACATTCTACCTCCATGATGGTTATAATACAAGAAAATTTCCCATTTTTCTCTATAGAGAATGACCGATTTGGAAACTCAGGATGAGGTAACCTGTGCTAATACCTATGCTATCTTCAAGAATGCTTGGTGGCAGTATCGAAATTACCTGAAGAAAATGTACTTCACTGGCAAAGAAACTCAGCAAATTCCCTTATGTTCTCCTGAGAAACATTTACTGGACGATGATTGGGAATGCCTTGTTCTTTACTGGTCCGGAACCAAGAATGTGGTGAGGTCTATGAGCTCATTTTACTTTAAGTACTATATGCTTGCATCTTACTGTACTCTGTTCATGTAGAACAAGTGCTTAAACCTGAAGAACAACTGTTCTCATTTAAGATTCCATTGCTATCGTGCATACTACTTTGCTCTTGTATCACTGTATTTACTCATAGAAACTTATTTTTAAATTGAACTATCCAATGGAAACTCCAATGGCACAACATGTATGTTTACGCATGTTTCTTTAACATGTTTGCTCTTATAAATAGCTCTACCGACTTCAATTTCAATTGTGTATACAGTTGACTTCTCATGTCATGCACATTACTAGCATCATAACAGTGCCAATAGTGTTGTTGTACATGTAGACCCATGGTACCCATCTGAAATCTTGTTGTGCCGTTTAGTTTCCCACGCTTTGTATTCTTTCAGTGCTGCTTTCTCTTGAACTAATATGATTTGAATCGTGTCTCTATTTTGATTTGGCAAGACAACGCAGTGACCATAGTACATAGATATATGTTTGTTTGATGCTTTTATAATGTACTACCTAGAAATAGAAGAATCGGTAGTTTAATCTTGTCCACCTTACTAATGAACTGGTTCACTGAAATGAGTTTCATATACTAGTACATGCTAAACCTGTTATGTGTCTGTTTGTTTCTTCTTTTAGAATGCTGACTGAATATTGGGGAGGAGTGCCTTATTAAGCAATGATAAAGAAAGTAATGCAGATAAGGTTCAGGATCGTGAGACATCCTTGTTGGTCTCCAACAAAGCTGATAAAACAACTAAGGAAAACTATCTTGAAGACAGTGAGGCAACCCCAAAGTCCTGTCTTGGCTTATTGTTCGAGTTACTGGCCACTACCGCTTGCACAAGCTATTCAAACTCACTATCTAAATTAGTTCGGTTTCTTGAGTATCAACTACAAGCTGAAATACATCAATCAGCTATGCTGCGACAAGAAGCGGAAGGACCGCGGAAGTCCCTGGAGCATTTAGATGCATACTTTCTGGTGCAATAGCAAGCATTGGAGGATTTTAGCGCCAAACAGGACAAAGCTAATAAGCTTGCTAAGCTTGTTGCCAGCATGGTGGATACCCAGGATAATGTTTCTTGAGATCTTCTAAAGTTGTTTCAGTTATGGACTTGTTTTGCTACCCAGCATGGTGGCCAATTTTGACGGCCAGTGTATGTAATATGCTGCTTTGTTCCCTATATTTGCACTGGTGGCAAACTTTGATGCATAGTGGATGTAATATGTGTAATAACTGTAATAGGCTAGCGTTAGTTGCTTGCTTATTTATTTCCTTATTGTCTTGTTTAGTTGTTTGCTAGTCACTGCAGTTCTTTTTTCGTGTTTTTTTAGTGGCCACAATAACCTAGTTTTGGTAACTAGGCCACAAGAATCATGGCAACACATGGACTATTGTAACCATGGGCCTCCCGCGGGCCGTAGGATCCGTTGGCCTTCTACGGGCCATAGGATCCCTGGGCCTTTGACGGGTCATGGATCCATGGACTTTCTACGGGCCGTATGATCCATGGGCCTTCTACGGGCATATAATCATTTCGCCAAACATGGGCCATACTATTCGTGGACCATAATAGGCCGTTAATAGGCCGTATTTGATAACGCTATGAAAACAGCCTAATGGGTTAACGGGCCACAAACAGGCCGAATGTAACCACGGGCTGTATTTGGCCCACAAACGGAATAGGCCAGTAACGGACCGTATCTAACCGAATTCTAGAAAAGAGCCCAAGAATAAATGGGCCGTTAGAAGGCCGAAAGTTAACACGGGCTAGAAACGACCGACGAAATAATGGGCCGTTAATGGGTATAAAGTGATACACTGTTCATTATGGGCCAGTTTCATCTCGGGCCTTTAATGGGACGAGAGTTACAAAGGGCCTCATATGGGTTGAAAGACATCATGGGCCATACATGGGCTGAAAGTTACAACAGGCTGGAATTATATTGGACGGCCCAGATGAAGCTACTTGGCTTAATTCCGATAGGCCGTAACGGGCCGGTAGTAAGCAGGCCGTAAATGGGCTATATACGAACAAGCCGTTAACATGCTTTCCATGGGCTAGCCCGTTACCTTTTGACCAAGTCAAATGGGTCGGCCTTTTCACCGGAATGGGCCTCTGTTGGGCCATGCCATGTGTCGACGTATCATAGGAGCCTCTTGTCGAATGAGTGGATGAAATGTGTCCAAACATTGAGCCGACACATGTTTCCTCCGGCCAATGAAAATTTTACACATGGAAAATTCCCATTGGCCCGGGCTGTTAATGGGTTATCGGATCCAAAACCGGACCCGATAGCTTAACAGTGTCCCGTTATGGTGGATGCCATGTGTTGGTCACCCTTGACGCAAGCACTTCTATGACGCACGATTTATCATCATGGAATTGGACATTTCCGTGATGATAATTTTGGTAATGTCATGGAACACTTCTACGACAACACAGGTATGACTATCTTGATTCTGTCATAAATTTGTCATGGATGTACATGCATGACAGAAAACGTGATCTACTGTGACAAACACGTATCATCACGGGAGTGTCTTTTTTTTGTACTGAAGCTTCTCACAAACCGGAGCTTCTCACAACAAGCATGATGGTTTCGATAGGGAACATCCCACCTTTGGGGACGAAACGATATCCATTGCCTCTTATTACTTTCAATTTTTTTCTATTGTCAACATAGAACAACAGGAGTGTTGTGTCAATTTTTGTGATTTTTCGAGGTTCGTTTGGAAAGTTTTATGCATTAACTGGGTTTTCTAGGCATTTTATGTGCATAATTCAAATTTGAACTACAAGTACATGCTCCAATGCACTAAGGTTGGTTGAAAAATCTAATCCGTGTCCTTGGATGAATTTCTAGGTCCGGTGCAAGAGATGTGAATGAAATTCAAACACGAGGGCACTTTTGTTTGCCGGCAAAACGTTGAGATGCCTGGTTTTTAAATTCTAGCAAATCCAAAACTTGTCTGAAATTCATGAAACTTGGCATGCTATCATGGATCGGCATCAACATGCCGTGTTAAAAAAATTGTCCCATTTGGGGCAGGTTCGTGTATATGCTTCCCACAAACCAGAGGTTCTCACAACATGCATGATGGTTTCAATAGGGAACGTCCCACCTTTGGGGACGAAACGATATCCATTGCCTCTTATTGCTTTTAGAAAATTTCTCGTGTCAACATAGAACAACAGGAGTGTTGTGTCAATTTTTGGGATTTTTCGGGGTTCGTTTGGACATTTTTATGCACTAACTGAGTTTTTAATGCGTTTATGTGCATAATTCAAATTTGAACTGCATGCACATGCTCCAGTGCATATACATTGGCTGAAAAATCAAATATGTGTCCTTGGGTGCATGGTTAGGTCCCATGCAGGAAATGAGAATGAATTTCAAACACTAGGGCACCGTTGATTGCCGGCAAAACATTGAGATGCCTGGTTTTTAAATTCTAGTAAATCAAAAACTCGTCTGAAATTCATGAAACTTGGCATGCTATCATGGAATGGCACTCGACATGCTGTGGCATATTTCGTGTCCATTTTGGGAGAAGGCGCACTCAAATAGTGACAGCCAACAAAGGCATTTTGAAAAAATAGCTACCACTTTAATATCTCAAACGTTTGTATAATTCAAATCGTGTGTGTTCTGTTAACCATTCATGTGACGCCACGTGAAACTGGTTTTAATGGTTGTAGGATGTGCCGTGCGGACAACTGCTTGACCTTGACTGAACAGGAGGCGTGTGAGTGTAGTCTGGTGCGCAGGCTAACCGAGAGGCGTGCAAGCTGTCCTCCAATGTGCAGGCTCACCAGGAAGCATGCGAGTTGTACGCTGCGTAGGCTCACTTGAAAGCGAGCCCTTTGACTTCCATGGCCGCCCGCCTTCCTCTCCATTAATGGCGCCCGAGCCGCTGTTTAATACGGGCGGCCTTACTGTTCGCCTCCCATTCCCCTCCCTCCCACAGACATTCTGTAAGTGCATCTAGTGCCACCCTAGTTGGTTTTGGAGTATTGACGACAAACCTAGTTGAGGGACTAATGTGTTTGTGAGAATTGCAGGATAACACAGGTAGAAGTCCCTCATTGATTCGGTTTTCCTACCAGAGATGACCCCTAAAAATGTATGAAGACATTGAAGTCAAAGGTGGTATATGAAGATACTCACATTGAAGACTATGACAAGAGAAGACACCACATGAAGCCTATGGAGCTCGAAGACTTAGATCTTTCGTAGTTCTCTTTCTTCTGTGTTGAGTCATAGGAACCACCGTACTGTTAAGTGGGGTCCAAGAGAACCAGTCAGAATGACTGAAGTGATGCTTAAACAAAACCTATGTCTTCGAGTGAAGACTTTGAGAGCGAATCTTGTCTAGAGTCGGCCAAGTCAGCTTTGCTTGAAGCCCAAGTAAAGTTGCCGTGTGAGTTTGAAATCTGACCGTTGGAACACGTGTCAGTTCCTTAGTGACCCAGGGTCATTTCGGACAAATCAGGTCGGGTTGCCAAGTGGCTATAAATAGCCCACCCCCTACAACCATAAACGGTTGGTTGCTCAGATTCAGAGTACGGCTTTTGTCGTTTGAGAGAAACCCACCTTGAAGCCTTTGAGAGAGAATTCCTTGCGAGGATAAAGCCCTAACCACCCAGAGCCAAAGAGAATTAGGCATCACTTAAGTCTTCTTGTCTGTGTGATCTGAAGACTTATTACACTTGAGGACTGTGCATCCTCCAACCGGTTAGGCGTCGTGTTTTGAGCATCCAAGAGACATTGTGGATTGCCGGTGAACGAAGTTTGTGAAGGTTTGGGAGTCTACCTTGAAGACTTACCAGAGTGATTGGGCGAGGTCTGTGTGACCTTAGCTCAAGGGGAATACGGTGAGGACTGGGTGTCCTGAGCTGCGTGTTCGGGACTGGGTGTCCGGGACTGTGTGCCCTAAGGTTTAAATACCCAGCCGCCCTAACCAGATGTACAGTTGTCATAGCAACTGGAACTGGTCCAACAGATCATTGTCTTCAGTGAGTCACTGGTTTCATCTTCCCTTCCCTTTACTTACTGTTACTCCTTGTGAAGTCATTGTATGTTCACACTATCTTTTGTCTTCACTGAGTGACTGCATGTTCTGTGTGGCTTCACAATATCTTCCTACCTGATCCTTACTACATTGCTGCTATTAGTCATTGTGCTTT